>NC_091469.1:367432012-368056852 GCF_036971445.1 Narcine bancroftii
AACAAGTGGTGTCCAATTCGAATTTGTGAAAATGAAATTGTGCTTCAGCCTACTGGAACCACAGTTCAGGGTCAGCTGTCCAGAAAGGTGGGAGCTTCTCAGCAATGGCTGCAGAGTCCATGTTTGTTAAAAAACTAGTTGGGGGTCACCAATTGTGGCCAATGGAATCACAGTGGACATGATGAAATAATCACACAAGGCATTTTTAGAGTGAATCAAATGGATTTTCTCTTCATAACCTGTGCCTTTTAAGCCAGAATCATGTACTCCACATGCACTGGCGTCATCATGCACTGACATTACATCGCCAGTTTGATGCCTTCTGGGAGTTGTAGTGCTGCCATAGTGCCGCAACACGTGCTATATAAATAAACTATTACTACTAATTTTGTATCATCTCCAAATGCCTCCCTTCATCTTGATGTTTCATTCTTTGGTCTGACAACCATTTATAATGGTTTTGTGAAGCTTTAGAATATTATTTAGACAAGAAGATGCAAGAGCAGAATTAGGCCATTTGGCCCAGGAGTCTGCTCCAAAAGCAACTCAATGGGCCAAATGTCTTGTCATCTCTGTCTTGTATAACACAAGTCAGGGAAAACCGATAGGGTGAACAATAGTATCTTTGCCCATACCAGATATGTCTGTGCCCAGAGGACACAGGTATAAAGGTTCAAAGGGGATAATAAAGGAAAAGTAAAAGATTCACAGAGGCTAGTTGGAGTTTAGAATGCACAGTCTGAAAGAGGAGAGGTGGAATCTCTCACAACATCTTAGTAGTATCTCTACAAACATGTGATTCACCAATGCACAAAGTGCTGCAGGGCAAGAGTTAAGTAAATGGGATTTACATACACAATAATCAGGCTGTTTCTTCACTGTACAACTCTCATGACAAAGCAGTCTGATTGTGATAGCTACAATACCATTAACTTTCTCACAGACAATACCCTCAGTAATATAAGTACACTATTCCCAGATTCTTTCATTTCCTCTTCTTCCTTTAACCACCTGCCTAACTTATTCTTGTAAGTTGCTTTTGTTTATATCTCAGTTCAGCGAATACATACCACAGCCTTTCACCTTCAAGTATATTTAACAGACCCAGAATACTTTTCATTCCTTTCAGTTTTACAAATGTGTTCCCCCCCCCGCCAAGTATCATTACCAATGAACAGAATATCAGAAAAGAAGCCTGTGAAACTTGGTTAGCCATTTCTTTGAGAAGCTGATATTTATTCTCGTATTTTCTGTCTTTTGGTGAGGTGTGAATCCATTTAATAACTCATCCCTCAAATGTTATAACCTTTAATGCCTTCAAATAGTTTATCGTAGGATGGATTTGTTATAAACTTTCTGAAACACCACAAGAGGCCATCCACTTACACTCTTGTGCATCACTAATGCCACTTTTATCAATCTTCATTAAATCTAATTGTTTTAAATCAGTCTTCCTGAATTTCTGTTCATTCTGAACTTGAGGAACTTCATTTTTGAAGAATCTAATCCTTTTGTCGTGAGATAAGCAACAAATTGGTCTGCAAATATAGTTAGTCTCTTTTCAAAAAAAAAGGCATCTTAAACTCTACAGGCATTCATTTACACTTAAAACCTTTCAACATACATCCAAGACCATTATTTTGTTTCCTGTTCTTTCTGGACTGTTTGACAAATCTACAAGCTTGTTTACAAGTAATGGACAAGAACATAGAGCACCCACTCACTCGTGGCATGCTCCAGAATCTAAATCCTTGTTACTGTGCAATATACAGTAATTTATAATTTATGAAGTGCTGGGAGAATTCATGATTCTCCTTTTAAAAATAAATCACATTTTTAGCAATCCCTTTATTATAGTTAGCCTGAAGAATGAATAAATTAAGGTAACTTTAGCTTTGCTCCTTGAAAGTTAGCAAAATATTAAGAATGCAACTTCAAAAGTCTTCAAAGGTTTTTGGATTTTGATTGCATAACAGCCATTGACTAAACACAAATATCGCACATCTCATTACACAGCCATAGAAAATAGGTGTAGGAGTAGGCCATTTGGCCCTTCAAACCTACACTGACTGACATTCATTATGATCATGGCTGATCAGTTCCCGGTTCCTGCCTTCTCCCCATACCCCTAATCCCCTTGGTCACAAGGGCCAAATCTAACTTACACTTAAATATCGACAAAGAACCGGCCTCGACTACTTCCTGTGGCAAAGAATTCCACACATTTACCGCTCTTTGAGAGAATAAATTTTTCCTCATCTCAGTCCTAAAAAACTCCCCCCCCTTATCCTTAAACTATGGCCCCTGGTTCTGGTTTTGCCCAGCATTGGAAACAATCTTCCAGCGTCTAGTCTATCTAAACCCTTAAGAATTTTATGTTTCTATAAGATCCCCCTCAATCTTCTAAATTCCAAAGAATACAAGCCTAGTCTATCCAACCTTTCTTCATATGCGAGCCCCTCCATCCCCGGTATCAGCCTAGTGAACCTTCTCTACAACCCCTCCAAGGCAAGGATATCCTTTCTCAGACAAGGCGACCAAAACTACACGCAGTACTCCAGGTGTGGTCTCACCTGTACAGCTGCAGCGGGATCTCACTTCTCCTGTACTCAAATCCTCGCTATGAACGCCAACATACCATTCACCCTCCTCACCGCCTACTGCACCTGCATGCCCACTTTCATGCACAGCAACACCCAAGTCTCACTGCATCTCCCCTTTTCCTAAACAGATACCATTTAAATAATAATCCTCTTTTCTGTTCTTACCTCCAAAGTGGATAACCTCGCATTTATCCATATTATACTGCATCTGCCACATCCTGGCCCACTCTCCTAACTTGTCCAAATCACCCTGCACAATCCTAGCATCCTCCACACAGCTAACCCTACCACCCAACTTCGTATCGTCTGCAAATTTCGAGATACTGTTATCTATTCCCACACCTAAGTCATTTATATGTATCGTAAACAACTGTGGCCCCAGAACTGAGCCCTGCGGTACTCCACTAGTCACTGGCTGCCATTCTGAAAAGAACCCATTTATTCCTTCTATTTGCTTCCTGTCCCTCAGCCAATTCTCGATCCACCTTAATACCATACCTCCTATACCGTGCTCTTTAAGTTTATACGCTAGTCTTCTGTGTGGAACCTTATCAAACGCCTTACTAAAGTCAATCATGAATAACACAGTATGGCAGAAGGAAATGTTCAATAATGTATCAAATCTGGTGCAAAGTACAAAGATAAATACTTTTGGTAAAGTAGAAAACATACTGATATGTAGAGATTTATGAAAGAGAGAGAGGGAGACTGTTATTTTGATAATTTTTCACATTAATGTTCTAAAGGATGGAAATAGAAATCAAAACATGTATAATTAGAAATAGCTGTAAATTGGATACCAAATATAACCAGAAAGAGAAAAGGTTAAAGTGAAAAAGAAACAGTCTGACATTTCTGCTAGAACGGTAACTAATTACCCGAGTAATTATTATGTCTAAAAATAACAATATTGGACTGAAAGACACACAAGAGGTCAGTGTAATTGGATCTTTTTCATGAATTGTCAACTGTAATGAGTTTCTTCTGCTTCTGTGATTAACACAAGAAACAGGGCAGAATTGAAAAGCATCATGATAGGGTCAAAAAGGTTAAAAGACACTGGAAATAATACAAAAAAAAAGCAAAATAGACACAAGGAAGTTTGCAAGGCAGTTGAATTAAAGTGAATATTCCTTCCTATGCCTTTGGCAATGTAATTGGTAGATTTTCTTTTAAATCCACAATCGTAGAACCATACGATTGCTTCAGTCAAAAGGAGAATCTATTTTAATTTCCAGCAGATAAATCTCTGATGTTTGATGTTCTGCCAATATGGATGTGAAACAAAAAATTATTTCAGGGATATGTCATGAAAATATTTGGAAAATACTTTTCACATTAAGATGTGACGCTTCAAAAATCTGGAAATAAAATATGGTCATGTTTAAAGTAATTTAATAGATCTTTAGAAAAAGGTGTCAAAAATTTTAGAGTCTAATGCAAATAAATATCAGTGGCGCTGAGAGCTGCTGGAGTGGACCCATGGAGAGTGAGGGAGCAGAGATACAGCGCTCCCACAGGATCCAACTGCCCAATCAATTGCCGTCAGCTCTGAACGGCCTTTGAACAGCCCACTGAGGGAGCCGATGGGGTTTTGTTTTATTTGAAATCTCCCGAACACGGGTCTGTGTCCAAAATGGTAGCACCCATCGATTATCAGCAGCCACTGATATTTATTTGCATTAGACTCTAAAATTTAATGTGTGCAGGGGCTGCAGTCTCCAGGGAAAACAGAGGAATGGATCAGGGCACCAGAGAACAGGAATATCCCCACCCCCCCCACCCCACCCTCTGAGAGGGAGAAGCAGAGCAGACAACTCGCGGGAATGGTGACCACGGCAACGGACCAGAGGGGGCTCTGCAGCTGAAGAACCAGTGCACGCAGAAGGCTGCTGGTGACTCAAGGCGAGGAACCCGTGGGCTGCTGGAGACTGCCGTCAGGAGACTTGCGCCGTACTGCAGACTGCTGGAGACCGGCTCGAACTGGCTGGAGGGGTACCAGGTATCGGAACTGTGGTGTGAGGTGCCACTGAGGGTTCCTGATCGTGTCAGAGGTTCGGATCTGGAGCTTGGGTTGCCAATGGTTTGGATTGGACTCTGTATGGGCGAGAGGCAAATCTACAGACATTCAGTGACTCGGGGCGGTGGGGGTGTCACTCCTTTGTTTCTCTGACTGTAAGAGCCACTTGGGCAATTCTTGCCAGTGGTGAATCTGTCTGCCTTGCAGCAGGCAAAAATAAATTTCATGTAATACTATGTTGATAAATTGCATCTTAAATCTGTCCCTCCATACACATAGCACAGGACATTTTGTTCAGCAAGAAAATTTATCCAAATATAGCATTAACTGACTCATATGCTACCATATCTTTCCTGGGTGGGGAACCAATATTTGCAGCTGCAATATGCTGGTCTCCAACAAAAGTTAGTTCTTGCTTCAAACTTATTCCTACCAAGAGTTCACATTGCTACAGGATATTTCAAGATTCATGACCAGATTATCTCTCATGAAAACAAATGGAAAATTCAAAAACTCTTCAAGACTATATTTAAAATTGCAGAACGTTTCATGGACTGTCATTTTCACCCCTGATGATGTTAGGCTTACTGGTGTCCATCTCATCACTCTCGAGTTACTTTATTAAATAAAGGGCAATAACAGAGACACAAGAGACTGCAGATGTTGATAAACTAGAGGAAAAAATGACAGAGAGATGATAGTAAATAAAACCAAGTCGAGCAGGTGTCACCAACACGGTGCCCGCGAGCACCAGGTCGCCCGCAGGGACCCCATGAGTCGCCTGCGGGCCTGTTCTGAAAATAGGACTGGTCACCAATGAGCTCCGTCCAAAATTTTCTTCAATTGTGTTGCTATTCGGAGGGGACGCGGCCGGGGAGGTGGAGGGGGAGGGGGGAGACCGGCAGCGCCTGTCGGGCCGGTAAGGAGAGGGGGGAGATCAGCAGCCCGAGTCAGGTGGGCGGGAGACCAGCAGTGCGGGTCGGGAGAGACCGGCAGCGCGAGTCGGGCCGGCGAGGGCGGGAGACCGGCAGCATGACTGGAAGGGGGTGGGGGTGGATACTGCAGCACAATTCGGGTGGCTTTAAATCTGGCTTTCCGAAATCCGGAAAAATCCGAAATTTGGAACACGCTGTCCCCCCCCCCCCCCCCCCAAGGGTTCCGCATAAAGGATTATGTACCTGTATTTTAAAAATAAAAATGTTTAATATGCACGAACTCTGATCGAGTCTGGTTCAAAGGTCAGTATTGTGCGCATGACAACCCTCAGCGTTTGCTCAATCAGCTCGTGGGCGCTGCGAAGATGACGAGCTAAATGCGGTTTCTACTCCCCAAAACATGGCAGAAGAAAGAAAGAAAACTGATCATTTTCACAGTGAATGGGAGGAAGAGTTCTTTTTTACTACTGTGAAAGAAAACTGTGTGTGTCATTTGCGGGGCAACTGTGGCGATGGCAACGCGGCACAATGTGGAGAGACAGACACTTCAGGCCATGTCACAAAGCCCGTAGTGGGCAGTGCACTACGGGCAGAAAAAGCCTGCTACTTAAAGGCAGCTTTGGGCAAACAGCAGGTTTTTTCACGAGGCCGGTGAAAAACTCATATTGCAGCCCTTGGAACTCAAAATTAAATTCAACAACAGACTGTATAGAGTGCCCTCCATAATCTTTGGCACACGCCACTTTTTTCCCCTCCTTTATTTGCCCATGCTCCAAAATTCACGTGATTAAAGTACACATTCCAGATTTTATTCAAGATTGTATGCAGACATTCTGATCATGTAGAATTACAGTACTTTTTAAAAAAAAAAGTACATTACCCCATCATTTCAGGCATCATAATATTTGGGACAAAGCAATGGTATGTATATTAGTCATGTTTCGTACTTTGTGGCATATCCCTTGCCTGTAATGACTGTGATTCACAGACATCATGAGGTGCTGAGTATCTTCTCTGGAGATGCTCTGCCAGGCTTCTACTGGCAGCTATCTTCAGCTCCTGCTTGTTTCAGGGGCTTAAGGCATGTCCATTTGGATTTAGATTGGATGACAGACTTGGCCATTCAAGAAATTTCCAGCTTTGTTGCTTCAGCAATATGTTTGGGATCATTGCCTCGGATGAAGCACTGACTAATGAGTTTGGAGGCATTTGCTTGAACTTGACCAGATAAATTATTTCTATACACTTCAGAATTCACTGCCATCATCAGTTACATCATCAATGGAGATAAGTGCACCTGTACCTGTAGCAACCATACATGCCCAGGCCATAATACCCCACCACCATGTTTCACAGATGAAATGGTATGATTTGGATTGAATCATGAGAAAGTTACTGGACTGTTGTGCTTTAAATATAAGGAAAGGTTGGATAAGTGAGGACTTCTCTCCCTGGATATAAGGGGGTACCTTACAGAGGTTTACAAAATTATGAGAAGCATAGATAAGGTAATTAATACATAGGCAATACCTTTTCCCTCCAAGACAATCTTAGAGACTTGTAACCAAGGTGACAGGCACCCTCCTCACACAGAGGGTGGTAGGTATATGGAATGAACTGTCAGAGGAAGGGACAGAGACAGGGACAGATACAATGCTTTAAAGGCATCTAAGCAGGTACACTGATAGACTACAAGACATAGGAGCAGAAATAGGCTATTCAGCCCATCAAGTCTACCCCACCATTTAATCACATTGATCAATTTTCCCCACTGCCCTGCCTTTGCTCCATAATCTTTGATGCCTTGAGTATTCTCGAACCTATCAATCTCTGCCTTCAATACCCGAATTTTAGCCTCCACAATTGGCTGTGGCAACAAATTCCATAGATTTGCCACCCTCTAAAGAAATTCCTCTGCATCTCTGTTTTAAACAGCATTCTTCAATCCTGAAGTGCTGACCTTTTGTCTTAGACTCTCTCACCAGGGAAAACAACTTTTCTATATTTACTTTCATGCCTTTCATCATTACAAATGTTTCATTGAGATTTCCCCTCATTCACCCAAATTAAAACACTCTTCATATGATAATCCATTCATTGCTGGAATTATCCTTGTGAATCTCCTCTAAACCATCTCTAATGTCAGTACATCCTATTTTTAAATGAGGAGCCAAAAGCTGCTCGCAAAACTCCAAGTTTCATTCGTGTCTTATAAAGCCTACATGTTCCAAAGACATAAAGACTCTATATGTCTATTCCACTTCAAATGAATGCCAGCATTGCATTTGCCTTCATCACCACTGACTTAACTTGAAAGTTTACCTTCAAGCTATCCTGTAAGAGGATTCCCAGGTCCATTTGCCTCTGCATATTTTCCTTTTTCTCCCAATTTAGAAATGAGTCAATCTGTTTATTTTTATCTTCTGAAGTACATAATCGTATACTTTCTTACATTGTATTTCATTTGGTACTTCTCTGCCCATTCTCCTAATCTGTCTAAGTCCTTAGGCACTTTTACACAGTGGCAGTGTAAAAATGTTGAGATAGAATTTATAATGTAAATTTCATCCTATAATTTTTCCACTGGGACCCCTATACATTTCTATGGAGTGGCTGCAGTGTAAATTGACCGCAGCCACTCCAAAAGAAACAGGCTAAATGAATATGACATTCACCCTACAGCAAACTCTGCAATGCAGGAAGGCTGTGTAATAGTGATCTAAAAGTGCCCCTGAGTAAACGAACAATTCGGGGCACACCGGACGTGGAGGCAAGTCTGTATAGACAGCACTTTCCTTATTCTAATATATCCTAATTTCAAAGTATCATCTTCAAAAGCATGAGCTACAATATTCCAAATTTCAATCTCTTTAATCCAATAAATCAAACTCTGTTGCTGTTTATGCAGCTTTAATTAATTGATAAAATGGATAAACATTTTGCATAGCTTTTCATTAAGACTTTCGTAACAATGAACAACAAAGTATTTACTGTATAATGACACAAAAGCTTAGAGATACTATCTTAAAGAAATACATACAAGTATTTAAAGAGAAACAGAAAATTCAAAGAAAATTTTCTCACGTCTTCTACATTGTGAAGAATAATGAGCAAGCCATTAGTCTGTGCAGATATTATGATATATTACATCATAGTCACTACAGTAACACTGCAAACAATAGTCTCTAAAAGAGATAGAAGCAAAATTAACTAAGAATTAAAAAAACCCAAAGTTTTAACCTTTACAGTATGTTTTTTTTAAATAATTCTGAAGTTTCTGTGTCAAAATGCCAATTCCCAGTTTCCTCAACACAATCTGCTCCTCCAATGACCTTTGTATCATCTGCAAACTTGGTCACAAACCTTTGGTGAAGATAGGAGCAAATATTCAGCCAAAAGAGTGCCTCGGTCATGCTTTGCTCATAGCAGCTGTTTAAATATAGTTGTGTGAAACAGCAATGGCTTCATCCAGGATGAAGACCTTGGTGACGCGGCTCACCATTGTGGTTACTCTCTTAAAGTGTCTCCTTATTCCTGGTTAGTAAGAGTCGCCTCAGTCAGAGGCTTTATCTGTGAACTTGTGGGAGAGGATTAATTATCTATAATGTTATTGTTCGTCTTTTGGGCTGCTCTGTGGAGGGGGAGCAACCTGCAGATGCAGCAACGGTTAAATGTTTTCAAAGAATGTAAAATGTTTTGTTTATATATTAATTCAAGTGAAGTTTGTTCAGTTTAAATACAGTATAGTATTTTTGATTTTTGCCTTTTAAACTGTTGTTAATGCAGGTGTATTAGACATTGTAAGAGTTAGCCTCAAACAACCTGAAAATACATTGATCTGAAATCAAGAGGTTTTACTGTAATGGTGCAGGAATGACGTGATCAGTCAGTGAAAGCAAAACTTCTGATTTCCAAAGACTACAAATAAGCAAAGAGGGATCTTCAGAAGTTTGAAGCAACATAGTGATTTCAAAGACCCCAAATAAATGTTGAAATATGATGAAACAAAGGTGAACTTGCTTTGTTTGTTTTGTCAGCAGTCTGTATGTTGGGGCTAGCAGGATAGATATATGATCCAAGTACCCAAGGTGGGGGTGAGATGCAGCCTTGTACACACCAGGGACATTGGTGTACACCAATCCAGGGTGTTCTCTCATCTGGTAGTGAAGTTAATGTGCCGTTGAAACTGAGGTAAAATTGTTTTAAGGTTGGCGTGACTGAAGTCGCCAGCAACAATCATGGCACTGTCAGGGTGGGACGTCTGGGCTTTGCAGATGGCACCATAAAGCTCCTTCGTGGATTTACCTTCATTAGCTGAAGAACAAAAAAAGACTGCAGCAATCAGCATGCCCGAGAATTCCCTGGGCAAATAAAAGGGTCTGCATTTCACCTGCAGGTTCTCTATCTCAAGCGAGGGCTTTGTACTTTGAAGTAACGAAGGATGAGAGAAGAGTCAGAGGCATATATGATTTTAAAGCCAAAGAAAAGGTGGATAGACAGTACCTTCTATCCAGGGTAACAAAAGCAAATACCAGAGGACACCTCCTTAGGATGAATGGAAGAAAGTCATAATTTAAAAAAAAATAATTATATATATATATATATATATATATATATTTGCATCGGACTTGTCAGCCACAAACGAGTCTGCAGCTGACGTGGACTTTTTACCCCCTCCATAAATCTTCGTCTGCGAAGCCAAGCCAAAGAAAGATATATATATATATATATATTTTATATATATATATATTTTATATATATATATATATATATATATATCTCTACATACAGATTGGTGGGTTCCTGAATGCATTACTGGGGGGTGGGAGGTGGAACTGGTGGTGGAGGATGGTAAAGTGAGAACATTTAAAACATAGGCACATTGATTTAAGAAAAATAGAGGATTACGAATGTATTGGGAAGTGTTACATTGTTATGGAGTAGTTTTATATAGGTTGGCACAAAGTCATTGGCCAAATGCTCTGAAGGTCAGCAAAAATCTACCCATCTTAAGATCTTGAGAACACTGTTTACCCTTCCAACTAAACAGTGCACACTTTCTTCTTTGAAGAGGATCAGCAATCCAGATTTGTTTTTACAAATAATCCAATGGTCACTTTAACCCAGAAAACCTTTACTTTTATTTCCACTTCATTTAAGCTACTTCAACCTTACATTCCTTATCAACTATGTGGATTCAAATTCATGCATCTTTAGGGACTGTCAAGCAGGGAAAACACCTGTTTGTAAAGGCGGAGGTTCTTCGACCTTGTGCCTAAAGATTACATTCCTGAAAACGCCGTGGCTGGCTCCGAGGTGCCAATTCCAACCCTTCTTGGGGAAATGATAATCTGCAGAGCGTTGCGCTCCGCTGCCTAACCTGAATGTACAACTGCTACAAGTGGCTGGTTAGGGGTGGGCTGATGATGCCGTCAGCCCGCAATCCATCTCTCCACTCGTCCCTCTCCCTCCAAGGAAATGGTAGCAGACAGGAGCCGGCAGGGCAGCAGGGGCAGTTAGCAGGGGCATCCGGTGCAGGCTGAGACAGCCACACTGGGCCTCTTCGGCCTTCGAGGACACTCTCTGTGGCTCAAAACACGACACAGCAATGGCCATCTTCCTTACCCATAATCCCCCATGCAGCTGGAACTGTTCTGGGAACCACAGACGGTTCCAGCTGCATGGGGATTATGGGTAGGAAAGACAGCCATTGCTCTGCTTTGTATTTATGATGGATGGCACTACTGCACAAATCGCCCCGCCTCTATCAGCTCCAGAGGGTGCTATGAGGCACTTTTGGATGGGAATGGGTTGCTGGAGCAGCCTTTTAGGGCTGCTATCTGAAAGGTAAGTTTTAAGTTTTCAATTTGCTGTTGTAGCCAGCCTCCAGGCAGAGGCCTGACATGAAATGGCCTTTAATCAAAGCACAGACCTCTGAATTCTAACTCTGTAACGTAATCACAATGTCACAGTATGCTTTTCAGTAGAGATATTCAGTTCTCAGTTTAATATGAAAACAAGATGGAGTTCAAAGAGAATGAGGTAAATTTTTCTTAAACAAATTAAAACAAAATATTGCATGAATTTGAAAAAGAAACAAAGGTCACTAAGTCGTCAAAATTTTACATTAAAACTGAAAATGCTGAAAAATGCACATCAGTAACTTCCACAGGCATTGAAAATCAGTTGCAACCCTTCAGGATAATAGCATTGCAAATTATCACCATTTTTCAGTGAATTTTGACCCTAAATGTTTACTGTTCCTCACCTGTAGGTGCCATTTGTCCAGATGAAAATTTCCAGAACAGACAACCACTTTGTTATGCCTGATCAGATAATGGAAATTCAGTTTGACAGAATTTACAATGACCCATTCAATCCAATTCATGACTTCCAATTTTTAGTCCTCGCCTTACCATTAACCCAAATCCTACACACATTACTTGTGCACTTTTTATTTGAGCCATCAAATGCTTTCTGAAAATCCAAGTAGGCTACTTTCTATGCTTTTCATGCATTTACATCAGTGGTTCTCAACCTTTTTCTTTCCACTCACATACCACTTTAAGTATTCCCTCTGCCATAAATGCTCTGTGACTAGTATGGGATTGCATCACGTGGTATGTGGGTGGAAAGAAAAAGGTTGAAAACCTCTGTTGTAATCATAGCTAATTGATTCGTTAAGCGCATTTCCAAAGGAAATGGGCCAATGACAATTTTTCTCAAGCAAAATATTTCAGTAACAATTGGGTCTAAAGCAGTGATTTTAAGCCTTCCCTTCCCACTCACATACCACCTTAAGCAATCCCTTACTAATCACAGAGCATTTATGGCATAGGATTACTTAAAGAGCTATGTGAGTGGAAAAAGGGTTGAGAACAACTGATTTACATCTTCAAAAATCACCAATCTGTCGTACATAATTTCAGATAATACTTTCTAGGAATTGTGGACTAGCATACCTATCAGTAGAGGGAAACACACAGAATAAATATGCAATAACAGAACTCTTAGAAATCAGCAACAGGATTGCTTAGTTATTTTGTGCTTATGAAAGAAAAGTCACACAGTTCCTTTTGAAGGATTAATTAGTGGAACAAACAAGGGAGAACTGACATGTTTGGACTTTCAGAAGGCTTTCAACAAGCTCCCACATTAAAGGGTTAGTGTCTAAAATTAAAGAATGAAAGCATTTGGGATAGTTCAAGCACCACGGATAGGAATAGCAGCTCAACGCTATTACAGCCCCAATGACAGAGATTCAAATCTGTTGCTATCTCTAAGGAGTTTGTATGTTCTCCCTACAAGTTAAGTTAATTGGTCACATGGGTGTAATTGGGTGAGTTACACCCATGGGCCAGAAGGGCCCGTTATCAGGTCACATCTCTAAATATATTAACTTGGGGGGGGGGGGGGGGGGGAGGAATTATTTAAATTTAAAATTTCAGTATATAGCGTGGTAACAGCCCATTTTGATTCACGAGTCCTTGCCGCACAATTTACACCCAATTAATCTACAGCCCTCGTACGTTTCAAATGATTGGAGGAAACCAGAACCCTTGGGTAAGACACAGAGAGAAAACAAACTTCTTACAGGCAGCGTGGAGTTCAAACCCCAGTCCCAATCGCTGACGCTGTAAATGCGTTGCACTAACCACTTCGCCAACTGAGCCGCCCCACGTGGCATGGATTGAAAATTGATTCAAGCTAGAAAACTAAAGGAATAAACACATTTATCTGCTAAACAGGCATTGACCAGCCATGTACCACTTGGAAAATGGGATCTGAGAGGAGGAACAAAAAGGCTGGAATTAAGTTGTGCAGAAGATTCAATTTTACATGAATAAATTGTTTGGGTTATAAATACAAAATAACAGGTTATCTAAATAATAAATATAATAATAACTATAATTATAGCAATAAAAAAGGCGAGGTAAAACAAGACCTGAGTATCCTTACATACCAGTCACTGAAAGCAACCATTTGGTTCCAGAAGGCTGTTAAAAAAAACATGCCAGACTAGACTACAATTCAAGAGGGGCAAAAAACATGTTTACTCAAGCCACATCCAGAGATGTGAGTATTTTGTGTGCAATTGGGTCTCCTAATCTGAGGAAAAACATTCTTATAGAGGGAATGCAAAGAAATTTCATTGAACCAATGCCTTGCATGGCAGGACCACCTGCACAGTAGAGAAAGGTTGATTAGGCCTATATTCCTTGGAATTTAGAAGAACAAAACAAGAAATTCACAGAAACCAATAATATTCTAATACAGCTAGACAGACGAGATTCAGAGCTGATAGTCCCAATATCGAAGAATCAAGGACCGGGGTGGGGTCACAGCCTCAGAATAAGGGAGTGGCTATTCAATGCCAAGACCAGGAGATGATGATAAACCCATGGAATCCTCATACAAAAGGCAGTAGATGACAAATCACTAAACGTATTCAAGAAGCAGGTAGATTAATTTCTTAATGCTGAAAAGATCAAGGAATGTCAGGGAATGACAGAAACAAATTACTGAAGTGGATGACCTTGAGCATGTTAAATCATGTAAGAGGCCTAAAAGATGAATAGTCATGGCTATTCAGTTTTAATATTATGGCTCTAATGGAAACATGCCTTCCATCCAGCACACATTAGACACTTTCAAGCAGGGAAAACACCTGTCTGTAAAGGCAGAGGTTCTTCGCCTTCACGCCCAAAGATGCACCTTTCAGAATGTGCCATGACCGGCTCCAACCCTTCTCAGTGCTGCACTCCACTGCCTAACCTGCAGCGGCTGGTTAGGGGCGGGCTGATGATGACATCAGCCCACAACCCATCTCCACATTTACCCCTCTCCCCACATGATGCACTCAAGGCAGGGGCAGCGGGCAGGAGCTGTCGGGGCAGCGGTGGCCGATGCAGATTGTGACAGCCTCACCAGGCCACTTTGGCCTTTGGGGGCACTCTCCGCAGCTCCAAATGCGGAACAGCAATGGCCATCTTCCCTACCCATAATCCCCCACAGAGCAGTTCCAGCTGCGTAGGGGATCATGGGTAGGGAAGACAGCCATTGCTCTGCCATGTATTTATGATGGGTAGTGCTATAGCACCAGTCACCCCGCCTCCATCAGCTCTGGAGGGCGCAACAAGGTGCCTCTGGATATGAATGTGACGCTGGAGCAGCCTTTTAGGGCTGCTGTCTGAAAGGTAAATTTTAAGTTTTCGATCTGCTCTTGTAGCCGGCCTCCAGACAGAGGCCTGACATGAAATGGCCTAGTATCTTTGACCTACTACTATCAAGGAGGAGGAAGAGAAGCATTGAAATAAGAACTGACGGACTTGGAAATGAGATTGATGAACAGTATCCTACTATAGAGTAAATCTTTCCAAAATATTTACATTTATTTTCAATTATATCTTTGTGAATATATGTTATTATGTGTTCTGTTCATTTTGCAGTGGTCCATATGTGAAGTCAGATGATAATAAACTTGAACGTAAACAGGAAGAGAACTGGAAGTTTAACATAGGGTGGCATGGTTTGCAACACTATTACCACGCCAATGACCCAGGTTCAAATCTAGCGCTGTCTACAAAGAGTTTGTACATTCTCCCCATGTGTGCATGGGTTTCCTCCGGGTGCTCCAGCTTCCTCCCACTTTTCAAAACATATGGGGGTTGTAAGTAAAAAATATTTGGGTGGCATGGGTTCATAGTCCAGAAATGCCAAATCTAATTGAATTTGTGATAAATGCATAGCTATGGAAAAAGACCAATTTCACAAGAGTAAAGGCTCCAAACTGGAATTAAACCCATTTCATAAATATTGTATATTAGACTGAAAATGGCTGTTTGCAGGCAAATCATTTGTTTTCCTTTTGAATTTAGATGTACAGCAGTTACATGCCTTTCCAGCCCACAAGCACCAATTAACCTACAACCCTCATACGTTTTTCAAAAGTGGGAGAAAACAAGAGTACCTGGAGGAAACCCAGACATAGGGAAAACATACAAACCCCTTACAACAGCACCAGATTCAAACATAGGTCACCAGCACTAAACCATTTGCACTAACCATTACGCTAACATTGGATCAATAGGGGGCATGTCAGATGTTCAAGGTAAACATGTTCCCACAAAGAACAAGGTTGATGCTATTAAATCTTAGGTCCCCTGAACGACAAAGTCCATAAAGGGTAGGATAAAGAAAACACGAGTTAGATAGAGCTTAATACTGCTCTACGTACATTTTATCACCCTCATTCTGTTTCCATAACATTTAGAGTCCCTAACAGAGTAAACAGATGGAACAAAAACTAACCATATGGACAAGGAGGAAAGCTTTAGAGTAAGGAAAAAGCAAATTATCTGGTTGCCTGTTCTTAAAAATATGAGATAAGTTTCTAAAGGCGAAAGATAAAAAAAAGGAATATAAAGTGGAATATATTGTGTGTGGAAGAACAGAGGGATTTGTTCAAATGATTATAGATGGCAGGATCGTTCAACAAAGTTGCACAAATAGTATCCAGGAATGTCATATGACCAGACTAATTAAATACAAGAGCAGGAGGTGCTGCTATAACTGTATGCAAACTAGTTAGGCCATAGCTTAAATACCACATTGTAGCGGCTGTGTAGCGGGCCGAGTGGGAGCTCAGCGCGGTAATGCGAACCGCCACCGTCAGTGCAGTGCACGGACTTACCCAAAGGCTGGCATGCTAGCGGTACTGAGTGCCAAGGGACGGCATATTGATCAGCTGGGTCCCCTGATGAAAGGCACGGGACGTTAACAAGTCTCAATTTAAACCTGCTGGTCCCGTGAACCAGCAGCTGTCCCTTAACAAGGTCCCACCTTGTCCCATGGAGCCTGGGACAGGGAGGGAATAAAAGCCGCTTGTAAATCTTCAATAAACTATTCTTTGGTTGACTAGCCTAGTGTGTGATTGCTTTTTTCTTAATAGCTCTACCGTAGTAGCTGCTCCAATTGGTGGCCTCGACTGCAAGATTCAACTGAAACTTGAATCTCCAGTCAGAGTAGCAGTTAATGCAGTGGGACTTCACTTGCCTCTTTTCTGGAGGCAACCTCGTGTTTGGCTTCTTCAGGCTGAAACCTAGTTTCGGCTACGGGGCGTAACAGAGGAGGACATGAAATTCTGGCATGTCGTGGGTGCCTTAGATGCCACCACTGCAGCTCAGGTAAGTGAATTCATTGCCAATCCCCCAGCAGAGAACCAGTACACCAAGTAAAATATAGCACCTTTAATCGAGAACTGTTGGCATTATATCTAACCACACGGCACTACCGTTATATCTTGGAAGGTCGACATTTCACTGCATTTACAGACCATATACCACTCATTTTTGCCTTTAGCAAAATGACAGATCCATGATCAGCAAGACAGCAACACCATTTCAGAATTCACTACGGACGGACGCCACATTTCATGAAAAGACAATCTCATCACGGATATGCTGTCTAGACCAAGTGTGTACCATATTCAAGGTGGAATCAACATTGCTGAACTGGCTGTGGCGCAGACCACGGATCCTGATACACAGGCATACAGTACAGCCATTACTGGACTGGACATTCAGCAGGTGGCACCGCAGAAGGGTGGACCAGAACTCCTTTGTGACATATTATTAGGCTATCCTAGACCATTAGTCCAATTGTCATGGAGGAGACATCTTTTTGATGACATTCACAGTTTGTCACATCCATCCATCAGGACATCAGTCAAGATCATGTCAAATAAGTACATATGGCACGGACTGAAGAAAGACGTCACTCAATGGGCATGAACGTGCATCTCCTGCCAGTCTGCAAAGATTCAGCGCTACACCAAGGCACCACTTCAGCCTTTCCCGACAGTACGCAAGAGGTTCGAGCATGTACATGTGGACCTGGTCAGACCATTACCAGTGTCACAGGTCATGAAGTATATTCTAACAGTGGCAGACCGCTTCACACACTGGCCAGAGGCCATCCCATTACCAGCCAGTGATACTGAAACATGTGCTGGAGCATTCATCCTGAATTGGATCGCTAGATTTGGTGTGCCTACGCATATAACTTCGGACCGCGGGCCACAGTTCACTTCGGCATTATGGTCTACCTTTGCACATCCACAGTCCAATGGCCTGGTGGAGCTTTTCCACCGACAGCTTAAATCTGCACTTAAGGCCCGACTCACCAGCTCCAACTGGGTCCATGAGCTACCATGGGTTCTGCTGGGAGTACACATGGCTCCAAAAGAAGACATGTCTGCATTATCTGCAGAGTTGGTGTATGGTATGGCCCTACAGATCCGGGAGATGTTCACTTCACAGCCAACTCTGACCTGGATGTCCTTCAACTCCGCAGTGGTATTTTACTAACAACAAATCGATTTCTACCAACTGGCATGGCAACCGTAAACAACAAGTGCCCCCATCACTCCTGAATGCTGACTTTGTATTAATTTGTAGACAGGTCCCACGGCACCGTTACAAAAGCCATACAAAGGACTATTCCGCGTCATTAAGAGAGACGAAGTCGTGTATACCTTGGACATTGGGGGACATTCACAACTGTTCAGCGTAGACAGACAAGCCTGGCCATACAGACCCTACTACACCCATTCACTCAGCCCAGACGATGTGGGCATCTGCCTAAGACGTGCATGTTTGCCGTTTTAATTTACGGTGACGACTCGGGGTGGGGGGGGGGGGAAGAGATGATGTAGCGGCTGTGTAGCAGGCCGAGCGGGAGCTCAGCGCGGTAATGCAAACTGCCACCATCAGTGCAGTGCACGGACTTACCTAAGGGCTGGTATGCTAGCAGTACTGAATGCCAAGGGACACCACGTTGATCAGCTGGGTCTCCTGATGAAAGGCACGGGGCGTTAACAAATCTCAATTTAAACCTGCTGGTCTCGTGGACCAGCAGCTGTACCTTAACAAGGTCCCACCTTGTCCCGTGGAGCCTGGGACAGGCAGGGAATAAAAGCCGCTTGTACAGCTTCAGTAAGCCAGTCTTTGGTTGACTAGCCTAGTGTGCGATTGGTTTTTTTTCCTCAGTAGCTCTACCGTAGTAGCCGCTACAATGCAAGGTACTGGTTTCCAATTATTGGAAAGAAATAACTTGACATGAAGGTGTTCATGTGAGATTATCAAATTTAAAACTAAAGTGATGAGAAAAAAACAAACTAGATAAGATGATTTCTTTGGAAAAGAGATAGCCAAGTGGGCATAAAATGAGTGCTTTATCAATGAGGTAAAAACTAGGGGGCATAAATTTAATGCAATTGATTGGATTAAAAGGATGAGTAAAACACTCTTCTCCCTGGTGTTATCAATTCAGAACTTCTGAAAACTTTCAACACATTTTCAGATTTAACACTTCAACATCAAACTTTCAAACTAATGTCACCTACTTTATCATAAGGGACTGGAAAAGGTAAAAGTAACTTTAAGAGATGGGATTACCTGTAATAGTCACAATTGCATAAAAGGGCAAGACCATTTTTAAAATTTTAGATGATAAGATTTAAACAGATGATTAAGAATATGAAATTTAAGCATTGATGGATCAATCATGAACCAATATGGATCAGCAAATCCAGTAGTAGTAATTGATAAAATGTGATTATGGGTGACATTATGGGGAACAGTTTGAATGTTTATGAAAATGGAAATTAACTCATCAAGGCAGTCCAGCAGTTGGATCTTGGATGATACAGATATGGACAAAAATTTAAACTACAAATTGATTAAGATAGGATTGGAGGTCAAAGTGTGTGACAGACTTGGGATTCAACCTGAGAAAATAACTGCTGTTGGGGTGGAATTGATAGGGAGTTCACTGAAGCTAAAGACCACAAATTTCACAAGTACACAATGTTCAGATGAAGAAAATTACAATTTATTTAATACTAGTGGGAAAGCAATCATATAATAGACAGGGGATTCAAGTCTAGTGATGAAAGCAAGGTAGATTTATATCCACATATCTCTGAAGGGCTATGTACAAGAGAGGAAATAAGAAAGTACAAGGCATCTGGAGCAAAAGAAAAACTGAGAGAAAATGCTGGAAACAACATAAGAGGAGCCCTCAATCTGATTTTTTTAAAGACATACAGCATGGTAACAGGTCATTTCAGCCACAAGTCTGTGCTGCCAAATTTACATCCAATTAACCTACTCCTCCAGAATGTTTTGAAGGGTGGGAGGAAACCAGAGCTGCTGGGGAAAACCAATGTAGACACAGGGAGAACATTCAATCGAACCCCAGTCCCGAACATTGGCGTTGTAAAGGCATTGCACTAACCACTATGCCAACCACGTCGCCCTTGCATCTCTTGCTGCTGGACTTTCTCTTGCTTCAAACATTTTGTACTTTTGTTAAGGCAACTGGCATAAGATAGCAATCAAAATTACGTTATTTTTTAAATTCTACAATTCCAACCAATGCAAAAAATTTGTAAGTCGTGACAACAAAAAAAAACAATTTTTCCTTTGGTCTTCAAAAAATGCATCTCCACAGCCCTCTGCTGGTTGATGGCAAAGCTGTCATTTTCTTCAGCCAGAGTTTATGACAAGATCAAGTCTAATGTTCATTATAAAGATCTCTGGGCTATTTGTTTGCATTTGATTTTTTGTCCCCAGTTTTAACAATAAAAGCTGAAAAAACACTGAAGTTGGAAATGCTGTGATAATGACAAATGACAACATTTACATTTGCTATGCTTCAAGTACCTCAGAAGGTTCAGCAGAGGGAACAGTGTGATCGTGGTCAAGAGTAAAATGTAGTGATAGAAATGGAGCGAAAAATATCCTCTCTTGCAAAACATGGGATATATCCCAGCAGGCTCTGAGGTCTTATCCACCTTAATACTCTTCAAAGTCATGTACTCCCCTGAGGGAGGCAGTGTGGGTGCAAGAGTGGCACCTCCTGAAGCCACAGAGGAAGCTGCTGGGCGGGTGGTGGTGGGGAGGGATGAGTGCACGAGGGAGTCATGGACACAATGGTCCCTACGGAAGGCAGAGAGGGAAGGCGAGGGTAAGATGCTTCTGGTAGTGGGATCCTGTTGTAAGTGCTATAAATTTCAGAGGACAATGCGTTGGATGTGGAGGCTGGCAGGGTAGTAGGTGAGGACAAGGGGAATCCTGTGTTTGTTGCATCTGGGGGCAGAGGGGTCAGGGCAGATGTGCAGGAAATTGAGGGCTGAGTTGGTTGTGGTGGTGAAGAAGCCATGTTTATGGAAGAAGGCAGATGCCAGAAGATCTGGACTGGAAGACCTCATCTTGGGAACAGATGCAGCAGAGTTGGAGAAATTGAGAGGAAGGAATAGAATCCTTGCAGATGATCTATGTCAGTGGAAAGCTTGTCTCCAGAGGCGAAGACAGAGAAATAGATCCAGAAAAGGATCTATCTATCTCCCTCTTGGGAAACAAGCTTTCCACCAACATATATTCTTCTCTTCTCTTCTTCTTTGGCTTGGCTTCGCGGACGAAGATTTATGGAGGGGTATGACCACGTCTGCTGCAGGCTCTTTGGTGACTGACAAGTCCGATGCAGGACAGGCAAGCACGGTTACAAGGGAAAATTGGTTGGTTGGTGTTGGGTGTTGGGTTTTTCCTCCTTTGTCCTTTGTCAGTGAGGTGGGCTCTGCGGTCTTCTTCAAAGGAGGTTGCTTCCTGCCGAACTGTGAGGCGCCAAGATGCACGGTTGGAGGCGATATCAGCCCACTGGCAGTGGTCAATATGGCAGGCACCAAGAGATTTCTTTAAGCAGTCCTCTTCTTTGGTGCACCTCTGTCTCGGTCGGTGTCCAGTGGAGAGCTCGCCATAGAACACAATCTTGGGAAGGTGATGGTCCTCCATTCTGGAGACGTGACCCACCCAACACAGTTGGGTCTTCAGCAGCATGGATTCGATGCTTGCGGACTCTGCCAGCTTGAGTACTTCGATATTGGTGATGAAGTCATTCCAATGAATATTGAGGATGGAGCGGAGACAGCGCTGATGGAAGCGTTCTAGGAGCCGTAAGTGATGCTGGTAGAGAACCCATGATTCGGAGCCGAACAGGAGCGTGGGTATGACAATGGCTCTGTACACGTTGAACTTCGTGTGTTTCTTCAGGTGGTTGTTTTTCCAGACTCTTTTGTGTAGTCTTCCAAAGGCGCTATTTGCCTTGGCGAGTCTGTTGTCTATCTCTTTGTCAATCCTTGCATCAGATGAAATGGTGCAGCCGAGGTAGGTAAACTGGTTGACCGTTTTGAGTTCAGTGTGCCCGATGGAGATGTATTACATATATTCTTTTCTTTCTTTGGCTTGGCTTCGCGGACGAAGATTTATGGAGGGGGTAAATGTCCACGTCAGCTGCAGGCTCATTTGTGGCTGACAAGTCCAATGCGGGACAGGCAGACACGGTTGCAGCAGTTGCAGGGGAAAATTGGTTGGTTGGGATTGGGTGTTGGGTTTTTCCTCCTTTGCCTTTTGTCAGTGAGGTGGGCTCTGCGGTCTTCTTCAAAGGAGGTTGCTGCCTGCCAAACTGTGAGGCGCCAAGATGCACGGTTTGAGGCGATATCAGCCCACTGGCGGTGGTCAATGTGGCAGGCACCAAGAGATTTCTTTAGGCAGTCCTTGTACCTTTTCTTTGGTGCACCACTGTCACGGTGGCCAGTGGAGAGCTCGCCATATAACACGATCTTGGGAAGGCGATGGTCCTCCATTCTGGAGACGTGACCCACCCAGCGCAGCTGGATCTTCAGCAGCGTGGACTCGATGCTGTCGACCTCTGCCATCTCGAGTACTTCGACATTAGGGATGAAAGCGCTCCAATGAATGTTGAGGATGGAGCGGAGACAACGCTGGTGGAAGCATTCTAGGAGCCGTAGGTGATGCCGGTAGAGGACCCATGAATCGGAGCCAAACAGGAGTGTGGGTATGACAACGGCTCTGTATACGCTTATCTTTGTGAGGTTTTTCAGTTGGTTGTTTTTCCAGACTCTTTTGTGTAGTCTTCCAAAGGCGCTATTTGCCTTGGCGAGTCTGTTGTCTATCTCGTTGTCGATCCTTGCATCTGATGAAATGGTGCAGCCGAGATAGGTAAACTGGTTGACCGTTTTGAGTTTTGTGTGCCCGATGGAGATGTGGGGGGGCTGGTATATTACAAACCTACTAATCCTACAACTACCTCGACTACACTTCCTCACACCCTGTCCCCTGCAAGGATTCTATTCCCTTCTCGCAATTTCTGTCTCTGCCACATCTGTTCCCAAGATGAGGTTTTCCAGTCTGAAATGTCTGCCTTCTTCCACAAACCTGGCTTTCTCTCCTCTACCATCAATTCATCCCTCACCTGCATCTCATCCATTTCCCATTTCTCTGCCCTGGTCCCCTCTGCCCCCAGATGCAACCACACAGGATTCCCCTTGTCCTCACCCAACACATCAGACTCTACATCCAACATTAGCCTCCAGGATCTCCAGACCTTTCAACAGGATCCCACTAACAGGCAGATCTTCCCCTTTCCTCCTCTCTCTGCCTTCCATAGGGACCTCTCCCTCCAAGACACCCTCATGCATTCACCCCTCCCTACCAATAACCCTCCTGCCCCCCAACCACCTGACACATTCCCCTGTGGCCACAGGAGGTGCCACACTCGTGCCTACACTGCCTCCCTCACCACAGTTTAGGGCCCGAAACAGGCCTTTCAAATAAAGCAATACTTCATTTGTGCATCCACAATTAATTTACTGCATTTGATGCTCCCTTTGTGGCCTACTCTACATGGGAGACTGGGTGCAAACTGGGAGATTGCTTCACTGAGCACCTTTGCTCTTTCCGCACCAGTGACAGAGATCTCCCAGTGGCCAACCATTTCAGTTCTGCATTCCACTCCCATACTCACATGTCTGTCCATGTCCTCATGTACTATGCCGGCAAGACCACCTATAAATTGGAGGAACAACATCTGACTTTCCATTTGGACACTCTCCAGCCAGATGGCATTAACATCGACCTTTCTGCTAAACTGCTCTCCATTCTCCCTCCCTTCCCCTAGTCTTCTATCCATCAGCTCTCCAGCCCCCCCCCCTTATTCACCTAGCCATGCCTTCTCCCTTGCCTGTTGTTGTGTCCTCCCTCCCATCTTTGCAACCACACATCCCCCTTACCTTTCTATTCAGTTGCCTGCTGACATTTTTCCATACTTTGATGAAGGGCTCAAGCCCAAAACGTCAGTTATGTATTTTTATTCTTGCTATATAAATGACACTGTTTGACCTGCTGAGCTTCTCCAGCATTGTGTTTTTTTACATGTAAGTAAAAGAATCACTCTACAATAAGCTGGTACAGAATCAACACATTGAATGGTCATCTTTTGTAAAAGCTTCTCTATGATTTGAACGAGTTAACCTTTCTAAAGTAAATACAAACAAGAGCACCTGAAATTACTATATTTAGTCTAACTTCAGCTATAATTTAGGATAGAGGGATTTATGGTTAGATGAATAATCTCTCACAAGTCACTTTATTTCCCATGAAAGAATGTGCTATGCAAAAGCAACAGTAAAGACTTGCCCAAAGTCTGATGTACAAGTTAATGCAATGAGGTGGCCCACTGCCATGGTAATCAAGCCGGTGCTCCAAGTGGCAGCGGCACTGGCCCCAACAAGCGAACCGGCAGGTGAACGGCAAGGCAGCCTAAAGGCCAGCAACCCCAAAATGGCGCTGGCCTTGCTGCGCAGCCAACAGACAGGGACAGCGTGCAGGGAAGGGCATTGCTACGCAGAAAAGTAGCCGGGTGCAGGAAACCCGCTTTTGTTGTGCATATTGTGACACAAAGGGAACAGTGCAAGTATAAAAGTTGGGTTTGAGCCCTAATAAAACTCAGAGCTTAACCTGACTACAGTGTGTGTGTGTTTTTTCGAGTAGCGCACAGCTACAGCAGTACAAAATATTGAACTTCATTGTTTAAAAGTAGTAAAAGTTCAGAACTATTGGCAGAGAACATATGTGACATCACATGCAACCCCAAGATACATTTTCCTGCAGGCCAGGCAGAACTTCTACTTGTTGGTCGTGCAAAAAACTGTAGTCACGATACGTGTGCAAAAGAGAAATGTAATCAAACTGACTGCAACAGAGAAAATAAGTATTTAATCAATAATGTGCAAATTAAAAACCCTTAAATGAGTTTGTTGCTTGGGAGTGTGATGGTGGAGTGGAAACAACTGTTTCTGAACCTGCTGGTACGAGTGTCTTTCCTGGTGGCAACAGGAAGATCAGAGAATGTCTTTGGCAGTACAAATCCTTGATTGCTGCTTCACTCCAACAGCAGCATTCATTCAATGAGATTTTCCTGATGGTGGGAGCAGTTTTACTGTACCTGTGATGTATTGGGCTGTATCGACTACCTTTTGCAGGGCTTTCCATTCAGCAGTATTGATATCTCCATACCAGGCCGTGATGCAGCCAGTCAGCACACTTTCCACTACACATTTTTAGAGCTTTGCTAAGGTTTACTATGTCATACCAAACTTCTGCAAACTCCTGAGGAAGTAGAGGCACTGACGTGCTTTCTTCACGACAATGTTCATGTGTTGAGTCCCAGGAATTTAAATCTGCTCACCCTCTCCACTTCTGATTACCTAATGATCGCTGGAATGTACACTTCTGGTTTTCTCTTCCTGAAGGCCACAATCGGTGAAAGTTAAATTCCAAGTAACTACACAGATAGTTCAATGTTCTCAATGACTGAGTTGTCAACTATCATTTTTAATCTTTTCTTAACATTGCTTCTCTTGTTTATTTTACTATTATAGTTGTCAATTCTCCATACTGATTATCAAAGCTGAGGTCATTACCATTTTCTCTCAAAATTAAGTACGTTAGTTACAACAAAAATTAAACAGGTTATTCAATCTGAATGAATCTATGACTTTCACATAATGGTCTTCATTGTTAGAGAAATATTACCAGCTTCACCCTCCCCTCAGAATTTCAGCCATGCTAATTATTGAAGAGGCAAGTGTGCTTATAATTAAGTTTCAAGAATACTTCACATAATGGTCTTCATTGTTAGAGAAATATTACCAGCTTCACCCTCCCCTCAGAATTTCAGCCATGCTAATTATTGAAGAGGCAAGTGTGCTTATAATTAAGTTTCAAGAATACGTGCCATTTTACTTCTCAAAGATTTCTCAACTAAGACAATGACATCTAGATTTTATTATGCCAATGTAAAGAAAGGTGACTGATTAGATCAATCTGGGCTAAAAGTTCCTTTCACACAAAATGTTACACAACTGTAGGGATTGTGTGGTTCTTGATTTTTGAGATTCCCTTTTTCTCTTTACTTCCTCCATTCTAGCTTCATAACATTAATGAGAACTGCTTTGTTATGCAAATACACCAAACAGGAAGATCCATTTTTTGTTGTTCAGTTGAAACTCATCAAGGATGTTCTTTGAATTGCTCATTAGTGACCATATGTCAACAGTCAGTTCTCCATAAAGTCGCTGCTTTGGTATGGTCATCAGGCATTCATCCCATCTTGTCCTGCCCCTTTGTCTGTATGCTTTAAACAATGTGCAGATGCTGGGGAGGTTGATGTGGAAGTTTAATTTATCTGGAATCTTGTCTCGCCTATTGACATGAAGTATTCTGTTCACACAGGTCATATGGAAGTGTTGTCTGGCCTCCATTATACACTCTGTCTCGCAAGCATAAAGTTAGATATGACCACAGAGTGATACATCTTCAGTGGTCTTTATGCCAATTCCCCTCTATTCCCATGTTTATTTTCCATGTAGGAAATTTCAGGGGAGACCTCAGAGGCAAGTTGTTAGCACAAAGAGTGATAGGTGCCTGGAATGCACAGCTGGAAGTGGTGATGGAGCTGATATAGGTATAATAGGACATTCACAAGATTCTTAGATAGGCATATGAATGTAGGAAATTAGATGATTATGGAGTAAGTTTCCATAGGTTGACATAACATCATGGATTGAAAAGACTGTATTGCACTGTAATGTTCTATTTTCAAGGAAACAATAAAGCTCTAGCTCAGGTAGAGTCCAGGCAAACACAAAGGAACGAAGAAGTCAGAACCATAGAACACAAATGCACAGAAACAGGCCCTTCAGCCCATCTAGTCTGTGCTGAATTAATATTCTGCCCTAGTTCCATCAACTTGCACCCAGACAATTGCCCTCCATTCCTATCCATGCACTTAACCATTTTTAATAAATCGAGCACTTCAGCTGGCAGCTGATTCGACACTCACAAACCTTATTGTGTCAAGAAATTTCCCTTTAAACTTTGCACCTTTCACATTTGACTTGTAGCCTCTTGTTCTTATTCACCTAGCCTCAATGGAAAAAGTCTATTTGCATTTACTCCCTCTATACCTCTCATAATTTTGCATATCTCTATTAAATCCCTCCTCATTCTCTGATGCTCCAGAGTATAAATAATCTATGAATCTATTTAATCTTTTCCTGTAACTCATTTCCTCAATCCCAGCAACATCCTTGTACATCTTCTCTGCACTCTTTCTACTGAAGAAACTACTTAGAGCTAACTGGGAGAAAATGATCATACAGTGAAAATCCCTGAAGAATTTGAACTCTGACATACATCAGTAGAAATAACAAACATTGGATCATCCCGTTTCATATACCTGCATTAAAAAGGCATGCTTCTTATTAATTGGAGGAATGAAAAAAAATCTCAAAAATCAAGAACCATTAATGCTTTAGCATCCCTACAGCTCTGTCCCTACAGTCCAGTTTGGCCTAATCTGCACATACACATCAATTAAAAGCTAGACACCACAGTCATACTCAAAAATAAGTGACAAACAACAATCAGTGGTATGCCATGATTTCGTAAAAAAGGCGGTACTGCCAGTGCTGCTGTAACAGCAGCACTGCCTCTGGTAGACCTGGGAGAGCGGGGACCAGAGACACAACTCTGCTCCACAGCGTCGTACTGCCAAGTTATGATGACAATGTCTCTGTTGGCTCAAATGGCCTGTTAAAGGAGCCAATGCTATGTTTTTAAAATCCTGCAATCTACATCCCAGGGAAGTCAGAGAAAATAACCAGCATGAAAATAGCAAAGTCATCGTTATACGGCATGAAAATAAGCCCTTCGTCCCAATCTTTGAAATGCAAACAATCATTTGCATGAATCCCATTTTCTTTCTCACCATGATTCCAACATTCTCTTGTACATCAGAAGCAATTTACAGGGTCAATTGATCCACCCACTCAATTCTCTTTTTTTGAGTGAGGAAGCTAGACGATTCCAAGAAAATGTATGCAGTCACAGTGAGAACATGTAAATTCCACACACAGGACCTCAGAAACCAGAACTGAGGCAGCAGCTTTACTAGCTTTGATACTCCCACCCAGCAGAATTCCTTTTTAGGGATTTAAACATTAATGATTTAGAACATTATTAGACAAACAAAATTTGAAGTATTGTGTGGAGTTTTGGTCACTTAACTACAGTTAAGACAGCAATAAGATTGAAAGAGTGTCGAAAAGATTTTCCAGGATGTTGCTGGAACGTGAGGGTTTTCGGGAGAGGTTACCAACATATACTTGTGAACGAGTCAAATCACCCCTTTTTGGATTTAAAAAATTGCATGCTTTCCGTATGATCAATGTAAAAGTCAACCGCACTATTTTTGGACCCAACCACCTGCCCATCCGAGTTCCCGATGCCACAACCATGAACCCTCACCTCAGCTGCTTGAATACTAGAGATCCCAACACCCCAGCCACAGACTCTCTTCTAGGCCCCAGCTGCCTGCCCATCTGAGCTCCCGTCACCCCAAAAGTGGACCTACCATCTGAGCTTCCCAACAGCTTGAACAATGCAGGTACTTACCATGGTCAAAAGCAGTACACCCTGCACATTTACACGAAAATTTGTCTAAAAACTCAACTATTACACAATTACATATGGTAAACCAGTTAGGACTTTATTCCCTTGTGTAGAAGAATGAGGGGGATTTCAAAGAGGCAAATAATATTGTGAAGGTAAAGATAGAGCTAGACATGAGTTAAGAGGCAAAGGGGAAATGTTTAAAGGGAACTTCTATACGCAGAGAGAAATGAGAGTAGGGAACAAGCTGCCAGCAGAAAGGATGAATGCAGGCTCCATTTTGACATTTAAGAAAAATATGGATAGGTACATGGATGGGAGGGGTATGGATGACTATAGTCAGGTGCAGGTCATTGGGACAAGGCAGAGTAATGGTTCAGCACAGTCTAGGTGGGCCAAAGGGCCTGTTTCTGTGCTGTAGTATTCCATGGTTCTACATTAATTTGGGGGGGCATTGTGAATACAAAGGAGTGTGCCTTGATGTCATGGTTTTTGTAATCCATGGGATATTTATGTCTCTACCTGTTGTGGATAATAGGAAATGGTGTATTGTAAACATGAACAAAAACAAATATCTTCATCATGTTGCCCAAAACCATACTGCTCTATGTAGTAATCAGAAAGGAAATGAGTCCAATACTTTTAAGCTTCCAGAAGGAGCTTAAAAGTAAACATGAAATTAGTACAGATACAGAATTAAGAAAGAAAGGGAAATAAACATCCTGTAATTGAAAATTTTGAAATCTATTTTTGCATAACACAAGAAATAAGAGCAGGAGTAGGCCATCCAGCCCATCAAGCCTCCTCTGCCATTCAATAAGATCTTGGGTGATCCGGCCTTGGGCTCAACTCTACCTATCTGCTCTTTTCTCCCCTCCCCACCACCAAAACCCATATTTCCTCTACCATACAAAAAAAAATCTGTCTTACTTGGTCTTAAATTATTTATTGAGGCAGCATCTACTACTTCTTTGGGCACAGAACTCCAAAGATTCACCACTGTCTAGAAAAAGCAGTTCCTCCCCATCTATCCTGAACCTCCTGCCCTGAATCTTGAAGTTGTATCCTCACCTCTCATCTCAACTACCAGTGGAAGCAACTTTCCTGCCTCTAACTTGTCTATCCTTTACAGAATATTCTGTTAATACAAGATAATTCTTAACTTCAGCAAGTATAGTCCCAGGTAATTTCAATCTCTCCTCACTGGCAAATCCTCACATCTCTGGAATCAGCCTGGTGAACATCCTCTGCATTGCCTCCTCAAAGAGGTCAGAACTGTATGCAGTACTCCAGATGCAGCCTTACAGTTGCTCAAATTCAAATCTTCTAGCAATGAAGCTCAGCATTTCACTTGTCTTCTTGATTACCTGTTGCATCTGCAACCAACCTCAAACCCCTCCATGCACAACAGCATGCTGCAGTCATTCAACATTTAAAAATCTGATCTATTTTTCTTTCCCAAATTGATGACTATTTTGGGGATATAGTACAGAGCAATAAAAACATATGAATAAGCAAGTTAAAATGTGCTTTAGAACATAGAACTAGTACAGTATAGGCCCTTCAGTCATGTGTGCCGACCCATATAACCTAATCCTCAAATTAATCTAACCCTTCCTTCCATCACTGTCCATTATCCCCATTTGTATCACATTTATTTCCTATGATTGTTCGTGTTCCCTCCATGTGTTTTGGGAGGTAATTGGCCTCTGTAAACTCCCCCCAACCATGTACACAAGTAGTGAATCCAGGGAGAGATTATGGAAAGGCTGAGAGAAAAGTTCAAATAGAAAATTAGTCACAAAGTAATCCCATTCCACCACCATTTTTATTTTTAACCTATTCTCTTCACATTCCTATCAACTATGGTAGGAGTCTACCATCAGCATACATATTACAGGCAATTTACAATTCCAAATTATCCTACCAACCCTCACAACATTGGAATGCATAAGCAAACCAGAGCACATAGTGGAAACACATGCAGCCAAAGAGGGAACATTTATACCCTACAAAACAAGCACAAATTGGGCAGCACAGATGGCATAGCAGTTAGCACAATACCTTTACAGCACCAGTGATCATGATCTGATCATGGTTCGAATCCCACGCTGTCTGTAATGAGTTTGTATGTTCTCTCTGAGTATGCATGGATTTTCTCCAGGGGCTCTGGTTTCCTTCCACCATTCAAAAACATACCGTGAGTGTAGGTTAGTGAGGTGTAAATTGGGCGGCATGGACTCGTGAGCCAAAATGACTTGTTACCTGTATGTATGTCTAATTTTAAAAATTTTAATTTAAAATGGTCAGAATTAACCCGAGTTGCTGGAGGTGTGAGCTCGAATAGCCACTGGGACTAATGATATGCAGTAAAAGACTGCAATTAATTAATGAAGACAGTGCAGATTGGCTCTATACTTTTTGAATTAAGAGAAGAATGAAACAAAAGATTGAAGGAGCTTGAGTGGATACTGAGATAACACATCCCCTGGAGTATCTAGAACTAGAGGATATAGTTTCAGAGAAAGTAGGTGTCAGTTCAGATGAAGAGTTTTTCTTTTCTCAGATAGTAAATCTTTAGAATTCTCTGCCATGGATAGAATATGATTGAATACAAATGAAGTGGAGAGAGACAGACACTTGAACTACAAGAGAATGAAGCAGTAAGGAACAGGGAAGGAAATGCTGTTGATCCCAAGGCCTTATGGCAGGCAGAGCAGGCTTGAGGGACATCTGGTCTATTCCTAAAATCCTGTGGCACAAATGGCATAGGTAACATACTTCAATGAAATAAAACCAGAAATTGCTACATATGCTTTGAATGTTGGAGAGGGAAATGGGTCAGTCACATAGCAGTTATTACCAATTGATTTTACTCTACAGCAACAGAACCAAATTAAAATCCATTCACCTTTAAAGAACACTGTATAGTGCATAGAGGAAAACCAGTGGAGATCAAGGATTAAATACTAAGGACAATAAAGCTCAAAATGCACTAGTGGTGGCATGAGACTGGAAAGCTCACAACTGAAAGGGTGCAATTCCCATGAGAAGTCACTCAGATTTAAAAAAAATGAAAACATTGTTAATATCATTAATGGATATTGGAATCAGCCAAGATTAATAAGAACTGCCAAATGCATAACCTGAAATTAACTGTGAAATATTGTGATTCGAGCAATCTTGTCTCAATTGCCAGAATAAAATGCTCTCCTTAATCATCTCTTGAAGGCACTAAAAAGAGAACTCTGAAAGTGATTTGCTATTCTTCAAAGTGGCTTTTCTTCTTGATGCATCAGAGCCAGGAAATGCTGGGCAATTTTATTTCAAGGCCATGACAGTGCCAAGATGAATCTCATCATCTCTCAAATGCCTGTATTTTGCCATTATTTTTTAGGTTTTTAATGGTGTAGGAAAAGATGGCTGCTTAATATCTCCTACCCTTAAAGGCAGTCTGAGTTGTTTCAAAATATTTGATGGAACACACTGCCAGTGGAAATGGTACAAGCAGATATGAGAGCAATCTTTCAGAGGCATTTAGACATACATGAAGAGGAAGGGAACAGAGGGGTATGGATCTTGAGCAAGCTATTGGGATTAGTTTAGATTGGTCTGTCCCTGTGCTATAATGTTATCTTGACGGTAGTTTTGAAATGCCTCGAGATGCCTTCTATGGGTCGTTTAAGTCTAAATGCTAACCCATAGGCCAAGAGCTTTGTGCCTTGTACTGATCCTCAAATACAAGTTCCACTTTACAGACTTTCGTATAACGAATGCTGTCTAGAAGTCAGAAAGCACAAAAAAAATACTCAATATATAGCCATACTATCACAATATGGTAATGAACGGCATCAAAAATCACATAAAACTGATTTAATACTGAAAGGAAAGAGAAAGACAAGAAACTAGCTCTACAAAGACCTGATAAGATAGTCCCTCAGACCCCAAGAGATGCTAGTACAGAAATTGCAGGAGGTCTAGCAGAGATGTTTAAAACATTCTTAGACACGAGTGTGGTGACTGAGGATTGGAGGATAGCTAAATTTCTGTTGTTAAAGAAAGGCTCCAAAAATAATCTGGGAAATTATAGGCTGGTGAGTCTGACACAAGTAATGGGCAAATTACTGAAAGATATTCTCAGAGACTGGATATGCAAGTACTTGAATGGACTAGGACTGACTATTGATAGTCAACACTGCTTTGTGCATTGCTAACCCATCTTCAGAGTTTTTCGAGGAAGTTACCAGGAATGTTGATGAAGAAAAGGCAGTGGATGTTGTCCACGTGGACTTTAGTAAGTCATTTGACAAGGACCCGCACGGAAGGTTGGTCAAAAAGTTTCAATCTCTATTTTCAAGATGAGATAGTAAATCGGATTAAACATTAGGTTTGTGGAAGAAGCCAGAGAGTGGTAGTAGATGACTGCTTCTTGGACTGGAGGCCCATGACCAGTGCTGTACCTCCGAGATCAGAGCTGGGTCCACTGTTGTTTGTCATCCATATCAGCAATCTGGACGCTAATGTGGTAAATTGGATCAGAAAATTTGCAGGTGACACCAAGACTGGGATGGACAGCCAGGAAGGCTTTCAAAGTTTTCAGCAGGATTTGGATCAGCTGCAAAAATGTGCTCTAGAATAGGAGATGGCATTTAATTCAGACATGTATGAAGTATTGTACCTTGAGAGGACAAACCAGAGTGAGACAGTAAACAGCAAGGAACAGAGGGATCTTGAACATGGTGTCATAGGCATTCAGCGTCATAAAGAGAGCTTTTCGAACAATAGCCTTCATAAATCAAAGATTCAGTGCAAGGATCAGGATGTTATGATGAATTTGTAAAAGACATTAGTGAGGCCAAATTTGCACTCTCGTGTGTAATTATGGTCACCTATCAATAAGGTTGAAAGCGTGCACAAAAAAAATTTCCTAAGATGTTGCCTGAAACATTAGGGGAACTTCTTTACTCAGTGGATGGTGAGTGTATGGTCCAAGTTGCCAGATGAAATAGGAGATGAGGGTTTGATTTTGACATTTAAAATGTCATGCATGGAGGGCTATAGTCTGTGCAGGTCAATATGACTAAGAGACTAATAGTTCAGCATGAACTAGTTGAGCCAAATGTCCTGTTTCTGTGCTATAGGATTCTATATTTCTATGAAGAAATGAAGGGATGAACACATGTTGGACTTTTGAATTTAACATTATGGGAACTAGATTGAATGTAAGGGACAGCCTTTACTCTTTTCCTTCATGGACTGAAAGCAATGCTGGCACATTGAAACCTTTGGATAATTTTAACAGCTTCATCAAAAGACGGCTGTCAATTTATGGGAAGTTGTCCTCACTTTTCTGGACTCTTATTTTGAACCTTTATAAAGTTTGTAATAGTATCAAACCTCCAAAAGTTCATGTCAAGATAATCAGAACAGCAACAGGATAAACATCGCTCTGCTAAACCATGTTTGAACCCAGACAAGCTGCATCAAGAGAGGCACTTTTGAAGAACAATTGGGTAACATTATTGCATTAGTAGAAAGTGACCATCTTCAAATGACCTACCAGAGGCAGCCAACAAGAAATAATAATGGACAAAGATACCCCCTGAGGAATAGTGGAGGCAACAGTACACTAACGGGAAGCACAGAGAAGCTGTTATCTGGCCATGACTGAATGCTTGAAAAAAAACTGTACTCGCATTCAGCTGAACAATGGTAAAGGCAAGGAGTGTCAGAAAACAGTAAAGGACGTGGAGAATAAGGATAATGACAAGAGTTGGTTTAGAAATATAACAAAATAAGAAATCCAATTGGAACATGTGCAACATGTGTTGCATAAAGAATAAACATGAATTTACAACACACCACGATGCCGAACTTTTCTTCTGTTGTTACTGGTTCTATGCCCACTTCAACATCCACCATGACTCTCTATCCCCCATGAAAGCGCCCTTCTCCTGCCTTAAGCCTTCCTCCATTTGAACACCTCGCGCTGGCCAGCTGCCCTCTCTGGATCTTTATATTTCCAGTTGCCGCTGAGACATCATCCATCTCAACTTTACCATTTCACTCCTTTATTCTAATCTCACCCCCTCTGAATGCTCTGCCCTCCTCTCTGCACAAATCCCAACCTTCCTATCAAACTCACAGACAAGGATGGTGCTGTTTTGGTCAAGCTCACTGATCTCTAGCTTGCCAAGGCCAGATGACAGCTCTCAAAAACCCCTTCCACAGGACCCCACCAAAGAACATCAAACCACCATCTCTAACCTCATCACTTCTGGTCATCTTCCTACCATGGCCTCCAACCTCATTGTTTCCCATCCTAGCACTACCCAGTTCTACCTCCTACCCAAGATACATAAACCCAACTATCCAGGTATATCCATTGTTTCCTCGTGCTCCAACTCCACCAAACTAGCATCATCTTGACTCCATTTTTCTCTCCTGGCAAACTCCCAACCTACATCCGCAATACCTCACATGCCCTCCATCTCTTCAATAATTTCTAATTCCCTGAATGATCACCTAATTTTCACTATGGACATTCAATATCTCTACACCTCCATCCCCCATACACATGGTCTCAAAGCCCTTTATTTATTTATTTCTTAACAACAGACCAACCCAGTCCCTCGCCACTATCTCCCTCCTCCACCTGGCAGAAGTTTTTTCTACCGTCAATAACTTCTCCTTTGACTCACCCAACTTCCTCCAAGTCAAGAAGTATCCATGGGTATCTGTATGGGTCCCAGCAATGAATGCCTTTTGGTTAGCTTTGTGGAGCAAGGTGCAAGCCTATAGAGGTAATAGGCTTGCTCTCTACTACAACTCTTCCTCTCTACTACACTGACAACTACATTGGTACTGACTCATGCACCCATAATGAGCTCGTGAACTTTATTCATTTTGCTGCTAACCTCAAATCCACTTGGTCCATCTCTGTCAACACTATCCCCTTTTTTGATCTATCTCTTGTCTCCATCTTGGGAGTCAAATTTTATGCAAACTTTCATTTTTTTTTTTACAAACCTACCAACTCCCACAACTATCTTGATTACACTTCTTCACACCCAGTCCCCTGGAAGGATTTTTTTCCTTTCTCTCAATTCCTCCACCCCCTCATATCTGTTCCCAAGATGTGATCTTCCAGTTCCAGACCATCCGAGATATCCTCCCTCATCATCAAAAAGAAATATGGCTTCCCTTCTAACACCATCAACTCAGTCCATACCCGCACCTCCTCCATTTCCCATACATCAGCCCTGGCCCCCTCTGCCCCTACACACTACCAAAATAGGATTCCCCTTGTCCTCAACCTACCACCCCACCAGTCTCTACATCCAACACATTATTATCCACAATTTCTGTCACCTACAACGTGATCCCACGAGACACATCTTTCCCTCTCCACCTTCTGTTCCCTATGTGGCTCCCTTGTCCACTCATCCCTTTCCACTAGTCGTTCCCTTGCCACCTTCCCCTGTGACTGCAGGAAGTGCTACACTTGTGCCAACACCTTCTCCCTCACTCCCATCCAGGGCCCCAAACAGCCCTTTTGAGTGAAGTAACACTTCACCGGTTAATCCGCTGCAGTTATCTACTGCATCTCATTGTGGCTTCCTCTACATTGGAAAGTCTGGACCCAGACTGGTAGATAGCTTCATTGGACATCTTTGTTATGTCTGCATCAATGACAGGGATCTGCCAGTGGCCGATCATTTCAATTCTGCACCCCACTCCTGAGATGACGTGCCCTTCTATGGCCTCATGAACTACCAAACCAAGGCCACCTGTAAATTTAAGGAGGAGCACTTAATATTCCATTGGACACTCTCAAACCAGATGCATGCGTGAGAGCTAAAGCCCTCACGATATTGAATTCACCCCCTTAACTCTCACGCATACACTAACCGAATTCCATTACATGAAACCACAGCAGATGCGCTAACTGAAGACTTGCTCGTGCGGAGGAATCAAGATGGCTGCACCCAGCCTTTGGACCCCGGGACGCCAACTGACAAAGTACACACATGTATTTTGGCTCTTACGTGCCCTGTATCCCTGTTATACTTTGTCAAATACAACAAACTACGCAAATTTTATACTTTTTCTTACATATTTTATTTACTTAAAATCTGGTCATATGTGACAAGTCACATGGGTTGCAAGTCAGGGAGTACCTGTATGCTGTTTGACCTGCTGAGCTTATCCAGCATTGTGTTTTTATTTGGTAGACTACAACATGTTTGTGATTAGGGGCAGAAAGGGAGATTGTTTGTTCATCTTGGATTTTTTTTAAGAAAAGAGGCAAAAAGAAATTTTGAATTATTCATAGAGGGAGAACAATCAACAGCAACACAGATGTATATTCAATTGCAATTTCCAAAATTTTATTTCACATTTGAGGACAATTAAGTTGTATCTGGATGAGCATTGAATCTCCAAGATGCAAAAGACTACAGAACAAGTGCAGATAAATGGGGGGGGGGGGAACACTACGACCCACAAGAACAAAATCACATGCAATCCTGACTTGGAAATAGAATTCTGGTCCTAACCAAAAACATAATGGTATCAGTAATGTACTTCGCCTCCACTATAGGATGACCAATAGGAAAAAGCATTTTCCTTTTTCTGATTAGGGCCCTGTTTAAAGATAATGCAAGAAAGTCTGAGATAACACCCTAATGCCAAAAGAGGGACTAAATCACAAATTACATAAATTTGTAGGACAGTGGACATCCTAACCCAAAAGTAGTAAAACATTATCCGGATCCTTCAATAATTCAGGTACAGAAAGTACTCACCTTGGTGATAATTAAACATTATTAGGGTTTCTGGCCTACACCCTGAAAGGGGGCAGCATTCAAACAGCTCTAGGGTTAATTTTCCACCCCCCCCCCCCATACACAGAGAGACCACCCAGTAACTCTATAGCAATTTAAAAAGTATGCCTGCCCATAATTAACTTCTCTGCTAATGGAATTTAGGGTCAATCTCGGCACCTCAATTCCTAACCCCCCCCCCCCATAAAACATTGTCAAACAACACATGCCACATGTCAACTTCTCCAGCCAACATCTGAAGAAATTTTCAAATTCGCTGGTACTTTTATATCCTCTATGTAATGAACACAAATGTTGAAAATACTCCCATCTACCATTTTATTCAGTCTTATTATGATCTCATTACCTCAAGTATCCCTCCATGATCATCCTTCTGACCTGCCTACAAACATGCACTCTATTCCTATCGACTCTAATACAATTTACTGTGCAAACAGATAAACTACACAAAATTAGACAGGAACTATTAGAATTGGGAACATCAAGAACAAGCAAACCACGATAAACCCAATGTCACCAGGCCGAACGAATTATTTTTAGGATGATCGGACTTTACTATCCAATGAAGGCAACAAACAGGCAAACTTGACCGCTTAGACCTCAGCCCTCGTGAATGATATACAAAGGATACAGCCACTGCAGCCTCCACTCTGGAGCAATCGCACGCTGAAATCCAGGGCTCATCACGTGTACGAAGTATCGATTACAAGGATCGGGTCACAGAGTCCCTGGTACATCCTTCAGCTGCTTCCACCCCCTAAACAAACACCTGGCATCCCCCCACCACCCCGATCTCTGGAGACTGGGCGGCCGCCCCCGAGAGCAGCCGGGAGACAGGAAGAGGTGCCACGCCGGGAGCGTGTCACCTGGGGCCGAGGTGAATTCCCACCGCATCCGGTACAACTAATCAAGGCCGATTCTGGTCTAGTGGGAGAAACAGGAGAAGAGCCAGACTCCCCTCCCGACCCCACCAAGGGAAGCCCGGCCCACTGGCCCCCATCTCCCTGCTCTCGGGCTCCCATCACCGACGTCTGGCCCGAGCAGCGGCCCTGCCCCCAATAGCAAGGTGCGCCACGGGATGCTCACCTGGTCTCGGAACTTGAGGAAAACCATCGCCCCGGTGGCGCACTCAGGAGGGAGCCGAGCAGGCCTCGGGTCGGAGCCGCTCTCGACTTATCGCCAACCCCGAGGATCCAACGGCCAGTGCAAGCCAAACTCACAACATTACCGCCAGGCACACCACGCAACAAACCACAGCACCATTGGCCGCGGTCGCCGAGGCTACGTCAGCACCGCCTTCACCAATTGGACGCGAGCCGTGACAACGTCAGTCTTGAACCGCAACCTTTCACCCGGCCCTCCCTGTGAAGCAACCAGACGGGGGTCGCGAAGGGATAACGGACGGAGGAGAGAACTACGGTGCCAAAGGGAGAAAAAGGGGTAGGAAAGGTGAGAGAAAAAGAAAGGGAATGCAGGGAGCACGGGAATGGGCCCTTTGGCCCGTGACTTCCATTTGTACTAATCCCGGTTGACAGCATGAGGTTTGTATCTTTCTTTTCACCGCCCATTGATAATTGTGCAGTTCAGTTCCAGAGCAATCTTTAAATTTATTCACGGTACACCTGTTGATGACTGAACAGCAGGAAAAGATGAGTCAGAATTAGGCTGGAGATGGAGACGATGGCTGAATGGTGCTAGAACAGCACTCTTACTTTGAATATCAACAAGACCAAGCTATTTACTGGGGAGTTTAGGAAATGAAATCCACGGGACCACTTGCCAGCCTTCATGAACAGAGCTGCGATGGTAAGGGTTAGTGCCTTCTCGTTCATGGGAGCCCACATAATGGGGGACCTCTCCTGGCGCCATCGAGGCTATTGATAAGGTGCACCAATGCCTCTACTGTCCAAAATGTTATATAGAGAATTTAGGTTAAAATGACTCAAGTTAAAATGTGATGATTAATCATAAAAAGGGAAGCCAGAACGGACAGGGAGCTTACTAGCAGCCAAGGACAAAAGCTGAATATGTTTTTTTAAAAACCTATCTTTTCATGGTCATAGTGAGAGACATGCAGGAGACAAAGGATTGATAAGAAGGGTGAGAAACAGAATTTAGTGTATGTAGAGTTCACAGCGTACGTAACGAACGTGATAATTAAAAATGCAGTTATACTTAGAATGCTTTTGCAATACTAACCAATTAAAACAGTATTAATAAGAAGGGGAAGGGCAAACAATAAGGGTATAAAAATCAATGCACTGTATGTATCGGGGCTTAACTGGTGAGAAACCAGTTGAGTCCAACTCTGCAGACTTGTAAATAAAGCTTGTCGTGTCATCAGTTTTAAAGAGACTCATGTGTGAGAAGTTTTATTTCTGACAAATGGGGGCTCGTCCGGGATCTACACTCCGGCCGTGAGGGGAGGCGAGAAGAGGGACATCGGAGGCGGTGCACCCCGCTGAGTTCAGCGGCTCCTAGTCCCTTGCTCGTCGCTTCGGGCGGCTTGAGCGAGTGGTATCCGGACAGGGTGACACGACAAGACGGAGAGGAGAAGGGTGACGGTTCAATCCCCGGGAAGACACCGGTAAGTGACGACTTACGATTGTGGTGTGGGGATTGGGTAACAGGTGTAACGGGATACACCTGTTTGGATAAAAAAACCTAACATAATAGATCAGGTATAGAGCTTTTGTCGTGGCATGAGGACCCTGTCGTGGGACTCTAGGATAGACCCCAGGGAAACCTCGGCGGTAACCGAAGGAGGGACAGCACCTCCGACGAAGTGCCGAGAAGAGAGGGGTCAACCCCAGGGAAACCTCAGCGGTAACCGAAGGAGGGACAGTACCTCCGACGAGGCGTCTGAGAAGAAGGGAGTAGGGTCCAGAACGAGAGGGTCCTCAGCAACGATAAACAGATCTAGGTGGGAAAATGGGAGGATCAAAATCTAAGGGCTCGTCTGAAAATTCAGGACAATTCCTGGGAGTACCCCTTGACAGCCCTTTGGGGAGAATGTTTGAAAATTGGGATAGTAATAGATATCGGGACAAAAACAAGAAAAAGATGGTCCAATATTGTCTCCTTTGGTCAAAACAACCTATTAAAGGTTCCTCGGTCTGGTGGCCGAAATTTGGATCTGATGAGGATTGGGTTAGACAAGCATTAAACATATATGTAAATTCGAGACCAAAGGTGAATCAAGAAGAGTCAGCATATGCATTTTGTTGGGTTCCCTGGCCAGGATCCTTAACAGAATGTTTTAAATTGAGAGTGGCAGGAGAAAAGAAATGGGAACCTCTGGACAACCTTCCCCCTCCTTATATTCCCCCGGTGCCTACTGCGCCCGAGGAAAGCTTATTACCGGAGGGGAAAGGTGATGAATCTGATTGCCCCGAAGGGGGCCGGGATAAAAAGGATGCATTAAGGGAGTCGGACCCTAAACTTCCACCGGTAAACTGACCCTGGACAAGATCCCAGACTGGTCCAGGACCATCAAAATTTTCAATAAGCCTAAATCCCCTGAGGGAAGTTCCTATGGGAGGACCGGGAGGGGGAACGGGATATGTGAATGTTCCCCTAACTAGTACAGAGGTGCGGGGATTTAAGAAAGAAATGAAAAAGTTATTAGAAGATCCTATAGGACTGGCTGAACAGCTTGACCAATTCTTGGGACCAAACACATATACGTGGGAAGAGATGCAGGCAATAATGGGAACATTATTTTCACCCCAGGAGAGGCAGATGATTCGACGGGCTGCCCTCCTCATGTGGGAATATGAACAACCTGGGGACCCTAGACCCCATGAACAAAAATATCCCCTAAATGAACCCAGGTGGGACAAACGAACACCCGAGGGATTGGCAAGTATGAGACAATATAGAGAGTGGACAATTAAAGGGATACGGGAGGCTGTGCCAAAGGGTCACAATTTTACCAAGGCATTTGGGAACCACCAGGGGAAAGACGAGTCCCCTACTGATTTTTTGGAGAGGGTGAGAAAGAATGTCCAACAGTATGCTGGTGTGGACCCTAGTACACCAATGGGTGAACAGCTTATTCGAATTGAATTTGTTTCCAAATCATGGCAAGACATTAGAAAGAAACTAGAAAAGGAGGAGGACTGAAGCGAAAAACCCCTAAGTGACCTGTTAAAAAAGGCGCAAAAAGTATATGTGCAGAGAGAAGAAGAAGATCAAAAGAGGGCGACAAAGGTTATGGTACAGACTATCCGACAGATGAATGCTGAATCCAGAGGGGAAAGAAAACAAAACCTTCCTCTAAACAATCCAAGATATCCAAGAGAGGGAAGACCCCGGAGGTTCGTTAAGTGCTATTACTGCAATGAGGAAGGACACTTTAAGAGGGAATGCCCCCGATACAAGAGGGAACTGCGTGCCCTCGAACTTATGGAAGAAGATTAGGGGTGTCAGGGGTTCCAAATGTTAGGGACCAAATATAAGAGGGAACCCCTGGTAAAACTAAAAATTGGTCCCAAGGGAGAAGAGGTGGTGTTTATGGTGGACACAGGAGCGGAACGAAGTAGTGTAATAACTGTGCCAATCGGAACTGAGCCTATAAAAAGTAATTTGACAATTTCTGGGATAGAAGGAGCTCCCAGAATGGTATCAATAATTCCCCAAGTAACAGTGAAACTGGAAGAAAGAGAAGGGGTACAAGACCTCTTGTTATTACCTTCGGCTGGATTTAACCTCCTAGGAAGGGACTTACAGGCTCTCCTAGGTTTGGGTGCTCTCCCTGTGGACGGAGAAGTGCGAGTCCACCTTTGCGCTTTAAAGGAAGAGGATGAACGGCAGATTGACGAGAGAGTCTGGTATAAGGAGGGAAATCGAGGAGGTCTGGACATCCCACCTTTACATGTCACATTAATACCAGGTTATCAGCCGGTAAGGAAACGTCAGTATCCTATTTCTTTGGAAGGGAGAAAAGGGCTACAGCCGGTAATTGAGACTTTAATACGAGACGGACTATTAGAAGAATGCATGTCACCTTATAACACCCCTATACTCCCAGTAAAAAAGTCAGATGGATCCTATCGCCTAGTTCAGGATCTAAGAAGTTTGAATGCTATTGTTCAGACCCGCCACCCAGTGGTGCCTAATCCCTATACTATTATGAGTCGGATGCCCCCAGACCATGAGTGGTTTAGTGTTATCGACTTGAAGGATGCCTTCTGGACTTGTCCGTTAGAAGAGGAAAGTAGAGATATGTTTGCGTTTGAATGGGAAAATCCATGGACAGGTAGACGGAGACAGTTTCGGTGGACTGTATTGCCCCAAGGGTTCACTGAATCTCCAAACCTGTTTGGACAAATGCTAGAACAAATCCTGATGGACTATCCACAATCTGATGATTCCCAACTGATGCAGTATGTGGATGATTTACTATTATCAGGACCCAAGGAACAAGAAATGAGGAGAGAGACCATTAGACTCTTGAATTATCTGGGGAAAAAGGGTCTACGAGTGTCCAGAAACAAGTTACAGTTTGTTGAGAAAACTGTGATATATCTGGGACACCAGATAAGTAAAGGACAGAAACGGATTACCCCTGAACGGATTGCGGGAATCACTAGAATGCCGTTACCCCGTAATAAGAAGGAAATAAGACAATTCCTGGGACTCTTAGGTTACTGTAGGTTATGGATAGAGGACTACTCAGCTTTGGTGAAGTTTATGTATGAAAAACTGACAAATGAAAATGAATATCCATTGAAATGGACCCAGGAGGAGGAGGGATGGTTCGAGGACTAGAAGCATCGCCTGACACGAGCCCCAGTACTCACTCTGCCCTCTTTAAAACAGCCCTTCCAGCTATTTGTCACTCATAACCAAGGAACAGCTGTGGGAGTTTTAACACAGGAAAAAGGCGGTCAGCGACACCCAGTGGCTTTCCTTTCCAAAATGATGGACCCAGTGTCTCGCGGATGGCCGACGTGTATCCAGGGAGTAGCGGCTGCTGCTCTGTTGGTAGAGGAAGCACGTAAACTTACTTTTGGAGGAAAGATGACTGTGTACACCTCCCATTCTGTGAGTGTTTTATTAACACAAACTGCCCATCGATGGCTGACTGATTCTCGCATATTAAAGTATGAAACCATTTTAATGGTCGGAGAAGATCTACAGTTTGCAAAGATTAATAGCTGCAACCCAGCTCAGTTTTTATACGGCAGTGAAACAGAGAGAGAGGTGGAGCACGACTGTGTCGAGTTGACAGATCTTCAGACCAAGACCCGAGAAGACCTTTGCGATACTCCGCTGGGAGAAGGATATGAATTCTACATTGATGGCTCCGCCAGATGTGTTGACGGAATGAGAAGAAATGGGTATGCTATAATAGAAGGAAATACTTGGAAAGTAGTAGAATCCACGAGACTACCCGGAAGCTGGTCAGCACAATCCTGTGAACTATATGCCTTGCAGAGAGCCCTCAAAATACTGGCAAAGAAAATTGGAACGATTTACACAGATTCCAAATACGCATACGGAGTAGTGCATACCTTTGGTAAGATCTGGAAGGAGCGTGGTCTAATTACATCAAGAGGAAAGGAATTGGCACACGAACAGATGATTACTCTGACTCTAGAAGCCTTAACATTACCCCAAGAAATAGCAGTGGTCTACATACCAAGCCATCAAAGGGGAGATAACCCGACAGCAATTGGAAACAGACTGGCTGATGAAGAAGCCAAAAGAGCAGCCATGCAACAAGAAGTCCGTTTGCTGACTTTAATCCCAATAAGGCAAGGCATAAAGACAGCTCCCATTTTCACTGCTAAAGAAGAAAAGAACATGGATCAGCTGGGCGCAAGCCAGTTACCTGATGGAACATGGAAAACACCAGATGGAAGAATTGTTCTAAATAAAGAAATAACTCGCAATATTTTAAAACACCTGCATCAACAGAGCCACTGGGGCACCCAAGCCTTATGTGACACAGTGCTTCGAGAATATGTGTGTAAGGGAATCTACACCTTGGCCCAACAAGAGGTGCAAAATTGTTACCTATGCACAAAAATTAATAAGAAGATAATGAGGACAGGGACCATGGGAGGTCAACCATTAGCCATACGCCCTTTTCAACGTATCCAGATCGACTTCACAGAGTTACCTCAAGTTCAAAGATGGAAATATCTGTTGGTGATAATAGATCACTTTACCCGATGGGTAGAAGCCTTCCCAACAATAAATACTACAGCCTCTACAGTAGCTCACCTCCTCCTAGAGCAGATAATCCCCAGATATGGTATAATGGATTCTATAGACTCAGACAGGGGTCCACATTTTTCTTCAAAAATCCAACAATTGATTTGTGATGCATTACAGGTCTCTTGGAAATTACATACCCCTTGGCATCCACAAAGCTCAGGGAAGGTCGAGCGTATGAATGGAACACTAAAAATCCAATTGACAAAGTTAATGGTGGAAACTAAAATGCCTTGGATAAAGTGTCTGCCCCTAGCCTTATTGAGAATTCGTACTGCCCCACGAAAAGATGTAGGGCTGTCCCCTTATGAAATGATGTTTGGGCTTCCCTTCTGGAGTACAGTTGAAGGGTGTCCCACCTTGGGGGAAGGGGATATATTTGTTAGGAACTATTTACAGGCACTGTCACGCTCTCTTGCAGATTTACGAAAGAGAGGACTATTGGCACAAACACCGCCTTTAGACTTTTCTTTACACAAAGTGGAACCAGGAGACTGGATTCTCTTCAAGACCTGGAAAACTGAAAAACTCCAGCCCCAGTGGGAAGGTCCATACCAAGTTCTCTTAACTACAGAAGCTGCAGCACGAACAAGAGAGAAGGGGTGGACACACGCATCCAGATTTAAGGGACCTGTAGAGGCGCCACAGGACCCTGATACGAACTCAGATTGGACTTGTATTCCTGGAGAAAAACCTCTTACCTTACGATTTCGCAAAAAGACTTAATTCACAATGTTATTGTTATGTTCTTTGATTTTTCTTAGTTTGCCTATGTCTTTATCAGGTGTGAAATGTAAGAAATGCAGAGATACAGTGGTCCTGTTTCAGGACCACATTTGGGGAAGAAAGGAAGGTAATTTCATTTCCCATACCTCAGTTCCTGAGAAATGTTGGGCAGAAAATACCACCCAACATCCATATACCCCTTGTGTGGAAAAAGAAGGAAATAATATGGGTCATTATATACAGATTCCTAATACCACTCCTTTCCCTCTTAACGGTTGGAAAGGTGACTCAAGCCCACCATGCCCTGATGGACTCTGGTTTTGCATACACCAACGTACTGTTCCAATGAGAAGTTACACTCCACACCCGAAATTGCCTGTCCCTTTAAGACAGCCGGACTTAGTTCGAGTCCATCCAAATAACCATGAAAGTTTCGGTCATGCAGTTGGGGGAAATAACCTTTTTGTAGATCTTGCAACTAAAATTGCAGGAACTTTTAATGTAACCAATTGTTGGGTCTGCGGGGGTCCACGGATGAATTCATATCTATATATATTACACACATTTTAAAGAGAGAAAGGGGTGGATTGTTATATAGAGAATTTAGGTTAAAATGACTCAAGTTAAAATGTGATGATTAATCATAAAAAGGGAAGCCAGAACGGACAGGGAGCTTACTAGCAGCCAAGGACAAAAGCTGAATATGTTTTTTTAAAAACCTATCTTTTCATGGTCATAGTGAGAGACATGCAGGAGACAAAGGATTGATAAGAAGGGTGAGAAACAGAATTTAGTGTATGTAGAGTTCACAGTGTACGTAACGAACGTGATAATTAAAAATGCAGTTATACTTAGAATGCTTTTGCAATACTAACCAATTAAAACAGTATTAATAAGAAGGGGAAGGGCAAACAATAAGGGTATAAAAATCAATGCACTGTATGTATCGGGGCTTAACTGGTGAGAAACCAGTTGAGTCCAACTCTGCAGACTTGTAAATAAAGCTTGTCGTGTCATCAGTTTTAAAGAGACTCATGTGTGAGAAGTTTTATTTCTGACACAAAAGGTCAGAGGAAATTTGGCATGGTTGAATACTATCAAGCATTGTATCATGTCCTAGTTCGGTAATTCAAATACCCAGGAACACAGAAGGAAGCAGCCAAGTCCTTCACTGACTCAGACCTCCCTTTCATTTCAATGTGAACTGCTGCCTCAAGAAGATGACCAACATCATATACCACCCTGATTGTCACTTCTCACTGCTATCTTTGGACAGAAGCCTATCCAGTGCTTCTCGCTTCAAGAACAGTTTTTAATCTAAGGACTATTGGGTTTTGAACCTTACCACCTTAACCATAAACTACTCTTGGACCACTATTGAAACATGTTTTTCTTGCACTTACTGTAACTGTGAAATTTATTTATCCTATTATTTCTGGAAATAAATAATGCATCCTATTGCAGTTGGTGTATCTTGCATACCTGTTTGGTTGCAGCAAGTAAGAATGTTGGTGTATGCCTATTAAATGTGCTTGCACTGTATACGATTCTGCCACCATCAACCACACTTTTTTTAATATTTCATGTCAAGTTATCTTTAAAACTCATCTTAAACTTGCTCCTTTTTTAGTGTGGGGGGAAAAGATTCTGGATATTGACCCTTTCTATGCCCCTCATAATTTTATACGCTTACTTCAGGTCATCTCCCAGCCTCCATTAGCTACTAGTAAAACAAGTCCAAGCAATGTTATCTCTCTCTATAATTAATTACCTATAATCCAGTCAATGCCCTAGTAAATGTTCACACTCTCGTGCAATCAAAGAGGGAGTGAGTGGGATGAAGAGAGGTTGACAGGGTGAGGAAAGGAGGTGAGAAAAAAAAGGGGAGTGGGGATAGGAGGAAATTGGGTATTTAGGAGAGGGGGAAAGAGCAGGATGGTATGTGAGAAAGGCAGTGAAATGGGAGAGAGCAAGGGTGAACAAGAGGGAAGAGGTGGAATGGGGGACTGGCTGGGGTAAAGAAGTGGAGATAGAGATTAAAATAGTGGAGTAATGAACAGTTTATTTCTGTACATGTTCCATGGGGTCATAGTGAGAATTTTTGTTTGATTTGTTTACATTTTAAAAAAAATCTCACCATAGAATTGTTACATTTTGGTTTGATAATTTATGTTTAATTGCTCCATTGGTGCAGGAATAAGAGAGCTTGATTTGCTTTTCAACATGAGGACCAGAAGCCATTATAAGGTTGAAAAACAAATAAAACAGTACGAGACATCGCCCAAACCTTAGGATTACCAAAAATCAACAAATCGGAACATCAGTAAGAAGAAAGATCGTACTGGTGACTCAGTAATCGTAAAGGGATTAGTAAGCCAAGGAAGACTTTGACTGCTGATGCAAGAATTCTCATCACAATGAAGAAAAATCCCCAATATATGTCTGACAGAGCAGAAACACTCTTCAGGAAGCAAGTGTGGATATGTCAATGACTACTGTCTGCAGATGACTTCATGAGCAGAAATACAGTGGTTATACTGCAAGAGTCAAACCATGGCAATGGTGGTATGCTTTTGATATTGGGCAGCTCCTTCACACCTCCACACTTTGCTCTTCCCATCGCTCTGATACAGATTAATCTTATTCCAATTTTCATTGGAAATATGAAGGTTGAGTTCTCTTTCCCAATCATTTTTAAACTTTTCAAAAGTCCCAGAATTTATTTTTGTAATTATATTATATAATTTAGATATCACACCTTTTGGAGGGAATTTTGAATATAGTATATCCTCTAAAACAGTCGTAGTCTCCCGATTGGGAAAAGAGGGTAAAGTCGAAACTAAGAAACTCCTAATCTGCAAATATCGAAAGAAATGAGATCTAGGTAAATCATATTTCATGGATAATTGTTCAAATGATATGAAAGAGTTATCCAAGAATAAATCCGAAAAGCATGTTATACCTTTAACTTTCCAGAGTAAATAAGCTTGATCAATTAGAGAGGGATGAAAAAAGAAATTTAGTACAATAGGGGTTTCCAAGATAAAATGACTTAGGCCAAAAAATCTCCGGAATTGAAACCATATACGTAGTGTATGTTTAGCCATTGGATTATCAATTAGTTTATATAGTTTAGTAAGAGTAAAAGGGAGAGCAGCTCCCAAAATAGAACTAATTGATAAATTTTGTACCAGTTTAATTTCTAAATTTACCCAATGGGGATTTAGAGATAATTCTGAATAATTCAACCAATACCTTAAGTAACTAATATTAATTGCCCAATAATAAATTCTAAAGTTGGGTAATGCCAATCCTCCCTCCAGTTTAGATTTCTGTAAATATTTTTTTCCCAATCTAGGATTCTTGTTTTGCCAGATATATGAAGACAATTTAGAATCGACCTTATCAAAAAAAGATTTAGGAACAAAAATAGGTATAGCTTGGAATATATATAAAAATTTAGGTAAGATCATCATCTTAATAGCATTAATTGGAATAAAATTCTGCGACTGGTAAACTCCTCTTCTCTATGTGCAAAACATTCACTGATACAATTTAAAGTTGTTCATAGAGCTCATATGTCTAAAGATAAACTCCATCGCTTTTATTTTCATATCGATCCTATATGTGATAAATGTCAATTGGAAATAGCTTCCCTTACACATATGTTTTGGTCCTGTCCCTCTTTGCAGAATTATTGGAAGTAAATTTTTTCCATTATATCTACCGTTTTGAATATTGATTTACAACCACATCCCATTACTGCAATTTTTGGATTACCTATGATAGATTTGACTTATTTATCTTTTCCTGCGGATCGTATGATTGCTTTTCTTACACTAATGGCTAGAAGATCTATACTATTGAATTGGAAAGAGGTTAATCCTCCCACTGTTTTCCAATGGTTTACCCAAACTAAACTATGTTTAAATTTAGAGAAAATTAGAAACTCTGTCTATGAATCCCCTTCTAAGTTTGAGTTAACCTGGCGACCATTTATTCAATATTTTCATTTGTGGTGAGTTGATCTGGCTCTGTTTTCTTTTTATGATTATGTATGATAATTGGGCTGCTAGATGAGATCGGAGTGATCGGCATGGTTTAGCTATATCGGTAGGTTTTTTTTTTAAGTTTTTAATTTAGATTTGTTTTTTCTTCCTTTTTGGTGTTTTTTTTTCTCTTTTTTTATATATTTTTATTAATTATATCTTTTTTTAGAGATAGTTCATACTCTAAACTGATCTAAAATTTTTTTTATGATATATTTTTATTCTGCAATATTATTGTTTAATATCTCTGTATTAGTTCGTTATTTACTATGTATTTTTCATATCTCTTTGAACTGTATGTGTTTATAAATTATAATAATAATAAAAAGATTGGAAAAGAAAGATACAGATTAATCTTGGTCTCATCTGTCCACAAGACCTTTTTTTCCAGAATTTTGCAGGCTCTTTTAAATACTTCTCGGCAAACTATAATTTGACCATCCTTTCTGTGGCTAACTAGTTGTTTGCATCTTGCAGTACAGCCTCTGTATTTCTGTTCATGAAGTCTTCTGTGGACAGTAGTCAATGACAGATATTCTGATCTGTCAGACATATGTTTGGGGATTTTTTTTTTCTTCATTTGAGCAATTAATTTTTTTTATTCTTGTTTTTCAGCCTCATAACATCTTCTTAAACTTTCATTGGCACAATTCTGGTCTTCATGTTCAAAAATGGCAATCACCGACTCCAAAGGTGATCAAAAGCGTAGAAGCAATCCTAGATCTCTTATACCTGCACCAATGAAGCAATTAAACATCTGAGTCATCACAAGCACCTCTGAAGCCAAATGTCCCAAACATTATGGTGCCCTGAAATGAGGAGCTTTGTATTTTGTTACATACCAGACAGCAGCAATAGAAATTAGCCCAATGTTATATTTAAAATACTATTTTAAATTATTAATTAACAATAATATTATCTACATTTATCTAAACTCATCTATACTTACACACATATTCGTGTGTGTGTGTGTGTGTGTGTGTGTGTAGGGGGGGGAAAATGCCTTTGCCACTACAGCTTAGGCCTAATTCTGGAAAGGCAGTTCAAAGTTCAGTCTCAGAAAATGCAATGTTGACACACATGCTTTAGATGGATCCAAAGTTCACGAAGTTGGTGGGAGAGATCAGGGTGACAGACTGTTTATTAACTCACAAAATCCTTGTCAAGGTCTTCCATTAGAATTTCCTTTTCTTTGGTCACAATGGGATTCAACAAGTCCCCTTTGAAAGTGACCTTTCCTTTTTTTGGTCACAGTGGTATTCTCATTCCCCTATAACACAGAGAAATCAGATAGATTGTAATACCAAACATGAGGCTACTTCAGTACTGTATTATCTCCAAGAGCTCTTCTCCACAGCACTGCTTCCTTAAAATGGCCCCTGAGCAAACTGTACTGTGTCTTGAATCTGTTGGTCAAATAGTCTCTGCACCTGGGTTTTCCCAAGGCCCCTTTCTCTTTCTTCTGATGTATCCAATTTAGGAACACACTGTCCTCAGCCTGTCTGTCAGCTCACAGTTAAACTCCAAAACCTGCAAAAATGTGTTAATAAAAATGCTGTTATGTACACATGGTCAAACCAAAATGTATGCAAATAACCTTCAATAAAATCTGGAATGTGCACTTTAATTGTGAAGTGTTTGATTATAAATTTAAAACTGTGGAGCACAGTGGCAAATAAAGGAAAAATGTGTCTTTGTCCCAAACATTATGAAGGGCACTGAATCTGTTGTAAGTTAAGCAGTGTTTATAGTTCACAAGATCATCAACTTGAATTGTTAACTGTTTCACTCTCCATAAATGCTGCCTGACATCTGTGCCTTATAGGAAATATTGGAGTATTTGGAAAGATTAAAAGGAGCTGCAGAGATGGGGGGTAATGAAATGGGAGTTATTGGAGCAGTGTGCAGAGTTGAGAGCAGTAGCTTTCGGCTTTTGAACTTGACAAAAATATAAGTAGCTAGTTATGTGGAGCTAAAGTAAAAGGCATTTAGAGTGAGAGGCCCTCAGAGATCATTTGGATTATAAATATATCCAAGGCAACCTAGAGGGCTGGATAGATAGAGGGTCAGGAAAATATTAACTTTAAAGGAAGTTCAAATGACTATTTTACCATTTCAAGTGACATGCAAGACTTCTTCGTTTTAACAAAAAGTTATCGTTCTGGTAAATTTAACCAATGCTGGCCTTCAATTAAAACTGTGATCTAAATCTAGATGCCTTTGACAAATAAGTTCACTAGATTGTTGCTTTTTTATAAATGAATTGCACAAATGTCTATTTTTTTTTAAAAAAAGAATAAGTGCGACTTCTTACAAACATTCTCGCATATAAGCATTCTTCAGACCATTTATAAAAATGGAATAGTTATTTAGATTGCATTAGTGTTGTCAGAATTACAATCAGGAACTTGGACTGATTTCCACACAGCTGGAAAGACACCGATGCAGAGATGAGTGTTTATTGTGTATTCGTTCCTTCGCTGAAAAGTCACTAACTAATTTAAGATTAGTCTTCAACTAAGTTCTTTTGATTTGGAGGCATTCAAGGTCATAAGTTTTTATATTTTAAAAAAGTTGGGACAAATAAACCGTCTCTTGACAGATCTTTTGAATCAGACGGTTCAGGGCATCCAATTTTCTTTAGAATCTTTTCTATACTCTTCAATGAAAGAAACGTGCTGACTTCCATTTGAGCCACTCTCTATATCCCATCTCTCTGCCTCATGCTTGAACCCTACCCCATTTGTGAAACTTGCTGTGGTTTTCCAAGTGTTTGGATCCTGAATCATCACTTATCCCTTTATTTTAGGTCCTTTCAAGAAAATTCTTAACTTCTTAAATCATACAGGTGATATTAGAAACAATGTATTTTCACAAACAGGTATGACAATGAAGTTGGGAAATTTCAAATGTCGTAGTAATTTTATGGTTAATGATCAATATAAAAACATGACGAAGATTAGAAACATGGTGGCTTATTATTTCACATTGTACTGTATTTTGAAGAATTGTAGGTATTTTTTAGTGGTAGTTATGTATCTAGTTCACAGTTCCAAATAGCAAAATTGACCTTTAAAAATGGCTGAATGTATCAATATGTGGCAAAATGAAATGACAACTGAGAGAATAGGTGAAGTGAAAAGTGAATAAAAAGGGTTAAAACATTTTACCTGCTTCTGAACTTGTTATTTATATTCACATTTTCTCCTTGTATCTGATAAATTAGAATGTTTCAGGCTTCCTCTAAAAATAAATATGTTCACTTTCATTCCACAATTACCTCAAGCATCTATCCTTGCACGTAGCACCATCCATCTCAGTCACTGGCCGCTATTACTAAATAAAGCCCCCATAGTCTTAAGAGATCTCCTGTCTGGAAAACTTCTGAGAGAATGGGATTGTGCTGTATTTGAAATGAACAGTGCTGGTGAACTAGGCTATGCATTCCATGAGAAGGGTACTCATATATTTTCAAATGGCATTGTTCTATTTTGTAAAGTAAATGTAATTTATTCATCCCATTTATTTTTTTTCACCACATATTTCTCAAACTTCCCTGTATATGAGAAGAAATAAGGAAAAGGAATAGTTAAACTTGCCTCAACACAATTTGCTGGAGGAACTCTGGGTCAAGTAGCATCAGTGGGAGAAAAATAATGCCAGCCACTTCTCTACCATCTTGGACCTCTGCCTGGTTTGCCAATCCCACGTGGGGCCTCTGTCTTCACCCCTCCCATCCAAACCTCTTTACACTGCTTCTGCGCTAACTTTCCTCAGTCTTGATGAGGAGTTTGGCACGAAAAGCCAGTCATTTTTTCCCTCACCCACTGCTGCTGCTTGACCTGCCGGCTGAGTACCTCCAGCTTGCAGCTTCCTGAGTATCTACAATTTAATTTGCCTTCTGAACTTGTGCTTCTTTTTGTAGCTAGAGAACTTTTAAATGCAAATTGTAATGCAGGTCTATGTCTGCTGTGTTGGTGCAAAAATGAGATTTTGTATGTAAATTATGTTTGGATCACAATTTTTAAAAAAAATATTCAGGAGAGAAAGAGGACGATGGACAGATGTGGCTAGATTCCAAAGGGGGAGGAATAGAGTTAAGAGACACCAGCTGGTGGTTGATCAGAAACAGAAGGAGAAAGATACAAGAGGACCTAATGGAAGAGGTGTGAGATAGGGAGGTAGAGACAGCAGATGGACGTTGGAGACAAAAGAGGCAGCAAATCATGGGAAGTATTAATTGGAACCAGATAAGGGAGGGATTGTGGGTGGATGGAACCAGTTGGGGGAGAGGATCAAAACTGGGTCATTTTATCTTGGAAACTCCTATTGTACTAAATTTCCTTTTTCATCCCTCTCTAATTGATCAAGCTTATTTACTCTGGAAAGTTAAAGGTATAACATGCTTTTCGGATTTATTCTTGGATAACTCTTTCATGTCATTTGAACAATTATCCATGAAATATGATTTACCTCGATCTCATTTCTTTCGATATTTGCAGATTAGGAGTTTCTTAGTTTCGACTTTACCCTCTTTTCCCAATCGGGAGACTACGACTGTTTTAGAGGATATACTATTATTCAAAATTCCCTCCAAAAGGTATGATATCTAAATTATATAACATAATTACAAAAATAAATTCTGGGACTTTTGAAAAGTTTAAAAATGATTGGGAAAGTGAACTCAACCTTCATATTTCCAATGAAAATTGGAATAAAATTTTTCGACTGGTAAACTCTTCTTCTTTATGTGCAAAACATTCACTAATACAGTTTAAAGTTGTTCATAGAGCTCATATGTCTAAAGATAAACTCCATCGCTTTTATTCTCATATCGATCCTATATGTGATAAATGTCAATTGGAAATAGCTTCCCTTACACATATGTTTTGGTCCTGTCCCTCTTTACAGAATTATTGGAAGGAATTTTTTTCCATTATATCTACTGTTTTGAATATTGATTTACAACCACATCCCATTACTGCAATTTTTGGATTACCTATGATAGATTTGACTTATTTATCTTTTCCTGCAGATCGTATGATTGCTTTTCTTACTCTAATGGCTAGAAGATCTATACTATTGAATTGGAAAGAGGTTAATCCTCCCACTGTTTTCCAATGGTTTACCCAAATTGTACTATGTTTAAATTTAGAGAAAATTAGAAACTCTGTCTTTGAATCCCCTTCTAAGTTTGAGTTAACCTGGCGACCATTTATTCAATATTTTCATTTGTGGTGAGTTGATCTGGCTCTGATTTCTTTCTATGATTATGTATGATAATTGGGCTGTAAGATGAGATCGGAGTGATCGGCGTGGTTTAGCTATATCTGTAGGTTTTTTTTTAAGTTTTTTTAAATTCAGATTTGTTTTTTCTTCTTTTTTGGGGTTTTTTTTTCTCTTTTTTCATATATTGTTATTAATTATATCTTTTTTTTTTAGAGATAGTTCACACCCTAAACTGATCGAAATTTTTTTTTATGATATATTTTTATTCTGTAATATTATTGTTTAATATCTCTGTATTAATTCATTACTTACTATGTATTTTTTATATCTCTTTGAACTGTATGTGTTTATAAATTATAATAATAATAAAAAGAAAGAAAAGAAAACTGGGCAATGGGGAATTTTAGGGGATGGTTTGGAAAAAGGGAGGTAAGAGAACCAGCGTGAATTGGAAGGAGTAAGAAAGGATCACATGCTGTAGGTTACACAGTGTTCATACCATTGAGTTGTAGACAACCTCAGAGGATCAGCATCTCATTCTCTGCTGTTGATTGACCTGCTGAGTTCCTCCAGCAATTTTTTTTAAGCATTGAACACTATCTGTCTTTCCTCACTCACCCAATCGATAGCCTGGTGCAGAATCACAGTAGGCCCTTAAATCTATTTTTGTATCATCAACCAATTTAGAAACATTACATGTTTTTTTTACTCCAGGTCATTAATGTAAATAGTGAATAACTGCAGACCAAGAATGGATTCCTGTGGTACTTCATGAGTGACCTCTTTCCAATTTGTAAAGGACCTATTTCTGGCGTGTTCAGCTCTTGTTTAATCTACAGTCACAAAACCTCTAGGGCATGATGTGACTGCATCTTCTTTAGTTTACAAAGGAAATGAGCAAAGCTCATCTTTATCATCAACAAAATCATATTGCTGTATGAAGTTACATATGGTTAAGGATTCAATCTCACACTTTCAGCTTTGTATGTTGAAATTCAGATCTTTCTAGCTCTAACACACAAGATGGTACTGTAAAAGCCCTAAAGTTCAGACCGCTCGGGGATTGGGTCGATCTTGATATTTCGCATTCTCAGGCAGTACTTTTAAAATTCAAATTTAAGGAGAATAAAGAAAAGATGAACAGGAAACATTTTTTTTATTTAAAATGCAAAGTATAAAAACAAATAAATATTTCTTTGTTCATTTCCACGATTTCATGCATCTGTGGTGATTATGCATGCACACACCTGCTAAATTTTAAAAGTTTGAGAGTTTGAGGTCTGGATTCTTGGGATTTATGGCATCCAGATATTTGGACTTTCACTGTAGTATTCCATTGTTATTCCTGCAGATATAAATTTGTTGCTTCTCTGAAGGAAAATAACTAAATCCAGAAAATAACTGTTAAATAGGTGAAAATACCACCAAGATACATTCCAAGAGGTTACACAATGAGCCATGTTTCAGGAGTCACACTTTTCCTGGCCGCAGCATTTTCACAGAAGATTCAAACTAATACAAGTCATGTCAGTTAGACAAGAAAATCTGCAGATGCTGGGTCAAGTGCAGTACACAAAAGTGCTGAAGAAGTACAGCAGATCATGCAGCAAGGCAATCAATGTTTGTGACCATAGCCCTTTGCTGGGAATCCAGAAACACGGGCAAACAATTGCAAACAAAAAGCAGAGGGAGGAGAGGTTAACAGGTAAGAGTTAATCGGTGGATACAGGTGGAAGGGCAGAAGAGAAAGAAGCTGAGAAATGATAGGGGAAGCATGCCAAGGGCTAAGAAGGGTAGCTCTCTAATCAATATTGACAACACCTTGTATTCTGTCTTGGTAGTCTCCATCCAGAAAGCCTCAATATCAACTCCAATTTCCATTAACCCCCCACCTCCAGTCTCTCTCTTTCCCCCCATTTCCCCATCCCCTTCCCTTCCTTCTATTGCAGTCCCAAAGTACAAATATAATGGTCTCTATATTCACAATGTGGCTATTTTCTTCCACTCTGAATTCACAAACCCAAACAAGAGTTAAACAAAGTGGCCATGCAAAAATAGACCCAGTTGGATTCTGTCCTCTTTTCCAAATGGAGCGAAGTGGTCTTCCTTATTTCAAAAGCCACTGATTCTGTGTTCCCTTTTCCCCAGGAGTAACACACAAAAAACAGCACCAACTCTGGGTTACTGTAACTCAACCCTATCTTTCACAAGGTTTCAACCCCTATGTGTCACAGGGTTTTGACTTCTGTCAACTCCCAAACTGAACTCTCTCATTTTGATAATATATTTCCAGCCCATTTCCCATGTCACATCTATGTGACATCATTTCTGTCTTTGAAGCTCAGGTCTTTTGACATGAATGTGCTAAAAGCATTCAAGTCCACTATGACTCCGAGAAGTCTGCTTTCCTCAGAACTAAAATGGCTGTGAGTTTACACAGGTGCATCTGAACTAACACCTAGGTTTTCCAGTATCTCAAGAACTGTCATAAATCCTTTTCATCTTTTTGACTAACTTCAATCATCATCCATTTTCATCTCAAACTGGCTTCTGTTTTCTATCTCAAAGAACCATGTGTGTTTAAAATGCTAATATGTTGTCTTTGTGCCCCTGTAATCACCCACACTAATTTACTAAGAATACATCTGCTAAGAACTTACATATAAGAAATATAGTTTAATATTAAAATAAAGATTAACATAAATCAGTTACAATATATAATAACCCAGTGTAAATTATGAACCAATGCTTCAGCTATAGCTGTGATTTAATTCCCACAGTATCCAATACATTTTAAAGAGTTTTTTTTTTCAAAAGATAAAGCAATTTCAACAAAAAATGTCCAAATTAGGACTCATGGATTACATATCAGATCTGCTCAGGCAATTAATTCATTTTCCTTAATATATTTAAATATCAGATTTTCTTGTCACGTGAATGAAATATTAATTCTGCTGAGAACTTGCAGCAACATCCTTTTCTATTTTAGTTCTTAACTCTGCAGTTTTACTGGTGATTTCTAATTAGAAACATGGAAACTACTGATTTCAGTAATGAGGCCTATCCAAATCAATGGATTTGTATTTTAAAAATAGATACCAGAGATTGAACCTCATTTAATTCTCAATTATGTGATGCTTAAGAATTTGTGATCTATCTATAAGTAATGTTGTTTTGCCCTGGCAATTTTCCAGATTGTTTAAAATTATTGGGAACAATTATAATATTATGAAAGGCTTTGATAGGGTTAAACCTATCAGTCTTCCCCTCAGCCTCTATTGCTGTAAAGCAGAGGTTTTCAAACTGTCCCCAAAACTCACATTCCATCTTAAAAAATCCCTATGCTATAAATCAGTGGTTCTCAATCTTTTTCTTTCCACTCACATACCACTTTATGTAATCCCTATGCCATCGGTGCTCTGTGATTAGTAAGGGATTGCTTAAGATGGTGTGTGAGTGGGAAGGGAAAGTTGAGAATTACTGCTCTAGACCCAATTATTATTGAAATATTTTGCTTGAGAAAAATTGTCAATGGCCCATTTCCTTTGGAGTTATGAAAGCGTGCACATAACAAGTCAATTAGGTTTGATTAAAACAGTAGTTTTCAAACTTTTTCTTTCCACCCACATACCACCTGAAGCATTCCCTTACTAATCACAGAGCATCTATAGCATAGGGATTACTTAAAGTGGTATGTGAGTGGAAAGGAAAAGGTTGAGAACCACTAGACTAGACAGATCAAGAACCACAATCATGTTTTCATATCATCTGTGAACTTTCCAATCAACATTCTCTACCAGATCATTATATAGTAAACAAGCAGCAAGGGTTCCAGCAGTATATCATCAGCTTCTAAATTCATAAACCAATCCTCGACCCTTGCAGTTTGCTCTCTGCCACTCAGCCTATCTCAGATTCAATTCACCAACTTGCTCAGGATTAATCTCCCATTGTGGGCCTTGTAAAAGAAATCAAACTGAAATCCAAGTGACCAGATTGATTTCACCACCCTTATCAGCATACTTGGATACCTCCTTGAAAAATGAAATCTTTTCTCCAGTCAGATGCTACCTCACTTGCTGAGTAGCACCAACACTGTTTTAGTGTAAAAGGCATCCAAGATATCATTAAGCTTCCTGAACAGCCAATCACATCAAGTAATTCTCATAAATATCAACAGTTCAGAAAAGTGCACAATTGTTTCAATGCTCAGTTAAGATCAGATATTATTTATTGTCCTGTAATTAAACAGAAATGTAATATTACATGAAGTTGCCTTTGGTCTGGTATAAGTCCGACTAATATTCACCATAAGTATTGTCCATCACCCCTTATAGTTAGAGAAAGAGAAGCAAAAGAGAATCCTTTCAGAGTCACTGAGTGTCTGTGGATCTGCCTACAGTGCTCCCACAGCCTCTGCAGCCACACAAGATTACAGTTAAGTTCAAACCAAGGGCAACTCAAACCTAGATCCAAACTTCCGACACAGTGAAGAAGCCTTCAGTGCCCAGGGCCATTCAAGAGCCCTTCTTGCCCTCAGCACCCTCTCGAATTGCAGTTCCGATACCTGATTCTTAGCCTGGTGTGATTCCTTTGACCTCCAGTTGCCAGCAGCCTTCAGCATGTGTGGATTCCTCGTCCACAAGTTGTGAGCGGCTCGCCGCCTGTGTGTATGTCTTTCAGCCGCAGAGCCCCTTGCTAGTCACCGTCCTTAAGGTCTTCTACCCTTCTTCTCAACGCAGAAATGTTATTCCTGTTACTAGTGCCCTATGCTAGTCTATTGCTCCCCCCGAGTCTGTAATGACTCTTGGTCACTGCCGAACACGAGTCCCACCATCTTTGGCCCAGATCCCGTGGTCATAGGATTTTAAATGAAACACCATCAGCTCATTTAACAGACCATTTAAGGCCTGTTCAGAGCTGTTGGCAGAAGGACCCTGTGGGGGAGTGTTGTTTCTCCACTCTCCCCAGGTCTGCACCAATGGCAGCATTGAATGACATTTGAAATATTTTTTAATTAAAATATAAGCTGAAATATCATAAATAAAAGTTTTAAAGATTTAAAATATTGAACAGGATCTCCATATTTCAATTTCAGAAGATTTTTGAATTTTAATTTTAAATTGGTTAACACATCATCTCTATGTGCCCATCACTCATTACTACAATTTAAAGTTGTGCATAGACCTTGTATGTCAAAAAGTTAAATTAGCTCGTAATTATCCTAATATTAACTCTTATTGTGACAGATGCAGGAATGAGGATGGTTCACTAATTCATATGTTCTGGTCTTGGTCGACCCTTGTCATCTACAAATCATTATTAATTTAAACCTAATACCAGATCCTTTAATGGCCTTGTTTGGGATGGTCGAACAGAAGGTAGTGAGATTGTCTGCATCTCAACGACTTTGCCTCTCTTATTGCAAGACATGTTATTTTAATCAGATGGAAGGATGCTGCCCCGCCCACTCAAAGTCAATGGTTACATGATTATGTCATATTTAACTTTGGAGAAAATTAATGTTCAAGAAGTGTTTTAAACTTAAAATGTTCAAATCTTTGGAACTCCTTTCTGAATTATTTTCATATCCTTTAATGGTAATGATAGCGAAGTAATCTGTGATTCTTGTGGATTTGTGTTTCTTTTTCTTTTTACTTTTATATTAGCCATGCAACTTTGAAATGGTTTGGATTATAAAATTATTTTTATTCTTTTGTTTTTTTCTTCTTTTCTACTTTACCTTTGAATTAATAGTGTTGCATTATGAAAAATTTTTTCTGTTATAGTGAATTTGTTTACTTTGTTACAGTTGTATCATTGTTATGCATCATTCTGTTTTGTATGGTTTCCTATATAAAATATAATAAAAATATTGAAAAAAGAAAATATTATTCACTATCAATTAATTTGTTTAAAATTTTATGTTGAATCATAATTCATAGAATAATATAACAGGGGGAGGCCACTTATCCCTTGAGCACCATTCAATACAATCATGGCTGATCATGTGACCTCAGTACTCCATTCCTGCTTTCTCTCTAAACCCTTTGTTCTCTCAAGCCAGCAGGGTCATATCCAACTCCCTTTTAAATATATCGAATGAACCGGCCTCAACAACTTTCTGTGGCAGGGAGGCCCACGTTTACAACTCTGAGTAAAAAAGTTTCTCTTCATCACAGTCCTGAATTGCTCACCCCTTATCCTGAGACTGTAACCCCCTATTTCTCAACTTCCCAAACACAGGGAACATTCTACCTTCACCTAACTTGTCCAGTCATGTCAGTGTTTTATATGTTTTGATGAAATCCCCTCTCATTCTTATGAATTCCAATGAGTGTAACCCTACTCTATGCAGTCTTTCTATATACATCAATCCTGCCATCCCAAGAATCTGTTTGGTGAAACTTTGGTGCACTCCCTAAATAGTAAGAATATCCTTCCTCAGATTAAAAGACCAAAACTGTGCACAACAGTCAAAGCACTATGGAACTGCAATGAGATCTCTCCGCTTCTATAAACAGAATCTCTCACAATGAACCTCAACGTGCTGTTTGCTTTCTTCACTGCCTGCAGCACCAAACATTCCAACCGTCTGTGACTGATACACTGTCAGTTCTCTTTGCAACTTTCCTTTCATAATTTTTCACCATTCAGACAAAAATCTGCCTTTCTGATATTTCCACCCAAGTGGATAACCTTCACTCTATGGTCTATAGCATCTGCCATGTCACCTTGGACTGTTCATCTCAATTCACTCTGCCACCCAGCTGAATGTCATCTGCAAACTTATAGACATCATATTCAATTCCTTCATCTACATTATGAATATATATTGTAAATAGCTGGGTCCCAGCACTGAGCCTTGTGGTAGTCCCCAGGTCATCTAAAAAATTACCATTCTCTGCTTCCCACCTGTCAATCGGTTTTCTATCCACAAAAGTACATAACCTCCTTAACCCTGTTCTCTAATTTTGCACACCAAATCTTGCGTGCAGCATTTTCAAAGGCCTTTTAAAAGACCAAATATTGATTGACCATTGTCTACTGTAGTGGTTGCATTTAAAAAAAATAAGTTTGTCGTTTCCCTTAAAAATTCATGCTGACTTACACTAATCTTGTTATTCCTCTACAAATATGCAGCAATTACATCTTTATTTGTTGATAATTAAAAGTAGGAAGACCAGATGGATGAGGACTATATTCATTGAAATCATTACAAAATATTTTAATAATAAATAACCATTAAAAGCCAATACAAATTCACCAAAATGTCAGTTAATAAGGTGTATTTTAGAGTGGCATTCATTTGGAAATGAGATATCTAATCAAATCAAATCCCATGAAAGAGGCTGAATGTGGTATATTTTTATTTAATTAAATTATTGATAATACAAATTAATCATTCACAATGTTGCGATCAATTTCACAGAATAATAAAGGAAATGTTAATAGTTTTGTCATTGTTGATGCAAAATCTAGACCATTGTGATTCACTCTGAGCTCCTAAAAGCTGGCTTATTGCTGCCCCCTGCAGGTAATATCTGATCCTCTCGTTCCATCCCTATTTTGATCTTGGACATCGAGCAAGTAGAAGTCCAAAAATCAGGACTGCTCAGGGATTGGGTCAGTCCAGATTTTCCAGATACTCAGGCAGTTAAAATTCAAAATTGAGGAGGAATAAAGAAGAGATGAACAGGTACGTTTTGATAGTTTATTCATCAGCAAATGCAGGATAGTTCATTTATCAAAACGAGAAGTTTTAAAGAACACTAATCGCTTGTTGCTGCTGTGCATCTGTGGCACTAAAGCATGCTCACACACACACAAAAGCCGACTAAATTCTAAAAGTCTGAGAGTTTTTTGTAAAGTCCTGTTTCTTGGGGATCCAGATTTCTGGTATCTGGATTTTTGGACTTCTACTGCAGTTTATGAACAACAGAATTTTCCTGCTGTTTCCACTCAAAGTAAACTATGTATAATGAACACAGGTTGTGATAGTGGAACCACAGTTGGTACATCCATTAAAAAGTATGAATAGGCTTAAAGTGAATTTCTTAATTCCAGCCATCAGGCACATAAAAAAAATTTAAAAAAAACATGGTGTTACTATTGCTGCCCTTATCTGGTGCTAATTGTTCTTCCTTTCCATTTAAATCCTTGCTCTGTAAACTGTGTTCTTTATATGGGTGAATGAAATGTTATCGATAGGCTGCTAGCAGAGAGAAAAAAAAATATTTTCGCTGTACTAGATATTTTTAGACAAATAAACAAACTTAATTTTCACCGTTAGATTTCAGATTTATCCACAATTCAGAGTAAGAAAATGAAAATCTATTGTTGCTGGTTCAAGGAGTTCTGGAAGAATTCCATTCAGTTGAGTGCAACCACAATCAACCCTATCTTAATGTGAAACACTGAAATTATAACATTGCTTAAGTATTATGTAAGCATAAATTATAGATGAAAATCAGATTTTTAAAAATTAGAATTCATCTTGTAGTTCAGCCATTGCAAATCTTCAAATACATAGTTAACCGGGTACCAATAAAATAATTCCGGAAAACAAAAAATAGAGTGCATCAAATAAAAATATTTTGTGGATAAAATTAAGTTTAAAAGAAACTGACAATATAGTGCCAACCTATATAAACCTACTCAACAAACTAAACTTTCCCTACCTTAGACCCATAACCCTCTATTTTTCTTGCAGACATGTGCTTGTTAAGAGTCTGTTAAATATCCTTAATGTACCACTATCCAACCACACCCCAGGTAATGCATTTGAGGCACCCACTATTCAGTGTGTGTGTAAAAAATAAACTTATCTGTGACATCTCCCCCAAACTTTCCACCCCTCACCTTGCACACATGTCCTCTGGGCTGAAAGGCCTGTACTGCACTGTTCTATTTTATGTCCATTATGTTAAATTGTTCTGGTCACCACATTATAGAACAATGTGGTAGAAGAAATTTATAATGATCTAACCAGGATTGAAAAATTCTAGCTAAGAAGAAAATTTGGGTTCTTTCGTTGGACAGAAGAGGCTGAGGAGAGACAGCTGAGGAATTGAACTTCAAACTCTCTTTTACTCATACATCCAAGGGTGACAGTGAATTTCATCACTGATGATTTCCATTATTTAGAGTAATTGAAAAAGGGTCCAATCTCATTGCAGACTGATGTCAAGCACAGCAGCATCTTTGCCCCAATACCTTGATGAATCTTGCTACAATTCACCTTTGACTAAGCTCCAGATGGAGAGAAACAAATTTACAAGACAACTGGGAAATAACTATCTATATCACATCCAGAAGACAGTCAGTCATCCTAGTGGGGCAGGCCATGTGATTATCATATCCAATATCATACTCCTAAAAAAGGTAGCATATTCTAGGCTCTATTGAAGCAAAAGGTCACCGTACAGACAGAGATGAAGATATATGGATGTTCTCAAAGCCTCAAGAAAATGTTTAATTGATGCAATTGCATGAATTCATTCATAGGAATCTTTGGTCTGTGACTGCTCCAAAACAGAGTGTTATATATTGGGACCAAACAGAAGCCCAATGTCAAGAGCACAACCACCCAATCTATCCACACATTAAACACTCACTACCCAACAACCTTATGTCAATGTTTATAGATCCCATATTGGCTTCACCAGTCACCTCAAAACTCACAATATTGGATTGGTTGAATAAAGTCTGTGATTCTGAAGAAATGGCTCAGAAGGATTTCAGGATTATATTACCCCTAATTATTTTGGCTTCACTTTATTTTTAAAAAAATTTACACTTTCAGTGCTTAATCTCAGGGTCTGAACACCCATTGGACTATGTTCCTTTCTCTATTCCTAGAATGGAATGGTACTAAATTCTTTCTGGTAGTAACCCTATTCTTTGCATCCACACCCACTTTGAATTACCCTGAAACAAATACTTAATATCCCAACCAACAACTCAATGCAATCAGTCCCTCAAAATAAATACCCCATGTTCAGGGACCATAATGTACTGGAATCTAAGCACCTTAGGAGTTCCATGAGCCCCAGCATCTCAATTTAATTCCACAGTAATTCCAAAAACACAAACTCTGGTAGCTTCAAACCACCTGAGGCATCTTTGTCTGCTTTGAATTTTCATGTCCACTGCAGGTTCAGTCATTCTAGTCAAAACACAGAAAGGCCGGAGGAACTCAGCTGTTCTCGCAGCATCCATGGGAAGTAATAACTTGAGGAAGGGGTCAGGCCTGAAAAGTTCGTAATATATCTTTAGCTCCTATGGACGCTGCAAGACCAGCTGAGCTCCCCCAGCATTTCTGTGTTTTGACGAAAATCACAGCATCTGCAGACTTCCATGTTTCACCCCAAGTTCAGTCATCCACCAAGTATTTCCAGAACTCATGCTGGAGCAACGAGGACTAGTTTAGGAAGATGCCTTGGTAAATATGGATGAGTTGGTTTAAGGACTGTTTCTGTGTTGTACATTGCTGTTCAATAACTATGTCCTCATTCTAGGCATCAAACCTGCCAATGTTTACAAAGCAAAACTACCATATCCTTCTTTTCCTGGACACCTAAAGCCATACCAAGGGCTCAAGCCTGAAACATTGGTTATGTATCTTTTCCTTGCTATATTAAGTACACTGTTTGACCTGCTAAATTTCCCAACATTGTTTTTATTTTAACCATGGGGTCTACAGACTTTTACGTTTTACCATTAAAATGCTCTCAGGCACAACACTTTCACCAATATACTCTTGTATCCCAATTCTTCAACATTCTATTGCAGCAGGTCTTTGCTCCTCAGTCCTTGGCAGGGCTAAGATTTAATTTCCTAGTATATCAGCACAAATATTCTCCCTCCTTGTCACAGATCACCCAATTCTACTTGCTGCAAAGGTCCTGGTCAGAGGTCGTGCAAATTAAAAAAAACACATGGGAAATGCAAAGAGAGATTGAGAAACAGAGAACAAAGGAGAGAACAGCTGATCAGACAGAGGGACAAAGACCAATCAAGGACTCTTCAGTAAGGGAGAAATAAAATTTAATGACAGTAATAAAAGAATTACAGAGAGAGGCAGGAGGGAGATGAAAGCCATTATTTTGGGGCCTTGAACACACTCACAGAATAAGCAGAAATTAACTTGATGTAAACTTAATTATTCCATCAAATTATCTGAAGACCTGACCACCTCTGCTGTTTGAAGGTTCATTTCCTGCACAGTGCCAAATAAACCCAACTGTGTAAAATTCTTTGGATACTTCCAAAATCTGTGATCTGTATTTGTCCTGGAAAAACACTTCACAAACTAAGGGCTAGAATGAGATGAGGGCACCAGAGGGACAAGAGCGTATATCTATGAGCAGCAAGTGTGAGAAACAGGAAAGCTGTAACCAGAGGCAAGACTGCCTGACTAAATTATGTGGGAACTCAAAAAGCTGCTATAAATCCTAGTGAGGCAGGGGAGTATGGTGCTGAATTAATAAGAGAGTGTAAATAGTGTTGTGGTATAATGAACAGATCTTAAAATAAATTACTATTAAATATTAAAGTACTCTGAATGCACCATTGATTTTCCATGGTATAGATTAATCCAGCAATAAATGTGATCATGGCATATAGTGGAAAATACTAATCATATATTGGAGTCCCATGGGTGTTGCAGAAAAGAAACCGTCCTGAACAGCAAGAATACTCTGGCAAAGAGTTGTAGAATAAGCATGGAGACATCTTAGCAATGTATCACCATGACAGCGGACATTATAACAAAGTTGTCACATGTCTGAGTACTTGGGTGCATTGATGGGACAATTGGACACAATGGGACATTGCTCAGAGTACAGCAGTACTAAAGGATTATGTAATTTCACAATAGAAAACAAAAACGCTGCAGCAAGAAAAAAAGGAAATCACCATAACCAAGAAAGAAGAGGATCCCAGGCACGTATGAGAAACCAAAGCCACAGAGAACTCTTGACACATTTATATTCCAGTGAAAGTATCTGAGCCAGCTGCTGTCAGAACAGGACTCGAGCTTTGCCAGTAAACCTCAGTGAGAAATAAAATATTGCACAGGGTCACTGTTTGAATACAAGGATTGTGAGCAAAGTAGTGATAGCACTGAAATGAGTTATTAAGTGAGAAGAAGACAAGAAATAGGTGATGTGAATTGCTTGGACAAACCATGACCATAAACCTATGCAAGTATCACTCCAAACAATTCTGAGGAAAACACAAGAATGGGAAATGGAGGGTTTAATGAATTATGAAATTATGGATAGAATCATGCTGGAGATTAAAGTGTTGCAAATAATATTTTGATCTCCTGCAGCTGAGTACATGTGCGAATCACAATTTCAATCAATTATGTTTCATGAAAATCTCATGCAGAGCAGAACCACCAATGGAACAGGCAGACCAGCAAAAATGTCCGAACCATTGACCAGCCTTAAGCTGTTGCTTAAGACTATAACATTAGCTTAAACCAGTTACCTTATACAATAATTTGCTTTGGGATTCATTTGAAAGACAAACAGATGCCCTGTTTTGACCATTACGCACAAACTTTCCCAGAGAGAGTTAATAAATACTGACTTGCTGGAAATCCTATAGTCACCTGCCCTTGGAATATTTTCACTCATCCCCTATTAATTCCTTCTGTGGTGATACACCACTAGCCTACTGCAGGGGGTGACCTGTGTACCAGCAGGAAGAGCACTGGAGGACAAGACAACACCTGGCTGGCTGTCTATCAGCCGCCCTGAATGGACCAAGCCCCACCCGGTCAGTTGCCAATCATCTGCCGGGATATAAACCACATCCGGCGTCTCGAGGTCAGTCACTCAGAGCTACAGCTAACTACAGCAGGGACTTTAAGTGGAATAAAGCCTGTTGATGAGTCTTTAAGTTTTGTGTCTGCTTTTCTGTACGACAGCGCACCCCACCTTGACATGATCATGCTTATCTTGCAACCTGAGGAATCAACCAAATGATTTTTAAAAGAAGTTAAACAGGAAAGTCTGCAAACGCTGTAATTGTAGTGCAATACCCAAAACTGCTGGAGAAACTCAACAGATCACGCAGGAACTAAAGGAAGTAAACGATAATCAATGTTGAAGGCCTAAACCCTTTGTTGATGTTTGAAATAAAAGGCAGTGCACCTGAATAAAAACATCAAAGCACACATGTTCTGGAGGAACTCAGCCAATCTCGAAGCGTCCATAGGAGGAAAATCTATAACTGATGTGTCTTGCCTGAACCTTTCCATAATAAGGTATGATCTCCAAAACTATGTCCAATTTTGTGCTCCACCCCCAGCAGTTAATCTAATCCCTCCCCCCCCCCCCGATTACATCTCCTCTCGAAGCGTCCATAGGAGGTAAAGCTATAATTGATGTGTCATGCCTGAACCCTTCCATAATAAGGTATGATCTCCAAAACTATGTCCAATCTTTTGCTTCAGCCCCTGCAGTTAACCTAATCCCCCCCCAATTAGATCTCCTCTGACACCAACCCTGCTACCACTCTTATAGTCCTGTGGATTGATCTCCGATCCAATTCTCTACAGCAACCATACCACATTTTGTTGCAGCTGGCCAAGATGCTCTCAACAGAACTCCTGTAGAAGGTTGACATGTTGGTGGCAATAGCCTTGCCCAGCTCAGTCTTCTCAGGAAATGTAGTCGCTGTTTGCCTTCCTGACAAGTGAGGAGATGCTCTGTGCCCACGATAGGTCACTTGTTAAGCGGACTCTAAGGAGATGAGAGAGGAATGGAACATGAGACATTCATCAAGAAATGACCCCACTTCTGAACAAAATGACATAAAAAAGGTCATCACAGGTTTAGGACAAAAGGCTGAGGAACTGGTATGATGAAATCTATGACAAGAATAACTGACCTTTGTACAGGGTATTCTGGGTGTGTCTCAATCTATTAGCATGAAAGCTGCAGAGAATTAAAATGTTTGTAGCTTGTTGTTTGTTAGTTGCAGGAAAGATGATCCCAAAAAAACTCAACTAATCAAATCACCATGCGGAATGTCTTCATTTTAAAAAATTCAGTATTTTTCGAATGATAACAAATTGCATGCAATAAATTTTACAATCTTATGTATATTAACTATCTACAGGAGTTCTGTTGAGAGCATCTTGGCCAGCTGCAACAATGATTTGTTGAACAGGAAATCATTGTCTAATGTGGCAAATAATCACAATTTCCTTCATAAGTTCTTAGCTGCACCGCTTGACTAAAGAACAACATCTTAAATATGTTAATAGAAAACAAATGGATGTAACATGCCTTTGATATAGAAAAACACCTCACTAAGATAAGCCAACATAATTTGGAAAACCAGTGAGTGGGATATCCAATAATGTTGCAGAATATTTTCTATCCTAATTGCTTTAATTTATATTGGAATGTCCAAAGCTTTATATGTTTTCTTGAAAAATAATCAAGTCATATTTTCTTCCAATTTATGTTCTTTCTCCTAAAGGGAAACAGTTAACAAGAAACAAAGTAGTTTCTGCTTCGAACCTGCAATATATTTTAGACATTTCTTCATTATTAATAAGGCAATAAAGGAAATGAAGAGCACTCAGTGAGAGTCAGTCAACATTTTTCTGTTTCCACACAAGGCTGAGAGAAAAAGTAGATAGCAATGCATTAAAATCCAAGATTCAGCATTATTGTGAGCCAATCAGTGAATGTGGAAAGCTATCATAATCTAAGCACAATGTAGCAAATTATATTTTACAAATTAGCAATGTATCATAATGGTCAGCTGCAAGTCGGCTGTAAGAAATTTATTCACTCTACATTTAGCTTCATGTTTTGATACAATGCTTTGATAGTCATGCTGAGATGAAAAATGCTAGGCACCGACCCATTGAATTTCTATCGCTTTCTATATTGCCTTATAAATAATGAGGAGTTCCAAAGAAAGCTGCTTGACTGAAAATAACATCCTGTTTATCTTCATATAAATTGGATCTGAAGGAAGCAAAATGTATTTTAGTATATTCTCTGGAGATCTAGAAGTACTTTTAAAAAAATTTCTGAGCATTTTGGAATAACTTAATGGTAACCATTGTGTGGGCAAAAGGAAGCAGAGTAGACAGATGGATATTAACATTGGCATGACCTTTGTGCACAATGGAAAACTACAAGGTTTTTTAAAATCTCTCTAAATATCTCTCTCCATCTATATATGGCCTGTCATTAGCATGGGTTGGGGGTCCCATGGATAGGCAACAGTCGGATCTCCATATCAACTCTGCCCTGGCTTGCACCCTGGAGTAGACACTCCAGCTTAGCTTTATTGTATTGGGCAATGACTATCTGAGGCACAGTACCCATGGTTGACCACAACCAATAGAGGCCAGAGCAACAATCTATCCATCTTTTTCTATCTATCTATAACTGGGAGTCCATATTTCAGAAGAGCTCTCATGGACCAGAACATTGGTGTAACCGTGAAGAAGGCATGCCAAAGCAACTACGTTCTATGAGGTCTGATGAGATTTGGCATGTCAATACATACTCTATCATCCTTCTCCAGGTGTCCAGCTAAAATGATACTAATTGGTTGTGTCACAGCCTGGTTTGATAATTCAAGTGGCCAGGAATGCAGAAGATGTCACAAGGTAGCAAACATAGCCAGGTCCATCACAGGCTCTGACTGCCCATCTACATGGACACCAGACTACTCCATCAAGGACAGCTACAAGAGGTGTTGTCTTAAGAAAACAGCCTCTATCCTCAAGGACCACCCACCCACCACCCAGGCTGTGGAAAAAATGAATCAGCTATAAATTTCCTTCTCACTGCTGCATGTACTGTGTGGAACTCCAGTCAATAGTACCAACTCCCGAGACTGCTGAGTTGAAGTGAATTAATACCATCCTGTGTCACAAGTTTCCTGGATCACTTGATCTCTATTGCTCAGTCAGTTTCCTGATGATCTGAGCTTTTCATCTCCAACTGCCTGAGTCACCTGATTCCAATTACGAGATGCAGCTTCAGATATAATCCCTGTTGAAGTCTGCTACAAGGCCATGCCCTCTTCACTCTGATACCATCAGGGAAAAGGTACAGAAGCCTGAAGACGAGCACTCAGTGGCACAAGGATAGCTTCTTCTCCACTGCCATCAGATTCCAGAATGATCAGTTTAAGAACACTTCCTTAATTTGACCTTTCATGCACTATTTGTATAAGGAGGTGTAGGAAAAAAAAAAGTTGTAAATTTCCTACTCATTCCTACATGTACTGTGTGGAACTCCAGCAATTCTGCAGAAAAGGAACTAATTCACTGGCTATTGAAAAAGTACTTAAATAGAATAGGGAAAGGAAAAGTGTATAAAAATTATAGCAAAAGAGCAGGGAAGTGGGACGGTTGGATAATTCATTCAAAAAAGTAATGTTTGCGAAATAAATCAAAGTGATTCCTTGCATGTGGAATTAAATGATGATACCGTATGTTCTTTCCACTCTTCCTTAGTTCACAGAAGTTAAAATTCTGCAAGTGCAAATTGAAGCAGTCAATTGACTTTGGATAATAGAGCTACCCAATCAAATGTGGTGCCAGTTTTATGGTATAACTCGAGTGAAATTGATCAGAACAGTGAGGACTTTGGAGAAAGGTATTTAAATAATGAATTTAGCTATATTTTAATGATAGAAATAACCTATTAGGTGTCAATATGTTGTAGGACTGGTCTTGGTTAACATTCCAAATTCCCTCGAATTCTGGACTATTCAACTTCAAATTAATTGCCACCGTGAGCCTGGGAAAGAGAAATCACAAAGTTTTCAGAATGTTTGAGGATAAAAGATAATTGAAAAATGAAACTCTCTGAGTCAGTTACTGATGTTTTACCATTCATTTTGCAAGATCATGAGCTTATTCTTTTTCAGATCCAAAGAGAACAGTTCATATCACATCTGTGTACAGTCACATGATGCAGGGCAAAACACATCTGAAGTCGAGGAGTACCATTTTGTTCTCAAATCAAATTCATTTCTCGACTTCAAAATTTACATTTTCAAACAATAATTTCCTTTTATCTTAAATTGAGCTAATGATAATGCCAAGGTCTGGGGTGGTGAACTGTAGGCATAAGCTTCTTTTCAATTTATTTCCTCATGTGCATAATCAATTCAGCTTTGTACTGCCTGTACTTGCAATAACCACACCAGCAGTGCGAGTATAAGACAGCTTCCATCCTAGTAGCTATGATATTAGTTTATTCAATAACCACACCAGCAGTGCAAGTATAAGACAGCTTTAATAAACTAATAAGTACACTAAGAGGTCTTGTCTCCCAGCAAGACCAACCTGGAAGGCTAGACTGTAGCTCTGGACTGCTTCATATGCAAGGTCATCAGGTTGACTCCTGGTGACCTAGTGGTGTAATTACATATCACCACACTGCCATCCATGAATAGCAAGAGGAAAAGATCTAAACCCAGCTCACAGTAGATCACCTGATCATTTGTATTTGTTTAATGAAGTTCAATATGTCCCAGGGGTGTAGGTTAATTAGGTGTAAATTAGGCGGCATGTTTGGCCTGGAAGTCAGCCTGAAGAAAACTGAGGTCCTCCATCAACCAGCTCCCCACCATGACTACCAGCCCCACCATGACTACCAGCCCCCCCACATCTCCATCGGGCACACAAAACTCAAAACGGTCAACCAGTTTACCTATCTCGGCTGCACCATTTCATCAGATGCAAGGATCGACAATGAGATAGACAACAGACTCGCCAAGGCAAATAGCGCCTTTGGAAGACTACACAAAAGAGTCTGGAAAAACAACCGACTGAAAAACCTCACAAAGATAAGCATATACAGAGCCGTTGTCATACCCACACTCCTGTTTGGCTCTGAATCATGGGTCTTCTACCGGCATCACCTACGGCTCCTAGAACGCTTCCACCAGCGTTGTCTCCGCTCCATCCTCAACATCCATTGGAGCGCTTTCATCCCTAACATCGAAGTACTCGAGATGGCAGAGGTCGACAGCATCGAGTCCACGCTGCTGAAGATCCAGCTGCGCTGGGTGGGTCACGTCTCCAGAATGGAGGACCATCGCCTTCCCAAGATCGTGTTATATGGCGAGCTCTCCACTGGCCACCGTGACAGAGGTGCACCAAAGAAAAGGTACAAGGACTGCCTAAAGAAATCTCTTGGTGCCTGCCACATTGACCACCGCCAGTGGGCTGATATCTCCTCAAACCGTGCATCTTGGCGCCTCACAATTTGGCGGGCAGCAACCTCCTTTGAAGAAGACCGCAGAGCCCACCTCACTGACAAAAGGCAAAGGAGGAAAAACCCAACACCCAACCCTAACCAACCAATTTTCCCCTGCAGCCGCTGCAACCGTGTCTGCCTGTCCCGCATCGGACTGGTCAGCCACAAACGAGCCTGCAGCTGACGTGGACTTTTACCCCCTCCATAAATCTTCGTCCGCGAAGCCAAGCCAAAGAAAGAAAGGCGGCATGGACTCATGGGCTGAAATGGCCTGTTACCATGCTGTATGTCTAAATTTAAAATTTAATCAAAAAATTTAAGTTCCCACGTAACTTAAATTGTATGAAGTTGAAAAATTCAGTGTCAACTGTGCTTGCTGGATTGAATTCATGACCAACTTTTGTTCTTAAAATGGGAATAATTGAGTTAGGATAAACAAGCAGGAACACATTACCGTCGCTTGCCCTATGCTGATAATTGCACACTGATATGATTGCCTGTTTTGTCTGTGCACTGAAGAAAGTGTGGACTTCATCAATAGAGTATAATAGCAGGAAAGCCCCATTGAACCTTCATAAACGACTACTCTGGCCTCATCTGAAGTATTGCATTCATCTCTGATGGTGACATTACAGGAAGAATGTGAAAACATTGGAGATACTCTGAACTTAAAGAAAGCAAGAAATTTGGGGACAGTGGAGGAAACTGGCACCAGAGTAAATGATGAAATAACATCTTATGAAAGGCTGAGGTTTTCTGAAGGAACTTAATGGCCTGCTTCTATATATGATGCTCAACTTACCAATTTATCTTGCAATCTATTTCTTGATCACTACACCCTCTTTCTTTCAAAGTCTGATTATTTTTTTTTGTTTTTGCAAACTTGGTCTGATTCTCTGAGTCCTTAATTATACGGTGTTGAAACCCGATGTAATTCAATTGTAATTTTAGAGATTAGAAACGAACAATGTTCACTTCCAAAATGCTCCAAGTTGAGGGAGGCAAATGCTTCATATTAAGGTATCAGCTTCATGCAAAATGAACTGAAATTAAAGATCTCTTCCAGAAAGACCAGAAGAAATAGGAGCAGATTGAGGCCATTCAGCTGATTGAGTCTACATCCCCATTCAAATCATGCCTGATAGATTTTTCCTCTCAACCCCAATTCTCCTGCCTTCTCCTTATAACCTTTGACACCCTCACCATCAAGAACCTATCAACCCCCGGTTTAAATATACCCAATGACTTGGCCTCTGCAGCCATCTCTTCCAGTAAATTGCACAGATTCACCACTGTCTGGTTGAAGAAACCTCCTCACCCCTGTTCTTTTATTAAAGAGGCCAACAGTGATTTTTTTTTTAGCGTCATCAAGAACACAGACATCGGAGGAGTCACGTGATGGAGTAGTGGCCGGACGGAGAACTCCAGCCCTCTCCAGAAAAGTCGGGAAAAACAAGAGAAAATACAAAGGCACAGAAATACAAGTTAAAGAAAAGTGAGTATAAAGGTGGAAAGAAGATGGATACAAAAGGAGAAAAATCAAAATCAACGGAAAGAAGAGAGGAAGAGAAGACAACGGAGGAAAAAGGTGAAGGCCTTACCTGTCCGAAGAGGCCCGCTGTGGAGAGAAGACCCCACTACCTCAGGTCGGTAGAAAAAGAACTACAACAATGGCTCACAGAGCCGAGTAAAAGTGCGCAACCGCGCATGCGCGAGGAGTCGCGCATGCGCGATGCGCATGAAAAAAAACACACCGACGGGAGGGGGGACCAGCTGGGGAGTCGATCTCCACAGCCGGCAACGACAGCTGCAGAACACCTGCAGCAAGAAGAGACCACAGAAGACAATGGAAACAAGAAAGAAGAGGAGGAAAGGGCATCAAAGAAACAACAGATGGCCAACCCAGAGGAAGAAGAAGAGGAAGAATACAGTGAAATAAATAAAGGGAAAGGCAAGGTAAAGGATATACTTGCTCTTGTTAGAGGATACATGGAGTCATTTAAAGAATGGCAAACACAGGAATTCAATGATTTAAGAAGAAGAATAAACAACACAGAAAAGAAAATAAATAAAATGGATATGACCTTAACAAAAATGGGGAAAAAAATGGACAAGATGGAAGAACGGGCAATAGCAGCAGAAATGGAGGTAGAAGACTTAAAAAAGAAATTGGAGGAATCTAATAAAAAAACTAAAGAGACACAAGAATTACTAGCCCAAAAAATAGATATAATGGAAAATTATAACAGAAGAAATAACATAAAGATAGTGGGCCTTAAGAAAGATGAAGAAGGCAAGAATATGAGGGAGTTTATAAAAGAATGGATCCCTAAGGCCCTAGGATGTCCAGAACTACAGCAAGAAATGGAAATAGAAAGGGCACATAGAGCATTGGCCCCTAAACCACAACCACAACAAAAACCAAGATCTATTGTAGTAAAATTCCTAAGATATACTACAAGAGAAAAGGTACTGGAGAAGACAATGGAAAAAGTAAGAGAGGGCAACAAACCACTGGAGTATAAAGGGCAAAAAATCTTCATTTATCCAGATATAAGCTTTGAACTCCTAAAGAAGAGAAAAGAGTTCAATACAGCAAAAGCGACTTTATGGAAGAAAGGATATAAATTTACACTGAAGCATCCTGCGGTATTGAAAATATTTATTCCAGGACAACAAAACAGACTGTTCTCGGATCCAGAAGAAGCACGAAAATTTGCAGAACAATTACAAAAATAGACTGAGGGATGAAGACGGGTAATGAGAGCAAAAATGATTCACGATTGATATGTATGTGGGTAAAGACAAAAATAGACTGAGGGATGAAGACGGGTAATGAGGGTAAAAATGACCACGATTGATATGTATGCGGGTAAAGAGGTATAAGAGTGAATAGAGACAATGGGCATACGTGAAAGTATCTGTAATTAGAGGAAAACATAGATAGTATAGACAAGAATTAATAAGGGAAGGTAATGGAATAGAGAGAATAAGGTGGGAATTAAAAGAGTGACCTTTGTGACATATAAAAAGTGAAATCTTTTCTGGGGGGGGCTGGGTGGGGGAAAAGAGCGGTCACTGCAAAATCAGTTGACGCTTGCGAGTGGATTCGCAAATCCAAATGGAGAGGGGAGATGTGGTTGTCCGACAAGGGATAAAGGACAACTCAGGAGGGGAAGGGGAGATTGGGGATAAAGAAGATAGAAATAGGAGAATAAGGAAAATGTTGGATGTTGTAGGAATGTTGTCTGGTAAAGAGTTGAAAATAAGAAAACAGAAATGGAAAAGGAGGAAAGGTAATGATGGAAAAACGGAAAGAGAAGATAAACAAAATATAAAATGGCTACGCTGAACTATATGACTCTAAATATTAATGGAATACATAACCAAATTAAAAGGAAGAAACTACTAAATTTACTGAAAAAGGAAAAAATAGATATAGCATTTGTCCAAGAAACACACTTAACTGAATTGGAGCACAAGAAATTAAAGAGAGATTGGGTAGGACATGTAACAGCAGCATCGTATAATTCAAAAGCAAGAGGAGTGGCTATATTAATTAGCAAAAATGTGCCATTTAAAATAGAAGAGGAAATAATAGATCCAGCAGGGAGATATGTTATGATAAAATGTCAGATATATTCGGAGCTTTGGAATCTACTTAATATATATTCACCTAACGAAGAAGATCAAAAGTTTATGCAAGATATCTTTTTGAAGGTAGCTAATACGCAAGGGAACATACTAATAGGAGGGGATTTCAATCTGAATTTGGATCCAAATATGGATAAAACAGGGAAAAAAATTAACAGGAAGAACAAAGTAACCAAATTTATAATTAAATCAATGCAAGAAATGAAACTTGTGGACATATGGAGGAAACAAAACCCAAAGGAAAAGGAATACTCATACTACTCGACTAGACATAAAACATACTCAAGGATAGACCTATTCCTGTTATCAGCCCACATTCAAGGGAGAGTTAGGAAAACGGAATATAAAGCTAGACTATTATCGGACCACTCACCCCTGTTATTGGCAATAGAGCTAGAGGACATCCCTCCAAGAATGTATAGATGGAGATTAAACCCCATGCTACTTAAAAGACAGGATTTTAGAGAATTTATTGAAAAACAATTAAAAATGTACTTTGAAGTAAATACGGAATCAGTGGAAGATAAGTTTATACTATGGGACGCAATGAAAGCATTCATTAGAGGACAAATAATAAGTTATGCAACCAAGATGAAGAAGGACTATAATCAGGAAACAGAGCAGTTGGAAAGGGAAATAATAAACATAGAAAAAAAATTAGCAATAAAGGAAGATACAACCAAAAGAAGAGAATTGGCGGATAAAAAAATAAAATATGAAACATTACAAACATATAAGGTGGAGAAGAATATAATGAAGACAAAACAGAAATATTATGAACTAGGTGAAAAAACACACAAAATCTTAGCATGGCAGCTTAAGACAGAGCAAACTAAGAAAATGGTATTGGCAACAAGGAAAAAAGACAAACAAATTACATATAATCCAAAAGAAATTAAGGAAAACTTCAGAGAATTCTATGAACAATTATACCGAACTGAAAACGAAGGGAAAGAAGGGAAAATAGATTAATTTTTGACTAAAATTGAACTACCAAAACTACAAATAGAGGAACAAAATAAATTAACAGAACCATTTGGAACAGTAGAAATACAAGAGATAATAAAAAATTTACCAAATAATAAGACACCAGGAGAGGATGGACTCCCAATAGAATTCTACAAAACATTTAAAGATCTAATAATACCGCCCCTCCTGGATGTAATCAACCAGATTGATGAGACACAAAACTTACCAGATTCATGTAAAACAGCAATAATTACAGTGATACTAAAACAAGGGAAAGATCCACTCTCACCAGCGTCATATAGACCAATATCGCTGCTAAACACAGATTATAAGATAATAGCTAAACTATTAGCAAACAGATTAGCAGAACAGGTACTGAAAATGGTAAATTTAGACCAAACTGGATTTATCAAAAAAAGACGCACAACAGACAATATTTGTAAATTTATTAACTTAATTCATGCAGTAGAAGGAAATAAAGCACCGGCAGTAGCAGTTGCTTTAGACGCAGAGAAGGCCTTCGACAGAGTAGAATGGAATTACTTGTTCAAAGTATTGCAAAAATTCAGTTTACCGGAGAAGTATATTAATTGGATTAAAGCATTATATGAGGGACCGTTAGCGAAAGTGACAGTAAATGGACATGTATCAAAGCAATTTAACTTAAGCAGGTCAACGCGGCAGGGATGCCCACTATCACCATTATTGTTTGCGCTAGCTATAGAACCACTAGCAGAATCGATAAGAATAGATAATAATATAAAAGGAATAAAAATAAAAGACAGGGAATATAAAATCAGTCTATTTGCAGATGATGTGATAGTGTACTTAACAGAACCAGAACTATCAATAAAAGAACTATATAAGAAATTGAAGGAATATGGAGAAGTGTCGGGATACAAGATAAACGTAAATAAAAGTGAAGCAATGCCTATGAATAACGCGGATTTCTCAAAATTTAAGGAGGAATCCCCATTCAGATGGCAAATGCAGGCAATAAGATACCTAGGTGTGCAAATAAACAAAAATCTAGGCCAATTATATAAACTCAATTACAATCCACTAATGAAAAAATTACAGGACGATTTAGAGCATTGGAAAGAGCTACCACTAACACTGATAGGAAGGATAAACTGTATTAAAATGAACATTTTTCCAAGGATACTATACTTATTTCAGGCATTGCCAATACAACTGACAGAAAAATTCTTCAAAGAGTTAAAGAAAATAATAAGGAGATTTTTATGGAGAGGGGGGAAACCGAGGATAGCACTAGATAAATTAACAGAATGGTATAAACAAGGAGGCTTACAATTGCCAAACTTCAAAAATTATTATAGAGCCGCACAATTAAGGTACCTATCAGATTTTTATCAAACAAGGGAAAAACCAGACTGGACGAGACTAGAATTAGATAAAATAGGGGAAAAGATACCTGAACACATATTATATAAATGGGACGAAAAATTGGTACAACATAGAACTTCTCCAGTATTACACCATCTCCTCAATATATGGAAGAAGATTCATGTAGAAAGAAATAAAATAAATTATCAAATACCAAAACTAATATTGACGCAAAATAAGCTACTCCCTTTTACAATAGACAACCTTTCCTTTAGAAAATGGGAAAAAAAAGGGATTAAAAGAATAGAAAATTGTTTTTCAGGAAGTAGATTCTTATCCTTTGAACAAATGAGAGATAAGTACAATATAACTGGAGATACAGCGCTGGCATATTACCAACTGAGATCCTACTTGAAAGATAAATTAGGAAGCAATTTGAGTTTACCAGAGGGAAGTAACCTTGAATATGTGATTACAGATACAATGTTAATCAAAAGATTTATAACAAATATGTATATCAAACTGCAAGAAAAGGAGAATGAGGAAACAAATGGTAAAACTAAACAAAAATGGGAACAAGATTTAAATATAAAGATAAAAAAGGAAACATGGGAGAAATTATGTTCTGGAACGATGAGAAATACAATAAATACGAGGCTGCGTATGATACAATATAATTGGTTACACAGACTATACATTAGACCGCAAAAGTTAAATAAATGGGACCCAACAGTATCTGATAGATGTTTTCGATGTAAAAAAGAAAGGGGAACAACAATTCATGCAATCTGGACATGTGAGAGAGTAGAAAGATTTTGGGATGATCTCAATCAGATATTAAATAAAATAACAGAAAACAATATACCAAAGAATCCAGAGAGAGATCTTTCTCCTAAGTAACATAAAAAATAAAGAATTTGGAATTGACTTGGAAGATGCACAAAAAAGATTTGTCAAGATAGCCCTAGCCGTAGCAAAAAAATGTATTATGTCAAACTGGAAATTGGAAGATAATTTGAAAATACAACAATGGTATATAGAAATGAATAAATGTATTCCATTAGAAAAAATAACATATAGTTTAAGAAATAATATTGAAATATTCGAACAAGTATGGGAGCCTTACATTAAATACAATAGCGAAAACCTACCGGGAACAAACATTACCTAAGTTGATGGAAGGAGAAGAAAAGAAAAGAATGGACTCAGTAGAATTTCTGGTGTATTTTTGTTGAATGACAACATTGTCTGACTGAATTAATGCAACCTAGATTGTATACCTAAAATGGATGAGATGGGGGGGGGGGTGGGGGGTGGCTTGGGAGGAGGGGGGGGGGAGAAAAATTCACTGTAAATGTGTGGAAAAGAAAAAGTGTATATCATGGCTATTGTGATTTATGGTGTGAAAAATAAAAAAAATTATATACAAAAAAAAAGAACACAGACATCACTTCCAAGATGGAAGTGTCTATTCTTGGCTGCAGAGGAGGAGAAATTGTGAACTTTGGGGGGGAGGGGGGGATCAGCGGACTGGCACAGAGCACACCAGAAGCAGGTGAACACTCAGCAGCTGAAGGACCCACACAGGCTGTGGGGTGCTGGAGACTGGCTTGTGGGAACCAGGTATTGGGAATGGGATTCATGAGGGTGCTGAGGGCAGGAAGAGCTCCCAGAGGGCACTGAAAGCTTCCTGAGTGTATCAGAGATTCAGAGCTTGGAGCTCAGCTTCACCACTGGAACAAATAGAAGCTCATGCAGCGACTGAGACTGCAAAAGTACTGGAGCCAAATCCACAGACATTCAGTGTCTCTTTTGCTTCTCTTTCTCTTATTGTTGGTGTGCCGGGCAATGCCAGTGGCTCCAGTGTGATTTGGATAAATTGAGGGACAATAAAGGAATCTTGAAGTAATTATTCAATACACTGTCCAAAGTTAGCATTAGTGTGAAATTATAATAAAGTTTATATTGTATTAATGTGCTATTTAATTAGAAACATAGAAGATAGGAGCAGGAGTAGGTCATTCGACCCTTCGAGCCTGCTCTGCCATTCAACGAGATCATGGCTGATCTTAAAGTTCAGTACCCCGTCCCCGCCTTCTCTCCGTAATCTTTAATACCCTTATACTGAAGAAATATATCTAATTCCCTCTTAAATATATTTAATGAACCTACCTCTACCGCCCTCTGTGGCAATGAATTCCACAGATTCACCACCCTCTGGGTAAAGAAATTCCTCCTCATCTCGGTCCTAAATGGTTTGCCTATTATCCTCAAACCATGGCCCCGGGTTCTGGATTTTCCCATCATTGGAAACATCCCATCTGCATCCATTCTGTCCAGTCCTGCCAGAATTTTATATGTCTCTATGAGATCCCCTCTCAATCTTCCAAACACCAGGGAGTACAATCCCAATTTGCGCAATCTTTCCTCATAAGTCATTCCTGCCATTCCAGGTATCAGCCTGGTGAATCGCCTCTGCACTCCCTCCATTGCAAGAACATCCTTCCTTAGATAAGGTGACCAAAACTGTACACAATACTCCAGGTGTGGTCTCACCAAGTCCCTGTACAGCTGCAGTAAGGTATCCTTGTTCCTATACTCAAACCCTCTTGATATGAAGGCCAACATACCATTTGCCTTTTTAACCGCCTGCTGTACCTACATGCTCGCCTTCAGAGACTGATGTACAAGTACCCCTAGGTCTCTCTGCACTTCCCCATCTCTTAATCTATTGCCATTCAAATAGTAATCTGCCCTCCGGTTTGTATTACCAAAGTGGATAACCTCACATTTATCCACATTGTAGTGCATTTGCCATGTATTTGCCCAGTCCCTCAATTTATCCAAATCACACTGGAGCTTCCTGACCCCCTCTTCTGAGCACACAAACCCTCCTAGCTTAGTGTCATCTGCAAATTTGGAGAAATTACATCCAATCCCCTCATCCAGATCATTAATGTAAATTGTGAACAGCTGGGGTCCCAGTACAGATCCCTGTGGTACCCCACTGGTCACCGCCTGCCACTCAGAAAATGAGCCATTTATCCCAACTCTCTGTCTTCTACCTGCCAGCCAGTTCTCAATCCACATCAATACTTTTCCCCCAATCCCATGAGCCTTGATTTTGGAAGCCAGTCGTTTATGCGGGACCTTATCTAAGGCCTTTTGGATGTCCAGGTACACCACATCCACTGGTTCTCCCCCATCTATTTTACCTGTCACCATCTCAAAGAATTCCAATAGATTTGTCAAGCACGATTTACCTTTTGTAAATCCATGTTGGCTCCGTCCTATCCCTTCTCTGCTAGTCATATGCTCCGCTATTACATCCTTAATAATGGATTCCATCATTTTGCCCACTACTGATGTAAGACTCACCGGCCGATAATTCCCCGCTTTTTCTCTACCCCCCTTTTTAAATAGTGGGATAACATTAGCTACCCTCCAATCCATGGGTACTGATCCTGAGTCTATCAAGTTCTGGAAAATAATTCTTAAAGCTTCTGCTATCTGAATGGCCACTTCCTTGAGTACCCTAGGATGTAGATTATCAGGCCCTTGGGATTTATCTGCCTTCAATCCCATCAATTTCCCCAAGACCATGTCCTTAGAGATACTGATTTCATTCAGTTCCTCCCTTGCATTAGTCTCTATGTTTCCCAACATCCTTGGGAGGTTATTTGTATCCTCTCTTGTAAAAACAGAACTAAAGTAAGAATTTAATTGGTCTGCCATTTCCTTATTCTCCATTATATATTCCCCTGATTCCGACTGCAAAGGACCTACTCTGGATTTCACCAATCTTTTCCTCTTGACATATTTATAAAAGCTTTTGCAGTCGGTTTTTATATTTGCCGCAAGCTTACTTTCGTTATTTATTTTTGCTCTCTTGATTAATCCCTTTGTCCTCCTTTGCTGCATCTTGAACTGCTCCCAGTCTTCGGTTGCGGTACTTTTTTTGGCCAATTGATATGCTCTCTCTTTGGACCCAATGCTGTCTCTAATTTCCCTTGTTATCCACGGTTGAGTCACATTTTTTGGTTTATTTTTATGCCAAACCGGTATAAACGATTTTTGTAATTTCTCCATTAGATCTGTGAATGCTTTCCATTGTCTATCCACAGTCAACCACCCCATAAACACCACCCAATCAATCTTACTCAATTCCTGTCTCATACCATCATAATTCCCTTTATTTAAATTCAGGACCTTAGTCTCGGTTTTAATTTCATCACTCTCCATGTCGAGTGAGAATTCGATCATATTGTGATCGCTCCTACCCAAAGGGCCTCGTACAACAAGATTGTTGATTAGCCCCTTATCATTGCATAACACCCAATCTAAAATGGCCTGCTCCCGAGTTGGTTCCTCGACATATTGGTCTAGATAACCGTCCCGTAAACATTCAAGGAATTCCTCCTCCTCTGTATTTTTACCAATTTGACTAGTCCAATCTATATGCAAATTAAAGTCTTTGAAAAATCAAAAAGTTGCAGCTGAATTGACAGGTGAACCTGGACACAACAAGAAAATAATTGTGGTTTCTCAGCACGCAGAAATTGTGTCCAGCTGACTTGCAAAGTAGGGGAAAAATCTGGCTGGAGAAATTCTTCCAAATTCACCACTAATTTAAGAAATAGGGGGAGAAGTAGGGCATTCTGCTTCTCAAACCGCTTCATCTGATTTTCCATTGAATAAACTCATGCACCCCTCTCCTGCATTAACCCTATATGAATCAGCTCCCCTATGTCCAAAATTCTATCATTCTTCCTTAAATATACAGTGGCCGAGCTTGTACAAACCTCCTTGGGAGAGATTTCTTAATATTAACTGCTCTCTGGGTGAAGAGGCTTTGTCTTATCTCCAGTATGAATGGAAACCCAATATTTATTTTGAGACATTGATCCTTAGTTATAGACCAGTGTTTCTCAACCTTTTCAGCCAGCAGAAACATCAACCCTGTCTATCTTGACGAGAATGGATTTTTGAATATATTTTATTGTATAATGTTATTTTAAGTTGTTTTCCCAAAGCATTATAAATGTTTTAAAATTAAACCCGTGAGTCAACTGTGAATATCTCAGCAAATATGCCGCTGTCACCTATATTTCTAACATGGAGCAGTGTCTCCCCCTACTGCCTATACAGGCTCTTAGCGAAGCTGTGAAAAGAACCCAAAGGTCATGTGTAAAATACATCTGCAACCTTCTTGTAGTTAAGAATAATAGGTCACCTCAACCTCTGAGTTTTGATGCTTATTTCCTGTAATAAATTACTCAAAATGGTTTTTAAACTGTTTTAGAATGGGGTTAATAAATTACTAGTGGAAAATGTCATGTCATTTTATTTCTATCAAGAGGGTCCAACTCTGAAGTCTTTAACTAAAACAAGAAAGCTTTTCACATCTGAGTAAACAGAATATGTTTAACTTTCTGAAACAAAAACAGAAAATGCTGGAAACACTCAGTAGGTAAAGCAGCAGCTGTGAGAACCTTTTGTTGGTTGGTGTTTCAGATTCATGATCCCAGATAACAGACTTATATACTTCTTAATTTGCAGAAATTTATTTTCAATAATTATGCATTACATTACATTTGCATTATTACAATAATGTTAAGCTCTTAAACTTTATCATAGTTTTCAAAAGTAACAAATAAACATCTTCCCACAGAAAATGTTTGAATTAATCAGATTCCAAATATAAATGAGTGAAGTAATAACGAAACCATATCCTTGGTAGAGTTCTGTTCACTCTCAGAAATGGGAAAAGTGGAGCTTTATTCAAATTTTCATTTCAACACAGAAATCTATTGGGGTATATTTATCTTAAACAACAAGTATAGGATATTCAGCCCCTTGAACCGGTTCTGCTATTCAATAAAATCATGGATGAACTTATAACTTCTAAATCATCTTCTAGCTCCGTGATTCCTATAATATGATGAAATCTATCAGCCAGTCCTGAATACAGTCAATGACTGAGCCTTTAAAAACCCCAAGGGGAGAGGATCCCCAAGTTTTTATAACCGCTGAGTGAAGAAATTACTTTTCAAAACGTGACCTGTATTTCTAAATTTTCAACCAGGCATAAAGTTTTCCCTGTTCCTGCACTATCTAGTCTTGAAAGATTTTACAGATTTCAATGAGGTCACCGCTTGAGAATTGATGCTTTCTCTATTGAATCTCTCCTTCTATGACAAAATTGCCATCCCATGTTCCATTGATGTCACAAGTACATATATTATTTTTTTTCTACAATAGTCTCATCAACACATGATATAACTGCAGTTGTATTTATCAGTTTATCAGACTGAAGCAGCATCTTTAAAAATTACATCTCCAACCTCCCTTATTTCAGTAATTTGGCTTTTATAAAGCTTCCTTCAAGATTTCCATTCAGTCCTGAATTCAATATTTTTTCTCTCTTCTTTGAAAACAGCATTAAGTTAGAGGCATGACACAGATACAGATTATTTAACTCTGTTGACTTAATTCTGGAACATTAAGTCGATAATTGGAATTTAAGTTTTAGTTTCTTTGGCTTGGCTTCGCGGACGAAGATTTATGGAGGGGTATGTCCACGTCTGCTGCAGGCTCGTTGGTGATTGACAAGTCCGATGTGGGACAGGCAGGCACGGTTGCAGCGGTTGCAAGGGAAAATTGGTTGGTTGGGGTTGGGTGTTGGGTTTTTCTTCCTTTGTCTTTTGTCAGTGAGGTGGGCTCTGCGGTCTTCTTCAAAGGAGGTTGCTGCCCGCCGAACTGTGAGGTGCCAAGATGCACGGTTGGAGGCGATATCAGCCCACTGGCGGTGGTCAATGTGGCAGACACCAAGAGATTTCTATAAGCAGTCCTTGTACCTCTTCTTTGGTACACCTCTGTCTTGGTGGCCAGTGGAGAGCTCGCCATATAACACGATCTTGGGAAGGTGATGGTCCTCCATTCTGGAGACATGACCCACCCAGTGCAGATGGGTCTTCAGCAGCATGGATTCGATGCTTGTGGACTCTGCCAGCTCGAGTACTTCGATGTTGGTGATGAAGTCATTCCAGTGAATGTTGAGGATGGAGTGGAGACAGCGCTGATGGAAGCGTTCTAGGAGCCTTAGGTGATGCCGGTAGAGGACCCATGATTCGGAGCCGAACAGAAGAGTGGGTATGACAACGGCTCTGTATACGCTTATCTTTGTGAGGTTTTTCAGTTGGTTGTTTTTCCAGACTCTTTTGTGTAGTCTTCCAAAGGCGCTATTTGCCTTGGCGAGTCTGTTGTCTATCTCATTGTCGATCCTTGCATCAGATGAAATGGTGCAGCCGAGATAGGTAAACTGGTTGACCGTTTTGAGTTCTGTGTGCCCGATGGAGCTGTGGGGGGACTGGTGGTCATGGTGGGGAGCTGGCTGATGGAGGACCTCAGTTTTCTTCAGGCTGACTTCCAGGCCAAACATTTTGGCAGTTTCCGCAAAACAGGATGTCATGCGCTGGAGAGCTGGCTCTGAATGGGTAACTAAAGCGGCATCGTCTGCAAAGAGTAGTTCACGGACAAGTTACTCTTGTGTCTTGGTGTGAGCTTGCAGGCGCCTCAGATTGAAGAGACTGCCTTCCATGCGGTACCAGATGTAAACAGCGTCTTCATTGTTGAGGTCTTTCATGGCTTGTTTCAGCATCATGCTGAAGAAGATTGAAAAGAGGGTTGGTGCGAGAACGCAGCCTTGCTTCACGCTGTTGTCAATGGAGAAAGGTTCGGAGAGCTCATTGCTGTATCTGACCCGACCTTGTTGGTTTTTGTGCAGTTGGATAACCATGTTGAGGAACTTGGGGGGGAATCCAATGCGCTCTAGTATTTGCCAAAGCCCTTTCCTGCTCATGGTGTCAAAGGCTTTAGTGAGATCAACAAAGGTGATGTAGAGTCCTTTGTTTTGTTCTCTGCACTTTTCTTGGAGCTGTCTGAGGGCAAAGACCATGTCAGTAGTTCCTCTGTTTGCGCAAATGCCACACTGTGATTCTGGGAGAACATTCTCGGCGAAACTAGGTATTAGTCTATTAAGGAGAATCCTAGCAAAGATTTTGCCTGCAATGGAGAGCAGCATGATTCCCCTGTAGTTTGAGCAGTCTGATTTCTCGCCTTTGTTTTTGTACAGGGTGATGATGGTCCTGAGGCAGCTTTCCTTGGTCCCAGCAGAGCATGAAAAATTCATGCAGTTTGGTATGCAGAGCTTTGCTGCCAGCCTTCCAGACCTCTGGGTGGGAGGGATTCCATCCATGCCTGCTGCTTTGCCACTTTTCAGTTGTTCAATTGCCTTATATGTCTCTTCCTGGGTAAGGACCTCATCCAGCTCTAGCCTCAAAGGTTGTTGAGGGAGCTGGAGCAGGGCGGATTCTTGGACTGAGCGGTTGGCACTGAAAAGGGATTGGAAGTGTTCTGACCATCGATTGAGGATGGAAATCTTGTCGCTGAGGAGGACTTCGCTGACTGAGCTGCACAGAGGGCTTTGGACTTGGGGTGATGGGCCGTACACCGCCTTTAGTCTAATAAAAACACCTGAAGTCGCCAATGTCGTCGCTAAGCTGGGTTCGTTTGGCGAGGCTAGTCCACCACTCATTTTGGATCTCCCGGAGTTTGTGCTGAAGGTGGCTGCATGCGAGACGGAAGGCTCGTTTTTTTCTCTGGCCAGGAAGGCTTTGCAAGGTGAGCTTGGTGGGCAGCTCGCTTCTTTGCCAGCAACTCCTGGATTTCCTGGTTGTTTTTGTCAAACCAGTCCTTGTTTTCCCTGGAGGAGAAGCCCAGTACCTCTTCAGTGGATTGCAGTATGGCCATTTTCAGCTGATCTCAGAGGGTTTCAGGAGATGTGTCCACAAGGCAGTTTACATCCTCGAGCTTTGCTTGGAGGTTTGCCTGAAAGTTTCCTCTTACTACGTCTGACTGCAAGTTTCCAACATTGAACCTCTTTCTGGGGGCTCCACTGTTCTTGAACTTTGCCTTGAAGTGAAGGTTGAGCTTGCAGCGAACAAGCCAGTGGTCAGTGTGGCATTCCGCGCTGGGCATGACCCTGGTGTGGAGCACATCTCGTTTGTCTCTTCCTTGCACCAGAACATAGTCCAGGAGGTGCCAGTGTTTGGATCGGGGATGCATCCAGGCAGTCTTCAGGCTGTCTCTCTGCTGGAAAAGGGTGTTAGTAATGACAAGTCGCTGTTCTGCGCAGAGTTCCAACAGGAGGTGCCCGTTGTCGTTGCACTTGCCGACACCATGCTTGCCAAGGATTCCTGGCCAGGTTTCTGAGTATTTGCCGACACAAGCGTTGAAGTCGCCAAGGATGACAACCTTGTCAGCTGTAGGGGTGCGTTGGTTGAGGTTGTGCAGTTCAGTGTAGAACTTGTCCTTTTCTGCTGGTTCCGCCTGGAGGGTTGGAGCATAGACACTGATGAGAGTGATGCGTCGCTTGTTTTGAAGGGGGAGTCACATGGACATGATCCGGTCAGAGTGGCCTGTCGGGAGGTTTTCGAGTTTGGAGGCAATGGAGTTCTTGACCATGAAACCAACACCAGATAGGCGTCGTTCAGCCTGAGGCTTACCAGACCAGTAGAGTGTGTAGCCCGCGCCGTGTTCTTGGAGGCTGCCTACATCTGCAAGGCGGACTTCGCTGAGAGCGGCTATGTCGATGTCGAATCTGAGGAGTTCATGTGCGATGAGGGCAGACCGACGTTCAGGTCGGTGGCTGTCAGCCTTGTCTAGCAGGGTTCTGATGTTCCAGCATGCTAGCTTGAGTTTGTGTGCATCTTTTGAGGGGTAGGACGTGGACCTGTCCTCGGGCCTGCGCAAAGGAGCTTTTAGGTGGTGTGCAGTGTGCGCAGTACTGGCTCCACCCTTTACGCCCATGGTTCGTGTACCGTGGCCAAGCAAGCTGGGACGTGGCAGCGAGGTCCTTGGGTCGTAGGTTTTATATCGGAGTGACCTTCTCCTATGCAGGTTGCTTAACTGGGCTGAAGAGGCCTGCCTCCACTTTTTGGTCGAACCATTTCTGGAGATCTACGACCGCTGTCCCCAGTTATGGAGTGGTGCGCCCTGGAATCGGCCTGCGTGTGTTTATTCCTGCCGCGGCCGAGTAAAGGGGATGCAGCATTGGTTGAGGATCAGAAAGAAAAGTTCTAGTAGAAAATTTTAAGACTGGAGAGAACTCTGCAATGGAGTTCACAGTTGTTAGTGTTTAGACTATTGGTTTTTGAGGTGTGAAATACACTAAACAGTTCTCATTGACCGCTCCCGGCCTGGGGCTCGGCTCCCAACAGTCGGGCTGTGCGGGCTGCCGGGGTTTGCCTGTTTAGTGTGCATTCAAATCTCACACAGGGTGTGTTAACCCAAATTATATAACCCAAATTTCTTGGTCATATTTTAATGCAGGACAAAGGACCCTGTGGGAAAAATTTTTTTTCAAAGAGTGTTTAACTTATTTCTAATCACATGGATTATATCATAACCTAATTTATTGAAGAACCGATATGTTTTCCTGAACAAACACCAATAAACCATCTTGGTGGCTAATTTAGGAACGCAATTCCTCAGTCCTAGTCAGGATACCAGTCTTTTCAGTCACAGGAACATTAATCCTAATTAATACATGTGCCAAGGAAAATGATTAAGTGAATACCAAATATGAATAATTAACATAACTTTGCATGTACACATCTTTCAAAAATAATTACACTTGTGATTAATAAGTAGATATTCAATTTACAAAATATATCTCAGAGCTTTATAGTGGAGAGATTGGAGAGCACCACGTTCCTCGAGGTTCATTTGCGTAGTAGCCTATCCTGGACACACACCATCTCACTTGTCAGGAAGGTGCAACAGTAGACTGAGGCAGGTAAGGCTACCAGCTATTATCCTGTGAAATTTAAATTTAGATAAAGCATGGTATCAGGCCATTTTGGCCTTCGGATCTGTGCCGCTCAATTTACACCTAATTAACCCACAGTCTCAGGACATTTCGAATGATGGAAGGAAACTGGAACCCCCATGGAAAACCTATGCAAACATGGGGAGAACATATAAATTCCTTACAGACAGCATGGGATTCAAACCCCATTCCTGATCACTGGTGCCGTAAAGGCGTTGTGCTAACCACTACACCAATCATGCCATCCCCTTTCTACAGGAGCTCCATTGAGAACATCCTGGCCGGCTGCATCGCAGTGTGGTATGGTTGCTCTAGAGAATTGGATCGGATGTCAATCCACAGGGCCATAAGAATGGCCCTCCCCCCACCCCCCACCCATCAATGTGATCTACAGGGATCATTGTCTGAAGTGGGCTCACAAATTTGTTAAGGACCCCTACCACCTCAAACACATCTTCCAGATACTCCCGTCAGGAAAGAGATACAGAAGTATCAAAGTCAGAACCCCAAGGCTGAGAAAAGCTTCTTCCCATGAACCATGAGACTCCTGATACAAACCATCCGAAACTCTACTACTTATTGAACAATATTTATATTTTTATATGTGTATATATGTATTGCATATGAATTGTTTGTCTGTATGTGTGTTGGGCCTATATAGGTTTTTGCACCAAGGACCAAAGAACCACTGTTTCATCTAGTTGTATTTCTACAATAGCACTAAATTTGAACTTGAAATTCTTACTTGCTGTAACTGAACAGCTATTTTGTAAAAAAAAACTCCAAAGGCAACTGAAAGACAATAATATACTTTATTGAATTTAAGTCAATACTTCCTGTTAAATTGTGTGCAATTCATTGATTGTAGTTCTCTGATAACATAACTAAGACATATTATTCAGCTATCAGAGAGCACTCAGAGTAATTTTAAAATATCAACTAAAATGAAACTGAATTATTTGGCTTTTCTGGGCTGGATCACTACAGTTCATGAGAAGCAAGTATCCCAGGGGTTGTAGTTTGAGTAAAGCAGCTATAGCCAAGGAAAATGAGTTAAATTATTGTGTCTCACTGCACTGCCTCCATCCTGCCAAATCCAAAGTGAGCAAAGCCCAGACAATGTCCTGATGCTCCATAATTGTCACAAAATTTTGACTGGAACCTTACAGAATTACTATTCTACACACGTGGTCTATTTTATTCTTTTTCATTAATAGAAGAATTTCTCATTTTTATGTATCTATTTACAATGATAGTATGTAATTAGATCCAATGTGGAATTCCATTTCTGAATTACTATTAAGTAATTTGAAACATCTTGTTGCATCATAATAGCATTTAGTCATAACTGAGATTAGATCTTTGCGATTATACACTTTTAGACAATAAGTTTTTATATCAAGTACTTCCCATATTCAAAGCCAAATTTAATTACAGAGATGCTCAACTATTAATGACTGATCTGAATCTTTATTAATTCCACTAAAGGGCCTATCTCATTGGCCTGGAGACTAGGTGGTGACCTGGTGGTGACACGAGTCTCCGCTGGTTGCGGAGACTAGTTAGGACTCCAAGAAGTCGTGGGAAATTCAAACATGCGCGATTTTTTCCAGTCTGCAGCAGGTCTTGGAGATGTTTCTGCGACGTCTCCATCAGTTGCAGCAACGTCATGGCGACTAATTTTGTCTGCAACTGGGGAGACGACGTTGCGGCGACGTCTCCCCAGTTGCAGTCAAAATTAGTCTCCGCTATGTCGCAGCAACTGCCAGAGATGTCACGGAGACGTTGCAGCAACTGCCGGGCGAATTGGTTGTCACCTTGTCTGGAGACGTCGTGGAGACATCTCGATCATCGCCCTGGCATTGTCTTGGTGAGAGCGCAAGCCATATTTTGGTCTCCCGAGTCGCCACAACTGATCAGTCGCGGCAGTCGCGGCGACGTCTCCGCCAGTGAGATACCAGTGCCAAGCAACAGGTTAGCATCAAGGTTAGAGCCACGCTGTTACAGCGCCAGCAACTCAGGTTCAAATCCAGTGCTGTCTATAAGGAATTCTCTGTGTCCATGTGGGTTTTCTCCTGGATGCCCTGGTTTTATCCCCTCCTTCAAAAAGTACAGGGGATGTGCGCAGTGCGCAGTCAAAGGAAAAAGTGAACACCGGTGGGAGGGGAGCTCAGCCGAGAAGCAGGGAGTTACAACATGACCAGCTGATGGATGCCCGGCATCAGGACACTCAGCTGGAGGATAAAAATAACGGCGAGGAAAGGAGCGAGGAGCCGGACGAGGGAGAACGACATCAGGGTGACCGACAGCAGGAGGCCCGACAGACAGATAGCCCACGAAAGGAAGACCAACAGCAAGAGGCCCAGCAAGAGGAGGCCCGACAAAAACATAGAAGTAATTCATCAGGAAAAACAGAAGAGACACAGATACAAAGAAGAGAAGAAGAAGACACAAACACAGGTGCAGATACAGAAGAAGAGGAAGAAGAAGACCAAGATCTTCACAAGGAAATAGAAGGTAAAACAGATGGACAAAATATAGATTAAGCCTTTTTTGAAGAACAAATGAGATCATTAAAAGAATGGTTATCGTTAGAATTTAGTGCAATTAAAAGAAAATTGAAAAGAACAGAAGATAAAATGCAAAGTTTAGAACTGTTCATGACAGAAATAGGGAAAAGAGTAGAGAATGTGGAGGAGGGGGAAACTGCTATAGAATTGGAAATAAATGATTTAAGAGAAAAACTGGAAGAAAGTGACAAAAAATTAAGGAGACACAAGAGTTGTTATCTCAGAAAATTGATATGTTGGAAAACTACAGTAGGCGAAACAACATCAAAATAATGGGCCTGAAAGAGGGTGAAGAAGGCTCAGACATGAAGGAATTTATAAAAGGATGGATCCCAAAGGTTTTGGGAATGACAGAATTGCAGGAAGAAATGGAAATAGAAAGGGCACACAGAGCACTAGCAACAAAACCGCAGACACATCAAAAACCAAGATCCATCTTAGGAAAATTTTTAAGATATAGGACAAGAGAAAATATACTGGAGTGGGCAAGGAATAAAGTTAGAGAAGATAATAAACCAATGGAATATAATGGACAAAAAATATTTTTTTACTTGGACTTAAGTTTTGAACTCTTAAAGAAGATGAAGGAGTTTAATATGGCGAAAACGATTTTATGGAAGAAAGGTTATAAATTTATGTTAAGACATCCAGCTGTACATAAAGTACTTATACCTGAGGAGCAAAACAGACTGTTCTCAGATCCGAAGGAAACACAAGAATTCGCAGAACATTTGCAGGACAGAAGAAGAAATTAAGAGATGTAACAAGAATGAAGACTGGCGATAAAGTATATATAAAGATGTAAAAATAATGTATATGTAAAGAACTAAAGATGGAAAAGAGAAGGGAAGGAAGGAAAAAGGGGGAAAAAGAGACCTTTGTTATATTTATATAAAAAAGAGTTTTCTGGGGGGCGGCTGGGGGTAGAGGATAACCATCACTGCAAAATAAGTTGACACTTGCGAGCAAGATCATAAACCAAATGGAAAGGGGAGTTGTGGTTGCCCGTCAAGAGATAAGGGGCAACTCAAGGGGGGGGGGGTGTTATTGGGTGTGGGAATTGTTGGAGTATTTTATGTTTTAAATGTGTTGTCATAAATTGAGTTTAAAAAGGGAAAACTAAAATATAAAAATGGGAAAAAGGGGGATGGAGATGGTGAGGAGGTGGAAAAGAGGCATAAACCAGATATAAGATGGCCACGTTGAACTATATGACTATAAACATTAATGGAATGCATAACCAAATTAAAGGAAGAGGCAACTAAATTTACTGAAAAAATTAAAAAAATAGATAGAGCATTTGTGCAGGAAATGCATCTAACTGAAGTGGAACATGACAAATTGAAGAGAGACTGGGTAGGACACATAACGGCAGCATCATATAATTCAAAAGCTAGAAGTGTAGCCATATTAGTTAACAAGGAAATATATTGATAGGAGGGGATTTTAACCATAATTTGGATCCATTGTTGGATAAAACTGGACAAAAGACAAGCAAAAAGAATAAAGTAGCCAAATTTATGGATAAATCAATGCAGGAAATGAAACTTATGGATACCAAAAGAGAAGGAATATTCATATTATTCGAGTAGGCATAAAACATACTCAAGGATTGATATGTTTTTGTTGTTGGCCCACATCCAAGGGAGAGTTAGGAAAACGAAGTATAAAGCTTGACTACTATCAGATCATTCATCCCTATTATTAGCAATAGAACTGGAGGACATCCCACCAAGAACATATAGATGGAGGTTAAACTCCATGCTACTTAAAAGGAAGGAATTTAGAGAGTTTATTGAATGCCAAATTAAAACATATTTTGAAATAAACACAGAATCTGTTAAAGATAAATTTATACTATGGGACACAATGAAAGCCTTCATTAGAGGACAGATAATAAGTTATGTAACTAAGATGAAAAAGGAACACAATCGGGAAATAGAGCAGCTGGAAAGGGAGATAGCATGTATTGAAAAGGAACTAGCAAAAAGGGATGATATAAAGAAGAAGAGAGAATTGGCGGACAAACAAATAAAATACGAAATGTTACAAACGTACAAGGTGGAGAAGAACATAATGAAAACAAAGCAAAAGTATTATGAATTGAAACAAAAAAAAATAAAATATTGGCCTGGTAACTTAAAACAGAACAAGGTAAAAGAACTATATTGGCATAAAGGAAAAAGGACAAACAAATCACATATAACCCAACAGAGATTAATGAAAACTTTAAGGAATTTTATGAACAATTATTCCAAACTGGGAATGAGGGGGAAAGATGATAAAATAGAACCATTGGCAGAGCTGATAAGTACAGAAAACAAAATAAAAGGGTTAAAAATAAAGGTGAAGGAGTATAAAATCAGTTTATTTGCAGATGACATCATAGTATACTTAACAGAACCAGAGATATCAATAAAAGAATTACATAAGAAATTGAAGGAATATGGAGAAATATCAGGGTACATGATCAACGCAAATAAAAGTGAAGTGATGCCATTGAGTAATGTGGACTATACAGAACTTAAAAAAGAATCACCATTTATATGGCAAGCACAAGCAATCCGATACCTAGGTATCAGGTTAGATAATAACTTAAGCCACTTGTACAAACTAAATTATCAGCCATTAATAAAAAAATTGCGGGAAGACTTAGAACATTGGAAAGAATTACCGCTAACGTTGATAGGGAGGGTGAACTGCATTAAAATGAATGTGTTCCCAAGGATTCAATACTTAATTCAAACATTACCAATTCCCTTAACAGAGAAATTCTTTGATGAACTAAAGAGAATAATAAGGAAATTCTTGTGGAAAGGGGGGAAACCGAGGGTAGCGTTAGATAAATTAACGGAGAGGTATAACCAAGGTAGTTTGCAGTTACCAAACCAGAAATTATTATAGAGTCGCACAATTAAGGTATTTATCAGATTTTTACCAGATGAGAGAAAAACCAGACTGACTAAGATAGAACTAGATAAAATAGGGGAGAAGGTACTAGAACATATACTTTATAAGTGGGATGAAAAGCTGGTCCAATATAAAAGCTCACCAGTACTGCATCATTTACTTAATATATGGAAGAAGATCCACGTAGAAAGGAAAAAAAACAAATTACCAATTACCAAAATTGTTATTGACGCAAAATCCACTAATCCCTTTTACAATAGATAACCTTTCCTTTAGAGAATGGGAGAGAAAAGGAATTAAAAGAATAGAAAATTGTTTTTTTGGGAAATAATTTATTAACATTTGAACAGTTGAAGGACAAATATGGAATAAATCACAGTACCATCAACTGAAAGGTTATTTAAAGGATAAATTGGGAAACAGATCGAGATTACCAGAAGGAAGCAGCTTTGAATATGTGATTACAGACACAATGATAATTAAAAGATTTATAACAAATATGTACATTAAGCTGCAAGGTGAGGAAAATGATGAAATAAGCTATAAACCTAAACAAAAGTGGGAAAAGGATTTAAACATAAAGATAAAAAATGAAACATGGGAAAAGTTATGTTCTGGAACTATGAAGAATACAATAAACACAAGATTATGCATAATACAGTATAATTGGTTACACAGGGTATATATTACTCCTCAAAAATTAAAAAAATGGGATTCAACATTAACGGATAGATGTTTTCGCTGTAAGAAGGAAATGGGAACAACACTACATGCAATTTGGGCATGTACAAAAGTGAATATGTTTTGGGAAGAACTAAATCAGATATTAAATAAAATCACAAAAAACAACAAACCAAAAAATCCAGAGATCTTTCTTTTAAGTAACATTCTTTGGCTTGGCTTCGCGGACGAAGATTTATGGAGGGGGTAAAAGTCCACGTCAGCTGCAGGCTCGTTTGTGGCTGACAAGACCGATGCGGGACAGGCAGACACGGTTGCAGCGGCTGCAGGGGAAAATTGGTTGGTTGGGGTTGGGTGTTGGGTTTTTCCTCCTTTGCCTTTTGTCAGTGAGGTGGGCTCTGCAGTCTTCTTCAAAGGAGGTTGCTGCCCGCCAAACTGTGAGACGCCAAGATGCACGGTTTGAGGTGATATCAGCCCACTGGCGGTGGTCAATGTGGCAGGCACCAAGAGATTTCTTTAGGCAGTCCTTGTACCTTTTCTTTGGTGCACCTCTGTCACCGTGGCCAGTGGAGAGCTCGCCATATAACACGATCTTGGGAAGGCGATGGTCCTCCATTCTGGAGACGTGACCCACCCAGCGCAGCTGGATCTTCAGCAGCGTGGACTCAATGCTGTCGACCTCTGCCATCTCAAGTACTTCGACGTTAGGGATGAAAGCGCTCCAATGGATGTTGAGGATGGAGCGGAGACAACGCTGGTGGAAGCGTTCTAGGAGCCGTAGGTGATGCCGGTAGAGGACCCATGATTCGGAGCCGAACAGGATTGTGGGTATGACAACGGCTCTGTATACGCTTATCTTTGTGAGGTTTTTCAGTTGGTTATTTTTCCAGACTCTTTTGTGTAGTCTTCCAAAGGCGCTATTTGCCTTGGCGAATCTGTTGTCTATCTCATTGTCGATCCTTGCATCTGATGAAATGGTGCAGCCGAGATAGGTAAACTGGTTGACCGTTTTGAGTTTTGTGTGCCCGATGGAGATGTGGGGGGGCTGGTAGTCATGGTGGGGAGCTGGCTGATGGAGGACCTCAGTTTTCTTCAGGCTGACTTCCAGGCCAAACATTTTGGCAGTTTCCGCAAAGCAGGACGTCAAGCGCTGAAGAGCTGGCTCTGAATGGGCAACTAAAGCGGCATCGTCTGCAAAGAGTAGTTCACGGACAAGTTTCTCTTGTGTCTTGGTGTGAGCTTGCAGGCGCCTCAGATTGAAGAGACTGCCAATCGTGCGGTACCGGATGTAAACAGCGTCTTCACTGTTGAGGTCTTTCATGGCTTGGTTCAGCATCATGCTGAAGAAGATTGAAAAGAGGGTTGGTGCGAGAACACAGCCTTGCTTCACGCCATTGTTAATGGAGAAGGGTTCAGAGAGCTCATTGCTGTATCTGACCCGACCTTGTTGGTTTTCGTGCAGTTGGATAATCATGTTGAGGAACTTTGAGGGACATCCGATGCGCTCTAGTATTTGCCAAAGCCTTTTCCTGCTCACGGTGTCGAAGGCTTTGGTGAGGTCAACAAAGGTGATGTAGTAAAGTAAAGAATTAGGCCTCAAATTGGATAAAGCGCAAAAAAGATTCATTATGATAGCCTTAGCAGTAGCAAAAAAATGTATAATATCAACTTGGAAAATGGAAGAGAGCATGAGAATACAGCAATGGTACATGGAAATGAATAAATGTATTCCATTGAAAAAAATAACATAATTAAAAAAATAAAGTCACATTGTTTGAACAAATTTGGGAACCATACATAGAACATAACAGAGAGAGCTTGCCTTGGACCTCCATCCCCTAAAATGATAAGAAGACGAAACGATCTGATTTAGTGCGTAAAAGTAGATGACACCTTTTTCTTGTTTGTTTTTCCTTTGTGTGAAGACATTGTTTTATGGTTTTATTGTATTGTATATGTTGAATATTTATTGGTTTTGGAGGGAGGAGGGAAGGGGGAGAAAAGTGGCAAAATGTCACTGTATATTTAATGAGAAATGTTTGTACATATTTTGGTTGACATAGTGTGAGAAATAAAAAAAATTTAAAAAAGGATAGGTCATGTTTGCTATTTTGTGGCTAGAATTTCTTCAGCAACTTCCATGAGCTTATTGGCAGTCACTGGACCAATATTAGTGTTAGCACACTATCCACCTTAAAATTGAGAAACTTAATACAGCAAATAACTTCTAATGTATTGAGCATAACAATTGCAAAAATATTCAATCATGACTCCAAGGGGTGACTTCTTGAAGCACAAATTTCCCAAATGGTGAAATGATCTTGCTTGTATTAATTGGAAACAAATCAAACTGTGTGACTGGAGTAACAATTAAAAAAATTGTGTGGGTGCTTTCCTATTTGAGTGCATTTTAGCATATTTGTGTACGCAAAACCAAGAAAAATAGGTTCCCATAAAGTTTAATTCTGGCTTTTAGATGGAATGATGGGGTAATATTTAAAAAACAATAGTTCTTTGTGAGTTGGCATTAAATATGGGCACACAATCATGTTTAGCCAACTAGAATTCAGTAGTTTTCCTGGACATAAGACTTTTTTTTTCAGCACAGGAAATGTATGCTAAAGCATCGCTACAGCAATGGGAAGGAAACATCAGTATTGTATGAGGCCCCTGGGTGCAAAAATCAATTGTAGTAATGTTCTTTGAATATTTAGAAGGCTTTCAAGATGATGTAATACAAGAGGTTATTATAAAAATATTAAAGCCCATTTTTGGCTAATATAATGCAAATAACTGGGAATAAACGAATGGGGCTCAGAAAATAGAGAGAAGGAATTAACAGGTTGAGTAGCTGTGATCAGTGAGCCAACTCAGAGTTCATAGGTGCTGGACTCCCGCTACTCACAAATTACATCAATGATTTGGAAATCATTGCTTGCTTGCTGATCTGAGAGGGAAAGGGTCAGGGATCTGAGTGGCCTCAATGGGATATGGACAGGCAAATTGAACATCACAGGTAGAATATAAATTGGAAAGGGGGTGAGACTATCTACTTTGATTATAAAGGAAATAAATGATGAAGAATTAAAAGGTGTTAGTGTGCAGAAAAACTGTGCCCTTGTACACAAATTGCTGAGAGTAAAAGTGGAGGTTCGGTAAGTAGGAAAGGAAATGCCCCTTTAACCTTTATTGTGAAAGGGGTTGAGTGTAAAAGATATCTAACTGAAATTAAATAGGGCTCTGCTGAGACTGCAATCAGACTATTGTCTGCCGGTCTTATCTTCCTCCCTAAGGAAGATGTACTTGTGTAAGAGAAAATATAATGAAAGTTCACTTGAATGATTCCTAGAGTGGATGACAATATCTCATTTTAGAAGAGTTTGAACAGAGTGGGCCTAAGTTCTCAAGAAGAATGAAAATGAAATTTATAAAATGCTTTCATTGCTTGACAGAGTAAAGGTGAGGGTAGTGTATCCCCTGGCTGGGGAGTTAGGATCACAGAATCAAATTCAAGTATGGGTCACTCAGGGCTGAAACTAGAAGAAATCGCTACCCAGTAGGGTTCTGGAAATGCTATCAATGAGTACATTGAAGAGAGATTTTGACTATCTTTTGAATACAATTATTACTTGATGTGCAAAAGGGATACGTGTTTCATTAAATAAAATTTGGCAAACCAGAAAGATAGGGGAAATGCAATTTGGCTATTTTGGTACATTTTATTCCTATGGGAAGAGAGTAGTCATAATGAAAAAAAAGATGCATTAGTTGAGGACATATGACATTATAGTGAAACTTTATAGATTGGAAGGTTTTACTTTAAGAAATTCCTGTGTGAAATGATGTGCACAGGAGACTGGAATAAAGTTAAAAAAGAAACCATGGTACTATTGAATGACAGAGCAGGTCTAGGGCCAAATGTCCCATTGCTGCTTCTGTTTTGCATGATTGAATGTTGTTGGTGGATGTCTGCACAGGCTAAATGTGAATGACATTGGAGAGACCAAACTAAACCCTTTTCAGAATACTTATGGACCAAAGAATTCTTAATCTTCTCCACCCTGGGCCTTACTTCTCCCACTTACCTTCCTCATTGTACCTTCCAGCTTTTCATCCCACCACCATTCATGCAAACCTCTCACCACATACCACAATGGGGTTCAAGTCCCATGCTGAACTCTGCAATAGTTTCCGTGAGATCTCATTGACTGTTGTGAAGCCAGAGTTTAAAATCAAGCCCAAAATGTTAATGGGCAATGGATCTGCATTGTTGAAGAAACGAGTCTGGGAGGCAGATGGAAAAGCTAACTAACCTTCCAGGGGCTGGACAAGCACAGCCAAAGTCAACAAATCGGCAAGTTTAATTCTCTCAGTCTAGGCTGCAGCAAAAGATATATGTTTCAAGCTGATTTATAATGATTTCAGGATTCTCCTGCCTGGATTTAAATCTGTTGTCCTAATTCATTCACAATCAAACACATAGTGAACACATTGAATTAAAAGCTGCTTTCAGGTGTTCTGATAGAAGATTAGGTGCCTGCAGGCGTGGCTAGAGGAGTTCAGCTAGCACGTTTAGGTGGCCATGGAATGGATGGCTTTCTGGCAACTAAACGTGCCAGCTGACTGCTAGTCGCCTAGCACCGAAAGTCTGCTACTCTGGACAGGTGCCTCATTCCGCCCAGGCTGACTTCATGTCATAGCAGAGAGTCAAGGCATGTCTTGAGTCCTGCTGCTGGTCTCCCCCCCACCCTTGCCCGCCCAACTCCCACTGCTGGTCTCCCCCCCCCCTTGCCCGCCCGACTCCCATTGCCAGTCTCCCCCCCACCCTCGCCCACCTGATTCCCGCTGCTGGTCTCCCCCTCCCCACCCTCGCCCACCCGACTCCCGCTGCCGCTGCCGCTGCCGGTTTCCCCTCCGACCCTCGCCCGCCTGATCCCACTGCCGCTGCTGGTCTTCCCCTCCCCACCCTCACCCACCCAACTCCTGCTGCCGTTGCAGGTCTCCCCCCACCCTCGCCTGCCTGACTCCCGCTGCCGTTCTCCCTCCCCGCCACCCCCGAAGTGGCAGCGGGAGTCAGGCGGGCGAGGGTGGGGGGGTGGAACTGGCAGCGGCAATGGGAATCGGGCAGGTGAGTGTGGGGAGGGAGACCGGCAGTAGCAGTCGGCCGGGAGACCAGCAGTGGGAGAGGGTACAAAATAAAATTTGAAGAAGTCTACTTTAGTCTGGCTTTCTTATCAATGGAGTCGATGGCTGACGACGTCACTGCTGCCACAATTGATACTCCAAACAGGATATTTATACCTCTCGGAGAAGGGTTAGGTGAGTAACCTTCCTGGCCAGCTTTTCCGGTTTCAGATGGCCACCTGTCAGCCACACAGGAGTATTCTGTGCGGCTTTACAGTCGGGCTTTTTGGCCACCTGAAAGTGGCGATAGAAAGTCTGCAATGTTCAATGGAGCAAAAATGAACACATAACTATGACCACATGATCCATAAACCACAGTGATAATAAATCACATTGATTGAAGTCAAATAAGAAAGACTTGCTAAATATGCTTGAAAACCTGAAATATAAACAGAAGCTGCTGGACGTTATAGTGAGACAAGAGAGGTTGACATTTTAAATTTCTGTTTTTTCATTTGGCCAAAAGGGTAAATATCCAATTTAATTAGAAAATGGAGGGGAATAAATAAGAGAATTGCTCTAATATAGAAAGCTACATTTCTGCTTGAGATACTTATAGAATGTTGAATGGAAAAGGATTGGATGTTTAAAATGTTTCTGAGGAAGTGCAAGATTAAATGAACAGGAGTGCATGGACATGGAACAATAATTTCTCAGACTCAAGGCTTTTTTTTTTACATACACTTTGCTTGGTTTTCAGTCAGTTGAAGCTTCATTGCCTGAATTATGGGACATATGGAATATGTAGTAAAACTGTCCAACAGGTTATAAAAGTATGCTCAGTACATGGACATGGCCAAGCACCATCAAATCTGTGAGACACATGAGAATGATAATGAATTTATTGTCATGCACATTGTACAATGTACTATGCAATGAAATTCTTAAATGCTGCAACAGAAAAGGGCACCACAATAATACAAAACTATAATAAATTAATAAGTTAAAAAGTGATAGTAAATACAAAAGATAGATAATGCAAGAAAAAAATAGTTGTTTAACAATAGAGTAAAATACAAAAGTCTGGTGGAACTCAGCAGGTCTTGCAGCAACCATAGGAAGTAAAGATATATAACCTGAACCCTTCATCAAGGTATGAGTAAAAAGTAGACAAGCACCTGAATAGAAATGCTGGAGGAGGAGGGAAGAAGGGGCAGGGGGAGGAGCACAGGCTGACAGGATAAAGCCCCTAATTAGACAAGGATAGGAAGGCAGAAGAGCAAAGGTGAGAATTGATCAGGAGAGGGAGCGGTAGCTCTGTGAATGCAGAGCTGGAGGAAAGGAGACAGATGGAAAGGGGAAAAGAAAGAGACAGCTCGAGGAAAAGAGACATAGGGATAGGGGAAGGGAGAAATGGGGGGTGGGAAGGGAAGAAAGGGCTGCTAATGGAAACCAGAGAAGTCAATGTTAACGTCATCTAGCTGGAGGGTGCCCAGATGTTGCCCCTCTGATTTGTTGGTGGCCCCAGACCAGCAGTACACCAAGATCTTGGACATGTTAGCATGGGAATGGGCAGGAAATTCAAATGGATCGTGACTGGGATTTGTGTTGCAAAGTTAGGACAGTACATTTTGTAGTGTTGGAGTAGCATAGGATCAGTGTGGTGAGGAAGGTGCAAGAGCATGATAGTTGTTGGAAAGAACCTGGAGGTGCTGGAAGTCAGGCTTCTGTACACTCTGCCTAAAGGTAGCTGTGAGAAGAGTTTGTAAATTACGATGTTATGGGTCCATTATAAGGTTGACTGCTTTCTTGAGGCAGCACCTCAGAGATATTCAATGATGGGAAGTATGAGCTTGTGATGGACTTGACAAATTTCTGGTTTCCTGTGTATTCGAATTACCAAACTAGGCTGTGATGTAATCAGGCAGTCTACCTTCCACCTATCAAAGTTTGATAACATAAGCAACAACATGTGAAATTTCCTCCAGCTTCTTAGAAAATGAAGGCATTGGGTGCATCTTCATGGTTGTCTTAATGTGCTCATTCTAGGAGAGATCTTGTGAAATGTAGACTTGAAGGTACAAACACTCTCCCCCTCCATTCCATCAATGGGGACAAGTGCATGGTCGCTCGGCCTCCTCTTCATAAAATCAGCAATGATCTCCTTGGTCTTGATGATGTTGAGAGTAAGATTGTGATTCTGGCACCACCCAACCAGATTCTTCATCTCTATCCTGTATTTTGACTCATTATTTCCATTTATTTGGCAAACAAAGGAGATATCATCAGCGAATTTGGAGCTGAACTTGCTTACCCAGTCATGAGTGCACAGGGAATAGAGTAGGGAAATAAGCACACAGTCTTGGAGCGATTGGGGTCTACTGACAAGGGGGTCCATTTGCAGAGGAACAGAAAGAATCCCAGATCCCTTAATTTGGTCATGTTTTGCAGGAATGATGGGGATGAATGCTGAGCTATAGTCAATGAAAAACAGATGTCATATGTGATCTTATGGTCCAGATGATCTAACGTAGAGTGGAGGGTCAGCGAGATTGCATTTACATTGTGCCTTTTGGAGGTTAGTACTTTAGGCTAAATGATAGAGCATTATCAAACCATAAACATTATCAAGGCAAAAATGAAGATATTTAATGAGTTTACTGAATGCACAGAGACCCTTTCACTTGTTCCAAACAGAGCCTTTAAAAAGGGCAAGTGTGGAAATGGGGACATTCAATGTATAAATTCCAGAGTTCTACACAGGAAAAGGCTGATGTTTTGAGCACTGTTGGGTCCCCTGGAACATGCTTTTCGGCTTTTTGTTTCCAACCTGAAAGTACATGGGTGACCTTCCAGTTTCTTCTCATCAGTAAATTAGAAGTGACTGATAGTGCCCTTTGCCTCCCTTGGTGACTGGTTCTTAAAGCAACCAGTTTCCCTACTCAAAAAAAGAGCAGGAGATTCAAAACAAAATGAAGTTAGATAACTCAAAAGAAAGCATGATGACACACTACTGTCGAGAGAGAAGCCATTCTCAACAGGGGCCCTATGACCCCCTCCCCCACCAGGGTCCAACACATTTAAGCAAAAGCTTTGTTTTCCTTTCACATCACGTAACATTAATGTTTTTTAATGCAGTTGGTTGGAGAAAAGTACAGAAGAAACCAAAACTCGACTGCTTCACAGGGATGGGGGCCCATGAATGTTAAGCAGAGTCCTAAGGGGGGGGGGGGGCATAACCAAAAGTAGGTTGGCTGGTCTGGAGTGAAATGAAGAAAGTCATGATACTAATTGCTAACACACTTAAAGTTAATTCCTTCAATTTAACATTTTAATGCAAATTGAATCAGAAATTGGCAGAAATTCCCAAGTAAAAGTACAATCAAAAGATCATATCTGGAACATAAAATTGAAAAAAGATTTAGTGCTATGTTTTATTATTTAGCTTTTCAATCACACCAGAAGAATTCTAAATGCAAAATTGATTACACTGGACAATGAAGATTTTGCTTCCTGAACACTTTTGTATGTATTTTGTGGGGTTTGGGCCACTGATCACAAAAATCCCCTTCAAATTTTCATATCACATAGTTTTTTTTAAGATATAACTTATTTTTGTGTTTTCCCATCATATTTTAATTTTATATACAAAACCATGAGGTGCAACAAATCTCATTGAAATTCATTTTCTGCATTCGCACTTGGACTTCTTCCTTGCTGATCTTCATTCACCACTAATGATCATGGTGAAAGGTTTCACCAGGACATTGCAACCATGGAAAAGCAATATCGGAGCAACCAGAATTAATCAAAGATGGCCAGATATTGTTGGACACTGATGAGAGTGGCATCAGATGCTGAGTACAAATGAAAATCAGCAGCAAAACATTTTTAGGTCAGTTGAAGTAACGCAATGTGTCAGCATCATCATGTGATTAAACCTGCTAAATTCAATAGACATTAATTTAATGTTTCTTCAACTTAATACGTGATACAGCAAATCTGAAGTTATCTTTAAGTTCAGCTTGAAGTTGTCCCCTATTTTTTTCAGGAAGTGAATCTTTTGAAAAAATTTGTTGTCCAATATTATTCAGTATTTTGTGGGGTTAAAAACCCAAGGATTTCTGATTCTAACCACCCTCCCTCACGCTTCCTGAATTTCCCTCAACCCCAACAAATGAATGCCCAAAGTCTATCCTACCATCCCTTTCCTGCAACCTCAAATTCCATGTACCTCTCAGTTACCTAGTAGTAAACACAAAAGTCTGCAGAGCCCATGGTTGAAGTCAAAACACAATGCTGGAGAAACTCAGCAAGTCAAACAATGTATTGTAGATAGCAAACACATAACCATAACCAACATAACCAACGTTTCAGGCTTGAACCCTTCATTAAGGAATGGGGGAAAAAATGTCAGCAGGCATCAAACAAAAAAGTAAGGGGGCAGGGGTATGTTCCTAAAGTCAGGAGGTAATAGGGAGACAAGGGAGAGAGGGCACAGCAGCAAGCAGTGGGAGGAGGGATGCCTTGGTTAATAGAGAGGGAAGGGGGTGGAGAGCTGAGGGAAAGAAGACAAGAGGAAAGGGAGGGAGGGAGAATGGAGGGTAGATTAGCAGAAACTGGAGGTCAATGTTAATGCCACCTGGAGAGTGCCCAGATGGAAAATTAGGTGTTGTTCCTCCAATTTACAGTTGGTCTTAGTGGGATAGTACATGAGGCCATGGACAGACATGTGAGTATGGGAGTGGGATGCAGAATTGAAATGGTTCGCCACTGGGAGATCCCTGTCATGAATGCGGACAAAGCAAAGGTGATCAGCGAGGTGATCTCACAGCCAGTGTGCCGACGTAGAGAAGGCCACAAAGGAGCACCAGATGCAGTAGAATAAATCCTGCAGATACACAAAAGAAGTGTGCTTCACTTGAAAAGCCTGTTTGGGGGAGGTGTGGGTGCAAGTGTGGGTGCAAGTGTAACTTTGCTTCTTTCTGGACAAGAGATCTGACCAGTCACACCCTCTACCTCCACCCTCCTCCTCCTGTCAGAAATTGTCTTCACTCAAAGCAACTTCTCCTTTGACTCATCTCATTTCTTTCAAATTAAAGGAGTAGCCATGGGCACTCGCATGGGTCCCAGCTATGCTTGCCTGTTTGTGGGCTTTGTGGCGCAATCCATACTGCATGCCGACATGCACAATGCCCTTCATCTCTTCCTCCACTATATTGATGACTGCATTGGGGCTGCCTCGTTCACTTCGTTGCCAACTTCCATCCTGATCTCAAACTCACCTGGTCCATCTCCAACAACACTCATCCCTTTCTTGATCCCTGTCTCCATATTTTACAAACCCACCAACTCCCACAACTACCTCATCTACTCTTCCTCACATCTTGTCTCCTTCTCACAATTTTTCCATCTCCACCACATCTATTCCCAAGATGAGACCTTCCAGTCCACATCATCTGAAATCCCTGCCGTCTTCCGCAAACATGGTTTCCCCTCCTCCCCCTCAACTCATCTCTCACCCGCATCTCCTCCATTTCCTGCTCATCTGCTCTGGCCCCCTCTGCCCCCATACACAACAAACACAGGATTCTCCTTGTCCTTACCTACCACTCCACCAGCCTCTCCATCCAACACATTATCCTCCAGAATCTCCGGCACTTATAACATGATCCCACTACCAGACATCTTTCCCTCTCCTCCCCCTCTGCCTTCCATAGGGACCAATCCCCCCCATGACTTCCTCATGCATTCATCTCTCCCCACCAATCTCACCACCCCCAGCACCTTCCCCAGTGCCCACAGGGTGCCATACTTGTGCCCACATCTCCTCCATCACCACAGTTTGGGGCCACAAGCAGGCCTTTCAAGTGAAGTAACACTTCACTTGTGTATTCGGGGAGAGATTAACTTTATCTAGTGCTCCCTTCTCTACATCAGAGAGACTGGGCACAGACTGGGAGATTGCTTCGTTGAGCACCTTTGCTCTGTCTGTATCAGTAACGGACTTCCCCAGTGGCTAACCATTTCATATCTGTATCCCACTCCTATTCTCATGTCTGCCCATGGTCTCTTGTACTATACCACCAAGACCACCCATAAATTGGAGGAACAACACTTGATTTTCTGTCTGGGCACTCTCCAGCAGGATGGCATTAACGTTGACCTTCGGTTTATGCTAATCTTCTCTCCATTCTCCCTCCCTTTCCCTTGTCTTCTTTCCCTCAGTTCTCCATCCCTTTCCTTCTCAATTCACTGAGCCATCCCTCCTTCTGCTGCTGGCTGCTGTCCCCTTCCTCCCTTTTCCAACTATTACCTCCTGACTTTGGGCCCATGCTCCCCCTCCCCCTTTTGCCTTTTTGTTCAGATGGCTCCCGACATTTTTCCATGCCTTGACGGAGGTCTCAAGCCCGAAACAGTGGTTATGTATTTATCTTTCCTATTTAAAGTACATTGTTTGACCTACTGAGTTTCTCTGAGACCTACTTCTAAGCTCCTGACCAAAATGGACCAATGACAATTTTTCTCAAGCAAAATATTTCAGTAACAGTTGGGTCAAGAGCAGTGATCCTCAACCTTCCCTTCCCACTCACATACCACCTTAAGCAATCCTTTACTAATCACTGAGCAAGAAAGCAAATAAACATGTAGAAGGGGAATTACATTGGTGAGATGGTTTTCAAAACTGAATCATAATTATGAACTAATCAGGTTATATTTTTTCACAAGAAATAGTATTTGAAACAGACTTGTGCTGCAAAAGCATAACCCTTATATTATTTTTGGCCAGGATTCAATTAACCACTTGCAAACTATTTAAATTCAATAATCTGTAATGCAATATGGTACTGTAAAATCCCCTGGTATCTGGCACCTATGGGAATTGGCAGATGCCAAAGAAGTGAATTTTCCAGTTGCTTGAGATCATGTGTTGAATCATTGGAAAACTAATGGTGAGACACATCAATTTTAAATTTCCGAATACATGTATTTTACCTATTTCTTTTCTGGAATTATTTTGCTGATTGCATGAGGCTGTTGGATGCTTGAATTCTAGACAACAGAGGTTTTACTGCAGTTGATTATATTGTATCTTTTTCATGAGCTGAGTTCATTCTTCAAGCTATTGATAAAGGACACGTCAGCATTTCTATTATAGAAGCTATCAGAATGTCCTTCAGACATATAAGAAATATCATCTAGCATCACCTTACTGTCCTCTTGGATTTCAAACACATGGTATGGATTAAAAATTAATTGTGGCATTGAGGACATGATTTTTATTCCTCTTACATTACTCTTGCATTTAGAATCATTCTGGTATGATTGAAAAGCTAAATAATAAAACATAGCACTAGATTTGTGCATTTGAGCCTCAAAGTTGTATCTAAAGAATGCAGTGTTGCACCATTGGAGACCCAATGTTGAACCTGTATTGTGTTGAAATTGGAGCATTAAAATAAATTGGCAAACAACATATTATTTTTGCTGGCAAATGCAGACCACACCTGGCTGGATGCCAATCATCTGCCGGGATATAAGCCACATCCGGCCCCTCGAGGTCAGTCACTCGGAGTTGCAGCTGACTGCAGCAGAAGACTTTAAGTAGAATAAAGCCTGTTGTTCAGTCTTTGAGAGCCTGGAAGGCTCGGGGACCCAGCTTCAAGCGGAGCAGGATGAGCTTTTTCCTGTCGGAGTCTAGGATGTCAGTGTGTGCCTCGATGATTGCTTTGACCGTGTGCCTCCAGATTTTGAAATGTGCTTGCCCTACCGGGTGACGTGGGTTGACTTCGAGGCTCCCGGCACTTAGGAGCTTCTCCATAGTCAGCTGCAACTCCGAGTGACTGACCTCAAGGGGCCGGATGTGGCTTATATCCTGGCGGATGATTGGCAGCCGACTGGGTGGGGCTTGATCCATTCAAGTCAGCTGATTGACAGCCGGCCAGGTGTGGCCTAACTTCCGGTGATCTTCTGTAGGTACACAGGTTGCCTGCAGTAGGCTAGTGGTGTATCACCACATTTGACCAGTGGTTTTCAAACTTTTTCTTTCCACTCACATACCACCTTAAGTAACCCGTATGCCAGTGGTGCTCTGTGATTAGTAAGGGATTGCTTAAAGTGGTATGCAAATGGGAGGGGAAGGTGGAGAATCACCACTCTGGGTCCAATTGTCACTGAAATATTTTGCTTGAGAAAAATTGTCACTTGCCCATTTCCTTTGGAGTTATGAAACCGTGCACAATTAGGTACGATTTAAACAGTAGTCTTCAAACTTTTTCTTTCCACTCACATACCACCTTAAGTAATCCCTTACTAATCACAGAGCACCGATGGCATAGGGATTGCTTAAGGTGGTATGTAAGTGGAAAGAAAAAGTTTGAAAAGCACTGATCTCGAGTATAGTCAATACTTAATTCAGTGCCACCTTGTAGTTGCTGTGAATTATTTTGTATCATTGGAACAATAAATTCTGAGAACTATATGGAAGAAAGTCGAGACTGAACAGGGATGGAAATATATTTTTGATTTACATAAATGTAACGATGTTGACATATTGACCCTTTGAACACAGTAATAACTCATCATTATGAATCGAGTAATTTAATTTATCAACAATAATGTATCTTTTAGCACAGGAAATTAGTAGCTGAGCTGCTCACACCATAAGAATGATTGAAAAAATGTATCTACAGAAACAGTCTATAGACTCAGCAATAGAGGCTGAACAGTGCCCAACAGTTAAAGGTCTTCGTAAAGCCTCAGCAAACAGAGCTCATGGCCAGAGAACAGCAATGTTTATCATTAAAAATAGTTTTTTCCAACAAATTGAAGTGATTATTTAATAAATTGATTTTTCCACTAGCAAAATAAAATTGAAGTTTCATACAAATTGTGTATGTAAAATCAATCCCATTCACATTCAGCTGTCGAGTTTCCAATGGAAAAATGCCTGTGCTATTCATGTAAAAATAACTATGAGTAAAGATTTTGCTTTATAAATGACATACTGCAGATAGAAATGAAGAAATGGTTAAAATACTCATTCTCAAGATGCCTCAGAGTTTACTGCAAGGTACAATTTAATTGGCCAGCTTCTGCAGAGGTACAGGATATGGGCTGCAGGATGTGTGATTTACAGTATGTCTGATGACTTCTTTATGTGACTGGACTGTAAAACAAGGTGGCCAAGGCCACCTTGAGTAGAAGATGGACAATAGATTAGTCCAATAAATAAGTTTGTAACTGATACTTTGAAGGAACGATCCAATTACTGGAGACATTGTTCAAAATAGGACTCCCATGCTTTGATGAACCAGCAAGGACTTGTTTTGAAGCCTATAAATATCCAAAGATTTTTTTAAGTAACATGTGGAAAAAGTCAGAGTTAGAAAGATTGATTAGTGTTCCAGCTCTACCCCACAGTTGGGCAAATCAGGCTGCAGAGAATGAGGTTGAAGGATCTGTTTCTCTGCTATATAATTATATACCTCTTATCACTTCCACAATTGGAACCATCTGGCGAGAAGTATCTGTACTTCCCACGTTGATGCATGGTGTTTAATTTAGACATACAGTTTTATTATATTTAGGGTTAGGGTTAGGGTTAAGGGTTAGGGTTAAGGGTTAGGGTTAGGGTTAAGGGTTAGGGTTAGGGTTGGGTTAAGGGTTAGGGTTAAGGGTTATGGTTAGGGTTAAGGGTTAGAGTTAGGGTTAAGGGTTAAGGGTTAGGGTTAGGGTTAGGGTTAGGGTTATGGTTAGGGTAATTACTTCTCCACACCACTCTTCTGCCCTGAAGAAGTTCTCCTCCTCTCTCACTCCTCCCCATCTGCACTACCTGCTGCTCAAGGTCTACGACCTTGTTCTCACCCAGACTGACTTCCACAGCCATGTGTCTTTTCTGGCTACTTGCCTCCACCGCCATCTGGTGCCACGTGGATTCCAGTTCCGTTTGCAAGCCTTCCAGTTTGGCCCCCACCAGGACCTCGGGTACCTGCGCTACATTGACTCCTGCTCTCTTCACCTCTCCCGCCGTATCCTACAGACTTCCCTTAGCTCCATTCACAGGTACCAGCAGTCCCTCGCTCTCTCGCTACCATAGCTCCATACCTTACTTGCCACGATCTGCCACGGACATCTCCAACACTTCATCCTCTGCCAGATCCACGCATTCAACCATCAATTCTATGCACACTTGGCATTCATCAAGCTCATGTCTCTGGAGACTGCCCCACTTTGGCCCTGGTGGTTTACAGCACCGAGCTCCTGACGTGGGCTTCTACCTTAGTCCCGGAGACTTACAGGATCAAACCTCTGACATGAACTTTCACCCTGCTGGTCTCTATTTCGGCCCTGATGATTTACAGGATCAACCCTGTGACCTGTGGAGCTGAGCCTCCATCACAAATTCCCACCTGGCTCCAGGAGCACACGGACCTCTCTCTCTCTTCATCCTCTGACTTTCTCAACCCTCCCTTGGACCCTTCCTACCCTCTACCTCTTGGTCCACCCATCCTCCTCCCCTCCCGATACCCTCCACATCACTGAACCTCTCCTAATCCCTGCCTGATCTTCATCATTCCCTCCGACCTTCCCCTCTCGATGACTGAACGATTGTCCTCAGTAGAAGCCTCACCTTCGTCCCCCTTCACCCACACCTGAACGAGTTCCATGCACGCCTTGATCTTTTTCCGTCTGCTCCGTCTCCACGCTTACTTCAACAACCATGATTCTCCACACCCCACTACTGATCCCTTCTCCCACTTTAAAACATCTTCCTCCTCGTGGACACCTGGTTCTGGTCTTCTGCCTGCTCTGGACCTTTATATTTCCAACTGCTGCCAGGACATCAACTGTATTGACTTCACTACTCCCCTCACTCATTCAAATGTCACCTCCTTAGAACACCTGGCCCTCCATTCTCTCCACACCAATCTGAACATCACCATCAAACCCGTAGACTAAGGTGGCACTGTTGCGGTCTGGTGCAGTGACTCCTATCTAGCCAAAGCCAGGTGACAATTCTCAGACACCTTACTTGCCCCTCCAACAGGACCCTACCAAAACTCATCAAACCACTGTATCACACACCACCTACAAAGTCATCATTTCTGGTCACCTCTCTGGCACGGTCTACAACTTTATTGTTTCCCAACCCGTACCGTCTGTTTATACCTCCTCCACAAACCCAATTGTCCCAGCAGACCCATCATGTCCATGTGCTCCTGCCCCACCACATTGGTCTCTGCTTCCCTTGACTCTGTTTTGTCCCCACTGGTCCAGTCCCTCCCAACCTACATCAGAGACCCTTCACACTTCCTCCATCACTTCAACAACTTCCAACTCTCTGAACTCCATCACCTCATATTTACCATGGATATCCAGTCCCTATACACCTCCTTTCCCCATACAGAATGTGCTGTGCTCCCCCATATGGTCATGACCATCACTCGCTGTCAGACCTGCCCCCACCCCCTCTAGCATCACTAGCATGTGCCAAGTGTCACTATCGGCTAATGATGCTTGATGCCATAAAAGCAGCATTCTCGGCACTCTCTCTCCTTCCCCCACCCCCACCACCCCACCATGAGCAAGTTTATAAGCATTCCACACTAATGTCCTTCCTCTAACAATCATTCTGGTGCCAATGCTGCCTGAATATTAAGGCCATGCCCCCACCTCCCCCATTTCTAGTCTCACCTATCAAGGGAATCAACTTTTCTGCTTCTATCTTGTTTATTCCTTTCATGATTTTATGTTTCAAGACAATCCTCTCTCATTGTTCAAAACTCCAGAGAGTATGGTCTCAGGCTATTTAATTTCAAAGTCTAATCTCCTCATCTCCAGAATAAACATGGTGAACCTCCAAAAAAGCCTGCATATCATTTCTAAATGAGACCAGAAATGCATTCAGTGCTCCAGGTGTGGTCTCACCAGTATTCTGAACAGTTGCTGCAGAACTTACCTCGTCTTAAATTCAGTCATTCTAGCAATGAAGGCTAACCATCCTATTTTCCTTGTGATTATTCATTGCACCTGCAAACAAACCTTTTATGATTCATGCACGAGCATTCCAACTCCCTCTGCACAACAGCAGGTTGAAATCTTTGATCATTTAAATATTTTCTTCCGAAGCAGATGAACTCACATTTACCAACATTGTACTTCAACTGCCAAACACTTGCCCACTCACTTATCCTATGAATATCTCTCTGTAAACTCTGTATCCTCCACACAATCTGTTTTCCACTCAATATAGTGTAATGAGCAAACTAGACATGCTACGCTTGCTCCCCTCTTCCAAATCATTTGTGTGTGTATATATATATATATATATATATATATACATATATAGTGAACAGTTATGGACCCAGCAATAACCCACTCCACCCACAGTAAACTACACTCAGGTGGTGATGAATCTAAGGAATTCTTTACTCCAGATGACATATTTAAGAAGGAGTTTGATATATATTTTAATGCAATATGGATCAAGGGATTTGTGAAAGAGACACTAATGTTGGTGAGCAGTCACGATTGTATTGAATAATAGAAGAGGTCCAAAAGGCTCAATGGCCAACTCTGCTCCTGTTTCTCTCCTTAATCCACATTTACCTTTGACGTTCGGTATGCTATAACTTTGATCGAACGTTGCTCTGCCAGCAACACCTATCTGCTTAGTAAATGGAATTCATTTTTTGATTAAGTTGAATTTTTTAAAATTTGAATTTCGAGATCTTCAAAGTAGGTGATGTTGCATAGAGTAGCTGTTGGATTCAATCGTGAAACTTAACATCTACAGTATGTCTTAGAAATGTGATGCCATTGATAGGTTTGACATTATGGATATCCTGTTCTATAATTACGTGAATGAGATTGACACATTTTTTCTTTGTGAAACAGCAAATACTGCTACCTTCATTTTGTTTAGAATCAAGTCCAAACTTTCCCATTTCTAGTTGAAACTACATTTTTCTTCCTTCCTTACTGTCATAATCATTCATGGTGTCAATCATAGCACCTTTATTGTTACTTTGCAGAAAACAGGAACTTTCAGGCTGACAAATTGGTTTAGCTCCAACCTAAAAACAAACTTAGCTTTGTTTACTTGATTTAACAGACATGGATGGGCCAGCAGCACAGCTCCAAAATCCTTAAAATGAATCCACCAAGCATTTATGTTTGATCAATTGATGCCCTCACTTTGTTTATTGTAATGTTTAGCGCACTTGGCCTGACAAGAGATTGAGTACATGACCAAGCCAACGGTTAGTAGATTAAGTGATCAATTATATTTTGATGGAAAGTGTAACTTTAATTAAAAAAAATTGATTCATTCTGTCGCACTTCTTTGTGATCCACAGAAAGCCAGAAGGCATTCTCAGTTGCAAAATTAGTTTTGTTTAAAATATCCCCAGCCTGCTCCCTCGTGATTTGTTTGAGAAGTGCAAAGTTGTGTTGGCTTGAAGATCTGAGATCAGTAGGATGCCAGAACTATGTGGAAAGTAGCTGGGATTGAAACCTCCAAAACTACTAAACACATGTCTTATTGATGACCATAGATAGCACACATTAGAATTCCCACACTCACAACGGTTTCTCAGTGTCTCTAAGTGTTTTGAGCCAAGATTTCCTTTCATAGAAACCAAAACCTCATAAATCTCAGGTCAGCAAGATTTTTTTTTATATAAACACAGCTCATGCTTGATTTTGGGAAGTTTTTTTTTAACCACAGCACCAAGGTGTTGACAATTTCCTGTGTGATATTAGTTACAAGCACATTCTTATATTTTGCTGTATTGGGAGGAGAGCAGTTGTTATTACTGGTGGCACCAACGCAGAAGCAATTAAACTGGGGGAGTCTATCCATTCTGCTTCACCTGGTTCAGATCTGGGACCATGAAACACAGCAATCTGACCATTGAATATTGAATGCATGGCTTGGTTAAGCCAGCTATGCTGCCCAATCCTTCATGATAATGGCATTATCTCTCTTCCTCCCATCTTGCACTCAATAAAACCATGTCTTCGATGGCTTAATGCCTTTCCATTTGAAGAACATTTTGACTTACTTCGCATTAAAGCCCTCTAAATAAATACAAATCACAGTCGTGGTAATGTCCACAAGTCCTGTGAGGGAAACCAATAATTGTACTCATCTACTGGAAAATTGAGTTAATCCTTTAAGTACCAGGTATAGTGAAAGGCTGAAGATCTCTTTCCTCTTTTATATATTACAAGGCAGTTGCAATGGTGCTTTCAACTTCTGAATTAGTTTGCACATAATAATAAAATAGGAACAGGCGTAGGGGCCATTAAATCTGCCTCCCATTCAATCTGATTGTGACTGATCTGGCTCAAGATTTATCTCTTCGCTGCCATCAATATCTTTTAAACATCAATCCACTTCCTCTTTAAATACCTCTAATGATGTTGCCTTCACAGACCTTCCATGGTGGAGAATTCAAGAGATTCACCACCCTCTGATAGATAAAATTTCTATGCACCTCAGTTTTAAATGATTACACCCCCACCCCCTCGACCACTATCATTTAACAATCTTTTCTCCGTAGAAATGTCTCCACCCAAAACTATGATGTTTCAATTATATCCTCCCCCCCCCCCCCCCCCCCCCCACCACCACCACATTCTTCTAAATTCCAGAGTTTAGATTTAATTCCTTCAGCCTTTTATCCCAGGAATTAGCCAAGTGAATTCCTTTTAGACTGCCTTCAAGGCCACTAGATACATTCTGTAAATAAGATGACCAAACTAGTGCACAGCATTCCAGGTGTAGCCTCAACTTGTACAATTGGAACAATATTTCCAACTTTTAAACCCCATCCCTCTTGCAATTAAGGCCAACGTTCCATTGGCCCTCTTAACCACTTGTTACACTTGCATGATAACCTGATGTGATTCATGCACGGAACACCTAGATTCATCTGCAATCTTAGGTTGGAGCTAAACCAATTTGTCAGCCTGAAAGTTCCTGTTTTCTGCAAAGTAACAATCTTACTCCATGAGGACAATAACTTTCCAGGTGATATGCTGTGTGGGTAAGATTTTGTCTTAAATACAAAGTATTTTAACGTAGATATTCTTGTAATGTAGATATGTTGATATCTCCAGAAATTCACTATTCTGACCATCTGGACATTATTGCTCATTTAGACATTCAAACATATAAACATTTTACAGCAATGAGAAGCAACAAAGTTCTGGGTGTGTGGAATGTTTTGCTGGCAATGATGGCGGAGGCCAGTACAATAGGAACTTTTAGGAGACTATTAGGTACATGCAAGTGTGAAAATGGAGGTTTTTGCAGAAGGAAAATTCTAGGCAACTCTACGAAAAGTAGGAGAACTCTAGGCTAGAGCAGGTCAGCACAACACTGTTGGATGAAGGACCTGTACTGTGCTGTAGATTTCTATGTTCTATGTTTTAAAAGGAAGGAATAGTTCTTTTTTTAAAAAAAAACCTTTTAAGATTTCAAAATACATAAAAATAATAGCAAAATAAACTAAAAGAAAACAAACCCACCCCCCCTATCCCCCCACCCTCAGCAAGCCCTGCAAGGGGAGCAAAAAAAACCCATATTAATTACATACTAGACTGTGTGATATCACTAACTTATAATAAAAAGATTTAAGATATTTCTAAACCCATACCTTTTCAAATAGGATGACCACATCTGAACAAAACAGAATAATCATCATGCAAATTAGATGTTATTTTCTCCATATAAATACAAGACCTCAATTCATTATGCTAATGAGCTCTATTTACTTCTACATTATCCTTCCATGTGATCGCAATACATTTTTTTATGCTACCGCCAATGCTAAATGAACAAAAGCTATCTGAAACTTGCCCAACCCTAAACCAGTCAAAGATACAGTATCAGCCAGCAAAAAAAAAATTCTGGGTCTCATGGCAATTTAATCTTAAATAGTTTTTTTAAAAAATACTCTAATTTTTTCTCAAAATGGTTGAACTTTATCACAAAGCTAAGCTGCATGTAAAAATGTTCCAATATGTAATCCACATCTAAAACATAAATCCGAATGACTAAATCCATATCTTTTCAATTTCTCAGGAGTCAAATACAACTGATGTAAAAAATTATAATTAACTAAACTACATCTTACATTAAATAATTTAGTCACCCCATCTTGACACATAACTTCCCAATCCTCCTGAAGTATATAATAAGATAAATCTTCTTCCCATTTATTTCTAGATTTATTTAAATTTTGTTTATTCATACTATCTTGTAACAAAGCGCACATATCAGAAATGAAACCCTTTTTTAGTGTTTACGAAATCAAAAACTCGAACTTTTTTAATTCAGGAAGCTTCATTTCTCTTCCAAAATTATCCCTCACCAAAGCTTGAACTTGATAATACAGTTTAAATGATTGCACCCTCACCATCCTAAAACTGGCAAATCCAATGCAGCTAAAAAGGATTCAATAGAACCATTATCTTGAACCCCTTCAGAGATATATAATTTTTGATTAAAATGAACGAAATTGATCATTAATTTCTTGGTTTATACATAACTATTGAATTCTTTTTAACAGCATTGATAGTCCTCATAACATGTTTAGTCTTCAATTGCCAAACTAATACCTTATGAGCTCTATCCCCTAATTCATAATAATGCTGCTAAGATCTTTAAATTAACTGCTCAAATTGATATATTTGCACTGTTTTAGAAGGCATTGCTCAACAAATGGAAAATATGTCATCACAGATGACTTCTCAGATGAATCAGGGATTTATGGACATGAGTCAGAATGAATAATATCTGTGAAGAAGTGTCTGTAAAGAGGGATATGTCTGATGTTAATAAATGTTTGATAGCGGTGGATACAGTACAGGATAATTTTAAGAAAATTGAAGAGGCATTTCATGAATGCAGAGATCAAGTGGAACGGAATAGAGAAAAAATGGAGAAAGTGGAAGATTCAATCGTTGGATGGGAAATTCAGAAGAGAGAATTGTTGAAAAAGATTGATTCCTTGGAAAACCAAGGTCAACGTAATAATGTGAAAATTGTAGGTCTTCCGGAAGATATTGAAGGTTCAGATTTGGAGAAGTTTTTAAAAAAATGGATTCCAGATGTTCTGGGAGTTGAATTTTTTCTGGATGGTTTGGAACTGGACAGAGCACACAGGGTCAGCCGCCTCAAGCTGTCCTAATTCGATGTTTGAGATACTAGGATGAAGAGATGATTTTGCGGATAGCTGTTCAGAAAGCTCGTCAAAATCAGGCTCCAATGATGGTCCAGGGTAGTAGGGTATTTTTTTATGCTGATCTGAGTCAGGAGATCATTAAGAGGCATAAGGAATTCAATTCGGCTAAAGAGGTGATGTGGAGAAAAGGGTACAAGTTTACTTTTCGGTACCCTGCCATGTTGAAAGTTTTCTATGGGAATTATCAGTCTCAGTTTTTTGAAAGTGATCATGTACATTAATTTTTGCAAATTCTTTGCCAGATGTGTGGGGATCTGATCGACCACAATCACCTAAGAGGATCTGACAAGAGGAATGGGAATGGGAATGGAAAGAAGGGAGAATTGACGTGAAGCCTGCTCGATAGCGAGGATCCGGAACAATCTTTGGGTTTGGAATCTGTGGGATGAGCTTGAATGAGATGATTAACTGTAGAGAAGTTCGGCTGGGGGGTGGATGACTCTGATACTTTCAAAAGTCATCTGCCACTAGTGGTCTTATCCACACCCAGTTAATTGGGGAGTTACTACACTGGTGAAGTTTTAGGAAGTTTTTTTTTGTATTTTTATAAAAGGGAAGTTTTTTTATTGTTTAAGCAAGGGGAGTTTTTTTATAATTTTTTAACTGTGAGTTGGGGTATTTTTAGTAAAGTTTGACTAACTTGAATTTTGTGACTTTTAATATACAGGGTCTTAATAACCTGATTAAGCGTAAGCTTGTGTTAGTTTATATTAAAAAGATGAAGGTTGATATTGGTTTTTTTCAAGAAACACATTTAATTGAGAAAGAACATTTGAAACTGAAAAGAGATTGGGTAGGTCATGTGGTTGCCTCTTCTTTTAATTCCAAAGTGTGAGGAATGGCAATTCTGGTTCATAAGAAGATACTGTTTGAACTGGAATCATTTTCTGAAACAGCTGGGAGAGTTTTAATGGTGAATTGTAAGAGTTTTGCAGAACCACGGATGCTACTGAATGTCTATGCATCTAATGTAGATGATGAGTGATTTATATCTGAAACTTTTTAAACATTAAACCAGGCTAATGAAAATATTTTAATTGGAGATTTTAATTGTGTTTTGGATCTGTAATTAGATAAATCTCCAAAAAAAAATAAAGAAATCTAAGATGGCTGTTCAGCTGGCGTCTTCGATGAAAGATTTGAATTTGGAGAAGATTAAATCCAACAGAGAAAGATTTTTCTTTTTATTCATCAAGACATGATTCTTTTTCTAGAATAGATTTATTTTTAGAATTGGCACATCTTCAGCCTCGAATTATTCAGGCTGAATATAATCATCCCTATGCCATTCATATCTTGTGTCGGTTCTGAAGTCATGCAGTCAACTTATCGATGGAGATTTAATGCAATGTTATTGAAAAAACTTGAGTTCATTAGCTATATTAAAGAACAAATTGCTTCTTTTTTAAGTATAAATATTAATTCAGTGCAGAGTAATTTTATTTTGTGGGATGCTTTGAAAGCATATTTATGGGGTCAAATTATTAATTATTCAGCAAAAGTTAAGAAACAATATTTGGCAGAAATTTTGACATTGGAGAAACATATTTGGAAAATGACTTTCAAAAAAATATTACTGAAGATAAAAAGGTGGATAAATTGAGTAAGTTAAAACTTTGTTATTATACATTGCAAGAAGGAATATTTCTGAAGAATATTTTAACTACTTCAAATTCCCAGGTGTCAACATCTCTGAAGATCTATCTTTGGGCCATCATGTTATTGCAATCATGAAGAATGCTTGCCAGTGTCTATATTTTGTTAAGAGTTTAAGAAGATTTAGTATGTCACCAAATACTCTTGCAAATTTCTACAGGTGTAACATGGAGAGCGTTCTGTCTGGTTGCATCACTCTCTGGTATTGAAGTGCCAATGTGCAGGAAAAGAAAAAGTTACAGAGGGTTGTAAACTTGACCAGGTCCATCAAAGGCATTAGTTTTCACTCTGTTAAGGACATCTTTAAGAGGTGACTGAAGAAAGCAGCCTCTATATTCAAAGACCCTCACTGACCAGACCATGTCCCCCTTCTCACTGCTACCATCAGGAAGGAGGTACAGGAGCCTGAAGATGCACACCCAACATTACAAAAACAACTTCTTCCCCTCCACCATCAAATTTCTAATGGACAATTAACCTATAGGCACTACCTCACTTTTTTTTTTAAATTTAAGGACAGTACTGCCCACCTTCGTGAGGGAGGGGGTTAGAAAAGGTATCCCAAACATTGTCTGCCCCACAAAAGCATCTGACTAGTTAACCACAGTTGGCAGATCATTATCAGTTGCTCTGCAAGTATGGGTTGACTTGTCTGGAGACTATGTTAAAGTTTTTCATTGTATCTCGGTATACTTGACAATAAATTCAATTAAATTCCACATTTTCTATTTGTTAACTCCAGCCATAAAGTTTCTGTGCACTTATCTCTTGTTAGATCTCACATATTTTACTACTGGAGGGAACTCATCTCCTTCTATGATTTCCTGTTGATGTTATGATCTCTTATATTTTGTTTCCTTTCCTGAGTGTTTTCCAGTCAGTAATTCGAGATCACTACTTTGAGTAAAAACATTATCCCGTGCATGGTCTAAGTCACAACTGACTGATGAGTGGTAAAATTGTTTACTCAGGTATTTGTTCTTTTACTGGGGTTCAGCATGTCAACCAAAAAATTTAGTAGCAACAGTCAAGCAAAGCAATTCCACAGATGGTTTTAAGCACCTGTTAACAAACATTAGCATATGGCATACATTTTTTTTCAATGTGTCTAGTTCACATTTCAATCAGCAAAATCACCCTGAGAGCTGATGCTATAAAATTTGTTATGTGATCTCCCCTGCACAAACCCACACTGACTCCCATAATCAGTGCCCTTCTTTCCAAATGAACGTCAATCCTGTTCCTCAGAATCTTCTGCCATAATTTCCTAACCACTGATGTAAGATAGCTGCAATCATGGGTTCTAATATTAACTCATTATTTTCATCGGACAAAAAGCTTTTGCTCTCAAGAGCACATTTGGTTCATAATTGACAAAGAACAGATTCCAGCTTCCTTGCCGGGTCAGCAGGTGAGTCAAGAAGCCAGGGCCAGAAGAGGCCCCTAGAAGTAGCACTTTTCATTTATTGTATTTTCCTTCCCATGCACTATGTAAATGTAAATGAAACAATGAGCTAACAGTTTATTGTCATTGAAATATAATGTACAAATGCACTGAAATTCTTGCTTGCCTCAGGCTACAAGTACATAAAGTATACAAATAAGCAATAAGTATAAATTGAGCTAGGCATTCTCAACCTTTGATTGGCTTTGGCCCCCTTTGGATTCTGCTCCAAGTTTATGGACCCCCTTCCCTACGAAGCAACCAAGCTCAGTTGTTTCTTTTCTGTACTTCTCTCGCCACTACTACATAAAACAAAAAAATATATGGTGATTTCAGTCCGTTCCCATGCCTGCTCCCACCCCCTCACCCCCAACCACTGGCTGAATTAAAGTACTACTTGAGAAAAAAATGTACATAATAGTTATGAAAAGGATATATAAATTATCACAAATTTTCACAGTAGTGAAAAAATGTATTGTTACATCAGAGCAGACTGATCTCTGGTCAGAAGGTAGAAGGTACAGAAGCCTGGTCTGGCACCTCTTGGTTCAAGAACAAATTTATCTTCAAGCGATCAGGCTCTTAAACCTCCCCTTGATACTACTTCAAAGACCATCAAAGATCTGTCTGCATTACTGACTCCGACACTTTTTTGCACAAGCAGCCATTTGTGAACTGTACGAGCTCAGCAAGTTCACAACTGCAGTGAGTCCTCCCTGTATCTATGTTTAAACTTCATTGTTATGGTTCAAAACCAATATGGTTCCATCTGCCCTTCACCTCTCCTCAAATAGATCCCATTATCTCCTTCCTCACTTACCAGATTCCAGTACTGGTAACTCTGGCCCCAAATCATCACCCTCCAGCAGCTGTCTCTACTTTCACCATCCCTTCAACCTGGCTCCATCTACTTTTTCTTTCCAAAGAACCATAGGACATTACAGGACAGAAAAACAGGCCATTTGACCCTTCTGATCTGTGCCAACAACTAAAACTAGCTGGTCTCACTAACCTGCTCTCATTCCATAACCTCCAGACCACTGCTATCCAATTTATTTTTAAAACTCAAGATTGAATCTGCATTCACTCTACCAGATGGCAGTTCATTCCACACTCCAACCACTCTGAGTGAAAAATCTTTCCCCTAATGTTCCTCTTATACTTCTCCCCTTTCAGCCTAAAGCTATGACCCCTCGTATTTATCTCCCCCAATCTAAGTGAAAACATCCTACTCACATCTACTCTTATAAACCTCTATCAAGTCTCCCCTCATTCTTCTTCAGTCCAAGGAATATAGTCCTAACCTGTTTAATTTTTCCTGAAGACCCAGCAACATCTTAGTAAATCTTCTCTGCACTCTTTCAATCTTATTGATATCTTTCCTGCTGCTGGGCGACCAGAACTGCACACAAAATTCTAAGTGTAGTCTCACCAATTACTTGAATAACTTCAACATAACATTCCAATTTTTATCCTCAATACTTCAATTTATAAAGGCTAAGATGCCAAAAGCTTTCTTTACATCCCTGTCCACATGCGACGCCACCTTCATGGAACAATGAATAAGAGAAAAACTAAGAGGTTGTCAGGTATGCACCATCCACCTTCTGGGCCTTAAATTATTTAGTTCTTCTAGATCCAGGGGAGGGGAACTGAAGCAAGGGGGGGAAACTAGATTTACAACTATTTGCCATAAATACAGCTGCCAAATGTTGATAAAAAACATCATATTTGTTCCTCAAATTGTAAGTGATTTTCTCAAGGGGAACAGAATGTTTCATTTCCACACTCCATCGTGCAATTTTTAGATGTGAATCAGACTTCCAGGTAACTGCTATATATCTCCTGGCCACTGCCAATGCGACCTTTACAAATTGCATTTGAAATTTGGACTGCCACATTATAGGTATTACGCCCACAATATTTCCCAGTAAAGGCAATTCTGGGTTTTGTGGAAAATGTTTTCCTATAATTTGTTCTAGGAAATTCCGTAGATCTACCCAGAAGGGCTTCACCTTGGAACACGACCAGGTTGAAAATAGAAAGGTTCCCACCTCTGTGCTGCATCTAAAACATTGGTCTGAAATTTCTGATTTAATTTTTGTGGTGTGAGATATAACTGATGCAAGAAATTATACTGTACCAGTCTATATCTAACATTAACTGTATTTGTCACACTGTCTCAATGTTGATCGGACCAGCACTGTTCTCTAATTATTACATCCAGGTCTGATTCCCACCTCTGTCTTGTTTTGTGTAACCCCTTTTAGAAGTTTTTGCTTGAAATAGGAAATACGCTACTGAAATAAATTTATAAATCCTTTCAAATCGGACTCTCCAAATCACTGCACTTCAGTAAAGTAACTGACGGACCTAATCTGCCCCTTAATTGAGATCTCAGTTGAAGATAGCAGAGAAAAGAATTATTTAACAAACCATACTTTTTTTTTAACTGATCGAATGACACAAGTTGTCCTTGCTCATAACAATTCTCAAATGTCCAGGATCTTCTTATTCAATATTGATGGTGTTAATCTATTTTAAGTCAAGGTGCTTTTTGTGATAACCTTAATTCCAATCTGCTGATTATGTTTTAATAGTAGGGCTTCTCTTATTCCCAAAACCAATTTAGCATCCCATTTATAAATAAAATTTCCTGTTATCCTCTTCCCCATTTTAAAATCTGGAAGGTATAATTCCCCCCCCCCCACCCACCCCGGGCATAATCCCATGTTAATTTCTCAATGGAGACCCTTGCCACTTTACTGTTCCAGAGGAACTTTACTGGCTATCTTCCTGTTCCATTCTCAGTCCTCATGCAGGGTCTCAATCCAAAATGTCAGCAATTCTTTCCCCCCCACCCCATCTCCCAACCCCCCCCATGTGGCTTGACCTGCTGAGTTCCTTCAGCAGTTTTGTTTTGCTCCAGATTCCAGCATCTGCAGACTCTTGTGGCCCCTCTGACCTTTCCTTCCTTTTTGAATTCATTTGAGGATAAATAAACCATTCATGTTCTCCTTGGTTGCTTTCCAGCAGTACAGGGGGGAGCAAAAGACAAACTTCAACCTGAAGAGTCTTTTTAACAGTGACACGGTTAGCACAATTCTATTGCACTGCCAGCATCCTGGGTTCAATTCAATGCTGTCTGTAAGGAGTTTGTATGTTCTACCTGTAACCTGCATGAATATTCCCTTGCTGTTCTGGTTTCCTCACACCCTCCAAAAGTAAGTACGTTTATTGTCGTTGCAAAAGAAAAATGCAACAGAATTTTAAAAATGCAACCACAGTACTCACAAATACAACATACAAGAGCATATAAAATTTTTAAAAAAACCAAGAGAAAAAGCAGCATTAGAACAATATCCAAATACACTAATTGGTGGATTTTAATTCTTGAATGGCCCTGGGATAGAAACTTTTCTTGAATCTGTTCATCTGTGATTTAATGGACCTATATCGTCTACCCGAGGGCAATAGGTCAAACAAATTATAGCCCAGGTGAGAAGAATCCAGAAGAATATTAGTTGACTGCCTAACGTAACAAGATTGAAATACATCCACCAAAGGGGACAAGGAACACCCAATAATCTTCTAGACCATATTGATAATCCTCTGAAGATCCCTCTTATCTGCTGCTGTACTGCTGGTAAATCACATGGGAATGCAATAAGTTAGCTCACTTTCAATAGAGCAGAGATAGAAAGGCATCAATAACTTCTCCTGTAGATTAATTTTTCTAAGGATTCTCAGGAAATGGAGACAATATGTTTTCTTGATTATAGCAGTGGTATTAATAGTCCAAGAAAAATCCTCAGCCAAATATGTTCCCACAAACTTAAAAGTCATAACCTTTCCACACAATCCACATTAATATACAATGGTGCTGGGACCACACTGTTCCTCCTGAAATTCATTGTGAGCTCTTTCGTATTCAAGGAATTTAATACCAAATTATTTTCTGAGCACCACAGTGATAGTCTGGACTTCGTCCTTATAGGCTGACTCATCGCCCCTTGAAATGAGCCCAACCATAGTCATGTCATCTGCAAATTTTATGATGGTATTAGAGGAATACACAGACACAGTCATAGGTATAAAGAGAGTACAACATTGGGCTCAACACAGAGCCCTGCGGGAGATTGTACAGAGTTAGCAGGTTATTTGGGTGGCACAGATTTCATGGGCTTAAGGCCCTTCTATTGTGCTGTATGATTGACATAAAAAAATAAATTTAGTTCCTCACTATTTTCTGGGGTCAGCAGCCTTACTCTGAACATTCACATCCCCATGCCTGCCTTCCTATCTTCCTGGAGGTGAAATCAACCCCAAAGACAGGCACCGGCTCAATGTCAGGGGATCCAAGTGTGACACAAAATCTGTCCAGGACAGGCTGAGCTGTCTGCTCTTGACCAGTTGAAATAGTGCCATGCTCCACTGGTGGGATTGCTGAAGGTGCTGTACTTTGCCTCATTTACCATTGGAGTGGCTGTCCGTTCTGCATTCAACAGATTGGAGCAGGATGAATAAAGTAAAAGGGAAGCATGTGGAGAAAGTACAGGTGAGATATAGACAATAAAAGAGCAAAGAGAAGAGTAGATAAATGTCAAATGCAAATGAGGGAAAAGTAAGAGATTTTAAAAGCTCGATAAGTGTGAGGGCACTTCATCTAAGTGCCCGTAGTATTCAAAATAAGGTCAGCGAAAATATGGCACAAATCATTACAAAGGGATATGATTTTGGAGCCATTAAAGAACACATGGTTGTAGAATTGAGAGTTCTGGGAATTACATATCTGAATATATCAAGTAATATGCAAGGAGAGGCAGGAGGGTAAGGGAGGTGGGAAAACATCCTTAGTTAAGGATGAGATCAGGGAGATAATGAGAGATACAAAATCTGAGGAACAAAATGTTGAATCCATCTGGGTAGTGATTATGGATAGTAAATGGAAAAATCTTAGGTGGGAGTGGTCTATTGGTCACCCAATCATAACATGACAGTGGCACTGGCAATAAACCAATATTGGATGCATGTAAAGATGGAACAGCAGTTATCATGGGGAACCTAGACTGGGTGAATCTGGTTGGCCGGGGAAACCTTGAGGAGGGCTTCATGTTACTGAATCTGCAAGGCAATATGCTATCTTGGATGAGATAGGTACAATTAGCCATCATGTAGTCAGCGATCCTCTTGGAAAGAGTGATCAGATTATGATTGAGTTCCACATACAAATGAAGGGTGCAATAGTTTGGTCTAAAACCAATGCATTATGCTTAAACCAGGGAAATTACAAGAAGATGATGGAGGATTTGGATAGTGTAGACAGGGAATGTAGACTACATAGCAGAACAGTTGAGGGACAGTGGAGGACTTTCAAAGAGATTTTTTCATGGTGCTCATCAAAAATATGCTCCAGTTAAAAGCAAGGACAGTAAGGGTGAGGACAGCCACAGTTGAATAACTAAGTAACTAAAGGAAAGCATCAAACTAAAAGACTGTGCATACAAAGTCACCAAAAGCAGTGGAAAACTAGAAGATTGGGAAAACTTTAAAAATCAATAACGAACCACAAAGCGAACAATAAAAAAAAATGAAATTAGATTATGAAGAAAGATTGGCACAAACTATAAAAATAAACAATGAAACTTTTTATAATTATATCAAGTGGAAAAGCATGGCTAAAGTGAACATAGGTCCCCTTGGAGAATGATAAAGGGGGATTTGTTTTGGGTAATGAGGAAATTGCAGAAGCTTTAAATTACTATTTTGTGTCAGTCTTTGCTTAATTTTTTAATTTTTCACACTATGAAGTATATTAATCAAAATACACACAAACATTTCCCTCTTGAATATACACAGTGTCATTTTCTCCCCTTGTTCCCCCCTCCCTTCCCTCCCTCCTTCCCGTCCCCCTCCAAAACCATAAAAGGTTCAACATATACAACACAATAAACCCATTAAACAATGTCATCACACAATGAAAATAAACAAGAAAATTGTGTCATCTACTTTTACACACTGGGTCAATTCATTTCATCTTCTCATTCTATCATTTTAGGGGGTGGTGGTCCTTGGTAGGCCCTCTCTGTTGTGTTCCATGTACGGTTCCCAAATTTTTTTTCAAATAATGTGACTTTATTTTTTAAATTATTTGTTATTTATTTCAATGGAATACATTTATTCATTTCCATGTACCATTGCTGTACTCTCAGGCTCTCTTCTGATTTCCAAGTTGACATTATACATTTTTTTGCTACAGCTAAGGTTATCATAATAAATCTTTTTTATGCTTCATCCAGTTTGAGGCCTAAATCTTTACTTCTTATACTACTTAGAAGAAAGATCTCTGGATTTTTTGGCATGTTGTTTTTTTGTGATTTTATTTAATATCTGATTTAGATCTTCCCAAAACTTTTCCATTTTCTCACATGCCCAAATTGTATGTACTGTTGTTCCTGTTTCCTTCTTACAGCAAAAACATCTATAACATCTATCTGATACTGTTGGGTCCCATTTATTTAACTTTTGGAGCGTGATATATAGCCTGTGTAACCAATTATATTGTATCATGCATAACCTCATGTTTATTGTATTTCTCAGTTCCGGAGCATAGCTTTTCCCATATTTCATTTTTTATCTTTATGTTAAGAACTTGTTCCCACTTTTGTTTGGGTTTACAGCTTATTTCAACATTTTCTTTCTCTTGCAGCTTGATGTACATGTTTGTTATAAATCTTTTAATTATCATTGTGTCTGTAATCACATATTCAAAGCTGCTTCCTTCTGGTAACTTCAGTCTGCTTCCCATTTTGTCCTTTAAGTAGGTTTTCAGTTGGTGGTATGAAAACATTGTACCATGAGTTATTCCATATTTGTACTTCATTTGTTCAAATGATAATAAATTATTTCCCAAAAAACAATTTTCTATTCTTTTAATTCCTTTTCTCTCCCATTCTCTAAAGGAAAGGTTATCTATTGTGAAAGGGATTAGTTGATTTTGTGTCAATAATAATTTTGTAGTTGGTAATTTGTTTTTTTTCCTTTCTACGTGAATCTTCTTCCAAATGTTGAGCAGATGGTTCAGTACTGGTGAACTTCTATATTTCACCAGTTTCTCATCCCACTTACAAAGTATATGTTCTGGTACCTTCTCCTCTATTTTATCTAGCACTATTCTGGTCCAATCTGGTTTTTCTCTTGTTTAAAAAAAAATCTGATAGATATCTTAATTGTGCTGCTCTTTAATAATTTTTAAAGTTTGGTAGCTGCAAACCACCTTGTTTGTACCATTCTGTTAATTTGTCTGTCTCGGTTTCCCCCCTTTCCATAAGAATTTCCTTATTATTTTCTTTAGCTCATTGAAGAAGTTCTCTATTAAGGGAATTGGTAATGATTGAAATAGGTATTGAATCCTTGGGAAGATATTCATTTTAATGCAATTTACCCTTCCTATCAGTGTTAATGGTAAATCTTTCCAATGTTCTAAGTCATCTTGTAATTTTTTCATTAATGGCTGATAATTTAATTTGTATAGATGGCCTGGATTATTATCTAGTCTAATACCTAGGCATTGGATTGCTTGTGTTTGCCATTTAAATGATGATTCTTTTTTTAAACTTTGTGAAATCCACATTCATTGGCATCATCTCACTTTTATTTGCGTTGATCTTGTACCCCGATATTTCTCCATATTCCTTCAATTTCTTATGTAATTCTGGTTCTGTTAAGTATACTATGATATCATCTGCAAATAGACTGATTTTATATTCCTTCTCTTTTATTTTTATCCCATTTATTTTACTTTCTGTTCTTATCAGTTCTGCCAATGGTTCTATTGCTAAAGCGAACAGTGAGGGAGATAGTGGACATCCCTGCCTAGTTGACCTGCTTAATTTAAATTGGTTCGATATATATCCATTTACTGTCACTTTCGTCATTGAACCCTTATATAATGTTTTAATCCAGTTAATATATTTCTCTGGTAGGTTGAACTTCTGTAATACTTTGAATAAATAATTCCATTCTACCCTGTCAAAGGCTTTCTCTGCATCTAAAGCAACAGCCACTGTTGGTGTCTTATTTCCTTGTACTGCATGGATTAAGTTAATGAACTTACAAACATTGTCCATTGTTCATCTTTTCTTAATACATTCAGTTTGATCTAGTTTTAATATTTTTGGTACACAGTCAGCCAATCTGTTTGCTAATAGTTTTGCTATTATCTTATAATCTGAGTTAAGTAGAGATATTGGTCTATACGATGCTGGTGTTAGTGGATCTTTCCCCGTCTTTGGTATTACTGTAATATATTGCTGTTTTACATGAGTCTGGCAAGTTTTGTGTTTCTTCCATCTGGTTCAATACTTCCAGGAGAGGAGGAATTAGTAACTCTTTAAATGTTTTATAGAATTCTATTGGGAGTCCGTCCTTCCCAGGCGTTTTATTGTTCAGTAGCTTTTTTAATATATCTTTTATTTCCTCTATTTAAAATGGTTTTATCAATTTGTTTTGCTCCTCTTCTTGCAATTTCGATAGTTCAATTTTGGCTAGAAACTCATCTATTTTGTCTTCTTTCCCTTCATTCCCAGTTCGGTATAATTGCTCATAGAATTCCTTAGTTTTCATTGATCTCTGTTGGGTTATATGTAATTTGTCCTTTTTCATTGATGCCAATAAAGTTCTTTTAGCTTATTCTGTTTTAAGTTCCCAGGCTAGTATTTTGTGCGTTTTTTTCTCCTAGCTCATAATACTTCTGCTTTATTTTCATTATGTTCTTCTCCACCTTATACATTTGTAATGTTTCGTATTTTATTTTTTTGTCCACCATTTCTCTTCTTTTTGTTGTATCTTCCCTTAATGCTAGTTCTTTTTCTGTACTTACTATTTCCCTTTCCAGCTATTCTATTTCCCAATTGTAGTTCTTTTTCATCTTAGTTACATAACTTATTATCTGCCCTCTGATGAAGGCTTTCATTGCATCCCATAATATAAATTTGTCTTTCACTGATTCCATATTTATTTCAAAGTACATTTTAATTTGGCGTTCAATAAATTCTCTAAAATCCTGTCTTTTAAGTAGCATGGAGTTTAAACTCCATCTATATGTTCTTGGTGGGATGTCCTCCAGTTCTATTGCTAATAACATGGGTGAGCGATCAGATAACAATCTAGCTTTATTTTCCGTTTTCCTAACTCTCCCTTGTATATGGGCTGATAACAGGAACAGGTCAATCCTTGAGTATGTTTTATGTCTACTCAAATAATATGAGTATTCCTTCTCCTTTGGGTGTTGTCTCCTCCAAATATCCAAAAGTTGCATTTCCTGCCTTGATTTAACCATAAATTTGGCTACTTTGTTCTTTCTGCTAGTCTTTTATCCAGTTTTATCCATCTTTGAATCCAAATTAAGGTTAAAGTCCCCTCCTATCAATATATTCCCCTGCATATCTACAATCTTCAAAAAAATATCTTGCATTTGTGTCAGTCTTTATGGTGGAGAACATGTCTACCATGCCAAAGGCAAAGATTATGCATGTGATTAGAAGTGAGGACCCGGATACAGTAATGATCACTAAAGAAGGGGTGCTGAGCAAACCTGTGGGCCTAAAGATAGATATGTCTCCTGGTCTTGATGCAATGCATCCCAGGGTAATGAAAGAAAATGCAGAAGTTCTAGTTGATGCTTTGATAATAATTTACAAAAATTCTCTAGACTCTGGACAGGACCTGGTGGATTGGAAGATAATGAATGTCATGCCACTATTCAAAAAAAGGGTGTAGGAAAAAAAAGCAGATAACTATAGGCCAGTTAGATTAACATCTGCAGTTGGGAAAATGTTTGAAGCATTCATTAAAGATGAAATAGGGAAGCATCTGGAACGAATTGGATCCATAAGGCAGACGCAGCATGGATTCAGCAAAATAAGTTTTTGAGAAATTTACTAGAATTATTTGAGTATATATTGAGTGCAGTAGATAGAGGGGTACAGGCCAGAGTTATTTGGATTTTCAGAAGGTGTTCGATAAGTTGTCACATAAAAGGCTTATGTATACAATAAGGATGCATAGAGATGGGGGGGGGGTGATGTATTAGCATGGGTAGAGGATCAGTTAATCAATAGAAAGCAGAGAGTTAGGATATATGGGTGTTTTTCTAGTTGGCAATCAGTGGTGAACGACGTATGACGGGGCTGTTCAGAATGCACATTGATGATCTGGAAGAAAGGACTGTTTGAAGTCATCCACATTTGGTGATGACACTAAACTGAGTGGAAAAGCAAATTGTTCAGAGGATACAGGGAGTCTGCAGAGCAAATGGACTCCAATATTGGTAAATGTGAGATTCTCCACTTTAAAAGGAAAAATGGAAGATTATTACTTGAATGACAAGCAATTGCAGCATGTGCTGATGCATGAATCACAAAAGGTTAGTTTGCAGGTGCAACAGGCTATCAGGAAGGCAAATGGAATATTGACCATTGCTTGAGGGATTGAATTTAGGAGCAGGGAGGATATGCTGTAACTGTACAGGGTCCTAGTGAGGCTGCATTTGGAGTACTGCATGTAGTTCTGGTCTCCTTACTTGAGGAAGGATATACTGGCCTTGGAGGCAGTGCAGAGGAGGTACACTAGATTGATTCTAGAGATGAGCCTATGAGGAGAGATTGAATCATCTGGGACTGTAGTTACTGCAATTCAGAGGAATGAGAGGGGAACTTATAGAAACGTATAAAACTATGAAAGGAAAAGATAAGATAGAGACAAGTGTTGTGAGTGAGGAAACAGGTTTGGTAGGTCTCAAATGCAAGGACTCTAGACACACAGTTTTGGTAGTGAAGGATTTTATTTCCAGAAGGCAAAACATGGGAGAATGGCAACAGAGGCAAAAATACATATTACAGCAGCCGTGGGAAAATAGTAGCAGCAATGGAACAACGCGCACAGTTTAATAGCAATCGTGGGAAAAGTCGGGTAAGCAATAAACAGTGCACACAGTTTAATAGCAAACATGGGAAAAAGTAATAGCGGCTCTGAAACACACGCATACAATTAATAACGAATGTGGGAAAATAGCATGGGAATGAAGTATAAACACACAAACAACAAACTAGATATATACAATAATCAAGGAAAGATCACTATAATGCTCCATCACCCCTTGACTCAGGGCATACAGGGCTCCATGCTACTTAGGGACACTAATTGAACACTCCAACCCTTTTAAACAGTGCACATCTTACCAACAGTTTGTCCAACATCCTTCCATGTGTCCAGGCCTGAGTGAAAGAGGGTGGTCCCAAGCTAGCAAAGATGAAGAACACAGAACTCATGGCACCTTTATAGTGCTGGAGGGTTTGGGGGAGGGGTCCAGTCCATGTTGTTCGCAGGGAACCAATGGCTTGATACCAGGAAGGCTAATCCAATTGCAACAGCCAATGGCCCAAGGCCAAGTACAGACAGGCTGGAGAGTCCAGTCCAGGTAATTTATATATGACCCACAGCAAGGTGTACACTAATGGGGGGGGCAGGACTAAACCTTAATTGGCAGCTGATGTGTCCTCTGACGAGGTAGGGGGCAGTGCTGTCGCCTGACAACCACAACCCTTCTTAATACAGTAGGTAAGTTTTTTTCCACTGGTAGACTATGGACTATAGACTCAAGATTCAAGGTAGTAGATTTAGGGCAGAGATGAGGAGGAACTGGCTTTCCCAGAGGGTGGTCAATCTATGGAATTCTCTGCCCACGGAAGAAGTGGAGGCTTTGTTAGTAAACATATTTAAGTCAAGGTTGGTTAGATTTTTGCATAGTAGGAATATGGGGAAAAACCAGGTTACTGGAGATAAGCCTATGATCAGATCAGCCCTTATCTCATTGAATGGCCTACCACTGTTCCTATTTCTTATATTCCTATGTTTTTATTACCAGCAGTTGAAGTCACCAGCCAGAGCGACCCATCGGTGGGAGCTGCTGGAAGATGGCCAGCAATTCACTCTGCAGGAAAGGGTGATGAGTCAGAGAGGAATGTTTCAGTACGCCTCATCCACTCTAGGGAGGGTTCCCACCAACACCCTTTTTGACTTTGATAATTGAGAAGTTATCTCCCCACAGCAGGGGATGGAGAGAGTGATGATCCAGATAAGCATCAGAAACCTCTCCTCATCCCAAAGGTGAATTGACCACAGAGGCTAAGGAAGCAACAAAATGGAAGGAAAGCAAAGAGTACAAGAGCCCATAATGAGGGAAGCACCCAGCCTGTTGCTGCCTATCTCCAGAAGACTAGGAGCATTCCAACACCTGATACACTCTGGAACATGGACAAAGAGAGTACAAACCAGTAAAATATCATTGAATACAGGCTGATTTCACTTCAGCAACACTGCCAGCTTTACCACAGAGGAATCCACTCCTGTGGGAGATCAGAGCCAGTACCTAGGCCAAATTTGGTGCAGCAGTTGCCAAGGACCATTGACTGGGCAATGAATATCTAAAAAAGTACAGTACAGAAAGAGGTCCTTTGGCTCATGTTATCTGTGCTGACCATGAAGCCATTTTAATCTGTACATCTGCCTGAACATGATCTATGTCCCTCCATTTCCAATCTGTTGATGTGCCGGTCTAAATTCCTCTTATTGTTGGTATTGCATCTGCTTGCACCACCTTCCCCGCCAACACATTCCAGATATCTACCACTCTGAAAAAAATGGCACATAGACTTTCTCCTTCTGACCTAAAATATATTCCCTCTCATATTGGTATTTCCATTGTGGATAAAGAATTCTGACTACCTATCTTACCTCTGTCTCTCATAATTTTATAAACTTCTAGCAGATTTCCCATCAACTTCCTACAGTCCAGGGAAAAGAATCCAAATTTTACCCATCTCTCCTTAATGCTAATGCTCGCTAATCCAGGCAATATCCTGGTGAACCTCTTCGGTATCCTCTCCTAGCAACCAGAACCCCACACAATGCTCCAAAAGCCAAACCAAAGTTTTTTCAGCTGCAAACGACTTCCTGACTTTGATACTCAATTCAATGAAGGCTGGCATGCTGTATGCCTTCCTTACCTCCTTATCCCTACATATTGCCACTTTCAGGGATCTAAGGACTTGACCCCATGACACCTTTGTACATCAATAGTCCCAAGGCTCCACCATTTGCTACATACTTCCCTCTTACATTTGACCTCACCAAGTGCCACACCACACACTTGTCCACATTAAACTTTGCCATTTGTCTGCCCATATTACTATCTTTATCCAGCTGAATTCTTTGACAATATTCTTTGTATCCACAACTTGACCAATTTTTCTGTCTTCTACAAACTTACTAATCACCCCACTTACATTTTTGTTCAAATCATTTGAATTTATCACAAACCATGGAGGTCCCAACACTGTTCCTTGCAGAACACCAGACCTCTCATCAGAAAAACACCCTTCCACCATTATCCGATTTTAATGATAAAACAAAGATGTAACGTCTGTCACTTAATATATATCATATGTTAAAGGCATAAACCCTATTAATTCCATCCCTATAAAACTTGGTTTGTTTCCATGAATAAAATAATGTTTATTTAGGCTCATTTTAAATTTCAGGAAAAGAGAACCTGAAAGGGATTGACTATCCCAAAGGGAAATGGTCTCATGAAAAGAGACATGGAAACAAGTTAAGCCAAGGTACACATGAACTGATTTTCAATTACATTTAAGGTTTGATTTTGATTTGGTAATGCACTTGCACTCACAAATTGGGAAAATCTGGAATAAGTTTAGACTTTGAATAAAAGCAGACACATGGTGGAAACTCGTACTCAAGCATTTACTGTGAGTGTCTGAACATCCATGAATTAGTTTTCAATTGCTTCCATATCTTTATAAAAATATTTTATTGAGTTTAATAGATAATACCCTATGTACATGGCCTTCTGGTTAATAACATAAAACTGGTCATATCATATACAGATCACACATAAATTATAAATCAGAAACATACCCATAATTGCTTACTTAACTTATTGCCTTCAATACATCAAATTCTATAATGATATTGAGTTAACAATTAATCCATTCCTCATAATCTATCCAGAATTAGTACTGAGTAGAAAATAGGTAAGGTACAATTAAAATTCCCTTAAATAAAAAAAGGTATTTTTGTTTTATAGTGTGTTATGACAAATAAGACAAATATACCTTTTTTTAAATTGCCTCCATATCAGAGAACTTAATTAAGGAACTGTAGCAACTGCAGCAGCGCGACCGATTAAGGGACATCCACACAGTGAGGATGAACGAAAGAATGACTTTATTGATTTGAATTTTCTGCCTCTCCATGCTGGCCTGCCCACTTAAGGTGACATACCCTCTGGGTCCCAGAAGTGATGCCATCGCTACGCGGAAGTTAAAAGTTCCTTAACCCGGACATGGTGCTAGGCACGGGCTCCTTCTTGGCAGAGAAGGGGAGCCCATGCCATTTTGGACCAGCCACGTGTTGCGGCGCTTCGGCCTGTTTACCCATGTGGTCGCTCAGCCCACTGCACCGCCCCCCCACCCCCAAAATCGCCGTCACTCTCTGAGCAATCTGACTTACAGTCTCTGGGATGTCTATCTCTGTGTTTGACCCGGGGGTCTGGGGCTGGCAGGTTGGAGTCCAGATGTGCAACTTTGAGGCAGTCGACTGTGAATCTGTCCTGTTGGCCGCCAATGTCCAATGTGAACACCACACTGTCTCTTTGCAGTACCTTGAAGGCGCCTTCATACGGGCACTGTAGGGGACTTGCTGTCTTCTGGGTACGAAAATGTAGTGGGTGAACTGCAGATTCGCTGGAATGTGGCTGGGTGGCAAGCTATGTCTGGATGGTGGCGGTGGTGGGGGGGGATTTGTCTGCCCACTTGCTCTTTCAGCCTGTGCAGGATGTCTAGCATGTTGGGGGGGTTTGAAGTGTAGGTCCCCTGGGATGGTAAGCGGTGCGCCATACGCCATCTCTTTGGATGATGCTGGTAGGTCCTCCTTAGGTGCCATGCAGATTCTGAGCAGAACCCACGAGAGTTCATCAATCCAGTTCAGCCCAGTCAGGCTTTCAACGCAGCTTTCAGGTGGCAGTGGAACCATTCGACCAGTCAGATTGCTTGGGGGTGGTAGGCTATCGTATGGTGAACTGGGCAGCCGCAGAATTTTGCCAGGTTGGACCAGAGGGAGGAGGTGAACTGTGCTCCTCAGTCCAATGTGATGTAGGTCGGCAATCCAAAAGGCGCATCCCAGGTGGCGAGGCAAGCCTGAGCGCATGTCTCTATGTCACACGCAGCCATGGGTATCGCCTCTGGCTAGTGGGTGAATCTGTCAATTGTTATGAACAGATACCTCATACTCTGGCTCACTGGGAGGGGGGGGAGACGATATTGACATGGACATGTTTGAACCTGCATCGCGCTGGCTTGAAAATCTGTAAGGCAGCTTTGTTGTGCCAGTGCACCTTGGCGTGCTGGCACTGTAAGCAGGTTCGAGCCCACAGGGTAATGTCTCAGCAGAGCCCATGCCACATGCAGTGCGCTAAGGTAGCCATAAGCAAGCACAAAACCCAAAAGACTGGACAACAGGCTTTATTCCAGTAACAGTCTGAACACCAGTTCAAACCTTGGTGACTCCCCATGTAATTGGCTCAGGAGGGGCCGGCTCAGGTTTATATTCAGGTCAGGTGATTGACAGCCGGTCAGGTGGAGTCAGCCCCTTAGATGGCAGGTACAGAGATCAGCCCCTGCAGTAGGCTGGTGTTAATATCACCACACCACATGAATTTGTCTGAGAGCAGGCAGACCGTGGACCTTATAGTAGTACCTCATTGGAGGAGACGTCACTGCGACTGCTGCGACTGATCAGTCACGGCAACTCGGGCAACCAAAACACAACTTGTGTTCTCACCAAGGCGACGCCAGGGCGATATCTCCATCAGTCGTGGTGACTAATGTTGTCTGCGACTGGGGAGACGTCTCCGCGACCTCTCTGCGGCGTCGCCGCGACCTCTCATCAGTCTCCTTGGTCTCCAGCAGGTCACGGCGACATTGCGGAGAGGTTGCGGAGACATCACAGAAAGGTCCCGGTGATGCTGCGGAGAGGTCATGGAGACGTCTCCCCAGTCACGGACAACATTAGTCACCGCGACTGATGGAGATGTTGTGGAGACGTGCTGGAGACTGGAAAAACTCTCCAGAAAAATCGAACATGTTCGATTTTCCAGCGACTCCCGGAGACCCGGCTAGTCTCTGCAACCAGTGGAGACTCGAGTCACCAGCAGGTCTCCACCTAGTCTCCAGGCCAGTGAGATAAGCCCTTTATGGAGCGGTGCGATAAACCATATATCTGGTTGAAAACCCGCTGTTACCAGGCCGTGGGTAAGATCTACCTTGGGGATCTGGTGGAGATGTCGCACAGCAGGATCAGTTCTCTTGGTGTTGGGCATCCTCCCTTTGGTCCTTGGCGAGCTGGGTGACAGGTTGCAGCGACAGCGATCTGGGACAGCACGTAGGTACTATGTTGGCTTTGCCGGCGACATGACAGATATCCGTGGTGAATTCCAATACATAGAAGAGGGGCCATTTTTGTCTTGCCGACCACGGGTCCCAGACATTGCTGAGCATGTAAATCAATGGTTTGTGGTCTGTGCAGGCAGTGAATGCTCTCCCCTCTAGAATATAGCTGAAGTGCCGTATCACCAGTCAAACACACTGTATTTGAGATCTGGTGTTCGGAGGTGCTTATTGAAGAAGGCGAGGGATTGCCAGTGTTCATCGACCCATTGCTCTAGCACTGCACCCACTACTGTGTCTAAAGCATCCATTGTGAGGGCTGGGGGGAGGTGGGATCCGGGTGTGCCAGTACCTTGGCCTTCGCTAGTGGTGATGACTTGGTGCCAATGGAAAGCCTCCATGGCCTCTGACATCTATTGTGGCGTCTTGTCACCAAGTTTGACAAGGCCAAACAGGGGCTGCATGAGGGTGACCGTTCCCAGGAGGAAGCGATGGTAGAAATTCACCATCCCCAGGAACTCCTGTAGTCCTTTGGTTGTGTTTGGCTTGGGGAAGTTCTGAATGGCCTCCACCTGGGCGGGTAGTGGTGTGGCACCCTCTGGGGTGATGCAGTGCCCAAGAAATCTATTGTTTTCAGGCGGAACTGGCACTTGGCCGGCTTTACTGTGAGCCCGAACTGCTGCAGTCTGTCGAATAGGCAGGTGAGGTGCTTCCTGTGGGTGCTGGCATTGAGGCTGGCAATGAGGATATCATCAAGATAAATGAAGATGAAGTTGAGGCCCCTGCCAACCACATTCCATTAGCTGCTGGAATGTCTGGGCCGTGTTTTTGAGTCCAAAAGGCATTCTTAGGACTTCGAAGAGGCTGAAAGGTGTGATGATGGCCATTTTCTGGACATCACTGGGGTGTACTTGGATTTGGTGGTACCCCTTCACGAGGTCCACCTTGGAGAATACCCTGCAGCCCTGTAGCCTCGTGGCAAAATCCTGGACATGTAGGATTGGGTACCTGTCCGGGACCATAGCCTCGTTTAGACGTCGGTAGTCAACTGAACTCTTCTGCACTATGTGGAGCGGGAGGCCCATGGGCTTTTGGAACAGCGGATGATCCCCAACTCCTCCATGGTGGCAAACTTGGCCTTGGCTTGTTGGAGCTTGTCTGGCAGGAGGTACCTGGCTTGTGAATGCACTGGGGGGCTGGTAGTCTCTATGTGGTGTTCCACATCGTGTGGTGGGTTGGAGTCATGGAGGTTCAGTGCCAATAAAGCTGGGTATTTGGCCAGTAGGGAAGTATACTCATCTTGGTCCAGGGCATGAATTCCCAGTGGCAGGAAAGAGCATCTCCGAAGGGTGAAGGGGAAAGACTGGAATGTTGTGGTGTTTACTAACCAGCATCTTGTCATGTCCACCAGCAGTTCATGAGCCCGGAGGAAATCCACTCTGAGAAGTGCCTGTCTCACGTCCGTGATGGTGCACTCCCATTGAGAAACAGCGTCTACGACATAGCTGGGAAAAGAGGACTCATTGGCTGCTTGCAGGGGAAGGCCTTTGGTGTTGCTTCTTGTCTCAAAGTACGTGGGTTGGATGAGGCTAATCTCCGTGCCTGCGTCGATGAGAAAATCCCTCTTGGTCTTCTGGTCTCTGAGACAGAGAAGGCCTTTCTGTGTGCAAACCGCCGAGGCCGCTATTGGCAGCCAGCCTGCCTGTTTCCCATTGCCGTGTTGGTTTCGGTGGTGGGATACAAGCATGTAGGGTGCACCGCTGGGCGTTCTTGACCCATCGGCAGTGGTAGTAACAGTACTCGCTGCTCTGTTCTGCGCACCCTTCACGTTGCCGTTGTGCCGCATCTACCACTGGTGTTTCTAGTGGGCTGGATGGGGTGGCAGTGCTGATTGTGTAGACTGGTTGCATGTGAAGAGAGCGCTGCTGTGGCATGCAGAACAGCCTGTCTGCCTCCTTGGCTATGAGGTTCAGGGTGCTGAAATCCATGTCTAAAACTGCTGAGGATATGTGCACTGGTAGTTTCGAGAGGAATAGGACCTCGAACAGGAAACAGTCTGTTCATCCGTCTGCCAGGGATACCATCTCATGCATTAGCTCAGAGGGGTTTCTGTTGCCCAGGTCCTGCATGTTGAGGATTCTAATGACGTGCTCGTGCTGGCTGAGCTCTAGGGTGTTGAGGAGGAACCGTTGGAACTGCTCGTACTTATGCTCCATCAGAGGGTTTTCTATGAAGGAGCTTACTTTGGCAGCTGGGGCAGCATCCAGGGTGCTGACGATGTGCCAGAACTTGGTGTCCACTGAAACAATTCCCCTGATGTGGAACTGTGACTCAGTCAGCTGCAGCCAGTTCCTGGGCTGGCTTGCCAAGAAAGGCAGGAAATGTACACCCACCGTATTGGTCGTGGGCACTGCGACTGTGGATTCAGCCAGTTGCTGCATTTTCATGTAATTGATACTGGTTCCAAAACACTGGAACCATCGGGGTCACCACTGTAGCAACTTCTGCGGCAGCGCTACCGAATAAAGAGTCATTCACGCAGCGTGAAGGTGAACCAAAGAATTATTTTATTGATTTGAATTTGCTACGTTTTCCTGCTAGCCCGCTCACTTCCTGTGACATACCCTCTGGCTCCCGGAAGTGACTTCATCGCGTCGCGGTGCTAATCTCTAGCCGGCTGGCTGCTATGCGGAAGTTAAGGGCTTCTTAGCCCGCACATGGCACTAGGCGTAGTCTCCTTCTCGGCAGTGAAGGGGAGCCTGCACCCTCTTGGACCGGCTGTGTGATGCAGCAATTTGGCCTGTTTACCCGTGCAGTTGCTCAGCACGCTACAGAGCAATATATACTTGACTGTTCAAAAGTGTTGGGGAATTTTACATACTTCATATTCTACCACCGTGAAACCTGAAAAATGTGGTAAATCACTAGTATACAAGAGGCCAAAGTATGTTTTCCTTATTGGTCCTCATTAAAGTCCACAGCATATAAGGGTCAAGTCATCATGTGCTATAGAATAACCCCTGCACTTTTAAGATTTAGGGTAGCTGAAGGAACATTTGGATTTACAGTACTGGACTCCATGGCCTGGACACAGCTTGGCAGGTCTCTTTTACAAGTCCTCATATGGCAGTGAAAGGCCACCTGTGTGAGAGGTCCTCATTTTCTGTGGCCACTGGAATCATAGTGGACATGACGAAATAACCACACAAGGCGTTTTTAGAGTGAATCAAACAGATTTACTCTTCAAAACCTGCGCACCTTTTAAAATCCCAAATCGTGCGCTCAACACGCGCTGACGTCATCACGCACTGACATCACATGGCCGGTTTGATGACTTCTGGGAGTTGTAGAGCCATCATAGCACTGCTACACTTCCATGGACCACATATAGATGAGAATGATGCAAGCGACATCCAGGCAGGTATTGAACACAGTTAGATGTCTTTGCAACTATCAAGAAACTCTGTACTTGAGAAACATTAAAGAAAAAGCAACGACTTTTGCAATCTTTAAGTCCTTGATTTTCTCAAGTAATGTTTTTATCATAGAAATTGTACAATAAGTGTGAGGCAACATGACAGACATACCTGGCCTTCATTTGCTGCTCAGTCCAATTTGCATTAGGAATGTACAATTTACATTTTAAAGTATTCAGAAAATCTGTGAGATAATTTGATGACGTTCTATCTACATTCATTGAAGATCAGTGGTAACTATAGACTTTGCCCTTCCCTCTCTTTTTCTCTACTGCCAGGCTCTGTCTCACCTCTCCCTCTCACTTTTATATCCCTCCACAGTCCTGATGCAGGATCTTGACGAAAAACATTGAGCATCCCTTTCCTTCACAGATGGTGCTCTACCTGCCGAGTTCATCAAAACAGCTATGATGAATGTTCAAGGTTTTCCGTAGCCAGAAGTTCTGGATGGACAATGAAATACAGAACTCTACTGAGAGCCAGATCATAGGCAGAGATTCCAGAGCACTACAGAAAAAGCAGGTATGATCTACAAAAAGCCATCTCCAAGGCGAAGTGGAGATTCTGAACAAGAATGGAAACAATGAAGCATACATGCAGCTGTGGCAGAGCCTAAATGACATAACCTGCAAAAAAACCCCCCAAATCCAGTGTATTAGGAGACAGCAAAGCTTCACTCCCAGATGAACTCAAAGTTTTCTATGCCCTATTTGACCAGCAGAACAGGAAGAGCCACTGTGCATGCCCATGTTGCCTGATGACCTCTATTATCAGTATGTGAGGACGATGTGCAGGTTGCTTTCAGGAGACTAAATTCAAGGAAACCATCCAGTCTGGATGGAATTCTCGGCTGAGTACTGAGAACCTGAACTGACCAACTTGCCTAGGTATTCATCATCTCACTCCAACATTACAGCATTCTTTTAAAACAAACTTGCCATTAATTTCTTTCAAGTCGAGAACTTGTCAAAGATGCTGTATAAATTTAGTTCTTTCACTTTTTTTCTTTAAAGAACAATGTCACCAACAGAGCCATGACTGGGATTCTCATTGATCTTACTGATGAGTAGCTTTATCTATTCAAGCATGGTATGGCACATTGACACCCATGAATAAAGAGTTATATTCAAATTATAAAGCAAAATAAACAGCAGTGCAAACATATCAGTGATCTCTGCTATCTAACATGAAAGGCTACTTGTGTTTTTTACCCCCTTTGTATCCAACAATTCACCTTTGATTTTTATATTCTATATCACCTCATGGTTAGCTTGGCAGTTAGTGCAATGCTTTTAGAGCACCAGTGACCCACGTTTGAACCTGGTGCTGTCTGTAAGGAGCTTGTATGTTTTTTTCCTGTCACCTGTATGGGTTTTCTCCAGATGCACTGGTTTTCTCCCACCCTTCAAAATGTGCAAGGTTAATTAGATGTAACAGGGCAGCACAGGTTTCATGGGCTGGAAGGGCCTTCTTTTGAGCTGTATCATTAAAATTAAATTAAGAAGTTCTTTAGCTCATTCAGAAAATGAATTTGAATGCTGAAAACCAGTCATCTGTTTCTGAAAACCTGATCTCCAGAAATTTTGAACAGTAAGGGATTTATGCTACACCTTTATGTCCCACTTATATTTAATTCACTGGGGTCATGGAAGCTTAAGCAAAAGTTTAGCTGTTGTATCTTGCCAATATTTAAAGTTATTTACAACTATAATATATCAGGGGAGCCAGGAGACCCACCAGGTTTACCACATGAAGAGCCATGCATGAGATGACATGATTTCCTCTAATGGTTAACCTCGTGGATGCTGGATCCAACAGCTTTTGCTAATTCCACGGCAGCGGGATTTACTGCACGCTTTATTACAGAGTCGGGCTTAAAGCTGGGTTTGCATATTTTGTGGTGTTACTATATATAAGTACTTTTCTGTTCAAAGTGACCTTTTACAGGGCCTATTGAAAATTCTTTATAATTTGTGCATAAAACAGAAAAGTGTCCAACATGCTATCAATAAATCTATGATGGGAGAAATCCAATTCACTTGAAATGTTATGGGATCAAGTCAGCCATCCATTTCACGTTTAATCCAATTCCAGGAGGTGGGTCTTCTAATTAAATATCAAAATAACATTTTTGACCTTGCTACTTTTTTGACTCCATTAGTTGGGAGGGGGCGTGGAACATCTACACTGGATCAGCAGCCGGTGTAGCTAAAACAAGTCTGCTGGAGGAGCCCAGCATGTCGAGCAGCATCAGTGGGAGAACAAGAATGGTCAATGTTTCATGCTGGAACCCTTCATCAAGGCTGGGGGCTGAAGGTAGTGTAAAGAGGACAGGGTGGGAGGAGCAGGATAGGGGGCTCGTAGGATTAGTGAACCGGGGGAGGTGAAACATGGTGGACAGAGACTGGGAGATGCCAGACAGAGGCAAGGACAACAACAGGGTCAGGTGGAGAAAGATGAGTCATACAGGGTGGAGTGGGTGATTAGAAGACAAAAGCTGCCAGTGCTGGAATCTGAAACCAAGTGAAGGTAGCAATGGTGGGATATACAGAGACCAGATGGAACCAAAGCAGGGGAACAAAGCCAAAGAGAAAGAATCCACTGTGTGGATGATGTGGAAGGGCAGGGACCCATGGAGGAGGGAGATGAGAATGGGTGGGGTCTGAGTAGTGGGTGTGTGGAGACGGGGACAAAATAGGGGAAGGAAGGTGAGGGGAAAGGGTAAGAATGGAAGGGTATGAAGGAGAAGGGACTTGTTACATAATATTAGAACATTCTATGTTCATACCATGGGGCTGTAGACTATTCAGGTGGAATATGAAGGGTTGTTCCTCTTGTTTATGTTAGGCCTCACTCTGGAAGTAGTCAAGGTCCAGGGCAGACAGGTTGGTGTGGGAATGAGAAGAGGGTTGAAATGACATATAACTAGGAACTCAGATAGAGCATAGATGTGAAACAGTCCCCACGTCTGCTCTTGTCTTACTGATGCGGATAAGGTCACCCTGAGGAAATGGTAGAAGTGGCCATCCACCTCGAACGCCGTATATGGGCTGCCCTCTAGGTGGATCAGGAGCTGGTTGTAGGCCAACCTGAGGTCAATGGTGGAAAGGACTGGTTTTGGGCAATCTCGTTCACCATGTCGGCTATGCAGGGGAGGGAGTAGGCTCCAAGAAGGTGAACCGGTTGATGGTCTGTCTGTAATCTATGACCTTCCTGTGCTACTCTCTGCTCTTCACGGCCACTACCTGTGTTCTCCAAGGGCTGGTGCTGGGTTCTATGAGGCCCTCTGCAAGGAGTCATTTAACCTTAGCTTTGATAATGGATCTGTCCCTGGGACTGTATTGCCTACTCTTAGTTGCCACTGGCTTATAGTTGGGAGTGAAGTTTTCAAAGGGTGGGGGGGGAGGTAAGATCTGGAGGGTGGACATAAGCAGTGGGAGGTGTTTGGGTCGTTGATTGGCTGTGTTTGGGGAGACGGGCAGATGGTTTAAAATTTGGTTATTATGGACAGTGAGGAAGGGGTGGGGCCCATCATATTCCATCAGAACACTTTTAAGTTGGCACTAGAAGCAAGCCCCAGTATGACCGGTGCACAGAGTTGTGGCATCATGAACAATTTAACATTCTTGTACTTGGTGCCACCCATAGTTAACATTGCTCTGCAGCTCCCTTGGATTTCGGTCGAATGGGACTTTGAGGCCAACAAAATCTTACACTGGACTGGTGTCATTGAGAGGGAGCAGTGCAGTACAGGACCCAGGTGTATGAAGCTTTCGGTGCTTCCTGAGTAAAACAAGTAGTTTGTAATGCAGCCATTTGCCTCAATGTCCATGGTAGACCTTGTTAATTGATGTGGGCTGCTCTGATCCAGAACGATGGATGCCAGCATCAATTCATTGTCTGACTTGCTGCTACTGTATGTCCACATTGGCAGTATTGAGGGCAAGAATGGCTTCCGAAGGGCGCTAACCACTGAAGACTTCATCGTCAGAGGTTTGGATCTGGGCTCAGATATATGATGGTTTGAACTGAACTGGAGTCTTGTGCAGCTGCAGAGGCTGTGGGAAAACTCGAGATAAATTCATGGGCACTCAGTGACTCTGATGAGACTTTCTTTTGCTTCTCTTTTTCATTTCTATTTTATTTAATTTAAGCAACTGCAAGGCCATGTCTGATCAATTTTGCAGACATAGAGGCATCTTGCACTTAACTGTAGAATAGGGAGATGTTATTAGCTTCAAGAGAGCACACAATAATATTTAAGCATATATTTAAGTTATCAAGACATCATGATATTTAAGCATATTTAAGGCATTGAACAATAAGTTTGACAGATGCTGAAGGTTAATTATTGAAGCAACAAAGTGATTGTGTAATTCATGTTTCTTTGCCAATAAGCCGTGGAGTTTGCTTCATGCATATTTGGTATTTTTTTGTCATATAAACAAAGATCATAGACTGCATCGGTATGAAGCAATTTAGATCAATAATTGTGGAAATAGCTGCTGCAGATGTAAGGATGTCATTAGTACACGACTGATGCTGGCCAAACATCAGCTGTGTTATCATGCATGGAAATGTCTGAACAAATTTACTGGTTGGAACTAAATGAACTGGAAACAATTGTAGTTACTTCTGCACAAAACAAATGTACCAATGGGTCCAGATTCCAGGTTGCTATGTAATGTAGGACTTCTCCAGGATCTATTGTATTTTGCGCTGGCACATGCTATTTTCATCTCTGTCTCTCTCACCTTACCGCTTTGCCTCTATCTCTATCTATCTATGAATCAATTTCTGGTCCACTTTGAAAACTGTGGATGTTTGAGATTTCATAGTAATGGGTTAACTTGTTGAATGTGGTGTTTTCAAAGTCTTCAATAGTGGGAAGCCACAAAATACAATTTGAGTCACTCCATACACAATCTCCAATGTTTAATTCTGCTCCTAAGAAAACAACATATTGCCACGTGTTTATGTGTCGGAAGACCTCCTTTCAACACCCAAGCTTACCTTCTATTGGATGTCCTGTGGCAGTGAGTAACCTCCATACATTAAACCAAAGGAACAATGAAAGAGAAATAAAGGCAGCTCACGCTCCACTGTTGTCTTAAAATCACCTTGATCTTCCAAGCAAAACAAGCCTTTCTTACAATTTAATTTTCAGTATTTAAGTGAAAACGTTGGAACTGTTCTGGCAAATTATATGAGGAATAAATTCTAAGGCCCATGGTTTGTCACAAATTAAGGTTGATTGGCTCTGTAGTTTGTACAGATGAAAAACAGATGGCAGCCTTTTGACAATTTTTGAGAAGTGTATTTAAAATACTGAGCCTTGTCGTTAGTCATGAGACGTAGATGTATAAAACAGACGGCCGTGTAGGCTTGTTTTCTGGCACTTGTAAAATATTACAGGATATAGGAAATTTTCTATGAGTGATACAAAAATACAAGAGATACAAGTTCTTTGACATCACTAACTTCGTTTCATGTGTTCACATACCCTCAAAGCTGATCGTTAGTCCAAACTGAACCAAAATGGATAAAGTTATCCACGGATATCGCAGAAAGATGCTATCTCTTTCAAGTCGGCTCAACACCCTATAGTATTTGCTGTCCTCAAGGGGTCTAAAATATTTTAGTAAATGTGATAGAGGTGTAGATAGTAAAATTCTGGCCACCTTTCTTCATGTCAGTAACTATAACAGCTGAAAGCCATAGTTTAATTTGGCAAGTTGAAAACTGTCCACTATGCTTTCTGTTTTGGTAACAATGCTAATTTATCACTCAAGGCAGAAATGAACTTTTCAAATGTTAGTTTTTCTTTATACTTGTGGCCGAATAGGATATACTGACTCTGGCTAATGACCAAGCAGATCAGCACAGAACAGCTAAGGTCTGCTTGAATGGTGACTTAGGCACAATATTTCTATATTTCAGTTATTCCTTGGAATGCACATTCTTAAAAGGTGATAAACAAACTCTAGGGAAAAGGTTCAAAATGATGTGGTAGCCTTTCTCCTCTTCAGGGTGTGAAGTCTTCTTCTTCTGGCTATCCATCCCATAGGATGATGATGGTTCCTCTCAGTTAGTTTGTGGGATTTTTATATGAGGATACCCCACTCCTCAGAAAGGATTAGCATGTGCGTGAATGGATTGAGGTAATTAGGGGGTTGCACAGGTCTAGACTCACCCTCTCGGATCCAGCGGCATAGTGAGGTCCAATACAGCTGTGGGAAGTTCTGTTGCAGTGAAAGGCCAGATGAAGCTTCGATGCAAGAGTTGCCCTTTCTGTGTTTCATGGCACATGCTTTTTAGATGGCCGTTGACCCTACAAGAAGGTTTGTCTGCCCTTTAACAGGTCTTGTTTATCATCCTGCAGATGTCTAGCCAACCTCCACTCCAAGCAAGCCTGCTGGGGGAGCTGGTTCAGTCACCGACCACCTGACCATGCGACAGGTAGTATTGGATTCCATGGTACCTATAGCACTCCGACGAGTGACCTATAAAGTACTGCCTGGGCAAATCACAGAAATTAACATCTGGCAAACAGAATCCCAGGAAATATTAAACATCAAGGGGACCAATGTTTTTCATGTACAAAAAGAATGTGAATTTCAGGTTTGCCATTTGGTGATAGAGATTGCATCTGATCCATGAAGAGAGAAATATATATATATAAACAGAATTATCCCACGTCATGATACCTGCATTGATTTGGCTGGGGCTCTTATTTCTAGATTGCTGTGATGTGAATCTTGTGAATGGATGTCTACTTGAACACAATACACAAATGAGAAGTTTGCTGAGCCAGTTTAGTGGGCAATGAAGATCATATCACATCTTAGTCAACCTCCGATAAGATTTCCTTCTATAAAGGACTGTTTTACAGCCACAGATATGGAAGGTGTCACTTAAATTCCAGAATTTAATATCACAGTGTCAAGATAGGGTCTGAATATGAAGAGAGAGCTGAGTCCAAGGTCACAGGTGCAGTTGGTAGTTGGTGTTCATTGCCCTTGATCACAGGTGTGATGGTACTGATTTTTTTTTTACCCTTGATGCAGGGCCTAGCTAACTGATTCATGCAATTCTCTCCTAAATTATGTGTGTTTGGAAAGCCTTCTGTCCCCCTCTATGTAAATCACATCTTTTTACCTTTCCTCCAAAATCACCAGTGAACACATATGGAAATACTTCAAGGCAGGTGACCTCTCAGGCCCCAAGGACTAATTGGTCTATGCCAACAGCAAGCAACAGGACCGTGTTTTCACACTTAGCACTTCTGCACACCCATCTTATAATATGGGACCAAAACTCCAGAGAGTCTGGAATTTTCATAAATGATTGAGAGTTCCTGGAATGCCTCTGGAGCATTATGGAAAGTATGGAACCAGGATCCTAAGTAGGACCAGAGGAAACACAATTTCATATCTCTCATTCTCCTCAAATCCCATCTGTCCTTCATCCTAGATTCGCTGATTCACCAGCTGTAAATGGTGTAACATTATTTTTGAAGCAATAATGCTTTAAACAGTGGTGCTTTGAACAGTGCTACTTAAACAAAATTGGGCCCCATCATGAAATGCAATTCCACCACAGAGCTGGGTTGTCAGTGGCAGGACAGGAACCAGATTACTGAATTCGCATGGCTTTCTCGGTGTGTCAAGCCGATGTGACTAAATTACTCCATTGCTCTCCCTTTGCTTGATTCTGACCAAGATTCAATTTAATCCCTTCTATGTATATTCTGATCTCAGATATGTTTGAAAAGACATACCCCCGAGACATTTTATTCTTTTGTTCTTTTCAAAATTAAGAATAAACAGTTTAAGTTTAAAAGCATTTTCATCTGCAATTTTGTGTCCCAGCTTTGCTTTGTGCTTGCACATATAGATTTTAAAAACAAGGCAGTTGATGAAAAAAAATGTCTTGATATAATCTTAATGTTTCATATTCAAAACTTACATTGAAACCTCAAAATAATGACTAAATCTGAAAGAATGTTCAGAATAAAATGAATACCATGTGTGGTCTCTGTAACACTTTCACCTTAATCCGAATGAACTGTAAATGCACAGATGTTTTTACAGCTCATTATCAATTATTGCTATTGTTAAAAAAATGTGTCACTTCACTCCCATCCACAAATTGCGTTCTTCAAAGATGCAACATCAGAGAGCAATAATCTTAAATTCAACATTGATATTCTGAAGTTGCTGATCAGAAAACTACTTGCCCTGCTTCTTTTTGAAGCACTGATAAAGATTAGAGTCTAGGTATGGGATACAGCTGAAAAAACATGGTTAAAACATCACAGCATGTTTTACACAAGCCAATTATGGGGTCTCTTTGCTATGCTCCATCACTTTAGCCTGTTTGAGATGGCAAACACTGCCTCATGCAGCAAATGGGGCAGCTCAGTTAGTGTAGCAGTTAGTGCAACGCTGTTACAGTGCCAGTGATCGGGACCGGGGTTCAAATCCCGTGCTGTCTGTCAGGAGTTTGTACATTCTCCCATGTCTTCGTGGATTTTCCCGGGGGTGGGGGGGTGGGGTGCTCCAGTTTCCTCCCACCATTCAAAAAAAAAGTACCGGAGTTTGTAGGTCAATTAGGTGTAATTGGCTTGAGGGCCAAAAGGGCCTGTGTTACTTTGCTGTATGTCTAAATTTAATCGCCTCATGAAACACCACTACTATTTTAGTATTTAACATGCACTGGCTATCTGCCACACCGTCCACACCATAGGTTGTAAATTTTAAAGTGGCTGCTCCATCATCTGAAAACATGTTGCACCAAATGACCATCTAACACACGAAGCAGTAAAAGAGATGGTGGGGAAAAAACTGAAGGAAGAAAGAAGTGTGTTCTGTTTAAAAGGAAGCAGAAAGCCTGCCAGAGCCTTCTCTAGTAGCTTCGAGACCACAGTTAAGAGAAGAATAACCATACTCTCCAATTGCTAGGAGTAAGAATCAGTTCCAGAAGAATTCAGTAAAGATCAGTATCAGAAGTACCAGGGGTGGCACAGATAGCATGGCAGTTAACATAATACTGTAACAGCGCCAGCAACCCAGTTCAAATCCAGCGCTGTCTGTAAGGAGTTTGTATATTCTCCCTGTGTCTGTGTGGGTTTCCTCCAGGTGATCAGGTTTCTTCCCACCATTCGAAACATACTGGTGTTGTAGGTTAAGTGGGTGTGTGTAATGATATTTCTTTTCTTTGGCTTGGCTTCGCGGATGAAGATTTATGGAGGGGTAATGTCCACGTCTGCTGCAGGCTCATTGGTGACTGACAAGTCCGATGCGGGACAGGCAGACACGGTTGCAGCAGTTGCAAGGGAAAATTGGTTGGTTGGGGTTGGGTGTTGGGTTTTTCCTCCTTTGTCTTTTGTCAGTGAGGTGGGCTCTGTGGTCTTCTTCAAAGGAGGTCTTTATGTATGTATATGATATGTATAAATGTATATACTGCTGCTGCTCTGTACATAAGTGGCTGGCCCGCCCAGTGATGACTCGATCCCATGTAACCCATCCCCCAGTGATCTGGCCATAAAGGTCAACCTCCCTGTCCCCTTCCATTCATTCAAGCACATGGAGTTGGGCCAACTGAAATGTGTATTAAACATCCTATCGTTCCTCACTCAGCCTTTAGAGTCATTGATAGTGCGGATCAATTTAATACACATTAATTTTCCACACAGGATGGATAAGCTGCTGAGACCCGTCCACCTTGAAATCAATCCACAGACGCCCAGAGCTGCCGAACAGTATGAACAGTGGATCGCCTACTTCACAAACTTCCTCAAAGTCGCAGTGGGCTTGGTGGACTCTGACGAGAAGAAACTCAAGGTCCTGCAAGCTAGAGTTGGCCACCAAGCATACCTGGTGATCCGGAGCTGCACGATCTACCCAGAGGCCATGACTGAGCTCCGCAATCTGTACCGACCGCAGGTGAACGAAGTATACTTACGGTATCGACTGGTTTTGAGGAGACAGAAACTCGGTGAGTCCATGGTTGAGTTCCTCTGAGCGCTGTATAACCTGGGGAGAGACTGCTAGGGCACTGCTACAGCCCCTGTGCCTGTAGCCCAGTGTGTGGAGGAACTGGTCTGAGATCCCTGCGTAGTTGGAGTGAGGCCTGACGACATTCGTCAGTGATTGCTCGAAGATGACATGTTTCCCCTGAAGAGAGCCTTCAAACTTACCAGGACCCTCGACTTGGCCCAACACAATGCCGACGAGATCGCCAGTAAGAACATGACCTCCATGTGCAGACCGCAGGTGTCGCCATGTTGGGACCCAGCATCACAGACTGCCTCCGCGATAGTGAGCCATGACCCCACCACAGCCGCTGCCGCGAATGGACACCTGAGGTACCACTACTGCAGCCAGCTGAAGCACCCCAGTCCGGCTAAGGATGCAACCTGTTCAGGATGCAGAAAGAAAGGGGATTACCAGCATGTCTGTAAGACATCTAACCCCTCCCGAGAGAGCAGTGCGTCATTGACATCATGTCCGCCCCTGAATGGCTTGACCGCATGCATGACCTGGGAGTTGCCATCTTACTCAGCGTCTCCTCCGCCTTCCTGGGTGACGTCATCTCCACATTCCACTGCTCGGTCGACGCCACTTCCTCCTTCTTCCTCTGATGTGACAATGTGGCCAACATGGAGGCCACCATCTTACTGGTTGGGCCTCCCTTCTGACAGCGACGCCAATGATCCAGTCCTGGTTTCCATGACCCTGACCAGTGCAAACCTAATTCGATCACCCACCCCTCGATGATGGAGATCGAGGTAAACGGAAAAAAGGCGAACTGCCTGTTCGACAGTCGGAGCACAAAGAACTTTATGCACCCAGACACTGCCCAGAAACTCTCTCTCTTTGTCAGACCCATGAGCGGCACCATCTCTCTGGCTGCTAAGGAGCAATCCGCGGAGATCTGGGGGGTACAATGTAGTGTTATTAATGGTTGGGGGGGTGAATGTTATGATAACTTTAATTTACTTGTGATGCCACAGCTCTGTGCACTGATACTCCTGGGCCTTAACTTCCAGAGCCAGTTTAGGAGCGCGATGATGCCTTTCAGAGGACCACAACCACCCATAATGCTACACAACCCCCAACTCACAACCCCCTCCCCTGACAGCTGGCCCCTGCCTGCAGCCTCTCCACCCTCCGCATATCCCCTCCATCACTATTGGAGCACCTGACCCCGGATTGCTGGCCCATCGCGATGAAAAGCAGCCACTATAGCACCGAGGACAGGGCATTTATAAAGTCCAAGGTGCAGCGATTCCTGGCGGAGGGATCATGGTTCCCAATATGAGCCTGTGGCTGACCTAGGTCATGGTGGTCAGAGGTGGAAGCAAACTCTGCATGGCAATAGATTACAGTCAGACGGTCAACCGCTTCACCCAGCTAGATGCTTACCTCCTCCCCTAGGTAGCCGATATGGTCAATAAAATAGGCCAGTACAAAGTGTACTCCATGACTGACCTGACGTCGGTGTACCACCAACTCCCCCTTCACCCAGGGGACTGCAAATACACTGCCTTCGAAGTGGATGGCAGGCTTTATCACTTCCTCAGGGTCCCCTTTGGAGTCTCCATTGGAGTCTCAGTGTTCTAAAGGGAGATGGATCAGATGGTAGACAGGCATAAACTGACAGCGATGTTCCCCTACCTTGTCAATATCACCATCTGTGGCCATGACCAATAGGACCACGACACAAACCTGGCGAAATATCTCAACACAGCCATGTTCCTGAATCTGACTTATAACAAGGAGAAGTGTGTGTTTAGTGCCAATTGCCTTGCCCTCCTTGGATTCGCATTGCCCCCGACCCCAACCACATGTGTCACCTTATGGAGCACCCGAATACCACACAACCTCAAGGTGCTAAAACAGTGCCTGGGGTTCTTTTCTTAATATACCCAGTGGGTGCCCAATTATGCCAATAAAGCCTACCCCTTAATAAGGTCCATAAGCTTCCCCATATCGGCAGAAGCCTGTGCGGCTTTAGACCAAATTAAAGGAGATATTGCTAAATCCATGATGCATGCTTTAGATAAATCCATCCCATTACAGGTGGAGAACAATGCATCCAACTTCGCTCTGGCCGCACTCTCAACCAGGCGGGCAGGCCAGTAGCATTTAGTTCCCCGACCCTCCATGGCCCTGAAACATAGCAGTCCTCAGTCGAGAAGGAGGTACAGGTGACCGTTGAGGCCGTGCACCACTGGTGTCACTACCTGGCTGGGAAAAGATTTACCCTGCTGACAGACCAAACAGCCGTCACCTTCATGTTCAACACAAAACTGCGGGGTAAAATCAAAAATGATATGATCCTGAGTTGAGAATCGAGCTCTCAACCTATAACTATGATATCTTTTACCAGCCAGGAAAACTCAACAATCCCCCAGATGCCCTATCCTAGGGGAAGTGCACCAGCGTGCATCTCGACCGTCTCCAGTCCCTCCATGATGACATCTGCCACCCCAGAGTCACAAGGTTGTTCCACTTCATAAAAGTCCAGAACCCCCCGTACTCCACTGAGGACGTCAGGTCCCTGACCAGACACTGTCGGGTCTGTGCAGAATGTAAACCGCAGTTCTTCAGGCCTGACAAGGCCCACCTCATCAAGGCCACACACCCTTATGAACAGCTGAGTGTCGATTTCAAGGGACCCCTGCCCTCAATCAACAGGAATGTCTATTTCCTCAACATATGGACAAGTTCTCCAGATTCCTGAAATGTCCTCTGCCACAGTTATCAGGGCACCCCATAGCATATTCACCCTCATGGGTACCCGGACTATATTCATAGTGATCAGGGGTCCTCGTTCATGAGCGATGAGCTGTGGCAGTACCTATTGGCTAGAGGCATAGCCACTAGTAGGACTACGAGCTATAACCTCGGGGAAATGGCTGGGTGGAGAGAGAAAATGCCACCATTTGGAAGGTGATCCTCCAGTCAAAAGGCCTGGCAGTGTCTCAGTGGCAAGAAGTCCTGCCAGATGCACTCTATGCCAGCCGATCCCTCCTTTGCACTGCTACTAATATGACCCCTCAAGAATGCATGTTTTCCTTCCCCAGGAGGACGGCGACTGGAACCACTCTGCCGCCTTGGCTCTCATCTCCAGGACCCATACTGCTGAGGAAACACGCAAGGGGCCATAAGACTGACCTGTTGGTGGAAAAGGTGCAGCTCCTGCACGCAAATCCTCAATATGCATATATGAGGACCAGTCCCTGTCCGGGACTTGGCACATGCTGGAGACACCCACCTACCTACTCCCAGCCCCAACTATCACATACACACATACACCCTACACGGACTTGATACAGGCTATCGATGCCTCCCCTGGCACCCACACCACATGCCTGGGACCCTTACCCTGCTGAGCCGACTGCAACGACCACCCCCACAGATAACCAGACCTCACCTCCTACAGCGACAGCCTTGCCCCCCCCCCCCACCTGAAGACACCTGACCAGCAATGGAGCCGACCAGTACACCCTCGGTGGAGCTGCACAGTTCACAGAGGCAGAGGAAGCCACCTAACCTGCTGAACCTCTAGGACCTGGTCTTGTTTTTTTTAAAGAGGGCATGAATGTAGTGATATGTATATATGTATATACTGCTGCTGCTCTGTGCATAAGTGGCTGGCCCGCCCAATGATGACTGGATCCCCTGTAACCCCTACCCCTTGACCTGGCCATAAAGGTCAACCTCCCTGCCCTCTTCCATTCATTCAAGCACATTAAGTTGGGCCAGCCGAAATCTAATGTGTATGAAAGCCTATCATTCCTCACTCAGTTTTTAGAATCATATGCATTAAATGGTGGGCTATTGAGATGTGCAGAGCAACAAAGGGATTTAGGAGTGATGGTAAATAGTACCCTCAAAGCTGATACTCAGGTAGATGGTGTGGTGAAGAAGGCATTTGGAATGTTGGCCTTCATAAATCGGAGTATTGAATTCAAGAGTAGGGAGGTTATGATGAAATTGTACAAGGCAAATTTGGAGTACTGTGTACAGTTTTGGTCACCAAATTATAGGAAAGATATAAACAAAATAGAGAGAGTACAGAGAAGGTTCCTGAGAATGTTGACAGGATTTCAAGGTTTGAGTTCCAGGGAAAGGTTGTGCAGACTGGGGCTTTCTTCTCTGGAGCATAGAAGATTGAGAGGGGACTTGATAGAGGTGTTTAAGATTTTAAAAGGGACAGACAGAGTAAACGTGGATAGGCTTTTTCAATTAAGAGTGGGGGAGATTCAAACTAGAGGGCATGGTTTAAGGTTGAAGGGGGAGAATTATAAGGGGAACATGAGGGGAAATATCTTTACGCAAAGGGTGGTAGGGATGTGGAATGAGCTTCCGACAGACGTGGTCGAGGCGGGATCATTGGTTACATTTAAGGAAAGACTGGATAGTTATATGGATAGGAGAGGACTGGAAGGGTATGGACTGGGTGCTGGTCAGTGGGACTAGGAGGGTGGGGATTTGTTACGGCATGGACTAGTAGGGCCGAATTGACCTGTTCTGTGCTGTAAGTGGTTATATGGTTATAGCGTGCATATCAGTGTAATTGGGTGAAAGGGCCTGTTACATTGACTGCTATCTAAAATCACCAGGAATCAAGTCATCACTTTTATTTGTCGTTTATACCATGCTCGCATGGTAAAGACGAGATAGCGTTTCTCTAGGTCCACTGAGCAAATTTACATAAATTTAAGTTAAAATAGAAGTTAAAATATTAAGATATATACAGTAAAAGTCAAGGGCCACTATCCATATCTGTTCTGGGAATTTAGGAGCCTGATGGCTTGGGGGGAAAAAAAAACTGTTGCCCAATCTGGACTTAAGAGTTTGAGTGCTACGGTACCTCCTACCAGATGGTAGCAAGGAGAAAGGTTTACATGAGGGGTGTGTGGAGTCCTCACAATGTTTATTGCTTTCTGCCTGTATCTTGTAGATATCCATCATAGTAAGAAGAAAGCCATTAATGATCTTTTGTGCTGACCTCACTATCCTCTGCAGGGTCTTGTCATTCGAGGAGGTACAACGACCAAACCAGGAGGTGTTGTAGTTGCGCAGGATGCTCTCGATACATTCTCTGTTGAATGTAGTGAGGATGGAGGGTGGGAGATGAACTTTCCTCAGCCTTTTCAGGAAGTAGAGGTGCTGCCTGACCATCCAAAGGCTGACTTCCTTGGAAGAGTGTGTTCACTTCTTTTATGGATTGGGTGCAGATGGTGACCCCTTTCCACATTCCTGGCCTTCCCTTGGCTGGCCAAGTGGATACTTCCTGTTTCTGTGATAACCTAAGGACACACTAACGTGCATCTTCTCTAATTATCATTACAGCAAAAACAAGCATGGGAACATACAAGAGGCTTGCATCCTCCTGCAGAGGAACCGATGGAGCTTCATGTGAGGATACTAATGGTGAAGAGGCTAAGTTAGTCACAGACAACACATGGATGCATCTGACTCCACACAGCTCAGATACAGATGAACGGTGAGAATTGGGAGTCATAATGTACGCTTCATAGGATGAGCACCTGCAATCAAGCCAAATGGGAAAAAAGTGTGTTTGAAGTCTGGCTGGATGGCAGTGCAGGGTGAGAGTATTCTGATGTGCACCCCTAAAGGGAAGCACACAGGAGAAATTGCATAGCAGACTGCTGAAGGCCTTCAACTTGCTGCAGCTTGTGAGAACCTCACAGGAGTTCAAGTCCAAAAGACTTCTCATTCAGAGGTCGGAGAATCCTTTGAGTATTCATTTGCATTTGCACCACACGCAGAAAATCTAATGAACATAAATAAAGGTGAGACACAATTTCAAGACATGGATGCCTTTGCGAGGTCAATGACATCAGTTCCTTCAGTAAGACGGTCAAAATGTCATCATTCATATAGTACTTAGCTCATACAGCTTTGCATTTACTTTATGAAAGCATAACTATGTGTACAAACCAGGTTATAAGTGGGGTGAAAGTGGTGACACAGTAATAAAGAAGTCATCTGGCATGCCTGACTTTATTGGCCAAAGAATGAGTTCAGGAGTTGGAACTTCAAGTTATAGATGTACAAGATGTTAATGAGTCTGCACTTGGAATATTGTTATGTAGTTCTAGTTGCCTAATTATAGGAGGGGTATCATTAATCTGGAAAAAGAGTGCAGAAAAGATTCACAAGGATGCTAGCAGGACTGGAAGTCTTAAGGAAAGATTGGATAGATTGCTGATTAATTCACCAGAGGGTAGGAGATGTGTAAAATCATGGAAGACATGTAGAAGATGACAGTCTTTTTTCCCAGGGTAGAGGAGTCTAAAACTAGATAGTGAGAAAGGAAAGATTTAAAGGGGATCTGAAATGTAATTTTCCCATTAAGAGGTTATATTGGTAGTCCAGAAAAAGATACTAACAGAAACCTGTGCTTGATGGAGTTTTAAGTGGAACAGCTGTTCCACAGGGCAATCCCACTCTCTTGGCAGAAGAGACCTTGATCCAATGGCACTGACAACCATTACAGCTGGACACCCCTCTTGCTGCAGTGGATGACCAGGATGTTTAATTGTCTTAGCGCTCCACAACTCCTGCTGGGCCTGCCTTTTTGACTATTGGACCATTCATTGGTCTCTTCCACTCACTCTGCCAAGGCCAGACTTCACACGCTGGGATAGACAGATCCCCTACCTCACTGAGGGTTGAAGACCTATGGGCTACCCTTACTCGTTTAGCCTGTCTGCCGAGATGGTTTACTGGGGTGTGGGTGCTGCGCGTGCTACAACTACTTGAAGCCACTGGTGAGAGCTGAGTGTCATGAGTGTACTGACAATAACCACACCAGCAGTGCGAGTATAAGACAGCTTTAATAAACTAATATGTACACTAAGAGATCTTGTCTCTCTGCAAGACGAACCTGGAAGGCTAGACTGTAGCTCTGGACTGCTTTATATACAAGGTCACTGGGTTGACTCCTGGTGACCTAGTGGTGTAATTGCATATCACCACAATGAGTGTCATGGTGGATGAGCTGCCTGAAAATGGTACGGCAGGCCCCCCCTTCCCACCAGAGGTGCTATCCCTCCCTAGACACCCCATACACCATAAATACAAACAAATGGAGTGAGTTCAGGTAATCAACTTTGCCAGCATTTATAATCTTGGTGAAAATTCTTTTTCAAAATTCCACATTGGAAATAACTATTTCTAAATTCTGTGGAAAATAGTCAAAATCCAAAGATGTGACAAGTCACGTGAATCCCTCAGGCAGTCTAAAGCATCTTTCATTCAACACAATACCTTGACACGTAGCAGTAGTTTTCTTCACAAGAGGCTTCCTCAGCATTCCAATAACATGAGTTATTCTCTTTTGACTGATGCTGGTTGAATGAAGAATGTTGGCTTGGATACTGACACACCATTCTGTTATTCCAATACTGCTACAGCAATGAAAGTTCAACTTAATAGGATAGAAATCTTTCTTTGGGCAATTTCACTGTACATAAACTATCATAGGTTCAGCCTAGAAATTTGCATGAGAAATTCCTTCTATATTATCCATGTATCTTTCAAAGAATGGAGGGATTGTAAGCAAAATAGATAAAGGCATCAAGATTGATTAATGATGATAATATAGAAACTGTATATTCAAAAAGACGTAAGGGTCCATGTACATGAGCATGGATTGACCAGAATGATACCTGGATCCAAGATTAATTTAGAAGGAGAATGTTAATAATGTTGATTTTATACCTCCAAAATTTAGATGGCTAACATTTAATTAAGGTTTAAGATGTTATGGAGCATTGATCTGGCTGTGAGAGGAAAACATTCTCCATTGATTTTCCAGGAGATTGAATACATAAGCAGAGATGTCATGTTATAATTGTAAAATGTGTGGGTGAAACCACACTTGGAATACAGTATTATGATCAGTTCTAGTTGCTCAGCTATGGGAAAGATGTCATTAAGGCAGAAAGGGTGAGGATAAGGTTAAGAAGAATTTTAGCAGGACTGTTTGGCTTGAATTATAAGGAGAACCTGGAGAGGCTGGGAGTTTTCCTTACGAAATAATGGGAGGTTGAGGGGGAGAACTTATAAGATTTATAAAATCATGAGGCACATAGATAGTCTTTTTTCAGAGTAAACCAGACTAAAACTAGAGGGATAGATTTAAGGCAACGGAGGAGGGATTTAAAAGGGATGTGAGAAGCAACTTTTTCACAGAGGGTGGTGGGTCTATGGAACATGCTGCCATATGCGGTTTAGATATAGATCCAATTGTAATGTTTAAAAGATATTTGGACAGGTACGTGGATAGGAAAATTTTAGTGGGATATAGGCCAAACACAGGCAAGTGGGAAACTTGGTCACTGTGGACATTAGGCCAAAGGGCCTGATTCCATGCTGTAAAGCTATGATTTGTCTAGGTTCAGCTTCAGCAATAGACCTAACAAAAAACAATACGTACGTTATTGTGTACTAAGTTAATTGGAAAATATGGTATCTAAAACCAGTTGAGTTGCAACTGAAAGGCAGAGAATGTCCAAAGAGCTAAATGACCTAGATTTTGATCCTTCATCATTCAAGAATATTGATCATTCTGATTTTATGATGAAACCAGATGTGGGCTCAGCCAAATTTCTGCCTTATTATGTGCAGTTAAATGAGTGGTATTTTATTACCGGCATAAATTCATTACAGGAACAGGAAAAGCTATTATTTCCTGAAATACCTCCTGCCAGCTGGCACAAATGTGAGCCCTTAATTCATTCACCGGCTTCATTTCCATCCACTTAACTCAGTAAGGATGGAACTTACTGACTTTAAAACTTCATTTCTTTTTTTATTTTAAAGGATACCAGTAATTCCTACCGAACACAAAACCAGAATGTACCTGGTCGGCTATACTAACTGCTGTAAAACTGCTGAAGCTTGGTACTTAACAGAGTGAGCACCTGGGATAATATGAACAAAGTAAAACAAACCAGCTCGAAGTTAGAAAATGTTATTACAAATGTTTCGACCCACTGTGTTTCTTGGCTCTTTGCTTTTCAAGAAATGCTCCCCACTGAAGCTTGATCTGTTCCAGCAGACACTCCGGTGGGGAGTGGAAGGGGGGGGGGGTTGTTCCAGAGGGGCTCAGACTGTTCCAGCTGACTCCTTGGGGGAGGGGGTTCTCAAACTGTCACAGCTGATATGGGGGGGGGGGAGTGAAGGGGGGGGGGGGATCTCAGGCTGTTTCAGCTAACAGTGGGGTGGAGAGTGGAGATGCAGATTTTCAAATGGTTCTGCGGGAGAGGGAGGTAACTCTGTTTTAGCTTTGGTGATGGGGGGGTGGGGGTTGTCCTCAGACTGATCTAACTGAGAATTTGTGGGGTCGTGTTCTGTCTATCCCAGCTGGCATCTCCCAGAATCAAACAAACACTGTAGAGGTTTGGTATCTGAATATTTTAAACAAGCATCAAATATGGGTCAGGCAGCGTCTGTTCAGAGAAAAACAAAGTCAACGATTCAAGTTGATGACTGACTTTTCATTAGAATCAGGGAGAGTGAGAAATAAAACAAGTTTTAAGTGGCAGTGAGAGTAGAGAATGGGTGGAAATGCTCGTGAAGGGGCAGAAACCAGGAGGGAGTGAATGATGCAAGTTGGCAAAAAGATGGTGACGATGTGGAAGAACAGATGGTGCTTCTCAGGTATATATTGAGTTTCTTTGGAACTGTATAGGAGGATGAATACAGAGACCTTAGCAAACTACACTCTTCAGAATTGGATACTGAGTTTAACAATTACAGATTAGATTTCCAGCAGGTGTACTGTTTCCATTTTCCTCTCTGGTATTTCAGATATTGTTTCCTCTTACTAATATCCCTCCCCCCCCCCCCGCCCCCCCTCAGACACACCTTTCATGGCCTCTTGTGTTGGCAGCATCACCAATGTCTTTCCTGGTCTCTCATAGCTTTCACTCCACCCATCCTCCATTTCCTCGGCATCTTAAATTTTTCTGATATTTTTACGGTACCATGTGTATTTTTTTGGTAACAGCAAAGGTTCATTCAGCACTAATCTCTCCAGACAGAGAGGACTTTTTCCCCAGGGAATGTGATGAATCACTGGAAATTGCTGAGAGTGTAGAACATGTTGTTGTTTGCACTGGTTGGGAGGAAACTTCAGCATTGAAATATATGGACATTGCCAGCAATTTTTCTACTTGAAGTTTCCCACAGCTAATGCAGATTAAATCAAATTACCTACCCATATCTCCACCCTGCTTCAGTAACAGTCAGCCCATTCCATCAACTTCTGATGTAAAAGTTAGAGAATGCTGGAAAGGCATTCTGAAGTATTATTTTAGTTCATGGCTTCTTTTGCTGTTTTTCAAGCTGAACAGTGAGCCTTTTCTTTCCCCCCCTCCCCCCCACTCCCCTCACAAATTGTTAGTGAAACAGCCTGAGTTCTCCCCCCACCCCGTTGTTCCTCCAACCTGAGTATGGCCTCATCTCGACCGAAGAGGAGGCCATAGATGGACATATTGGACTGGAAATGGGATGTAAAATATATTTCACTGGGAGATCTCACCTCCTCAGGTGAACAGAGTGTAGGTGCTCAACGAAATGGTCTGCGTTGGGTCTCGCCAATGTCCAGAAGGCCACACCAGACGCAATATGCCCAGGGTTGGCACCAAGGGGGGGCATCCATGGGCATTGACCCCACCCCAAACAAGGTGCTGTACTCCCCATGATACATCCCTGGCCGTCATACCTACCCCACTCCCTCCCATGTCACATGCTAGCGACTGTCCACCCACCTGTCCACTAGCATACGTTAAGCTTGATGCAATAAAAAGTACCTTCTTGTCCCATGTTGAATGGATGACCTGTCAGCACCCCCTCCCCCCCCACCACACCTGACAAGTCGGATCTTGTCAGCAACCCTCACCCTGCCCCCCCATTCCCATTGACAGGTCAGTCCCTGCCCCCCTCTAACTTACTAATGCCCCCCTCTAATATATGTTCTGGTGCTGACTGATTATACCAACCCAGAAGACTCATGCGTGAAGTGTTGTCTCACCTGAAAGGACTGTCTTGGGTCTCAAATGGTGGTGAGGAAGGAAGTGTAAGGGCAGGTGTAGCACTTGCTCCATGTACAAGCATTAGTGCCAGGAGGGAGATCAGTGGGAAGTGATGAGAGGAATAAATGAATAAGTGAGTTGTGTAGGAAGCAGTCTCTGTGGAAAGCAGAAAGTGGTGGGGAGGGAAAGATGTGTTTGATGGTGGAATCTTGCTGGAGAATTAAATGTTGGACATGGAGGCTGGTGGGGTGGTAGGTGAGGACAAGGGGAATCCTATCCCTAGTGGGGTGGTGGGAGAATGGGATGAGAGCAGATGCGTGTGAAATATGGGACATGCGTGTGAGATAGAGTTGATGGAGAAGGAAGGGAAGTCCTTTTCTTTGAAAAAGGAAGACATCTTCTTTGTCCTGGAATGAAAAACCTCATTCTGAGAGCAGATGCAGTGGAGACGGAGGAACTGAGAGAAAGGGACAGGGTGGGAAGAATAGTCTAGGTAATTGTAAGAGCCCGTGGGCTTATAGTAGATATCAGTAACTAAGCCGTCTCCAGAAATAGAGACTGAGAGATCAAGGAAGGGGAGGGAGGTGTCAGAAATGGACCAGGTAAACATGAGGACGGGGTGAAAGCTGGAGACAAAGTTGATGAGGTCAATGAGCTCAGCATGTGTGCAGGAAGCAGAGTCAATGTAGTCTTTGAAGTAGCAAAGGAAAAGCAGGGGACGGATGCCAGTATTGGCATGGAACATGGACTGTTTCACATAGCCAACAAAAAGGAAGGTGTACCTGGGACCCATACGGGTGCCCGTAACTACACCTTTAGTTTGAAGGAAGTGAGAGGAGCCAAAGGAGAAATTATTGAGGGTAAGGACCAATTTTGCCAGACAGAGAAGAGTGGTGGTGGAGGGGAACTGGTGAGGTCTGGAATCTAAGAAGAAGTGAAGGGCTTTGAGACCTTCCTTGTGGGGGATGGAGGTATATAGGGACTGGACATCCATGGTGAAAATAAGACAATGGGGGCCATGGAACTTGAAATTATTGAAAAGATTCAGAATATGGGTGAACATAGGTGGGAAGGAGTTGAACAAGGAGGGGTAAAATAGGGTCGAGGTATGCAGAAATGAATTCTGTAGGGCAGGAACAGGCTGAACGATGGGTCTGCCCGGCAGGCAGGCTTGTGGATCTTAGATAGGAGGTAGAAATAGGAAGTGCAGGGTGTGGGAAGTATGAGCTTAGTAGTGGTAAATGGAATGGCATGAGATCATGCTGGATGGGTAGATAAGAGGAGATATCTGCGAGTTGTTGCTGTGCCTTGACCAAGTGGAGGTCAGTATGCCAGACTACTAATTAGTATGGAGGGAGTGGAGACCAGAGCATTTGGAAGGGGTGAGTTTGGAATTGGAGCAAGTTGTGATGAAGTCGAGATAGTTGATGTCCTGTCAGCAGTTAGCAATGAGGTCCAGAGCAGGCAGCAGACCAGGGCTGAATGTCCATGAAGAGGAGGTAGGGGTTGAAGATGGGAGAAGGGGTCATCGGTGGGATTGGGGGAGTCCTTGTTGAAGGAGTGAGCTCAGAGATGGAGCCAGCGGATGAACAGTTCAATCTCATGGTGAATACAGAACTCACTGAGGTGAGGGCGTAGGGGGACAAAGGTGAGGTCCTTACTAAGGATAGAGTGTTCTGTCTCAGAGAGTGGAAGGTCAGAGGGGATGGTGAAGACCCAGCATGGATGAGAGCTGGGATTAGAGGGGGAGGGTGTTAGTGGAGAGGGGAAGATTGGGGAAAGAGGAAGATGGACCCCCTGAGAGTCCATGAGCTGACTTTTGGATCTGAGGTAGATGGGACTGTTAACTAGTGGTGGGGAAGGGGGAGATGGGAGTAGGAATGGTAGCACATGGGGATCCAGCCTGAAGTTCGAGGCTGGAGTCGTAGTTGGAGGTAGCATCATCATTTGGGTTGCCCATGGTTTTAGGAACCCTTAAAGATGTTGGTAGAGTCTAGGTTGTGCATGTGCTTTGGGCTGGTGGAGCCCCGTTGAGTGGCAGCGGTCGCAGTCAGGAATTCCAGTGTGCTGGTTTTGGAGACTGCAGGTTCAGGGTCTGTAGATGGTACATCTTCCAATCCTTGTAGGACATAATAAAGTCAAAGAAAGAGATTGCAATCTTGGATCTGACAGAGGATGAAATAATGAGTTGGTCTGTTACAAACAGCAAAGTGCAAGTCCCCGAGATGAGGAAGGGTCTGTAATAGGGACACCAGATACCTTCTCAAGGTGGATAGTGTGGCCCTCAGAGTTCGATGTGAGAAGGACTGTAAGGCAGAGTCAATTGAATGTATGTACCTGGGGTCCTTAGAAGGTCCAAAGTGTGAAGCTTGAAAATGAATCTTGAAGCCAACTGGAATGAGCAGTTGATCATTGGGAGACGGCTCTAGTACACATGATACACGCAGGGGTATTCACACACTCTTGGACCCCTGATCATTGAGAGGTTCAACTTTACTGCAAATATTAATCTATCGCAATAGTACGGTTCAGCTTACCTGTAACCCTTCCAAGCAATGTCAACAGTAGCAACCTGGTTGGAGTGGTGTCCAGTGCCATCATCATGAGGCAGAGAGAGCAAAATGTGCTTTGTGCTGGTGCTAAATACAGTGCTAATCTGTGTGCCTAGCCAAGAGTGATGCTGAGTATTTGAATTAGCCAATGGCAAGGTGTGCACTATTAGTGGCAGGAGTCTAACCTTGACTGACAGGTGATGTAACTTCCAAATACATTCCAGAACATGTGACCACCTGCAATACACACATTCCATATTGCCTCCACACACAACAGGTGTTAAGTCCCAGGTCTTGGAGTTTGCTGATCAATTTTGAGGGGATGATGGTGTTAAAAGCTGAACTATGGTCAATAAAAATCACTGATGCATGCATATTTGCTCTCCAGGCTGTGTCAGGTGTCCCTTGCTGTTTCCATTTTTGTCTAGAAACTGCAGTTTGCCTGAGGGTGACTTTCTGAAGGTCATACTTGCTCCTTCTGTAATGATCTAGATCTCTGGACTTACATGCCTGTGATCTGGTGCTCAGCAGGTACCAGATTTCATTGTTTAAAAGCACCCTAAGGTACACCTTCTTCGCACAGAGGGTGGTGGGGTATGTGGAATGAGCTGCCAGAGAAAGCCATAGGAGTAGGGACATTTACATGGATAGAAAAGGTTCAGAGGCATATGGGCTTAACAAAGGAAAATGGGATTAATTTAGTCAGAATGATCAAGATGTGCCAAAGAGTCTGTTTCCATGCTGAGAACTCTTTAGATAAGGATGTGAAGGCGTGGTACAGGTGATCTCCACTCCCTTGTCTACTCATCAATCCCTCCTCATCAATCGCCACCCACCCTCTCACCACCGAGGGTGCCATATCCCAAAGGGAGACAGTATCTTCATGCTCATCGTGGGTATGCCAGAGGGTTGGACTTATGGCTCCTCAAATGTTTCCAGAGTAGAACCAGCCCTGGAGACGTCAGCCATGCTGGCAGCTTGGTCCCTGTCACTGATTTCCTGGGAAAGGAAACCCTAAGTTTAAACAGTGTGGGATTGTTAGCTGCAAATATAAGGGACCTGATGGAGTGGAGCACCTCAGGAAGGACCTCTTGCCAGTGGGAGACTGGGAGGCTCCTAAACCATAGGGATAGGAGGACAGCCTTCCAGACTGTAGCATTCTCCCTTTCCACCTGCCCATTCCCCCAGGGGTTATAGCTGGTAGTTCTGCTCGTAGTAATATCTCTGGCCAGCAGATACTGGCACACCTCATCACATAAATGCAGGCCCCTGGTCACTATGAATATAGCTGGGAAAGCCAAACACAGTGAAGAGACTGTGTAGGGCCTTGATGACTGTGGTAGCTGTCATGTCAGAGCAGGGGATGGTGAATGGAAAACACAAGTACTCATCAATGACATTGTGGAAGTAATCACTGCAGTCCAAGGAGGGGAAGGTCCTTTGAAGTTGATACTCAGGCGTTCAAAGGGGCGGGTGGTCTTTATCAACTGCACTCTGTCTGACCGGTAGAAACATGGTTTGAACTCTGTGCAGACGCAGCAGAATTTGATTATTGACCTGATCTCCTCGATGGAGTGTGGCAGGTTGCGGGCTTTGATGAAATGGAAGAACCTGGTGACTCTGGGTTGTCAGAGATTATTGTGAAGGGCTTGTAAGTGGTGGATTTGTATGCTGACATAGGTTCCAAGGATAGGGGACCTGGGGGCTCATTAGTTTCCTGGGCTGGTACAAGATATTATAATTGTAGTTGGAAAGTTCAATTCTCCACCTCAATATCTTCTCATTCTTGATTTTACCTTGCTGCTGGTTATTGAACATGAACGCAACTGCACATTGGTCGGTTAGCAGGGTAAATAGTTTCCCAGCCAGGTAGTGCCTCCAGTGCCATACCGTCTCGACAATGGCTTGGGCCTCCTTCTCAACAGAGGAGTGTCAAATTTCAGGGCCTTGGGAATGTAGGAAAAGAAAGCAATGGGTCTGCTCGTTTATTAAGTATGGCAGCCAGAGTCAAGTCTGTCACATCACTCTCCACCTGGAACGGGATGGATTCATGGCTTTGGCGATGTCTGCCTTGATGCAGCCGAAGGCTGCACGGGCCTCTGGTGTTGGGGGTAAGAGGTGGATTTAACGAGGGGGTGGGCCTTGTCTGCGTAGTTGAGGACCCACTGTGCATAGTAAGAAAAAAATCCCAGGCACCTTTTCAGGGGCTTAAGGCTATGGGGGAGAAGGAGTTCCTGGAGAGGGGGCATGCAGTCAGGTTCAGGACCAGTTACTCCATTCTCAACGACACAGCCAAGGATGGCAAGGCAGGTTTTGCAAAATACACGTTAGCCTCATTGTACATGAGGTAGAGGAGCTTGTGGTATGGAGAAATATTTGAAGATTGGCCTCATGGTCAAGGAAGTTGTGTCCACAGGTAGTAACATTGTCATAGTACGGAAATGTGGCCTGCAGCTGGTACTGATCTACCAAGCTTGTCAATCCATAATAGAGGAAAAGAGTAACTATGTTGACTTGTTTACCATATTTTCCAAGTTCATGTAAATTCCAATTAACAAACTATTCCATTATCATGTTGTTATTTAATTACAAACCTTTGCTAAAATGTGATAAAAATGTTCCTTTTTCACCTTCTAGAATATAGTACAGATGTATCGTAAGCATACTCCTGTTTATTAATGCTAAACCACCACAATGAACAAATAGATGTTGGACATTTGAGTTCTGATAATTCTCCAATAAACAGGACACAAATGCACCAGGTGCAGCTGGCTAACAAGTATAATCATCTTCAGCTGAACGCTAACTTAATTTCAATGAAGGGCTATCTCATTGTACAATTATCTTTCATCTCTCTTCCTTACAGCTCATCCTCTCTTCCTCAAGCTCTTTCCCAGGCTAGGTTATCAGGATGGAAGCCTCTTTTTTTCAGTCACAGATCGCTGAACATGGTAAGGTGTCTGTCTGCATTCAGTTGTTTATTGTTCACTGACCTTCAGAATTGCTAAGAAAGGCTGCTAGAAAATCTGAAACAGTTTCTGGAATTTCTCAGCGACCTTATAAAGACCATATGTGGTCAGTAATTTGACTGTCACTGCAGGGTGTAACATAATGTATGCATTGGTTAAATATGGAATTTGGGAAAAAATGAAATACTCTGTAAACTATTAAAATTAATGCATATCAAATGACTGTATCCTAACCAATAGTTCCAGGCTCAAATAACATGTGGGCATGCTAGGTTGTACTCCGAGAACTATTTGTGTAAAAAAGTAAATCATGAAAGCTGCATACACCGTGGTTGAAGTAAAAACATAATGTTGGAGAAACTCAGCTAGATGTTCTGCAGAGCATCCTATGCCATACGAGGTCTGTGGTTAGTAAGGGATTACTTTAGTTGGTATGTAACTGCAAGGAAAGAGATTGACAACCAGTGGTCTAACACATTCCTCTGCTCCTGGATGTTCCATATAGCATCCTATGCCATAGTCCTAACACCTTCCTCCACTCCTGGATGTTCCACAGAGGAATTACTTAAGATATGTGAGTGGAAAAGAAAGGTTGCGAACCACTGTAATAAATGGAATACACTAGATTATTCAGCACTTTGGAATCTTCCCTACATAAATGAAGGATAGACACTGCTAAGTTTCTTTGAAATACAAGTAAAGATGCATATTGATAATTTTACAAAAGAACAGGTTCCTAGTACTGACAACATAATTGCAGAGTTGATGTGGGTAAGTGATGAAGACACTGTGAAAGCGGTAGAAAGCTTTTTAACAGAAAATCATGAAGGAAAGCTACATGAAGATGAAGAAGAATCTTCAGAACTTTGGAGAATAAAAGAGCAAATGCATTTCCAAATTCAAGAAATAAGCTTCTTTTATTGTTATGTAAAACAAAAGATGTAATATTACACAACATTTGAGTTAGTCTGCCATAAGACAGAAGATTAGCTATCAGCAGAAATTGTCTGGCACCCCTTACAGCTAGAGAAAGTGAAGCAAAAGAGAGTAACTGAGTGTCCATGGATTCACCTCCAGCATTCCTGCAGCCACACAGGCCAATCCTTCAGCAACCAAACTCCAGATCCAAACCTCCGACACGATCAGGAAACCTTCAACACTCAAGTCCCCTTGGGAGCCTGTCCCACATTTGTCCTAAATTGCAGCTTTATTATGTTGCCATTTAAATGTGGTACTGCTGCCAGGAAGCCCTCCCACAATCTTTACTAAAGAAATGTTTGCACCTCAGTGCAATTTTAACAGTCAAGTCTGATATCGTTGGGCTAAGGTTATAGTTTGTGATTATAAAGCAATTCTGCTAATGGTGATGGCCCACACTACCAAATGGACACCTGTTTCTATTTTACCTCCTACGAAATTGTGTTAGACCAAAGTATCTGTAACAAATATAATGTTAGGGATGAGACAGAACAGGTGTGTATCCCTCATCTTAATCTGTTCTGACAATCCAGTCCACCAGCTATATTTTTCAGGATTCACACAGCTTGGCCTGTGATGCTGCTACCAAGTCACATAGGAATTTGAAGTCAGGGTACATCCTCTGGCCCCGCTACTTTTAGGGCATCTTCATTTGTTGTCCAACATGGATTTCTCAGCATTGGGAGAACAGTAAATGGTAACAAGCAGAAATTTTCCTGGCATCTTTGACATGATGTCATGGCAGCTCATGGATCCTGGTGTCAATCACAAACTCTCAGTGATAATCCTGATGAAACTTCAACAGGCCCAAGGTGTCAAGACACAAAGTACTGGAGGAACTCATCAGGCCAAAGTGCATCCATGGAAGGCAAAAGACCATCAATATTTTGGGCCAAATCCCTTCATCTGGAATAACAAGAAACATCCAGATACCCACATTAAAGTGCAGAGGGAGGGGGAGGACTTAGATACAGGACTAATGTGTATTGAGTAGCAAAAGCCACATGAATTATGCAGAGATATGTGAACCAAGAGTCAATGCATAGATCAAAGTTTGGAGTCAGTCTCACCAGTGAGACAGAAGGTAGCAAGAGATTGCAATGGAAACATTTTTGATGCATCTTGCAATAATGATTCTGGGACCCTACTATCCCAAGCTATTGATTGATTTCACCTTTGGAGCAGCTTTGCCATTAGATATAAGTTTTGCAAAATCAATAGAATTGTGACAGACTACTGCATTCATATCCAAGGGTTGGACAATGCAAAATGTGATAACCAGCTTTATTTTAATTATATATTAACAGAGGAGCTGTTTTAATGGCTTACCAAGTTAAATTAAGAGTTGACAAAACTACAGTGGGCCTCACACAGTAGTTTTCAAACTTTTTCTTTCCACTTACATACCACCCCAGAGGTGCTCTGTGATTAGTAAAGGATTACTTAAAGTGGTATGTGAGTGGGAAGAAAAAGTTTGAAAACCACTGTTTTAACCGTACCTAATTGACTCGTAAAGTGCACAGTTTCATAACTCCAAAGGAAATGGGCCAAGGACCATTTTTCTCAAGCAAAATAACAATAACAATTGGCTCTAGAGCAGTAATTCTCACCTTTTTTCCCCTCTCACATACCACAAGTAATCCCTTACTAATCATAGAGCACCTATGGTTTAGGGATTATTTTAGGTGGTATGTGAGTGGAAAGAAAAAGGTTGAGAATCTCTGGCCAAAAGCAGCCAAGGGCAAGCTGATTTCTTTCTCTGAGAATTGGTGAACCAGATAAGTTTTATAATTCAAAACATTTTTTGAAAGGAGGTTAAAGATGAGTTACTTCAGCCTCCCTTGCGGCAATGGCGGGACGTAAACTGAACATCTTGGAATTATTAGTGCCATAACCTGATCACAGAGTCTCCGCTCCCCATGGAGAGAAAACTTAAAAAATATAATTGAACGTTTTCTACCAAGTAGTTAAAAAGAAAAGAATGAAGAAAAGTCTGGCTAAGACCAAAATTGTGTTTCCACTAATAAGCTTTTACTCCTCCATTTCCTGTGGGAACTATTAGAAATTTCTTCCACATCAGCAACCAATTACCCACTTAAGGAATTTATCACTGTGTTTTCTAACAGTGATAGCATTTGGGGAATTTATATGGGGATCCATACTTATGCAGATTGACTATGAAATAAATAGCTTCCTGTGGGTGAAAACATAGAGACATTAGTATTTTGTGCATTGGAATGGAAAGCAGATGTTTGCTGATCAACAACCAACAGGTGATGACAGGAGCTACGTACAAGGCAGCTGTTTCTCAATTAGTATTTTTGTGGTCTCTTGAGCGTGCGAGAAAAAAGACATTTTTTTTAATTTTAATGTCCTAATTTTAACTTGGCAGCAGCCACGCAACAGGGCTCAGGCAGATGGTAAACTAGCCAACCATCAGCTACAGGAGGCCACCCTGAGGCATTTTTGAGTTGGTGGAGGGGGGTGGGGGTGTTTGGAGGACCATAGCATGGAAAGGGTGTCTTACATTTTCCATCTCAGGACCAGAGGATCAGAATTAATCCACTGGACCTCACAAGAAATCTAAAATATAGTTTTTACAAAGAAAACCTGTGCTTTTGCATCTCGCCTCACACTAACCCTAATCCTAACCTTAACCCTGACTGGCTTACCTCCTCTTATCATTGAATAACCAAGTGAGGAAGCCATAGTAAGTCAAACAAGAATGGTTTCTTGGAGTTCTCTGGTTTGCACCTGATAATATTATCAAAGACCACTCTGCAAATTGAAGAAGGAAGCTACTCATATCAACAATCTCCCATCTCAAACAATTGGAAACAACAGGAGAACACAGGAAATATGGTGATGAAGCCCAAAGGTTATTTTAATGTCTTCCTGTATAGTTCCTGGCAAGCAGGCAGGACTAACTTCACACCTTAAATTTCCAATAAAGGTATTACTACAAATGTAATTATGTATTGCAGAATTAACAACATTCATATTTTCTAATAGTCTCAATATGCTGACTTTTGAAACTGTGTCATCAAAACTTTAAGGTCCTATTGCAATAGCCAAAATATTAACTTCAGTTTGCAGAAGTAAATTCTGATATGGATTCCCAGAAGATATGTCCTTCACCCAAGACTTCATTCAAGTCGAAGTTCAAGTTTATTTATCATTCGATTGTAAAAATACACCCTGACGAAACACTGTTCTCCAGTCCTTGGGTAAAACATTGCAAACACATATGCAAACATAACACGCATATATACAAACAATACACAGGCACAGTACATACATACATACATACAAATATTAAAATAAATAAATATCATTGTTAAATTGGTGGGTTTGAATGAACAGTTCAGCAGTCTCACTGCCCATGTGAAACAACCAGAAGATACAGTGTGTGGGGTGGTGGGGTCCTCACCGATTTTGCAAGCCCTCTTTAGACAACGATCCCAGTAAATGATATTGATTGGGGGATCTTATGCTCTTATGGTTCTATGGATTGACCTGATCTGATGCTCTACAACAATGATTCTCAACCTCTTTTCCAGAGCCGTAGGTGCTCTGTGGTTAGTAAGAGAATACTGAAAGTGGTATATGAGTGAAAAAAAAGGTTGAGAACCAGTATTATACAGCAACCTAACCACAGCCAGCCAGGATGCTCTCAATAGAACTCATGTAGAAAGTTAATGGAGTCGTAGCTGGTATCCTTGCCCACCTCTTTCTTCTCAGGCAGTGTAGTCACTATTGCACCATCCTGACAAGTGAGGAGCTGTTGTGTATCCAGGGTAGGTCATTTCTTAAGTGAACTATGAGGAACTTGGTGCTCTCCACTCTTTCCAAAACCTAAGTATTAATATCATCCCTGGTCCTCCTGAAGTACACAATCATCTCCTTTGTCTTGTCCGTGTTGAGACAGGTTATTATTCTCACAACATTTCAAGATCTGCTCCATCTCTTCTCTGTAGTATGACTCATCATTGTTGGTGATGAGGCCAAACACTGTTGCGTCATCTGCAAACTTAATGACTCAGTCGAAACTGGATCTAGTCATGGTCAGTAGCATGAACAACTGTGAGCTGAGCACACAGCCCTAAGATAGGCCAGTGCTCAGACTGATGGTGCTCACCATTCTGTTGCCAACCCAGCAGTGGCGGATTAACTCTTAGACTAAGTAGGCTGAAGCCTAGGGACCCAGAGGGGAAAAAGGGCCCAAACCCCTAGGCTTCAGCCTACTCAATAAAGGGTAACCTGGTCTTGGTTTATCATTTCACACTTACTGCGCGGGTGAAGCTGGTGACTGTGGGCCAGCCAGTGTCGTGCCATTGCAGGGGTGACACGCGTGGTTGTTTCTGTGGTTGCAGCTCACCTTCTGACCACCAAACTATTAGATTTTTAACATCCAATTCAGTCAGAGAGAGTTAAAAATTTAATAGTTTGGTGGGAGGTGGAGGATTGGAGGGGCGGGGTTTGAATCCTGCCCATAATCTCCAGTATGCTGGATAACAAGGAGCCCCCCCACGACCAGCTCTCAGCTGGACTCTCTGCCACTGCCACGAGAGCAGAGTAAGTAAGTGATCACTTTAATTATTCATTCGGTTTAAAAATAAATTAGCCAGATATATCTCTGTCTGCAACTCAGAAGAAAGTTTCAGCCTTTACCACACTGATAGCCAGACAAGCAATTTTATTGAAATGGAAAGATGACTCTTCACCTCTCCATACACAGTGGTTACATGATGAAATAACCTATTCAAGCTTGGAGAAAATTAGATACAACATTAAAGATAGAAATTTTCAATTTGTAAAGATGTGGGGCCCATTCATAGATTACTATCATGAGTGGAAGAATTAAGAATTTTGAATGTTCCGGAAATTCTCTGTCCAATGTCTGGAGGTCGCTATCTGATCCACAATTTCTCTTTTCTTTTACAAAGGTTACCTTGATTAGAGGGAGGGGGTAGATTCAATTTAATTTTTAGGGTGTTTTTGTTTTTTTTAACAATTTTTATTTGGATTAATTTGGCAAATATGTGTTCTACATGGTTATTCAATAACTTGTTTCTCATGTAGATTAAGGAACTGTCTAATGTAGTTTCATCCTTTTTTTTAATACTTGTATGTATATGAGATGACAGTTTTCCTTAAACTTATGTATTTAAGTTTATATGTTAAACGCAATGAAAATATTTAAAAGAAAAAATAAAAATAAATTATGAACGACGGTCAGAATAGTTTCTGGAAATTGTACCCAGAGTTTGCAATGGTTGCTGTATTTGGTTGAAAGGCGGGACGGCTGGTGGTACAAGCCAGAGTGGCGTTGCACAGCAAGGAGCTGCCCTGTGTCAGAGCCCAGTGATGAGGTCCCCATCAGCGGCCGGCACCATGACACCCCACTTCTGGCCCAACCACTCCCCTCTTTTTTTTAAATTTTTTATTTTACACACTATAAACCATATTGACCAAGATACATACAGACATTTTTTCTCTTGAATATATAGTGTCATTTTCTCCCCCTTTTTCCCCTCTCCCTTCTCTCCCTCCCTCACTCCCTTTCCCATTTATTTGAAGTTCAATCTATAAGATACATTAAACAACATTAATGTTGTCACTTAATAAAAATAAACAAGAAATTTTACTGAGACAGTTATTTTCGTTGTCTTCTCCTTCTGTCATTTTAGGTGGTGGAAGTCCATGGTAGTATTTCATGTATGGCTCCCATATTTGTTCGAATATTGTGATGTTATTTCTTAAATTATATGTTTTTTTTTAATGGAATACATTTATTCATTTCTATGTACCATTGTTGTACTCTCAAACCGCCCTCTAACCTCCAGGTTGACATAATACATCCTTTTGCTACAGCTAGGGCCATCATAACAAATCTCTTCTGTGCTCCATCCAAATCGAGTCCAAATTCTTTATTTCTTATATTACTTAGCAGAAAGATCTTTGAGTTTTTTGGTATATTGCTTTTTGTGATTTTATTTAATATCTGGTTTAGATCTTCCCAAAATTTTTTCACTTTCTCACATGTCCAAATTGCATGAATTGTTGTTCCCGTTTCCTTTTTACAGCAAAAACATCTGTCTGATACTGTTGGGTCCCATTTATTTAACTTTTGAGGTGTGATGTATAGCCTGTGTATCCAGTCATATTGTATCATGCATAACCTCGTGTTTATTGCATTTCCCATAGTTCTGGAGCATAGCTTTTCCCATGTTTCACTCCCCATCTTTATGTTTAGATCTTTTTCCCATTTTTGTTTAGGTTTACCGTTTGTTTCCTCGTTCTCCTTTTCTTGCAGTTTGATGTACATGTTTGTTATAAATTTTTTAATTATTATTGTGTCTGTAATCACATATTCAAAATTGCTTCCCTCTGGTAACCTCAGACTGTTTCCCAATTTGTCCTTCAAGTAGGTTTTCAGTTGGTGGTATGCAAACATTGTATCGTGAGTTATATTATATTTATCCTTCATTTGTTCAAAGGATAATAATTTATTTCCCGAAAAACAATTTTCTATTCTTTTGATCCCTTTTCTCTCCTATTCTCTGAAGGAAAGGTTATCTATTGTGAAAGGGATTAGTTGATTTCGCGTCAATATTAGTTTTGGTAGTTGGCAATTTGTTTTATTCCTTTCTATGTGAATCTTCCTCCAAATGTTGAGCAGATGATGCAATACCGGTGAATTCCTACGTTGCACCAATTTTTCATCCCATTTATATAGTATATTTTCAGGATTCTTCTCCCCTATTTTATCTAGTTCTAATCTGCTCCAATCTGGTTTTTCCCTTGTTTGATAAAAATCTGATAGGTATCTTAATTGTGCAGCTCTAATAATTCTTAAAAATTGGTAGTTGTAAGCCTCATTGTTTGTACCATTCTGTTAATTTATCTAGTGCTATCCTCGGTTTCCCCCCTTTCCATAAGAATTTCCTTATTATTTTCTTTAGCTCCTTGAAGAATTTCTCTGTTAGGTGAATTGGTAATGACTGAAATAGGTATTGTATCCTTGGGAAAATGTTCATATTAATACAGTTTATCCTTCCTATCAGTGTTAGTGGTAAGTCTTTCCAATGCTCTAAGTTGTCTTGTAATTTTTTCATTAATGGATGATAATTTAGTTTATATAGATGGCCAAGATTTTTATTTAGTTGTATACCTAGGTATAGCATTGCTTGTGTTTGCCATCTAAATGGTGATTCTTTCTTAAACTTTGTGAAATCCGCATTATTCATTGGCATTGCTTCACTTTTATTTGCATTGATCTTGTACCCCGATACTTCTCCATATTCCTTCAATTTCCTATGTAATTCTTTTATTGATATTTCTGGTTCTGTTAAATATATTATAACGTCAGCTGCAAATAGACTGATTTTATATTCCTTCTCTTTTATTTTTATCCCTCTTATTTTATTTTCTGTTCCTATCAGTTCTGCTAGTGGTTCTATAGCTAACTCGAACAGTGAGGGAGATTGTGGACATCTCTGCCTTGTTGATCTGCTTAAGTTAAATTGTTTTGATATATATCCATTTACTGTCACTTTCGCCAATGGCCCCCTTATATAATGCTTTAATCCAATTAATATATTTCTCTGGTAGGCTGAATTTTTGTAGTACTTTGAATAAATAATTCCATTCTACTCTGTCAAAGGCCTTCTCTGCATCTAAGGCAACTGCTACTGTTGGAGTTTTATTTCCTTCTACTGCATGAATTAAGTTAATAAATTTACAGATATTGTCCGTTGTTTGTCTTTTTTTAATAAATCCAGTTTTGTCTAGATTTACTATTTTTGGTACATAGTCAGCCAATTTGTTTGCTAATAGGTTAGCTATTATCTTATAATCTGTGTTAAGTAGAGATATTGGTCTATATGATGCTGGTGCTAGTGGATCTTTCCCTGTCTTTGTTATTACTGTAATTTTGCATGAATCTGGTATGTTTTGTGTTTTATCAATCTGGATGATTACTTCCAGGAGTGGAGGAATTAATAAGTCTTTAAATGTTTTATAGAATTCTATTGAGAATCCATCTTCTCCTGGTGTTTTATTGTTCGGTAGATTTTTTTAATATCTCCTGTAATTCTTCTATTTCAAATGGTTTTATTAATTTATTTTGCTCCTCTGTTTGTAATTTCGATAGTTCGATTTTAGTTAGAAATTCAACTATTTTGTCTTCTTTCCCTTCGTTTTCAGTTTGATATTGTTGTTCATAGAATTCCCTGAAGTTTTCATTGATCTCCGTTGGATTATATGTAATTTGTTTGTCCTTTTTCCTTAATGCCAATACCATTTTACTTTGTCTGTCTTAAACTGCCACACTAGAATTTTGTGCGTTTTTTCTCATAGCTCATAATATTTTTTCTTCATTATGTTCTTCTCCACCTTGTATGTTTGTAGTGTTTCATATTTTATTTTTTTGTCTGCCAATTCTCTTCTTTTAGTTGTATCTTCTTTATTGCTAATTCTTTTTCTGTATTTGTTATTTCCCTTTCCAACTGTTCTGTTTCCCGATTGTAGTCCTTCATCTTAGTTACATAACTTATTATTTGCCCTCTGATGAACGCTTTCATTGCGTCCCATAGTATAAACTTATCTTTCACTGATTCCGTATTTATTTCAAAGTACATTTTAATTTGTCATTCAATTAATTCTCTAAAATCCTGTCTTTTAAGTAGCATGGAGTTTAATCTCCATTTATACATTCTTGGTGGGATGTCCTCTAGCTCTATTGCCAATAACAGGGGTGAGTGATCTGATAATTGTCTAGCTTTATATTCCGTTTTCCTAACTCTCCCTTGAATGGGGGCTGATAACAGGAATAGGTCTATCCTTGAGTATGTTTTGTGTCTACCCGATAATATGAATATTCCTTTTCCTTTAGGTGTTGTTTCCTCCACATATCCAAAAGTTGCATTTCTTGCATCGATTTAATTATAAATTTGGTTACTTTGTTCTTTCTGTTAGTTTTTTTTTCCAGTTTTATCCATGTTTGAGTCCAAATTAAGGTTAAAATCCCCTCCTATTAGTACGTTCCCTTGCGTATCTGCTATCTTCAAAAAGATATCTTGCATAAATTTTTGATCTTCTTCATTAGGTGAGTATACATTGAGTAAATTCCAAAATTCTGAATATATCAGACATTTTATCATTACGTATCTCCCTGCTGGATCTATTATTTCCTCTTCTATTTTGATTGGTACATTTTTATTGATTAATATAGCTACTCCTCTGGCTTTTAAATTATATGATGCTGCTGTTACATGTCCTATCCAATCTCTCTTTAATTTCTTGTGTTCCACTTCAGTTAGATGTGTTTCTTGTACGAATCTATATCAATTTTTTTCTTTTTTCAGTAAATTTAACAGTTTCTTCCTTTTGATTTGGTTATGTATTCCATTAATATTTAAAGTCATATAGTTCAACATAGTCATTTCATACTTTGTTTATCTTTCCTTTCCGTTTCCTCATCACCACCTTCCCTTCTTATCCATTTCTGCTTTCTTTTTTTGAACACATTATAAGACAACATTTCTAAAACATAAAATATTTCCACTATTCTCATATCTAAAATTCCTTTAACCCCAATAGTCCCTCCCCTTTATGAGTTGCCCTTTGTCCCTTGTCGGGCAACCACATCTCCCCTCTCCATTTGGATTTGCGAATCCGCTCGCAAGCATCAACTGATTTCGCAGTGACAGTTATTCTTCCCCACCCAGCCCCCCCCCCAGAAAAGATTTTAGTCTTCATATATAACAAAGGTCACTCTCTTAATTCCCTCCTTACTTCCTTTTTTCCCTTTCTTTCCCTTCTTAGTTCTTACTTATAACTCTTGTTACATCTCTTCACCTCTCTGTCTGTTTTGTAGTTGTTCTGCAAATTTTCGTGCTTTTTCCGGATCCGAGAATAGTTTGCTTTGCTGCCCCGGGATAACTATTTTAACATAAATTTATAACCTTTTTTTCCATAGGGTCGTTTTTGCTGCATTAAACTCCTTTCTCTTCTTCAGGAGTTCAAAACTTATATCTGGATAGAAAATTTTTTTTTGACCCTTGTATTCCAGTGATTTTTTGTCTTCTCTTATTTTTTTCATTGCCTTCTCCAATATATTTTCTCTTGTTGTATATCTTAGGAATTTTACTAGAATGGATCTTGGTTTTTGTGGTGGTTGTGGTTTAGGGGCTAATGTTCTGTGTGCCCTTTCTATTTCCATTTCTTTCTGTAATTCTGGTCTTCCTAGGACCTTGGGAATCCAGTCTTTTATAAATTCTTTCATATTTTTGCCTTCTTCATCTTCCTTAAGGCCCACTATCTTTATATTGTTTCTTCCATTATAATTTTCCATTATATCTATCTTTAGAGCTAACAGCTCCTGTGTTTCTTTAACTTTTTTATCAGATTCTTCTAATTTCTTTTTTAAGTCATCTACTTCCATTTCTATGGCTGTTTCTCGTTCTTCCACCTTGTCTACTCTTTTTCCTATTTCTGTCATGATCATCTCTAATCTATTCACTTTTTCTTCTGTACTTTTTATTCTTCTTTTTATTTCACTGAATTCTTGTCTGCCATTCTTTTACTGTTTCCATATATTCTTTTAAAAAAAAATATCCATGTACTTGCCCTTCCCTTCATCTTCCATTTCTCTGTGTCGAGTTTGATCTTCTCCCTCCTCTTCTTCTGGGTCCACTCCAGGATCTGTGTCTTTTACCTCTATCTCTTCTGATTTTCTTGTTGGGTTGTTTATTTTATTTTGTTGGGTATTTTTGTTCTTCTTATTTTTATTAAAGGTGTCTTGGTGTTGGTCTTCTTCCTCTGAGTTAGTCATCTGTTGTTTCTTTGATTTCCTATTTTTATTCTCTTCCTTCTTGTTCCCATTATTTTCTATGTTTTCCTGTTGAGAGTCTTGCTGTCATGTTATACTTGTCTGTTTTGGCTGTGGAGATTTACTCCTCAGCTGGTCCCCACTCCCGTCGGTGTTGTTTTTGTCTTGTGCATCGCGCATGTGCGAGGATTCACGCATGCGCAGTTGCACACTTTTGTTTGACTCCGTGAGCCATCTTTGTAGTCCTGAATTCGGGGTTTCCACTGACCTCAGGGAGCGAGCTTCTCTCTCCACGGCGGGCCTCCTCATACCGGTAAGGCCTTCACCTTCCTCCTTTGACGTCCTTCCTTCTTCTTTTCTTCCTGTTGTTTTTTGGTTTTTCTTTCTTTGCTGCCATTTTCTCCACACTTTCACTTTCAATTTGTTATGGTTTCTGTGTTAGTGACTTTGTTTTTTCTCTACCTTTTTTTTTACTTTCTGGAGAGGGCTGGAATTCCCCTACCGGCCAATACTCCATCACGTGACTCCTAACCACTCCCCTCTTCATGCACCCCTTTCCACCAGGCTATTGCCATCACTGAGTACAGTGTACACACGTACACCCCGAGTTCATACCCAGCAGATAAATTTAGAATATGTGAGGGGAGGGCATTACCTGTGGTGCAAGGTTGGGGGCCTTACTAAATCTCAGCCTAGGGGCCCGGGTGGTAGTTAATCAGCCACTGAAACCCAGACACACTGTGGTCTTTCTGTTAGGAAGTCCAGAATCCAATTACAGAGAGGGATGTTACATCCAGCAAGAACAGCATCTTTACAAGCCTCTGGGGTATGGTTATATTAAATGCCCAGCTGAAATTAATGAACAGTAGCCTGACATATGAGGGTCAGGATGGAGTTGGAGGGATAAGGTTATAGCATCATCAGTGGAATGGGTTCCAAGTGTAGGTGAATTGAAATGTGTCCAGTTTCTGAGAGGTGTGCTTTGATGCATTCTATTGCCAGATGCTCAAAGCATTTCATAATGGATGTCAGTGCCACAGGGTGGTAGTCATTGAGGCTTGTTACTGTTGCCCTCTTTGGTGCCAGGATTATGCTGGCTGTCTTAAAACCCATGGGGATGATGCACTGCTGCAAAGATGTTGAAGATGTCCATAAGGATCTCCGTCAGTTGGAATGCACAGTCCTTCAGCACGCGACCAGAAATTTTGTCTGCTCCCATTGCCTTGTGTGGGTTCTCCTCACCTCAGCCACAGCTATGCAAGGGTCCTGTTCTTCAGGGGAGAAGGAACTTTCTTTGCTGTCAGCCTGTTCATCTCATTGAACTGTGCATACGAGATATTCAGTCTGTATTGAAGCAAGGTGTCATTGTCTTTGACTCATGTTTGTCTTGTGTCAGGCATTTAAGTCCGGAGATCCAGATTGATACATTAGGAGCAGGTATGACCTGCAGAAAGCTATATCCTGGATGAAGTGGAGATTCTGGATGAAAATGGGAAAAAAATAAGGGGCACCTGACAGCTGTGGCAGGGCATAAATGCCATAACCTGTTACAAAACCAAACCCGGTGAGGTAGCAGACGGCACAGCTTCACTTCCAGAGGAACTCAATGCTTTCTACACTCGATTTGACAACAGTAACCACTCTTCCTCACCTGATTTGATGACAATAACCACCCTTTAACATCCCCACAACCCCTGATGATCCCATCCTGTTCCTATCTAAGGATGACGTGTGTGCTACCTTCAGGAGAGTGAATTCAAGGAAAGCATCCGGCCCAGATGGAGTACCTGGCTAAGTATTAAAAATCTGTGCTGACCAACTTACCAATGTATTCATGGTTACTTTCAATATCTCATTCCTGCAGAGTGTGGTACCCACCTGTTTAAAACAACCGTCAATCAAAACGATGCCTGAGAAGAGGGTATAACCCGCCTTAATGAGTATCGACCAGTATCACTTACATCAACAGTGACGAACTGTTTTGAAAGGCTGGTGTTGAAGCATATGAGCTCCTGTCTGAGCGACGACATGGACACATTCCAGTTCACCTATTATAGGAACAGGACTATGGTGGATGCCAACTCATTGGCTCTACACAAATCCCTGAAACACCTGGACCACAAAGATGCATAAATCAGGATGCGCTTTATCGACTACAGTTCACATTCAACACCATCATCCCGTCAAATCCAATCAGCAAACTCCAGAACCTGGGAGTTAACACCCCACTATGTCATTGGATCGTGGATTTCCTCACTTTCAGACCTTGATCAGTGAAGATTTCTACAGATGTGTGGTGGAAAGTGTGCTGACCGGCTGCATCACAGTCTGTTATGGGGACACCAATACCACTAAGCATAATGCTCTCCAAAAGGTAGTGGACATCACAGGCAAAACCCTCCCCACTATCGAGTATATTTACAGGGAACGCTGCTGACAGAGAGCAGCAGCAATCATCAAGTATCCACACCACTCAGCACATGCTCTGTTCTCACTGCTGCCATTAGGAAAGAGGTTTAGGTGCCACAAGACCTGTACAACCAGGTTCAGGAACAGCTGTTACCCCTCCACCATCAGACTCCTCAATGACAAACTAAATCAAAGACTCATTTAAGGATTCTTACTTATGCACTTTATTGATTTTCTTTTTTTATTATCAGAATCAGAATTTATTGTCATGAACAAATCATGTAGGCAAACACTAAAGATGGCTGCGATGCTTCACTACCCTATGAGTTGAACACATGCTTTGAGACTAACAATCAAACAATGCCTACAAGAATCCCTGAAAGCCTGAGGACCCTGTGATATCTCTCTCTGAGGGCGATGTCAGAACATCATTCAAAAGGGTGAATCTTCGCAAGGCGTCATGACCTGACGGCGTACCCGGCAGGGTACAGAAAATTTGTGCCAACCAACTAGCTGAATGTTCACGGACATTTTCAACCTCTCATTGTGGCAGTCAGAGTTTCCCACCTGCCTCAACAACTACCGCTCAGTAGCATTAACTTCTTTTGTGATTAAATTCTTTGAGAGGCTGGTCATAGCCAGAATTAACACGTACCTAAGTAAAAATCTGGACCCACTGCAATTCACCTATCATCACAATTGCTCCACAACAGATGCAATATCGCTGGCTTTCCACTCAGCTCTGAATCACCGATAAAACAGCAGTTCATACATACAGCTGCTCTTCATCAATTACAGCTCAGCCTTCAATACCATTATTCCCTCAGTGCTGGTCAAGAAGCTACAAACTTTAGACCTCCGTACCCCCCTCTGCAACAGGATCATTCACTTTCTCATTGGAAGACTGTGATAGTACAGATTCTATCACCAGTGTGTATATGTACAGATTGTAGTGTAGGATGACTGTGATTGGCTGAGAGTGTAGCCACATAACTGGCAGGTCTTTAAGGATTGCTCCTAGCCAGACCAGGTCATTCTGGACTGGTCGATCTATTTGTGATATGCTCCAGTCTTTTAGTTAAAAAAAGCCTTGGGTTGGATCAACGTCTTTGGTTCTTTCGATACTCATTACAATTTTATTAACTAAAAATAAATTTTGAAGGGATGGAGCGTATGCTACGGCTGGAAGGCCTCAACATCGACCCACAGCCAGCTACAGCCTTGAATGACTTTAAGCACTGGGTGAGGTGCTTCGAAACATACTTACAGCTATCTGATCCTGCCGTGATAGAGGACAGCCATCGACTACTAATATTGACAACTATGGTGTCCCCGAGAGTCTACCAGAGTATCCAGGACGTGACCACTTACAGCGCAGCCATGAAAATGCTGAAAGGATTCTACGAGTGACCAGTGAACAGGGTCTATGCTCAGTACAAACTTGCTACAAGGAGGCAACAGCCCGGAGAGTCTTTAAAGCTTATATTCAGACACTAAGGGCAATGTCCAAGGACTGTGCATGCACAGACAGAACTGCTGCAGAGACCACAGACGATCTCGTTCGGGATGCCTATGTGGCCGGGGTTCGATTGAATGAGGTGAGACAGCACCTGCTAGAGCACGGGGGAGAAAACCTAGAGGACATGATCCGGATTGCAGAGACGATGGAGGCTGCGGTCTTAGGTATGGACATGTACTCTTGGAGCTGGACCCATACTCTGATGTGAGTAGGATGCCCTCCCTCTACCCTAATACTGCCGCTATGCTGCCTGATGAAACCCCAAAGTGTTATTTCTGCAGGAAGAACAAGCACAGCAGGTCCCAGTGCCTGGCGAGAAAAGCCAGGTGCCAGAAGTGCCTTAAAAACAGCACTTTGCTGTAGTCTGTCACTCCAAAATGGCCACCGTCAAACACAGTGCCTCGTGTGAAGCCAAATTGCCACTCTTCATTTCAAACACTTCTTCCTCAGAGCTCTCGTCCACTGTGCAGCAGCGCCTGACGTCACGGGGCAGATGCCGAGCATGCAAGGTACAATCCACCCTCGCTGCAATGACGCTCACCCTAAAGTCCGACCAGGCCCCAGCCCTGACCTCAACCCCTGCCGCTCAGGGACCCGCTGCCAACCAGGGACCCAGTGTCGCTGCCGCCGCCACTGACCAGGGACCCGCCGCCGCTGCCAACCGGGGACCCGCCACCGCTGACCGACCCCCCCCCCCGCTGACCGCCCCACCACCGACGGTAAGCAGCGACCCCCAACACTTACCTTTGGCTACAGGCAGCAACACCACCTCCCCGACTGATTTTTCAGGCCCCACTGTTTGCGTGACGTCATCACACACACGTTGCGTGACATCATCACGCAGGTTTCCACTGTCTACATTACAAGTCTCTGCCTCAATAACCCTTGACCAGGACTTCCCCCAGCCCCTCACAAAAGCAATGGAACTGATTAAAGTGCATGGACACTATAGCAATTGCTTATTTGACTCGGGGTCAACTGACAGTTTTATTCGCCTGGACCTGGCCCGCCGTTGCGGACTAGCTATTCTCCCCACTACTCAGGGAATTTCATTGGCGACCAGATCACTCTCAACTGGGGTAAAGGGGTACTGTGTGGTGACCCTGAAAGTCCAGGGCATCACGTTCAAAGACTTCAAACTATTAGCCCTTCCCCAATTGTGCGCCCCTGCTCTGCTGGGACTGGATTTTCAGTGCCAATTTCAAACCATTTCCCTGCACTTTGGGGGGCCTCACGCTCCACTCTCTGTCTGTAACCACTCCACTCTGGGAACCTCCTGCCAGCGGCAGCCCGAGCCACCCGCCCCCGTGCCCCAGGGCCTCACCTGTAGTCTCTCTACCCTCTGAGTTGCTCCAACAGCACTTTTCACAAATCTCACCCCTGGCTGGAAGCTTGTGGCCATCAAAAGATGGATATATGGTTCTGAACACATGAAATTTATCACAAATGAGGTGCATAGACTGCTGGATGAGGGCATTATCGAACCTAGCTCGAGTCCATGGAGGGCCCAGGTAGTGGTTGTTACAAACGGGGAGAATCTGTGGATGGTGGTTGACTACAGCCAGACAATCAACCACTTCACGCTCCTGGATGCGTACACCCTTCCACGGATCACGGATGTGGTGAATCAGATCACCCAATACCGTGTATTTTCCACCATTGACTTACGTTCGGCCCATCATCAGCTCCCGATCCACCGAGAACACCGACCTTTCATGGCCTTTGAAGCGAATGGACGGCTGTATCAATTCCTCAGGGTACCCTTAGGGGTCACAAATGGCGTCGCGGTCTTCCAGCAGGAAATAGACAGGATGGTGAACTAGAACGGGTTGACTGCTACTTTCCTGTATCTGGACAATGTCACCATCTGCGGCCATGTCATGGAGGATCACGATGCCAACCTTGAGAAATTTTTTTCAGACTGCAACTCGGCTGCACTTGACCTACAATTTCGAAAAGTGTGTCTTCTGGACCACTCGGCTCGCAATTCTGGGCTGCGTGGTGGAGAACGGGGTGGTCATGCCGGACCCTGACCGCAAGCGTCCCCTCATGGACTTGCAGCCCCCCCCACCCCTCCACACCCAGAAGGCACTCAAATGCTGCCTGGGTTTTTTCTCTTACTATGCCCAATGGGTTCCACACTATGCCGACAAGGCACAACCACTCATCAAGACCACCTCCTTCCCCCTGTCAACCGAAGCCAAAGCGGCCTTCGAACGCATCAAGTCAGACATCGCTGATGTAACGCTGCACGCCATCGACGAGTCCATTCCATTCCAAGTCAAAAGCGATGCGTCTGACTTTGCACTGGCTGCCACTTTGAACCAGGCTGGCCGGCCAGTAGCCTTCTTCTCCAGAACCCTCCAGGGTCCTGAGAGCCGACACTCCTCTGTCGAGAAGGAGGCCCAGGCCATAGTCGAGGCAGTACATCGTTGGAGACACTACCTCACTGGCAGACGCTTTAAGCTGCTGACTAACCAACGTGTGGTCTCCTTCATGTTTAGCAATACCCAGCAAGGTAAGATCAAGAATGACAAAATCACCAGGTGGAGAATCGAGTTCTCCACCTTTAATTATGACATACTGTATCGGCCAGGTAAACTCAACGACCCACCAGATGCGCTCTCAAGGGGGACTTGCACCAACATGCAACTGGACAGGCTGCAGAAACTCCACGAGGAGCTCTGTCATCCAGGGGTCACTAGGTTCCCGCACTTTGTCAAATCTCGCTACCTGCCCTACACGGTCAAGGAGATTCGCTCCGTGACCCGGGCCTGTCCAGTGTGCGCTGAGTGCAAGCCCCACTTCTTCCATCCGGAGAACACCCACATCATCAAAGCCACCCGCCCCTTTGAGCGTCTCAGCATAGACTTCAAGGGGCCCCTACCGTCGACCAACCATAACACCTACATCCTTATGGCCATCAACGAGTACTCCCACTTCCTGTTCACTGTGTCCTGCTCGGACATGACTGCCTCCTCAGTTATAGAGGCCCTGCACAGCATCTTCACCATCTTTGGGTACCCCAGTTACATCCACAGTGACAGGGGGTCCTCGTTTATGACTGTGGAGCTGCGGCAGTACCTTCTGGAGCATGATATTGCTTCAAGTAGGACCACCAGCTATAACCCACGCGATAATGGGCAAGTCGAAAGAGAGAATGCCACCGTCTGGAAAGCGATTACGCTTGCCCTCCAGTCCAAAGGTCTCCCCACCTCTCACTGCAGGATGTGCTCACTAGTGCCCTACACTCCATCCGCTCCCTCCTATACACTGCGACCAATGGCACTCCCGATGAAAGGATGTTCTCTTTCCCAAGGAAATCCGAGTCAGGTACGACCATACCGGCATGGCTCACGGTTCCCGGTCCAGTCCTTTTATGACGCCACGTCCAGTACTCTAAGAACAACCCCTTGGTTGACTGAGTGACTCTGCTCCATGCAAACCTTCATTATCCCTACGTTGAGTACCCAGACGGATGGGAGGACACAGTCTCGATAAGGGACCTAGTCCAAGCCGGATCAGACGCAGCAATGCCTTTAACCTGACCTCCCCCTATTCCTTCTCCCCCAGGTCATGTGCTTGAACAGAGGGACCAGCACCTCCCCACCAACTCAGGCCAGACTGTCAACAACGACGTTATGGAATTGAGTGAAGCAGTGGCCACACCCTACGGGCCTGACGGCGACATGACTCCGGTGACCCCAATCCTGGCACCACAGCGGTCACGCCGGATGGTCAGACCCCCTGACCAGTACTGCCCCTAACCTCCATTCACCCTGGGGTCGGTTCTCAAAGAAGGGGTGAATGTGATAGTACAGATTCTATCACCAATGTGTATATGTACATATGGACAGATGGTAGTGTAGGATGACTGTGATTGGCTGAGAGTGTAGCCACACCTACTGGCAGGTCTTAAAGGATTGCTCCTAGCCAGACCAGGTCATTCTAGACTGGTCAACCTACTTGTGATATGCTCCAGTATTTTAGCTAATAAAAGCCTTGGTTTGGATCAACAAGTCTGGTTCTTTCGATGCATATTACAAAGACCACAGTCAGTACAAATTGGAAACAATGTCTCATCCTCACTGATCATCAACACAGGTGAATCCAAAGGGTGTGTGCTTAGCCCACTGCTCTACTCATTATACACCCATGACGGCGTGGCCAGGCACAATTCCAATGCCATCTACAAGTTTGCTGATGGCACCACCATTATCACAAATGGCAATGAGGAAATGTGAAGAAAGGAGATAGATCAGCTCATTGAATGGTTTAACGACAACAACCTTGCACTCAACATCAGTAAAACCAAGGAGATGGTTGTGGACTTCAGGAGGAAGTCAGGGGAACACAACACAGACCTCATCAAGGGCTCAGTAGTGGAGAGGTGACAACATCTCCGAGGACCTGTCCTGGAGCCTCCACATTGATGTAATGAAGGCTTATCATTGGCTCTACTTTGTGAGGTGTCTGAGACGGTTCAGTTTGTCACCAAAGGGTCTCATAAACTTATAGAGATGTACCATGGAGAGTATTCTGGCTGGATGCATCATGGCCTGGTAGAGAGATGCCAACCCTCAGGGCAAGAATAAACTCCAGAGGGTTGGTTGTTAACTCGGACTGCGATACCACAGGCACCAGACTTCACTCCATCCAGGATATCTACCAGAGGTGGTGTCTTAAAAAAGCAGCTCTGTCCTTAAAGCCACTCACCACCCAAGTCATGCCCTCTTCAATCTACTACCATTGAGGAAAAGGTACAGGAGCCGAAAGATGAGCACTCAATGGCACAAGGACAGCTTCTTCCCCTCTGCCATCAGATTCCTGAATAATCAATGAACCAAAGACACTGCCTTACTTATCATGCAGTATTATTGTTATTTCTTTTACAGTAAAGATGGTTATAAAATGAATGTTTGCACGATGATGTTGTCACAAATCACCAAATTTCATGACTTGTTCACGACAATAAATCCTGATTCTGATTCTGAAATTTGGTGTTTTGTGGCAGCATCATCGTGCAAATGTTCATATTATAACCATCTTACAGTTAGTAAAATTGATGCACCATCAATAATCACAAAAGACTGGAGTTGTGAAACTGTCAGACTTTTAATAACTATAGACTGGAACAACCATCAACCTCATTGACTGATCAATGAAGTGTGTCCAGCCGGCAGCAGCCAATCATAGCATAATAGTAGTTTACACAGCCATAGTAACAAAATCAGGAGGATCACCTGGAATTGACCGAGGCACTGTAAATGACAATGTCATAAACTGCGCATTCAAAATATATTTTTCATTCTTTCAGTGTCACTGATTTAAAATCCTGGATCTCTCTGTTGAACAGCATTGTGGGTATGTACACTCTGCAAGGACTGCAAGAAGGCAGCTCACCACCACTTTCTCAAGGGCTATTGGAGATAGACAATTAAATATTGGCTCAGTCTGTGTAGCCTGCATTCCTTGAATCATATGGTCAAAAGAGGTGATTACGTTGCGCAGAAGATCTGCCTGAGCCTGAAGACTGCTTTTACAGATTTCCACTAGCATTCATACCTGCTCTTCAGTCGTCATTTTCAGTATAGGCCGCTTTCCCTTCCTGGCGCATCTGTTTGATGACACAGAAGTGGGCGGTGCTTTTGCATTTCTCACCCTGCCTCCTTTACCTTAAGAAGGTGGCTCGCAATTCACCTGGCATAAAAGCACCGCATGATCCACATTTTTGGTCATCAATATAAAAGGTAAATTCACCTTTTTTTAAAAGTTGAGCAGGCCTTTTGTGTACAAAAAACCAAAAGAACTGGATATTTGGAAGGAGTCACGCTGGTTGGGTGGAAACAGCCCTCTCCAGAGAAAAGAAAATAAAAGTGTGAATAAACAGAGCTCAATAAACATAAAATACAGGAAGAAAGATAAAGTTACAGAGAAGAGACAGAAGATGGCACCCAAAAGAGAAAAAGTAAGAATAACAGCGAAAAGGGAAGAAGGAAAATCACTGGAGAAGAAAGAAGAAGGCCTTACCTGCACATTGGAGCAGAGAGGCACCGTGGAGAGGAGTGGCCGATCTCTGGTGTTGGTGAGTCCCCAGAGGAGTGGTGTCCTCCTGAACAGCGGACTTCAAAAATGGCTCTAAGAGCCAAGAAGAGTTGCCTTGAGCAGTGTGCAAGTAAAAGAAAAGGTTAATGCTGGCGGGAGGGGGACTCAGCTGAGGAGCAGCCAGCTGTGGAGCGGCCAGCTGAGAGACGCCCAGTATCGGGGCATTTGGCTGGGGGGAGTAAGGAAGAAAGAAGAAACGAAGAGGTGAGAAAGAGAATGAAGGGCTGGAAGAGGATGAGCAGCAAGGGGCAACCAGCAGGGGACGACCTGCATCAGGAGGCCCAGCAGCAGGTCGATCTGCAGCGGGAGGCCTAACAATGGGTCGACCTGCAACAGGAGGCCCAACAACAGGAGACACAGCATCTGGAGGCCCAGCAAGGATACAGAAGCAGCTCACCAAAGAGGGATGAAGATACAAAGATACAGAAGAGAAGAAGATGGCACAGACATAGATACAGACACAGAAGATGAGGAGGAAGAAGACCAAAAATTTCAAAGGAAAGAATGTAAAATAGAAGGACAAAGTTTAGATAAAGCCTTTTTTGATGAATAAATGAGGTTATTAAAAGAATGGCTATCATTAGAATTTAGTTCAATCAAAAGAAAAATGAAAAGAGCTGAAGACAGAATGCAAAGCTTAGAGTTGGTCATGACTGAAATAGGGAAAAGAGTAGAAAATGTGGAGGAACGAGAACCTGCTGTAGAAATGGAGATAAATGATTTAAAAAGGAAGTTGGAAGAGAGCAAAAAAAATTAGAGACAGAATTTATTGTCACAAAAAATTGATGTATTGGAAAACTACAGTAGGCGAAACAAAAATAGTTGGCCTAAAAGAAGGCAAAGAAGGGTCAGATATGAAGGAATTTATAAAAGGATGGATCCCGAAGGTGCTGGGAATGACAGATTCACATGAAGAAATAGAAATCGAAAGGGCGCACAGAGCGCTAATACCGAAACCGCCACCACATCAAAAACCGAGATCCATATTGGTAAAATTTCTAAGATATACGACAAGAAAAAAACGTATTGGAGCAGGCAAGAAAGAAGGTTAGAGAAGACAATAAGCTGTTGGAATATAAGGGACCAAAAAATATATTTTTTTACCCGGACATAAGCTTCGAACTTTTAAAGAAGAGGAAGGAATTCAACACGGCAAAAACAATCTTATGGAAGAAAGGGTATAACTTTATATTAAGACATCCAGCAGTACTCAAAGTATTTATTTCTGGGGAATGGAATAGACTGTTCTCGGACCCAAAGAAAGTCCAAGTATTTGCTGAACATCTGCAGGACAGGAGAAAAGAGGAGGAGGAGTGACAAGAAGGATGACAGGCAAGAAAATATACAAAAATATGTAAAAATATAAAGTAAAGATAATGTATATACAAAAGATTTAAAGATGGATAAGAGAAGGGGAAGAAGGGGTAAAAAGTGAGAGAGCTTTGTTATAAGTATAGGAAAATAGTCTTCTCTGGGGGTGGGGCTGGGGGTGGGAGAAAATTGTCACTGTGAAATCGGTTGACGCTTGCGAGTAAGTTCGCAAACTGAATGGAAAGGGGAGTTGTGGTTGCCGTCAAGGGACAGGGGGCAATCCAAGGAGGGGAGGTTCATTTGGGGTTAAAGGGTTATTGCTTGTGGGAATTGTTGGGGTATTTGATGTCTTAAGTGCGTTGTCAGATTAAAAAAGAAAACTTAAAAAAACAGTAATGGAAAAAAGGGATGGAGGTGGTGAAGAGACAGAAAAGAAGTGAAATTAACATAACATAACAATTTACAGCACGGAAACAGGCCATTAGGCCCTTCTAGTCCACACCGAACCAAACAGCCCTCTCTAGTCCCACCTCCCTGCACAATGCCCATAACCCTCCATCTTCTTCTCATCCATATACCTGTCCAACCTTTTCTTAAATAATACAATTGACTCCGCCGCCACTATTTCTTCCGGAAGCTCATTCCACACGTCTACCACTCTCTGAGTAAAGAAGTTCCCCCTCATGTTACCTCTAAACCTCTGCCCCTTAATTCTTAACTCATGTCCTCTTGTTTTAATCTTTCCTCCTCTTAATGGAAATAGTCTATCCACATCCACTCTGTCTATCCCTTTCATAATCTTAAATACTTCTATTAAATCCCCTCTCAACCTTCTACGCTCCAAAGAATAAAGACCTAATCTGTTCAATCTCTCCCTATACTCTAGATGCTTAAACCCAGGTAACATTCTGGTAAGCCTTCTCTGCACTCTGTTTATATCCTTCCTATAATTAGGCGACCAGAACTGCACACAGAACTCCAAATTAGGCCGCACCAAAGTCTTATATAGTCTCAATATCACCTCCCAACTCCTATATTCCATGCAATGATTGATAAAGGCCAGCATACTAAAAGCCTTCTTCACCACCCTATTCACGTGAGTTTCTACCTTCAGGGAACGATGTACCGTTACTCCTAAATCTTTCTGCTCTTCTGTATTCATCAATGCTCTCCCATTTACCACGTATGTCCTGTTCTGATTCTTCTTACCAAAATGAAGCACCTCACACTTATCAGCATTAAATTCCATCTGCCATTTTACAGCCCACTTTTCTAAGCGGCCCAAATCCCTCTGCAATCCTTGAAAACCTTCTTCATTATCCACTATTCCACCTATCTTAGTATCGTCTGCATATTTACTAATCCAATTTACCACCCCATCATCTAGATCATTAATGTATATAACGAACAACAATGGGCCCAATACAGATCCTTGAGGCACACCACTGGTCACCGGCCTCCAACCTGATAGACAATTATCCACTACCACACTCTGGCCTCTCCCTTTCAGCCAATGTTCAATCCATTTGACTATCTCAAAATTTATACCTAAAGACTGCACCTTCTTAACTAACCTTCCATGTGGTACCTTATCGAAGGCCTTACTGAAGTCCATATAGACAACATCCACTGCGCTACCCTCATCCACATTCCTAGTCACCTCTTCAAAAAATTCAATCAGATTGGTCAAACATGACCTTCCTCCCACAAATCCATGTTGAGTGCTCCTGATCAGACCCTGTCTATCCAGATGTTTATGAGTACTATCTCTAAGAATTTTATCCATTAATTTACCTACCACAGATGTCAAACTTACAGGCCGATAGTTGCCAGGCTTCCTCCTTGAACCCTTTTTAAATAACGGAACCACATGCGCAATGCGCCAATCCTCCAGCACTATCCCCATATCTAATGACATTTGGAAAATTACCGCCAGAGCCTCTGCTATTTCCTCCTTCACTTCTCTCAATGTCCTGGGGAAGATCCCGTCTGGTCTCGGAGACTTATCCACCTTTATATTCTTCAAAAGCCCTAAAACTACATCTTTTGTAATCTCTATATTCCCCATATTTACCCAATTTGCTTTTTTTATCTCACATCTCCCAATATCCTTCTCCTTAGTGAATACCGAAGAAAAGAAACTGTTCAATATCTCCCCCATTTCTCTAGGCTCCACACACAGTTTTCCGCTCTGATTCTCTAAGGGGCCAATTTTGTCTCTAGCTTTCCTTTTACCATTAACATATTTGTAGAACTCTTTTGGATTAGTTTTCACCCTGCTTGCCATAGTTTCCTCATACCTTCTTTTAGCTTTCCTAATTCCTCTCTTAAGATTCCTCTTACATTCAATGTATCTTTCAAACATCCCCTTAACTCCATGCTTCTTATATCTAATGTATGCCTCCCTTTTACTTCGAACCAAGTTTCCAATATTCCTTGAAAACCACGGCTCTCTCAAACCTTTTGCCCCTCCTTTTAACCTAACAGGAACATAAAGCTTTTGCACTCGCAAAATCTGATCTTTAAAAGACTTCCATCTCTCTACTACATCCTGCCCATAAAACAAATTGTCCCAATGCACACCCTGCAAGTCCTTTTGCATCTCCTCAAACCTAGCTTTTCCCTAATCAAAAACCTCAACCCTTGGCCCTGACTTTTCTCTTTCCATAATGACATTGAAGCTGATGGCATTATGATCACTGGACCCGAAGTGCTCGCCAACACTAACCTCCGTCACTTGACCCATCCCATTTGCCAACAGTAGATCTAACACTGCTCCTTCTCTGGTCGGCACCTCTACATATTGTTGTAAAAAACTATCTTGCACACATTTCACAAACTCTAACCCATCCAGTCCTTTCACAGAATGTGTTTCCCAATCTATATGTGGAAAATTAAAATCTCCCATAATTACAACCCTGTGCTTATCACAAATATCTACCATCTCCCTACAGATTTGCTCCTCTTGGTTCGGTCCCCTCCGGGTGGTCTATAATACACCCCTACAAGTGTAACCTCTCCTTTCCTACTCCTCAGTTCCACCCAAATAGCCTCCGTGGATGTGCCCTCTAATCTATCCTTCCTAGGCACCGCTGTAATATTTTCCCTGACAAGCAATGCAACCCCACCTCCTCTTGCCCCTCCAACTCTATCACGCCTAAAACAACGAAACCCAGGGATATTCAGCTGCCAATCACATCCCTCCTGCAACCATGTCTCACTAATCGCTACCACATCATACTTCCAAGTATCAATCCACACCTTCAGCTCATCCACCTTTTTTACAATACTCCTGGCATTAAAATATATGAATTTCAGAGATTTCCCAATTTTTAATCCCTGTTTTCCCTCATCTTTAATAACAACATTATTTACTTTTCCTGCCAATTGCCCTTCATCTTCTTCCAGAGCATTTCCCTTCTCTATCACCTGCCCATCCATATTCAAATACTTACTACAAACTTTCTTTGTTTGCATTCTAACCTTCTTCTTACTGCTCTGTACTATTTTGTTCCCTCCCCCCAAACATTCTAGTTTAAAGGATCCTGAGTAGCCCTAGAAAATACCTCTGCCAGGATTCTGGTCCCCCTGGGATTTAAGTGTAACCTGTCCTTACTGTACAGGTCACATCTCGCTCAAAAAAGGTCCCAGTTATCCAGAAACTTAAAACCCTGCCCCTTACTCCACCCCTTCAGCCACGTGTTAATCCTCCACCTCATTCTATTTCTATTCACACTGTCACATGGCACAGGGAGTAATCCAGAGATTACCCCCTTTGCGGTCCTTCTTTTTAACTCCCTACCTAACTGCCTGTACTCACTTTTTAGGACCTCCTCTCTATTTCTCCCTATGTCATTGGTACCTATATGTACCACGACCTCTGGCTCCTGTCCCTCCCACTTTAGGATATCCAGGACACGAGCAGCAACATCACGGACCCTGGCACCAGGGAGGCAAACCACCATCCGGTTCTCCTTGCTGCGTCCGCAGAATCCCCTATCCGTCCTCTTAACTATGGAGTCTCCTACCACAATTGCACTCCTCTTCCTTTCCCTCCCTTTCTGAGCTACAGGGGCCGACCTCATGCCAGAGGCACAGCCACTGTCGCTCCCCCCAACCTTGATGTCCCCCTCAACAGTGCTCAAAGAGGCGTACTTATTGCTGAGGGTTACATTCACAGGGCTCATCTCTGGCACCTTACGTTCTTTTGTCCCTCTCCTAACAGTTACCCACCTTTCATCCTCCCGTGGTCCTAGCGTGACCACCTGGCTGTAACTCCTGTCTATGACTTTCTCTGTTTCCCTAACCAGCCTGAGGTCATCGAGCTGCAGCTCTAGTTCCCTAATATATTTTTTGGACTATATGACTATAAACATTAACAGAATATATAACCAAGTTTAAGTGTATCCCATTGGAAAAAAATCATAAATAATTTAAAAGACAAAGTTACAATGTTTGAAAAAACATGGGTACCATATATGGAACAAAAAAGAAAGAGCAGGCCTCCGACCACCACCACCTAAAAGGAAAAGAAAATAAACATGATCAGATTTAATGTGAATGAGTAGATGATACGTCTTTTTTGTTTGTATTCCTTTTGTATAAAGATATTGTTTTATTGTATTTTATATGCTCAATATTTACTGTTTTTGGATGGGGTGGGAAGGGAGGGTTGGGGAAAAAAAGAGAAAATGTCACTGTGAATATTTAAAGAGATGCATCTGTAACTATATTGGTTGATATGGTTCATAGTGAGATAAATAAAGAATTACAAAAAAAAACTGGATATTTTATTTTTTTTTAAATTATTTAAAAAATTATGGACTCAAGATTTTCTTGTAAAAGGAATCTGTATTGAAGTGTTAGAGTTACTGTGAAGCCAGAGAAGGAACATATTTGTACAGATTTTGACATTCACGCAGTTTCACATATCAACTTTTGACAAACTTCCCTGTTCTCACCATTAGTTCATCACATGTTCCAGAATTAAAGAAGCATTACAACAAAAAAAAAGACTGCTGGAAGAACTCAGAACGGCATCAGCATCCATGCTTCAGGACTGAGGTTGACCATCCATTTTTCTCCACAGATGCTGCCCAACCCACTGAGTTCCTCTAGTAGTTTGATTTTTGCACTAGATTCTGGCATCTGCAGACCCTTGTACTTCTGTAATCAATTTTAATCTTTAGTTCCATCATAAAGTAAATCTTATTTTCAATATACATATATATAAGCAGATATTGACAGAGATATACACCTCCTTTCTCTCTCTGAAATCTGCATTTAATGATTTGAACTTATGAGGATAACAGATTCTCAGATGACATGATCACAAACACATCAGTTCTGGATCAGATGTCTACCAATCTAATAAACATGCACACAGAGGAGGCAACCAGATGTAGCCTGGGATAGAGAATTTCAATTATGAGGAGAGAATGAATATACCAGGGTTTTTTTCTTCTTATCTTGTGTTTTGCAGTAACCTTTTATGAGACACCTTTCTGAATGCCTTCTCAGTATTCACATGCAACACATTTATTGGTTTCTCTTCAAAGAAACCATAACCATATAACCATATAACCACTTACAACATAGAACAGGCCAGTTTGGCCCTACTAGTCCATGCCGTAACAAATTCCCACCCTCCTAGTCCCACTGACCAGCACCTGGTCCATACCCCTCCAGTCCTCTCCTCTCCATGAAACTATCCAGTCTATCCTTAAATGTAACCAATCTTCTTTGGCTTGGCTTCGCGGACGAAGATTTATGCAGGGGTAAATGTCCACGTCAGCTGCAGGCTCGTTTGTGGCTGACAAGTCCAATGCGGGACAGGCAGACATGGTTGCAGCGGTTGCATGGGGAAAATTGGTTGGCTGGTGTTGGGTTTTTCCTCCTTTGCCTTTTGTCAGTGAGGTGGGCTCTGCGGTCTTCTTCAAAGGAGGTTGCTGCCTGCCGAACTGTGAAGCACCAAGATGCACGGTTTGAGGCGATATCAGCCCACTGGCGATGGTCAATGTGGCAGGCACTAAGAGATTTCTTTAGGCAGTCCTTGTACCTCTTCTTTGGTGCACCTCTGTCACGGTGGCCAGTGGAGAGCTCACCATATAACACGATCTTGGGAAGGCGATGGACCACCTTTCTGGAGATGTGACCTGCCCAGCGCAGTTAGATCTTCAGCAGCGTGGATTCGATGCTGTCGGCCTCTGCCATCTCGAGTACTTCGATGTTAGGGGTGAAGTCGCTCCAAGGAATGTTGAGGATGGAGCGGAGACAACGCTGGTGGAAGCGTTCTAGGAGCCGTAGGTGATGCTGCTTTGCCGGTAGAGGACCCATGATACGGAGCCGAACAGGAGTGTGGGTATGACAACGGCTCTGTATACGCTAATCTTTGTGAGGTTTTTCAGTTGGTTGTTTTTCCAGACTCTTTTGTGTAGTCTTCCAAAGGCGCTATTTGCCTTGGCGAGTCTGTTGTCTATCTCGTTGTCGATCCTTGCATCTGATGAAATGGTGCAGCCGAGATAGGTAAACTGGTTGACCGTTTTGAGTTTTGTGTGCCCGATGGAGATGTGGAGGGGCTGGTAGTCATGGTGGAGAGCTGGCTGATGGAGGACCTCAGTTTTCTTCAGGCTGACTTCCAGGCCAAACATTTTGGCAGTTTCCGCAAAGCAGGACGTCAAGCGCTGAAGAGCTGGCTCTGAATGGGCAACTAAAGCGGAATCGTCTGCAAAGAGTAGTTCACGGACAAGTTTCTCTTGTGTTTTAGTGTGAGCTTGCAGGCGCCTCAGATTGAAGAGACTGCCATCCGTGCGGTACCAGATGTAAACAGCGTCTTCATTGTTGAGGTCTTTCGTGGCTTGTTTCAGCATCATGCTGAAGAAGATTGAAAAGAGGGTTGGTGCGAGAACGCAGCCTTGCTTCACGCCATTGTTAATGGAGAAGGGTTCAGAGAGCTCATTGCTGTATCTGACCCGACCTTGTTGGTTTTCGTGCAGTTGGATAACCATGTTGAGGAACCTTGGGGGGCATCCAAGGCGCTCTAGTATTTCCCAAAGCCCTTTCCTGCTCACGGCGTCAAAGGCTTTGGTGAGGTCAACAAAGGTGATGTAGAGTACTTTGTTTTGTTCTCTGCACTTTTCTTGGAGCTGCCTGAGAGCAAAGACCATGTCAGTTGTTCCTCTGTTTGCGCGAAAGCCGCACTGTGATTCTGGGAGAACATTCTTGGTGAGACTAGGTATTATTCTATTTAGGAGAATCCTAGCGAAGATTTTGCCTGCAATGGAGAGCAGTGTGATTCCCCTATAGTTTGAGCAGTCTGATTTCTCGCCTTTGTTTTTGTACAGGGTGATGATGATGGCATCACGAAGGTCCTGAGGCAGCTTTCCTTGGTCCCAGCAGAGCTTGAAAAACTCATGCAGTTTGGCATGCAGAGTTTTGCCGCCAGCCTTCCAGACCTCTGGGGGGATTCCATCCATACCTGCTGCTTTGCCACTTTTCAGTTGTTCAATTGCCTTATATGTCTCTTCCTGGGTAAGGACCTCATCCAGCTCTAGCCTTAGGGGCTGTTAAGGGAGCTGGAGCATGGCGGATTCTTGGACTGAGCGGTTGGCACTGAAAAGAGATTGGAAGTGTTCTGACCATTGATTGAGGATGGAAATCTTGTCGCTGAGGAGGACTTTGCCGTCTGAGCTGCGCAGCGGGCTTTGGACTTGGGGTGCGGGGCCGTAGACTGCCTTTAGAGCCTCGTAAAAACCCCTAAAGTCGCCAATGTCCGCGCTGAGCTGGGTTCGTTTGGCGAGGCTAGTCCACCACTCATTTTGGATCTCCCGGAGTTTGCACTGAAGATGGCTGCATGCACGATGGAAGGCTTGTTTCTTCTCTGGCCAGAATGGCTTTGCAAGGTGAGCCTGGTGGGCAGCTCACTTCTTTGCCAGCAGCTCCTGGATTTCCTGGTTGGTGCCCTGACCTCGGCAGAGCGAAGCAGGCGGAGGCCCTGGTCCGGGCAGAAAGAAGGAAGCGGCGGCCCCGGTCCGGGCACAGGGAAAGCAGCGGCGGCCCCGGCCCCCGTCCGGGCAGTATGGTCCGACCTAGGAGTGGAGGCAGGCCTCTCCAGCCCGGGTAAGAAACCTGCATAGGAGAAGGCAACTCCGATATATAAACCTACGACCCAAGGACCTCGCTGCCACTTCCCAGCTTGCTTGGCCTCAGCACACAAACCATGGGTGTAAAGGGTGGGGCCAGTACTGCGCACACTGCACTCCACCTAAAAGCTCCTTTGCGCAGGCCCGAGGACATGTCCAAGTCCTCCCCCTCCACGTCCTCTCCCTCAAAAGATGCTCACAAACTCAAGCTAGCATGCTGGAACATCAGAACCATGCTAGAAAAGGCTGACAGCCACCGACTTGAACATCAGTCTACCCTCATCGCACATGAACTCCTCAGACTTGACATCGACATAGCCGCTCTCAGTGAAGTCTGCCTTGCAGATGTAGGCAGCCTCCAAGAACACGGCGCGGGCTACACACTCTACTGGTCTGACAAGCCTATGGATGAACGACGCCTATCTGTTGTAGGCTTCATAGTCAAGAACTCCATTGCCTCCAAACTCGAAAACCTCCCGACAGGCCACTCGGACCGGATCATGTCCATGTGACTCCCCCTTCAAAACAAGCATCGCATCACCCTCATGAGTGTCTATGCCCCAACCCTCCAGGCGGAACCAGCAGAAAAGGACAAGTTCTACACTGATCTGTGAAACCTCATTCAACGCACCCCTACAGCCGACAAGGTTGTTATCCTTGGCGACTTCAACACTCACGTCGGCAAAGACTCAGAAACCTAGCCAGGAATCCTGGGCAAGCATGGTGTCGGCAAGTGCAATGACAACGGGCGCCTCCTGTTGGAGCTCTGCGCAGAACAGCGGCTTGTCATTACAAACACCCTTTTTCAGCAGAGGGACAGCCTGAAGACTACCTGGATGGATCCCCGATCCAAACGCTGGCACCTCCTGGACTACGTCCTGGTGCAAGAAAGAGACAAACGAGCTGTGCTCCACACCAAGGTCATGCCCAGTGCGGAATGCCACACTGTCCACCAGCTGGTTCGCTGCAAGCTCAACCTTCACTTCAAGCCAAAGTCCAGGAACAGTAAAGCCCCTACAAAGAGGTTCAATGTTGGAAACCTGCAGTCAGACGAAGTGAGAGGAAACTTCCAGGCAAACCTCAAAGCAAAGCTCGAGGATGCAATCCGCCTCACGGATTCGTCCCCTGAAACCCTCTGGGATCAGCTGAAGACTAACATACTGCAATCCACTGAAGAGGTACTGGGCTTCTTCTCCAGGAAAAACAAGGACTGGTTCGACGAAAACAACCAGGAAATCCAGGAACTGCTGGCAATCAATGATCCCGCCTCAACTACGTCTGCCAGAAGCTCATTCCACATCCCTACCACCCTTTGCGTAAAGAAATTTCCCCTCATGTTCCCCTTATAATTTTCCCCCTTCAATCTTAAACCATGCCCTCTAGTTTGAATCTCCCCCACTCTTAATTGAAAAAGCCTATCCACGTTTACTCTGTCTGACCCTTTTAAAATCTTAAACACCTCTATCAAGTCCCCCCTCAATCTTCTACGCTCCAGAGAAAAAAGCCCTAGTCTGCACAACCTTTCCCTGTAACTCAAACCTTGAAATCCTGTCAACAAAGACATAACAAGAAGGCTGTCTAAATAAATAAAAGTACTCTCATAAATTTGTCAGTTGTAATTTCCCACTCATAAAATACTTGTTAGGGTTGCTAGATTAGATTTTGCTTTCCTAAATGTTCCTCAATGATCAAGTCCAGCGAATCTTGAGCAGGGTTGGTACATTTGTAGTTTTCATAGAATCCTAACAAAATAGATTCAGGAGAAGGCCATTCGGTCCTTCGAGTCTTTACCACTATTCAATACCATCATGCTTCCTTTTCCTATTCCTGTTTTCTCTCCACACCCCTTGATTGCTTTAGACATAAGGGCCACAACTAACTCTCATTTAAAAATATCTCATGATTTGTGGTTTTCAACATTTCTGGGATTTTACAAGGTCACAGCCAATGCATCCACTATCTCAAAAGCCACTTATTTTAACATCCTTGGATGCAGAACCAAGGGAATTGAAAAATCCTAATAGCTTTTCCAGTTCCCTTTCTTTAGTGATTAAGATTATTTCTCTGTTCCATTCACCCTCAGATTTTCTATTATTACAGTGAATTCCCCATTATCCAGCACCTATGGAGATCACAGATGCAGGAAATACAAATTTTTTGGTTGACTGAGATTCACTCTTCCAATGCCAAATTAATACACCTTCATCAAGAATACACCATTTATAAGTCAAAAGACAATGCAAAATGTAAAGTAATTTGATTTAATAAAGGTATTGTAGTCTTTATTTATGTAAAGTTCACTTCAATCAAGTAATTCACGTAACTTAGGCATGGAAAAGGAGACGCTTTGGTAGAGTTACCCCAGTGGAGAGCAGCATTGTAAATTTTATTGAAACTTTATTCAAACAGCTGCTGTGGGTGGGGCATGACCGGGGCACTCTGCTGGCTGAATGATGTCACACATCTTCACCAAGAGATTGTATATTGTTTCTGAGAACATTTATGATAGGCTCTATCGATAATCACAAAATTGGAGCTGGGAAATGATAGGCTTTAATAAACATGAGACTTTGGCTGGCCCGGATCCAGGTACAGGAATGCCGGAAGGGAGGAGGGAGGTCGACATTTATGGCCAGGTCATAAGGGGTGGAGACATAGGAGATGAATCACTAGTGGGCGGGCCAGCCTCATACATACAACAGCACAGGTAGGGAATAATGTCCAAGGAGAAAACATATCACTACAATTTACTTGTACAATTTGATAAACTCTCTAAAGACCTCACTTCTTGGTAACCTCCAATATTAGACTTTATGAGATAAATGCTCTATTCCCTTGGCATTCTCTGGTCCCTCTTTCTTTAATCTCTTTTTCTTACATTTTTTCTTTCTGGGAATTTTGGGGGGAGGGGAGGGAGATGGGAGAGGGGAAGGGGTTTCTTATATACCACTTGTATAACTTTTTGAATTTTTTTTTAATTCAATGAAATGTAATTATTATTGTGGTTATATATATATTTTGGAAGATTTCAATTGAGGAGATGAGAACATATTCGTTAATTGTGATATAATGCGATATGTTATATCATATAGTGATTTTTTTCTCCTTTTCAATTATGTTCTATTCTCCTCATTCATTGTTTATCTGTAATATAATTAATTAAAAAAATTGAAACTGTAAGGAAGATTTGGTGAACAGATGGGAAGAGTGCAGGGAAGGGATGGTGTCCTGGTAGGCGGAATGTGTAGGTTATGGGTGGATGAAGTGAGTGGGGGTTGGAAAGGGGTGTGTGAGAAAGGACCTGGATGGATAAGATAGAGAAAAAAAGGGATGGGGGGGATCAGGTCTCTTGAAACTGGAGAATTCAATGGTTGATGACTACTTGAGCTGAATATGAAGCGAGGTGATATTAGCTGATCTCTTCCTTTTTTTGGAGTATCCACAGCAGAAGCTAATTAAAATTACTTCTAACTCTCTGCTTTCACCTTTGATAATAAGTTTATTATACACTTTCTACAAGCACCAAAATTCTTATTTGCTGTAACCGAACAGGTACTCCATTAAAAAAAATAGTACACTTCAAATTTTAAAATAAATAATAAATACAAAATACAGGCAGTTAATAAATATTCACAGTTACCATAGTGCGAAAAGGAAAAAAATGCCTTTATAATAAGGACAATACATCATGAGATATAAAAATTTGGTTGTTTGTGTTAAGTGTACCATATCATTGTAGCTGTGCATTGCATCAATCCTGTTTCAGTCACAGGACCACATTTTTGGAAGGTGACAACACTGTTATTTACCAAGGAGTGGAACCTCAAGCTGGCTGAAGCCAAGGAGGGTCTGCTATGGCTTCACCTTCACACATAATTTCAGCCTGCAGCTGCCCATTATCACTATAAAGTATAAAGTGTACATACATGACATCACATACAACCCTGAGATTTGTTTTTTCCTGCAGATGACCCAGTACAAAAAAACTGGCTCAACGTACACATGTAAGCAAATAAAGAAATCTAAACAAACTAACTGTGCAAAGCAGAAATAGAAAAGAAATCAATAAAGTGCAAAACAGTCCTTAAATAAGCCCTGATTGAGTTTGTTGTTGTTGAGGAGTCTGATGGTAGAGGGGAGCGACTTAGTAATCCCTCAAAATGTTTACAAATCTGCAGTTTAAAAATTAATCAAAAATATATTAAAAACAACAAAAGGCAACATATAGCAACAAATATTGGAATGGAGAAATTCTTCACCTCGTGATTGTAAGATATTAGTGGAGATCTTTCTGTGAGCACAGTGACACACATACGCTGTTACTTCATAAAATATTGTAGAAGCTCACCGGAGGCTTAATCGAACCGGCTCGGGAAGCAAGTTACTTCATTATGTCACAAAGCAATGATGTCATTTGGAATGTGCAGGGTTTTAAAAGCTACAGGTGACAATTTGAATAAAAACTTTTACTGAACTTCGACTTGACTATGTCTGATAATTTTCTCGTTCTTCATTTTGCGCTGCGACACAGCTGCTACATTAGTGACCCCAACGGGCCCAAATGGATTTTGGACCTAACATGGACAACGCAGCAGTTTTGCTTAACCACCCAACCTGAAGTTTGGTTCAGTCAGGCTAAGGTGCTGTTCCACATTCGTAAGATAGAAGTGGATGCCACTAAGTACTATCATGTGGTAAGTCCCCTCAACCAGGACATGGATTTTCTTCAGGACCCACCAGCTCTCAGCAAGTATGAAGCCCTAAAGGTCCTCCTTCTCTGGATTTAGTCTCTCACGGCACAAGTGAGCTGCACGGCTCCTCCATATCGATGGCCTGGGAGAACTGCGCCCCTTCAGAGTTAATGAATGACATGTTGGCACTGGCAGATGGCCATAGGCTTTGTTACTCCCCAATTCTCCACTGCCATATCCAAGCATGGCGTCACACACCACATCCTCACCCAAGGACCTCCCCTACATGCTCGAGCTTGACGCCTGCCACCTGACAAGTTGAAGCTTGCAAAACAAGAGTTTTACAAAATGGAGGAACTTGGAATCATACGCAGGTCTGATAACCCATGGGCTTCCCGCTACATATGGAGTCCAAAGCCACGGGAGGCTGGAGAGCTTGCGGGGATTACAGGCATCTCAACAATGCCAGCACTGCAGATTACTACCCTGTGCCCCATATACAGGACTTACAGCTAATCTTCATGGATCCAGGATATTTTCTAAAATTGACTTAGTGTGTGGGTACCTATAAACCCTAGAGCACACATGTCAAACTCTGGCCCGCGGGCCAAATTTGGCCCGCGATATAATTATATTTGGCCCGCAAGATCATTTCAAAAATGTATTAGAGGTGGCCCGCTGGCCGCCGCGCCAGTATAGCGCATGCACAGTAATACAATAAATCCCAGAATGCATTGGCATCAGCCCGCTAATCGCCCCCACCTCCTCTGTTTACGTTGCAGGGACTCACCGTGGACTCTGGTTTTGGGGCCTGGCCGGTGTCAGGGGAAGCCAAGGCCGCTTCCCAGCGCCCTGAACCGGAGGCCTCAGGCTTGACCTCGCCAGGACCGTTGTCCACTTCCCCTCCCTGCCGCAGGCCAACCCGCGACTCACGGTGACAGGGCCGCTGATCCCCCGAGATGCCGCCCTGCAGCGAGAGCCGATGCCCCCGCACTGTCGTGTCCCCCCGCCCGCCCCCCCACCGCAGCGCGGCCTGGCCGGTGTCAGGGAAGCCAAGGCCGCTTCCCAGCGCCCGGAACCGGAGGCCTTGGGCCTGACCTCGCCAGGACCGTTGCCCACTCCCCCTCCCTGTCGCAGGCCGACCAGCGACTCACGGTGACGGGGCCGCTGATCTGCCGAGATGCCGCCCTGCAGCGAGAGCCGATGCCCCCGCACTGTCGTTGTCCAACCCGATCACCCGCAAACCCCGCCCTCCCGCACACAGGCCTGAGTAAGTATTATGAACTTTAATCTCAGGATAAAACGATCTTCCAATAATTTCATGTCACAGTGATAAATATATTCCTGGTTAAAAATGGTCCTGCACCTGGATACAAGCTCATTAGGCCTAAAACTTGAAAAGTGTGTAAATCAAAGGATATCTGTACCAATGGAAAAAGGGCATGGCAAATAACCCTGCTAGAGTTCATGCCCACAATCCGTCACCCATTTGATTGTTTCAGGAATCATGTTATTCTCCCACATTCTCAATAGCCCTCAGATTTTACTATTCGACAGCACACTAGCAACATTTGACAAATCCTCTATAGAGAAATATTATTTATTGAATATTTTATTTCTCATTTGTTAATGCTTCTGGAAAGAGTTTATCCAAAACTATTATTAAACATTTATTTTAATAAGAAAAAGTTTAACATTACATATGTTGAAAGAAGAGAAAACATGCAGATGTTGTTGAAAATTTTCAATAAATATTTAGTTCGGCCCTCGACTTAGTCCAAGTTTTTAATTTTGGCCCTCCGTGAATTTGAGTTTGACACCCTTGCACTAGAGGATGTGCCTATTCTAACAGCATTTGGCCTCTTCAAAATTTTGAGAATGCCTTTTGGGCTCATAAATGCTGCACAAATATTCCAGCAACTAATGGATGCAGTGGGGTGTGGCATGTACTTCCTTATTGTATATTTGAACAACATACTCATCGCCAGCCACTCCCGCAAAGAGCACCTACAGTATCTGCGTTTACTCTGCTGCCACCCACAGGAGTTCGGGCTAACTGTGAACCCTGTCAAGTGCAAATTCGGGCAGTTCTCTTATCAAGTTCTTGGAACATCAGATCAGCAGCCAGGGTGTCATTCCATTGCCTAGCAAGGTAGAAGGCATCCTCAAATTTGCAAGGCCTGATACCATCAAAGGACTCCAGGAATTTGTGGGGATGGTCAATTTCTATCATCGCTTTCCACCCTCTGCAGCTCATATTATGAAACCCCTCATTAACCTCATGTCCAATGGTGCCAAAGAACTTGAGTGGACAAAGGAGATGACAGTAGCATTCCAGCAGACCAAAGATGTCCTCGCGAAGACAACATTGCTGGTCCATCTACATATAGATTCACCAACTGCCTTGATGATAGATACATCCGACGCAGCAGTGGGGGGGCGGGGGGGGGGAGTCACAATGGACAACGGAAGCCTCTAGCGTTTTTTAGTAGGTACTTCCGCCCTCCGGAAACAAAACACAGCACATTTGATAGAGAACTGCTGGTACTGTACCTAGCAGTCCGACACTTCTGCTATTTTTTTGGAAGGCAGGGACAATGCTTTTTACTGACCACAACCGCTAATATTTGCCTTCGGAAAGGTACCAGATCCCTGGTCAGTCTGCCAGCAATGCCACCTATCTTATGTATCCAAATTTTCAACCAGGATTAAACATATCTCTGATAAGAGTAATGTGGTGTCTAATGCCCTGTCCTGCTCCTTCATTCAAGCAGTGCATGTCCTCTATCCGGTGTAGACTACATGGTGCTCACCAAAGCTTAGCGCCAGGACAATGAACTCCCACCTTATAATACTGCTGTCATGACTGTGCAACTTGAGGATGTAGTCTTTGGGCTGGAAGGTACCACAGGTCAGCCTCACCATATTATCACCAGTTCACAAGATTTTCCACCTCTTCTCACAAATATTCATACCACCTGCAATTTTTGGTGTCCTATGAACACCATTATTCAACCCTATGGATGAATACCTCACAAGTTATATGTCTAAGGAAAATTTCAGATGGATACATGGATAGGATGGATTTAGAGGAATATGGGCCAGCCACAGGCAGGTGGGATGTGTGAGTGGGACATTTTGGTTGGCATAGGCAAGTTGGGCTGTTTCCACGCTGTAGGACTCTGACTCTAATATAAACATTTTTTTCTGCCATGTGTGGAACATATCTAGCACAATGTAAGCTTATGTTCATATTCATGTGAGTTAAACCACAGATTCAATCCCATTCAAATTTTCTCAGTTTTATTCATTATGGAACAGTTACAGACATAGTCATAACGAAATGTGTTATTGATATGAATTTGCGGAGATTTGGTATGACACCAGAAACCTTGTGAAGTGAAAAGTGTGCTGACCGGCTCCATCACAACCTGGTATGGGAACACCAATACCTCAAAGCAGAAAGCCTGCAAAAGGTAGTGAACATAGCCTGGTACATCACAGGCAAAACCCTCCCCACCATCGAGAAAGTCTATGGAACTCTGCCGTCGGAGAGCTACTGCAACCATCAAAGATCCGCACCACCCAAGACAAGTTCTATTCTCACTGCTGCCATCAGGAAAGAGATATAGGTGCCATAGGACTTGAACCACCAGGTTCAGGAATAGTTGCTACCCCTCCATCATCAGGCTCCTAAACAATAGACTAAATCAGAGATTAATTTAAGAACTCCTACTTTGCGCATTATGTATTATTGAATATTTATTTTATGTATTGTGCAGTCAGTTTGTTCACATTTCTTTTGTTGCTTACATTTCTGTCTTTTATATGCATAACTTTTCTTGAGTACAGATTTTCTACAGATAAGTAGAAAATTTGTCTGGCCTGCAGGTAAAAGAATCTCAGAGTTGTATGTGATGTAATGTATGTACTCTGACAATATATCTGCTTTGAACTTTAAACTTTAGGAGCTTTGTCTGGATTCAATGTTCAATTAATAGGTTGAACTTAATGAAGAAATGGTGAAATATTTCATACTGCCAACAAATTGGTGTATGCAAGAAAATTTGAGTACAGAAGCAAGGAGGTCTTATTGGAATTATTCAGGGATTTGGTGAGCATTATGTGCATTTTTGGTCTCCGTATCTTTGGAAGCATGTTCTCTGATCGTGGGATTGCAGTGAAGGTTCATCAGACTGATTTCCCAGGATGGGAAGCCTTATGTATGAAGAGAGTTTGGGTTAATGAGACTTACTTGGCTAAACCTTAAAAGAATATTAAAGGAACTTAATAAAGTTATAAAATCACGATGGTTCTGGATGGACTAGATGCAAGAAAGATGTCCTTAATTGTGGGGATATCGGGAACAGGGATCATAACCTCAAGATGTGGGGGAGGTCATCCATAACTGAAGTGAGGAGAAATTCCTTCACCCAATGAGTGGTGAACCTGTAGAATTCTCAACAACAGAAAGGGGTTGAGGCCAAATCACTAAATAAAGAAGATATGAAATATATCTCTAATAGCTAAAGAGATGAGAATATGGGGAGAAAGCAGGAAAAGGATACTGATTTTAGAGGATCAATGAGCAGAATGGCCTATTCCTATTAATTATTTCTATGTTTCAATAATGCATTTCAACCAAAACCAAGGGAAAATAAGAACGTAAATTATAATTCTATTGATAAGGCACATTGTCAATATACTGTAGTTGCAAAGGCAGCTTTAGACAAAAGCATCATTTACAATTAACATGTTTTTTCTTTTTTTTAATACTGAAAAAATTGGGATTGAGCTTGAATGAATTAGTGAGTTTTGCAATGTGAAGTTCCTAAGTCAGATTTCATCATGTTATTTTATTTCCATAGCACTCTTGATAATTTTGACAATCTAGCTGGTGAGCTTCTATAGTTAATTCTTATCATTCAAAGTATTCAGATCTTTTACAAACTGTGACATTCTCCCATTTTTTCAGTTCATTTTATTTGAGTGGGACTGTCCCTTTAAGACAACAGATTTAACAACCTACCTACAGGATTTGAAGTGACTGAAACTAGCAGCAAGATTTGAACATCATGGTCCTTTTACTGAATTCATTTGTAGAGTCAACACAGAAGCCCTGGAGAACCCAGGAGCAAAGACCATATGACCAGCTATTTAAAAAGACAGTGCATCATTTGTTCAGGAGGCTATTGTAAGGAAGCAGCACAAGAGTAACAAGTTCTTTGACCTCCTTTGTGGGATTGAGAAACCATCTTGGCCTCATTGTGTGGTTATAGACAAATTGTCAGAGTTCCTCCTGTGAGTATAGAGGGATGAGAGACCCACGAAAGTTGCAGATGAAATACTACACTCTACTTTGACTGATCCACAAAAAGGGTTCTCTATTGGCAGAAGAAATACTGCAATCTACTCAAATGACCCATGAAAAGGCACTCATCCAAAAAGGACATTTCTCTGAAGCACCTCAACAAGGGTGTCCTGAGTATTCAATGTTCTGTCATCCCCGGACTCCGTCACTCACTTCAGCAACTGTTAATTTCATCCTAAAGCCTGTGTGTCCTGCATATCACATCAATTTCAAACCCACGTGTCCTCACTGAATTTCTGAAACTGAACTTTGAACTGCCTTCTGAGAACTGAGCCTTGAGCTGTGGTAGTTTGGGGTACTCGACACACACCAATATATTTGTGCATTGTTTGAGTTTAAGTTAGATAATTGCATATATATTGAGTTAAGTTTAGGTAAGTTAGTTAAATTAGATTAGGTGTTATATAATTGTTGATTAATAATTAAAAATATTATTTTAAATACAACACCAGCTGGGCTCATTTGTATCACTGCTGTACGTAACAAAACGTAAACCAATATTTTCCAAGGTGTAATATTTAACTTTCTATTCCATCCACAGAAATAGGATGCATTTAAAATGAACACAGTTCTTATTGAAAAAGTACATACTGACAGAACTAGAATCACTGAAAATCACCAGGGTCCTGTTTTCCATTTCCCTTGAAGCTTAACTGGTTCACTGAAAAAAAATTATTATAATACTAGGTAATAGCTAAATTAAAGTAAATTACAGATTGAACCTCTATTATCTGGGGCCCTGTGGTCCAGCAACGCCCGTGGTCTGGCACGTTTTGAATCTGTTGCCATTAGTACAAACTCCTTACAGACAGCGTGGGATTCAAACTCCAGTCCCGATCACTGATGCTATAATGTGTTGCACTAACCACTACGCTAACCAGGATTTGATTTGTGATATATTCGATCCTTTTAGCTCAGAAAATATGTCTGATCAATGCACCTACCTCCCCTTCGGCAGCTATCTTCAGTGCATTTTCTATTTTCTGGCATTTTCTGTGGTCCAGCAAAGGCCAGGACCCAATGTCATCAGATTAAAGAGATTCAACCTGTAATAACATATAAGGCTATTAATAGGAGTAGCATTCGATAGTCTAGGAAATCTGTAAGTCCAGCACCATCAAAGTCCATATCAGACCAGATTATCATTGTTTTGCTCACAGACATTTTTTCTTTTAAAGTATTTTTATTAATTTCAATAACAATAAATTTGTACAGAAAATTATGGAATGTGCCATGGAAAAAAATAACATAAACAGTCACAAACCCCTGCAAGCATAATTATACAAATGAATTCCAAAGCATAACCATAATAAAGAAAGGACATAATAAATTTAAATTTAGCAAAACCCCAAAACCGTACAGTTATATTTAAAATATAGGAATCAACGAAGAAAAGAAAAATAAGAGGAAAAAACCCTTTAATTAAAACCTCTTTCATTTGACAAGGTTGGAAAAAAAAACCTAGCATATGGGTATCGAGTGATGACAACTTGGAAACTGACAACACAACTTTGAGGTTTAGAACAGTCTTAAAACTTTAGTAATAGTTCATAAAAGGGTCCCATGTCTTTGACATATATAATTTTTTCTAGGCTTAAACAAGACATAATATCATTTAACCATTGTATGTGTGTAGGTGGAGTGCTATTTGATCATTTGATCAATATTGGCTATCAATGAAGTAAAAGATAAAATTTGGTTTTGAAATGAAATCAATTTTTTTCTTCTGGTTGTCCATCATGTGGGACGATGATGGTTCCTTTCAGTTAGTTTGTGAGGTTTGATATGTGCATCCTGGAGTGGCTGTACAGGCCGATATTTGACAGGCCCTGGTTGCCACATACTTGGCAGGTGAGGTCTGGAGGGGCATCAGGGGCAAAAGCTCTGCTGTGGCACATCCCGTGCCTTTCCTCTGTTGCCTCTTTGAGCGTTTTCTCAGCAGCATCTACACCTTTTCTGAAGGTGTCCCTCCACTGAGACCGATCTTGAGCCAAATCCTCCAATGTTGGTAGGGCAATGTCAGCCTTCTTGAGACTCCTGAGCAGAACATCCTTGTACTGTAGTCTTCATCATAATGATTAGTATACCATTGGACAGTCAGCCATACATTCTGACAAAATATTCTGCCCAGCGCATTTGGGCTGACATCACCAAGGTTGAAACTGCTGGCATTCCAGCTCGAGAAAGGACCTCAATATTGGAGGCCTTGTCTCACAAGGTGATCTTCATCAGAGAATGTAGGTGATGTTGCTGCAGTTGGTCAAGCTGACATAAGTGACTGATATGGGCACCATGTCTCATCCATGTAGCAAGGCTGATATAACCACAGCCCTGTACACCTTGCACATGGTGGCCAACCTGATGTTCTGTGACCCAACCTGATCTTTTAGCTGACCAAAGGCAAAGCAGGCCTCTCTGGTCTTGACTCAATCTCTGCATCTCGAGAAGCTGAGGATGTTATTGTGCTGCCCAGGTAGCAAAACTTGTGGCAGCAATGAGACAAGTGTCATCAATAAGGACAGTTTGTTCTTCATACCTTGAGCCAGGGGCCGGTTGGTACAAATCTTCCATTTTTTTCAGGCTGATTGTCAATCCATAGCTTTAAGCAGCACGAACAAAGTGATTGGTGATCTGTAAGTCTTTGAGAGAGTGGGCAACCAGTGCACAGTCATGAGCAAACTGTAACTCGCACGCAACAATGTCCTTGACTTTTGTTTTTGCTCTCAGTCTTGCAAGGTTGAGGAGCCTGCCATCAACCCTCATTTAGAGGAAGACCCTTAACTTCAGGTCTGATCTGGCATCCTGAAGAACAGCAGTGAAGAATAGTCCAAATAGAGTAGGAGCCCTGTTTTACACCATTGCTAATGGGAAATGGACCTAACAACTCACCACACATATTGATGTGACCTTCCATAACTTTGTGGAACTGACGGATGATATTGGTTAAGCGTGGAGGGCAACCGAATTTTGGTAAGAGTTTTCACGGGCCATCTCTACCAACAGTGTCAAACACTGGTTAGATCAACAAATGTGACATAGAGATTTCTCTGCTACTCAACACATTTCTCTTGGAGCTGCCTCTGTGAGAAGATCATATCCACTTCACGAGGTATTTTCCTGCAACTGACAGAAGAGAGATGTCATGATCATTGTTACAATCTCTCTTGTCTCCCTTGTTCATATAGATGGTCATGAATGATGCATCTTTGAAGTCTGGTGGTAGTTCTGCAGCTCCCCAGAACTTTGTGAACAGCTGGTGCAGGCATAATGTCAGTGTGTTACCACTATACTGGTAGACCTCGGCTGTAATACTGCCAGGCCCTGGTATGTTGTTGGGTTTTAGCTGTTTGACAGCTTTGACAACACAAGAAAAGTAAGGGGGAGCATCTAGATCGAACAATATGGGTCAAGTGTGTTCTCTCCCAAGTGCTTCATCGGTGGTGGTTCCTGGTCTATTCAACAGCTCATAGAAGTGTTCTTTCCATCCTTTCATGTGCTCTGACTTCTCAGTGAAGATGGATATACTGTTGTTGCTCAGGAGTTGTGAGGTACCTTGCTTTGATGGACCATACACAACCTTGATTGCTTCAACCTTGAGTCACTACAGTTAGCGAAGGCTTGTAACTCCTTGGCCTTGTTCACCCACCACTCCTCTTTCATAGCTCTGAGATGCCTCTGTATAGTTAATTTTGCACTCAAAAGGCATGTTTTTTTTGGAACTGGAGATTGGGTGTCAAAGAAGAGCTTGGTGAGCAACTGCCTTAGCTCTTAGAAGGTCTTGCACAGATTGGTTGCTCTCATCAAACCAGTCCTGACGCTTGCGCTCGATTTCCCCCCAGGTGCCCTGGGTAGCACCATAGACAGTTTCTTTGAAATCATTCCAGTGCTCAGTAATATTGTCTGGTGGATTCTCAAACAGTCTGTTTAGAGCAGTTTCCGTGGAGGATTTCAGGGCATCAGCACACTCACAGTGTTTCAATTTGGTGGTGTTTAGCTTTTTGGGTGGTTTAGCAGCAATCAGTCTGCGTGGAAGTTTGATCGATAAACATAGATCCGACTACACCATTTGATGATCAGTTGAGCACTCAACTCCACGCTTATACGAACGTCAGAGATGTCTCATTGTCAGGTGATGACCTAGTCAATGAGATGCCAGCTTTTAGACCATGGATGCATCCATGTGCATTTGAGTTTGTTTAGCAATCAGAACAGTGTGTTAGTAATGCACAGTTTGAATTCTGTGCACATCAAGAGAAGCTGTAGACCATTGCTGTTACTGTTGCCAATCTCTTAGCATCTGATCACAGCAGGCCACACAGTGGACTCCTTGCCAACCGAGCATTAAAGTCTCCCAGCAACACTAGCAATAACAGAAGTTGCCACACTACTGATGGTGATTTTCAGCTCACTATAAAATGCCTCCTTGGCTTCACTGGGATTAATAAGAGTTGGGGCGTAGACTTTGACTATGGTGAGATGGCGCTTTGCCTGCAAAGGTATTCGCAAGGTTTGAATTTGATCATATACAGCAGCAGGCAGGGTTGGTAAGTTTGCTGAGAGGCAGTTCTTGATAGCCAAGCACACACCAGATTCTCTTTTTCCCTCTTTGGGTCTACCAGACCATGAGAATGTCTACCCTCCCTTCTCTTAACACAGCATGCCCTCTCCAGTCGAAACTCCTGGAGAGATGCAATGTCCATTCTGTAGCCCTTGAGCACATGAGCAACAAGTGCAGAAAGTCTCTCTGGCCGATCAGAAACAGCATTGTCTAATAGAGTTTGTATATTCCATGAGGTGACGATCAGAGTCTGCTTGTGATCCTTACCGCTAGTGTTAGATGACCTGTCAGCTGCATCAGACTGGCCAGGTTGGTGTGAGCAGGTTTTGTTTGAGCCACCTTTTCTAGGTCCTTCTGCTATTGTATGGAGAGCAGTGCCTCCTTAAACAGGGCTGCTCAGACATAGAGGGTTCTGCTTCACCGGATTTCCGCTCTGTAATCCATGTGCGACTATTCTCCCCCTGCCGCCTGTATGCAGACGTGACTTTGACTCCCAGCTAGTCAAGTCTACTGCTTCACCATTTTTCCGTCGCTACAGAACTTGGATGTGTTGAGGATACCCCACTTCTCAGAAAGGAACAGCATGTATGTGAATGGATTTTAGGTGAGTAGGGGGTTGCACAGGTCCAGACCCACCCTCTCAACATTCCTTACCGGACTCAATGGCATGGTGAGGTCCAAGACAGCTGAAGGAAGTTCTGTTGCAGTGAATGGCCAGACCAAGCTTCAATGAAAGGGATGCCTTATACTGCTTCACGCATGTGTTTGCTAGACCCTACAAGACAGTTCATCCACCCTTTGACAGATCTTGTTTTTCATCCTGCAGGGTGTCTAGCCACCCTCCGCACCAGGCAATCCTGGTGGGTGAGTCGGTTTAGTTGCTGACCACCTGACCATGTGACAGGTAGAGCTGGGTTACATGGTACCAGTAGCACTCCAACAAGTGACCTGACCTCTATAGACAGATGTTTATGAAATCAATAAAACATCATTATCATCAGATATTCCAAACAGAGCAATTAAAGGGAAAGGTTTCAATTTAATTTTAAGAATCTCCGATAGTGTGTGAAAAATATCTTACCAAAATTTTTCTAGACTAGAGCAAAACCAAAACATGTGAACAATGGAAGCATCTGCAATTTTACATTTGTTACATGGAAGACATTATCTGAATAAAAACAAAGCTAATTTAGCTTTAGATAAATGTACTCTATGGAACACTATAAACTGCAATAAACAAGATATATTTTTTTTAATCCAGGTGCTTATTTAAAACTAGAATCTAGAATTTGACAGTACAGAAAATATACATAAAATTGTCAATCAACTTTGAGTCAGTTCTCTAAATGGAAAAATTCATTCGTCTTATTTTCTCTTCTCTTACATATTTTGTTGAAAAAACGATGACCTCCTTCATCATAATGATTGTGGAATTATTATTGTTTCTGGGAGATGACTGTATTTTTTGAGAATTTTTTTAAATAACATTTCTTTCAGAACTATTTTGTTTTTTTAATGATGATCTCAAATTCTTGTTTCTCTTTTTATCAAGTGAGCAACTACTGGAAAATATCTCTTGCCTGACTTCTCAAAATTTGGATACCACAATTTGGCTGCCTCTTTGTCTTCTTTGTTCTGTCTGAATATGCAAAGAAAAAAGTCAGACCACAGCCTCTGTGAATGTTAAATAATTTTTGAAAATCCACTGGATAAAACTATTTTCGTGATCATGACAAAGCCATTAAAATGATAGAATTCACTGAGAGTAAATTCACTTATTTAATGCAGATTTCTTTTTAAAATTGTTTGTAATGTCTCTGGCAATGTTTTCCACAGAAGCCTGTCTGTTTCTGATAAGTCTGGAGCTTAAGCTCAGAGGGCTATTGGGAGGAATGGGTGGGGAGTCAGCTGGCAGGATTTAAATGAAGCCCAGCCATTAAAATTGTCAAGGATTCATTCTGCTGTGGGTGGGCAGAAAGTTAAGTTGCTGGCCCTTGTACTGGATAACAGAATACTAAAAGCTCCAGAAAGGAATTAACTGTACTCGGTTACCAGACAGTTCGCCAACATTTTCAGAAATGTGTTGGAAATAAAAAAAACTCAGACGATTGATTCCAAGATGATGAGATATCAAAAATTTGAGAGGAATGAAGTGATAATGCAGATATGTTGACCAGCTTGTTAAAACGAACCAGAATTTTGCATAATAGAAGCTGGTTCTCTTTTTGTACTGAGAAACTCTCCCAATATCAACCAAAAGAAAGGAACACAACCAAAATGTCACAATCACACTGTTCTCCTTAAAGATTTTTATTGCACTTTTTGTGTGGATTAAGGTATTCTGTGCTTATTTTGTATTTCAATTATTCACCGTTTAATTTTTATTTTACATCTTTCATTTCTTCAAAATGTTGAAGTTAGTGAATTATCGAACACAGGCAAATCTCTGACTACTAGTTCAAATCCAAGCACATTGGCTCTGAATTTTCTCAATGCTTCCAGAGACATGTTAATTGATTGCTAAGAAATAAGAAAATCAGCAGATGCTGGGGTCTCATGCAGTCCATTAAAGTGATAGAGAAAGTCAGCAGGTCACACAGCAATCACAGGAAGTAAAAAGGCAGTAACTGCCGATGTTTCCAATGCAATCTCCTCTCTGGGCCCTGGCCTTTCAAGTTCAAGTTTATATCATCTAGTTGGCACAGTATTTATGTAATATTGTCAATGGAGATCCCCAAGATCTTAATGGTGATGACTTCAGTGATGTTATTGCCATTGACTGTCAGGGATAAGTGATTAGATTCTCTCTTGTTGGAGCTATTCCTCACCAGGCATTTCAGCATGTGAACATTAATTGCCACTTATCGACCAATGCCTGAATGCAGTTGAGGTCTTGCTGCAATAGGCAACTCCTGTTTTATTCATTGAGGAGCTGCAAATAAAACTGTTTTTGTCCAATGTTGGAAGGTGTTGAAGTTGGTTGTGCCCAAATGAAGTCATAGAATTATTGCAGATGGAAACAGCCATTTGGTCCAACTTCATTCATACCTTCTTGAGGTATTTCCTATTTGCCTGCATTTGCCCCATATCTGTCTAAATCTATCCTATCCTTGAACCTTCCCAAATGCTTTTAAATGTCATCACCTCCACCACTTCCCCGGCAGCTCATCCCAGATCATCACCATCCACTGTGTGAAAAATGCTTCTGGAAACAATATCCTTCAGGGCTCAGATAATTCAGTGTGTCAGGGTGTAGCCTAGTCACTCATAATGGTATGCATTGATGTTCCCATCCAGTGTATATTCTGTGACTTTGCTATTTTCAGAACTTCAACTAAGTGTTGTTCAGCATGGAGGAGCACCGATTCATGAGCCAAGGGAGGATAGCAGGTGATGATCAAGATGAGACTTGCTTACCCATTATCTGCCCTGATGCCATGACACTTTATGGACTCTGGACTCCAAGGGCAACTCATTCCTGCCTGTGCATCACAGCAATAACTGTCAGTTTTTTAATTACATGATTAAAACCAGAGCAAAATATTTTTGTCATTGTATAGGGGCCATCAGTGCAGTAGAGCTGCTCACAATTTGCTGAGTGATGTGCAGCAGTGCCTGCTTTGCACATACAGGTAGTGACTGCACCTATACCTCTGGTGAAAAGATAATGGAAGAAGATCTGTGTTCCAAATTCTGATTTGGGCAACTGTTTATTAACTGGGTTAAAACTCTTTATCATAGACCCAAAACCAGGCTCGCCACTAATGGACAGATCTCAGCAATGCTTCCTCCGAGCAGGTCGAGTCAATAGGGCTGTTACTTGTCTCCAGGACTATTTGTCTTGGCTATTGAGCCTTTAGCAGAGGCAATTAGACAAGACTTGAATATAAAGGAATTTAAAATGGGTCAGAAAAAAATCACAAAATGAATCTTATGGTAGATGATATAATCCTGTACTTAAAAGATCCGGTTAACTCCCTCACTAAATTACAGACTTCATTAAAAGCTTACGGTGACATTTCAGGATATAAGGTAAAAAAGTGAAATTATCCTACTAACAAACTTTGATTACACTGAGTGCTAGTGAACAAGCCCATTCAATTGGCCCTCGAGTAGCATTGGAATAATGGTAGATAATTATCTTTGGAATTTATACAAACTTAATTACCTCCCATTACTTAGTAAAATTGAAGAAGATTTGAGTAAGTGGGTGAATTTGCTCATCACTCTAATTGACTATCAATTGTGTGAAGATGAATATATTGCCAAAATTGCAGTATCTTTTCCAGTCCTTGCCCATTTAACTACCCCAAACCTTTTTAAAAACCCTTAATAAGCATGGTGGGCAATTTAATATTGTTACAGAGTTCCGTGTTGTGCATTGGCCTATGTGTTGTGTGGTTTTGTGTTGGAAAGTGACAGTTTGCCTGAGAGAGCCAAGGTGCAGGTGGACTGCTGAGAGTGGGAGATGGACTGGGCATGTGCAGAAGATGATCTAGAAATTTCTGGACTTGGAAGACAAACCACCACTGGGTGTGGCTGTGAAGTGGAAGGAGGCCCAAGCGGAGTCATTGTCTGGGAAGCAGTTTAGAATGTTGGGCATTTTAAAAGAGATGAACATTCCGAAGGCAGCCAGAAGGATCCGGATCAAGCCATTGTTCCTCGCTCTGCAAGCAACACGAGAAGACAACTTTGAATTTTGTGCTCTCTCTCTCTCAAAGATCTTTTGGCTTCAGTTTACCAAACAAATTGAATTTTGTTTATGACCTTTGCTTCGGTTGAGATTGAAGTTTTGTGAGTCTTGTGTGTTTTGTGTTTGTTTTGTGTCTAAGTTTTTCTGTGGGCTGGTTGGAAATATAACAGACTTTAGTTACCTATGTTATATTTAGGCTGGGGAATTTATTAGTTTTACACTGTTATAGAAATTTGCATAGTAACCAGTGGCCATTGTTATAAAAGGGGGGATTTTGAATTAAATTTTGAAGGTGAATTTTTGTTAATTAAGTAATTGTTCATCTTTTCCCCTGTGTGATATGTCTTCTTTGTGGTTGCTGGTTTGATTTTGTAACATAATTTGGGGGAATCGTCCGGGATCAAACCAATTTGGATGCTTTAGGGGTGATTGGCTTGTGTTTAGTTATCAGTCATCTGAGTTTGACTCAACATCCAGCTTCAAATTAAAAATAAATGGTGAGTGTATAAATCACCAGCAGAAAAACCAGCAAATATGAATATTGACCCTTCAGTGGTTAATTTCAAATTGGCTAAAAAGTCAGAACTGATGGTTATAGTTGGCAAGTTAAAACTTCTTACAGTAAGAACTGGGATGAAAAAAAAGGAAATTGCCTGAAAGATTGTTAAGCACTAAGTAGGAAAGGGGGTATTTGAAGAAGCTGCATTAGAACAGATTCCAAAGGAGAAAACTTCAAAGGAAGTAAGGTTGGCTTTGAGAAAACTAGAGTTAGAGGAAAAAAGAGAGGCAGAAAGGAAAGCCCAATGGGAAGCAGTGAGGCAGGTAGAAATGGAAGAGAGAGAGAGAAAAAGAATGGAAGCACGAGCTAGAACTAGCTAAATTAAAGGTGATCCTAATGAAAGGAGAGGCAGATGCCCAAAATCCACATGCTGGTCAGGAGGAGAGGTTTCTGGTCAGTAGAGAAGTGAGGTTAGTTCCTCCATTTGAGGAAGCCGAAATAGATCAGTATTTTCAGCATTTTGAGAAAGTAGCTGTAAATTTAAAATGGCCATCAGACCAGTGTTCATTCCTGCCTCAAAATGTTCTTAAAGGGAAAGCCAACAGATGTATTGGTGTTTCATGGTACAACAAGCAGCTGATTATGAATTTGTAAAGCAGACTATACTCCGATCTTATGAACTAGTCCCAGAGGCTTATAGACAAAAGTTCAGGAGTTTTTAAAAAAGCAGCAACCCAATCTTACCTGGATTTTGCTTATAGGAAGGTTGTGTGTTTTGATCGGTGGTGTGCTGCAATGAAAGTAGAAAATAACTTTGATTTATTGAGGGAAATCATTCTGATTGAGGAGATTAAAAATTGTGTTCCTGATAATATTCAAGTGTACTTGGCAGAGAAAAACATAAAAACTTGGAAAGAATTGGCTAAATTTGCAGAAGAATATGCTTTAAACCACAAGCCTAAGTGGACACCAGGGAAATCTTTTCAAAGGAATACTGCTGATAATCCAAGTAGAGTAGAAAAAAAATCTAGAATGAAGTTAAAGGAAGAGAGGAAGAGAAATGGGTGAAGGAAAAAAATTTCAAATGTTATTTTTCACTATTGTAAAAAGCAAGGGCACATAATAGCAAATTGTCCTGTACTGAAAAGGGAGAAAGAGAAAGGGGTGGTACCAACTGCCTGTGATCAGAGTGAGAAAGTTAGAGATATTTTTAAACCATTCATGACTGAAGGTTTCATTTCAGTTAAAGAAGGATCCAATCAAATGCCAGTTAAAATCCTGCGGGATACTGGAGCAGCCCAATCGCTTGTATTAAGCAACGGTTTGAATTTTGGTGAGGAGACTGATACTGAAGATGTGAATTTAATTAAAGGCATTGGTGGTGAAGCAGAGCCTATACCTTTGCATAGAATAGTGATGAAATCAGACATAGTTAATGGCCCTATTACGATAGGGATAAGATCAAGTCTGCCGGTGGATGGAGTTTCTCTTTTGTTAGGAAATGATTTATCAGAGGGTAAAGTCATACCTGTGGTGAAACTCACAAGTAAGCCTTTGGTTTGAGTCTGAAAAGGATTTGGAAATCTACCCTGCATGTGCCATTATGAGAGCCATGTCTAGAAAAAAGGTAGAGGTAGAGAAAATCTGTGATGATTCTGTAGTGGAGGCAAGCATTGAGGACAAACCTAAGGATCCAGCTTTGCTGTTGTCAAGAGAAGAATTAATAGCCAGACGAAAGCATGATCCTGATCTTGCTGGATAAGACATAAGGTTCTGTCTAACCAGGAAATTGAAATTATGCCAGTAGGTTACTTTGTTCAAGATGGAATATTGATGAAAAAGTGGAGATCACAAGTGACACCTGCCAGTGAAAAGACAAGTTGTAATTCCCAAAACTTACAGGAATGAAATATTAAAGTTGGCTCATAGTACACCTTTATGAGGTCATCTTGGAGTGAAGGAGATGGTAGAAAAGATAAGGTAACAGTTTTATTGGCCGAAATTAAGAAAAGATGTTGTGAACTTTTGTAGAACCTGTCACACTTGTCAACTGGTGGGCAAGCCTAATCAAGGACCTCAGTGGCACCTTTACAACCCATCCCTGCTTTCGGGGAGCTCTTCTCAAAAGTGATAGTGGATTATGTTGGCCCGTTGCCAAAAACCAAAGCAGGAAATGAATATTTGCTAGCACTCATGTGCACAACTTCAAGGTTTCGAGAGGCTATTCCCCTGAGAAACATAAAAGCAAAGATGATTGTGAAGGCTATGCTAAAATTTTTCACACTGTTTGGCCTACCAAGGGAAATTCAATCAGACCAAGGGAGTAATTTTATGTCTGGAATAGTTCAACAGGTAGTGTATGAATTGGGAGCCCATCAAATTGTGTTGTCTGCCTATCAACCTGAAAGTCAAGGGGCCTTGGAAAGGTTCCATTTAACTGTGAAAAATTTAATGAGGGTTTATTGCGTGGAAAATAAAAAGGATTGGGATTAATTTGTTATTGTTTGCTTTTAGAGAGGCAACTCAGGGGTCTCTTGGCTTTAGTCCATTTGAGTTGGTGCTTGGTCATGAAGTCAGGGGTCGATTACTATTGTTGATACATAATGATATACAATGAAATCTGTTGGATTATATTTTCAAATTTAAAAACAGATTACATCAAGCTTGTGAAATGGCAAGGAAAAATTTAAAAACTGCTCAGGGAAAAATGAAAATTTGGTATGATCAAAAAGCAAAAATTAGGGACATTAAACCTGGCGACAAAGTATTGATTTTGTCTGTCATGTGAACATGCTTAAACCTCACTTTGAGAAAATGACTGAGGAGGAGACTAGGATTCCAACCAAGGTGCTAGTTATAGAGGAAAGTAAGGAGGAGATAAGTTTCATGCAAGGTCATGGAGAACAGAAAGTGATAAGCCCCAGGCTGGAAAATTCTATAGTTTTGCAAAACTTGGACACCAAGTTAATACATTTGACTAAATCAGAAAGTGAAGAAATGAAGACATTACTTATGAAATTTAAGGATATATTCCCAGATGTTCCAAGAAGAACTACTGTGGCTTGTCATGATGTGGAGGTCGGTGATGCTAAGCCTATTAAGCAGCATCCTTACCAAGTTAATCAGGAAAAGAGCAGATTGTTGGATCAAGAGGTGGATTATATCCTCAAAAATGACATCATCCAAAAATTTTGGAGTTCACCCTGTGTTCTGATGCCTAAGCCAGATGGCTCAAGTAAACATGGTGACAAAGACTGATGCATTCCCTATTCCCAGAATAGATGATTGTATAGATAAGGTGGGGAAGGCTAAGTTTATTATGAAGATTGATGTCTTAAAAGGTTACTGGTGTGTTCCTTTGACAGAGACAGGGAGATTTCTGCATTTGTTACACCTTCAGGATTGCATGAGTATAATGTTATGCCTTTTGGGATGAAAAGCGCACCTGGCACATTTCAGAGAATGATTAATGCAGTAATTCAGGGTTTAGAGCACACAGGAGCCTATATCGATGATTTAGAATTAGTATGGATACATGGGAAGAACACATGCTTGAATTAGAGAAGATATTTCAGAGACTGGTGGAAGCACACCTCATAGTGAATTTGCACAAGAGTGAATTTGGACATGTCACTGTAATTTATCTGGGTTATGTGGTAGGACAGGGACAGGTGGCACCGGTTAGAGCAAAAGTATTGGCTATCACTGTGTTCCCTATCCCTGGTAATAAGAAAGCTCTTCGGAGATGTCTAGGTATGATTGGCTACTATTGTAGATTTAGTAAAAACTTTGCAGAAATTGCACTCCCATTAACAAAACTATTTGGAAAGAAAGAAAAAAATTATCTGGTCAGATGCATGCCAGGAAGCATTTCTGAAGGTAAAGGCCATTTTATGCCATCAGCCTGTACTTGTGTCCCCTAACTTTGAAAAGCCATTCTTTTTAGCCATGGATGCCAGTGACGAAGCGGTTGGTGCTGTACTGTTACAGAAGAAGGATGGTGATGGAGTAGAACATCCTATTTCATACTTCTCGAAAAAGTTTAAAGACCATCAACGAAATTATTCAACCATTGAGAAGGAGTTATTAGCGCTTGTTTTAGCATTGCAACATTTTGATGTGCATATTTGTACTGCTCAAAAAGTATTAATAATATATACTGATCATAATCCATTAGTTTTTCTGTCTAAAATGAAAAATAAGAATAGACGCTTATTGAACTGGAGCTTAATGTTACAAGAGTATGATTTAATTATTACACACATAAAGGGGACAGATAACGTAATAGCAGGTTGTTTGTCAATATGTTAATCTGGGTAGATATGAATCTAATCACATACTTACTGTAAAAAATGGAGTGTTTATTTTATTTTATTTATGTAATACTTCCAATAATTGTTAAAAAATTGTTCTTGTGGACCAAATTTTTTTTAGCAGGGGAGGTGTTACAGAGTTCTGTGTTGTGTATTGGCCTATGTGTTGTGTGGTTTTGTGCTGGAAAGTGACAGTTTGCCTTAGAGAGCCAAGGTGAAGGTGGACTGCTGAGAGTGGGAGATGGACTGGGCATGTGCAGAAGATGATCTAGAAATTTCTGGACTTGGAAGACAAACCACCACTGGGTGTGGCTGTGAAGTGGAAGGAGGCCCAAGCAGAGTCATTGTCTGGGAGGCAGTTTAGAATGTTGGGCATTTTAAAAGGGATGAACATTCCGAAGGCAGCCAGAAGGACCTGGACCAAGCCATCGTTCCTCTCTTTGCAAGCAACACAAGAAGACAACTTCGAATTTTGTGCTCTCTCTCTCTCTTAAAGATTTCTTGGCTTCAGTTTAACTAACAAACTGAATTTTGTTTATGATCTTTGCTTTGGTTGAGATCGAAATTTTGTGAGTCTTGTTTGTTTTGTGTCTAAATTTTTCTGTGGAAATATAACTTAGACTTTATTATGTATGTTATATTTAGGCTGGAGAATTTATTAGTTTTACACTGTTATAGAAATTTGCACAGTAACCAGTGGGCATTGTTATAAAAGTGGGGATTTTGAATTAAAGTTTGAAGGTGAATTTTTGTTAATAAAGTCATTGTTCATCTTTACCCCTGTATGATATGTCTTCTTGTGGTTGCTGGTTTGATCTTGTAACAATATGGAACTGTAAAGTACCCAGAGTATCCATGGAAAAGTTGTCATGGGATTATAGATAAGGAGACATTGGTTGTCCAGTTTCATAAAATATTATTTGGCGCCCTAAATTAGATTTATTTCTTCATTTTTTGAGGGTGATGATACTCCTTCCTGGGTACAAATTGGATTTTGCTCCCTAAAAGAGAAGGTGTGCAGTGATTTTATTTATAAATGAAATTCTAGAATTATAGCCATCAGCACAGACAACCTCATTTTAAAACACTTGGTTAGAATATGGTGTGAGACCTGTGGGAGTTCTGGATTGAAAACAGGATTGTCACCAAAAACATCTTAAAGATGAACTGAACTTATACCCATGACTTTGAACATCAAAATTCTGGAAGCCTGACATCATAATAGGATACAACATCTGGAAGATTGCTATGAAAAAGGACTTTTCATGTCATTTGAAGAGTTGAAGAAGAAATATGTCTTACCCAACAAGACCTTTTTTTGTTACCTTCAGTTAAGACCCTTCCTTAAGGCCAGCTTGGGCCCTGAAATTACTTTACCAGGACTCATTGAAGTGGTAAAACTACTTCATGAAATATAAATTTATTTCTAGAATGTACTTTTTATTGTTGAATTAGGGCTCAAAGCCAGGTTTGCATAAATCTAGAGTGAGATGGGAGTCAGATTTAGACATAACAGACATAACTCCGGTCAGATCTATGTCAGGGAAGTTTATAAGATACTATCAATGCCAGGCATAAAGTAGTCACTCTAATTTTCTTCATCAGCTGGGTCTCACACTGCAGAAATTACACCAATATAAACACAAGTTATCAGAGGTGTGCTTTAGGTGTGGTATGGAGGTTTGTTCTTTCTTACTCTCTACCTGGTTCTGCATGAAGGTGAGACCCTTTTGGTATGAGCTTTGTGACATCCTAACTAAGATCACAGGAGTCACCCTCCCAGTAGAACCAGAGCATTGATTTCTGGGGAACTTCAAGGGTTGGTAGATTGCTAATTTCCAAATTAAATTCACAGGAATTGCCTTATGTGTGGCCAAGAAATTTATAGCAGTAACATGGAAGTCTGACTCCCATCTCCTCATTGATAGGTGGTCTTCAGAAATGAACAGCTGTTTTCCATTTGAAAAGATCTCATATAGTCTTAGGAAGGGATATTACACCTTCCTATAAATCTGGAAGCCTCACTTAAAACATATAGGCACCTCACAGTTGCCACCATAGGGTTATGATTGTTACTGACTAGCCAGCAGACCTCTGTAGAGATTATAATATTGTGGTACTATCATGTCTCTATGTGCTTTACTGATAGAATTCTTCTTTTTCTTTGTTTTTTTTTCTTTATTTACTTGGACTTACACAGAGGGGAGGGGGTGGAGGGATGGTTTTCTTGACATTTTGTATTTTGTATGGTTGCTGATTGTTAAATATACTTAAAATGATAAATAAAATATTACAAAAAAAAAGATCTGTGTAGCTTTTGCAATATGTAAAAGTACTGGAGAAAATCAGCAGGTGTCACACATCCATGGGAAGTAAAATACAGTCAACATTTTGGGGTTGAGCTCTTTGTTGTGAATGTAGAAAAACAGGTAGATGTCTGAATAAAAAGGTGGGAGGAGGAGAGGAGAGGAGGGAGAAGGAGAAGGGGCAAGAGTACAGGCAAATTCTTTCTTCTCTTTGGCTTGGCTTTGCGGACGAAGATTTATGGAGGGGGTAAATGTCCACGTCAGCTGCAGGCTCGTTTGTGGCTGATGCGGGACAGGCAGACACGGTTGCAGTGGTTGCAGGGGAAAATTGGTTGGTTGGGGTTGGGTGTTGGATTTTTCCTCCTGAACAGGCAAATAGATAAGAGATAATAGGTGGATACAAGTGGGAGGTGAAATCTGTGTCCCATTTTTATCACATGAAAAATTGTGGAAACAGAAGTTATCTTTCATTATTTCAGTCAGCTGCCTTAAATAACTAAATCTGTTTAGAAAAATTATATTAATATAGCTTGTTTAGTTAAGTGAGATTTCAACCATAGTTCTCACAGAAATTCCCTGCATTCATGTCAAACTCAGAGCCCTAACCTGGTCGCTGATTCCTTCTTCTATGTGTTAAAGTCAATTAGTGATGGGAACCTGCTCAAATATGACCCACAGTAAAATGGTCATTACAAAATCCTAGTTTGAGACCATTCTAGACTGAATGGAAAAGCTTTGTTTATCCATAAGGGCCTTTCTGAAATGTGTTTGAGGAGCAACTAAATTCTTAATGAGTCCAGCCCAAACTTATTCCTAATTACATCATAATTGTCATCAAATTGGCATATTCAGTCTGACAAGGCAGAGAAAGCAGACTTGGGAAACGAAGATAACCACATGATTATGATAACTGAAAACCTAAGAATGACGTTGAACTACATCAGCTTGGGTCTGACGTAGAGGCATCCCTTACTGCAGACCCCACAGGGATGTAGTGGCTCATGAGGGTTAATTTACCCTATTCTAATGTGACTTTGAATCTGGCACCCTGAATAGGGAATTCACATATTTAGCAACTGATAATATTGAAGAATTTTCACTGTCATCACCATGTGTTTTATAATTCTCAATTTAATATTTTTTAATTAAGGCGGCAGAGAGAATCACTGGTGTCCTCTGCCACCACTACCCCCCACCCCACAACAATATGATTTATCGGGATCGTTGTTGTTTAAAGAGGATTTACAAAATCAGGGAGGGTTGCTACTTCCCTGCACACAGCATCTTCCAGCTACTCTCATTGGGAAAAAGATACAGAAGTATCAGACCCACCAGTCTGAGGAATAGTTTCTTCGCATGGGCAGTGAGACTGGTGAAACAACTCTCTATGTCTCTACTATTTCTTTATTAAGAATATTTATTTTAATATACGTGTAGAGGTACTGTGTATAGGTATCATTTATCTGTATATGTGTAATGTCTGTACGCGTGTTTTGCACCATGGACTGGAGAACACTGTTTCATCGGGTTGTACTGTACCAAATGGATGACAAATGAACTTGAAAAGTTGATATGCTTGTCAAATCACCTGACTGCATTGAACTTGAATGAATTAGTTATAATTTAAGTGATTTTGAGAAGTTCTTGAAAGACTCCAGTTCTTGTGGTGAAGGTTTGGCCACAGGTGAAGCTTAGCCAATCATGATGACTTGGTACAAACTAAAAGCTCACCCGGCTATTTCAGAGATCAGAAAAGAGTTAAACAGAATGCTGTGTATCTGCAGTCAGGTAAATGTAAAATGGTGGATTTCCTTGCCCAATGGACATAAGCAAAATTGATGTTTTTTTCTATTTGTACAATAGCCTCATGGTAAACATTGCAAAATACAAAAACCTGCAGACACCGTGGTTGAAGTAAAAACACAAAGCTGGTGAAACTCTGCAGGTCAAGCAGTGTCCTTTATATAGCAAAGGTAAAAATACATAACTGATGTTTTGAACTTGAAGCCCAAAATGTCGATTATGTATTTTTACCTTTGCTGTATAAAGGACACTTTGTCCCTGCATTTAACCAGTAAAGATCAAAGAGAGACCTGTCCAGTTGGTACCTGATGTACACTCCTCCTCCAGATTTTGGACAGCACGTGACAACATTCAAGTGAAGAACAGATTGAACAAGACAGCCCTGCTTCACCCCATTAGAAATGGCAAATGCAGCTGATGTATCACCACTGCAGAGGTCCTATCATTCTGTCATGGAGCAGCTGAATCATTTTTACAAATTTCCTTGGGCATCCGTAATGTCCCAGGATGTTCCAGAGATCCTCCCTGTTTACAGTGTCAAATGCCTTTGTCAGGTCGATGAAGGCAGAGTAAAGAGGCTTATTCTGCATGATGCACTTCTCCTGAACTTGCCTTTACACAGTCATTCAAGAAACACTTTTTGCTCATGACTGTGCACTCTTGGTGCACAAAGCCAGTGACCTACAGTTAAGTCTGGAAAAATTCTCAGACACTGCTAAGCTCTTTGGCTTGACCATCAACCTCAACAAGACTGAAATACTCCATCAGTCTGTGCCAAACACCAACACCATAGAACAAAAGTCACTTTTGACAATGCCCAGCTGAAAAATGTAAATAGCTTCAAATACTTAGGGAGCATCATCCCAAGTGATGTATCTTTGGACAAAGAAATTGACTCCAAGATCAGCAAGGACAGTCAGGCTGTGGGGAGGCTGCACACCAGAGTGCTCAATCAACACATCTGCATCTCACCAAAGCTGAAAATCTACAAAGCTCTCCTCTCCTATATGGTTGTGAGACCTGGACTCTGTACGGACGTCACATCGAACAACTGGAGAAATTCCACATGCACGCCCTCCATTCTATCCTTGGCATCTGTTGGCAAGACTGTATCTCCAACCTGGAGGACTTAGGTTATGTGAAGTCCACCAGCATTGAGTGCCTGATCACCAGAGCTCAGAAGCGGTGGGTGGGATGCGTCATCAGAATGGAGAGCCACCGTATTCCTTGCTAGCTGCTCTATAGTGAACTGAAGGCCAAAAGGAGACCTCAAGTCATCCACGCAAGCACTATAAAGATGCTGTGATGGAAACCCTATGCTACTATGGCATCCAGCCAAGAGAACTAGATCCCATTAGTGCACCCTGTGTTATGAAATCTACACTAGTTTTGAAGACAGGTGCTGTCAAAAACTGATGGAAATCCGTGAATGGCATCACAAACCAGAAGCCACAGTTATGACAAAAATGGACTTCAGTGCGCCCATTGTAGTAGACTTTGCACTTCCAGACTGGGACTGCAAAGTTACCTTCATGTCCACAGATGAATTGCACAACAACATGTCTTCTTCGAACTGAAGATATGACCAATAATAAAGGACACTGCTTGACCTTTTGTGTTTCATGGTAACAATTACTGATCATATAATTTGATCCAAAATTATTGAATAAGTTGAATTTAAATGCTCTCAATAACATTATGTGATTTGAACTCACATCTCCAGATCTTTGATTCAGGTCTATGTGTTCCTATTTGCTTAACAGCACCAGTCACAGAGAACTATATAGGTGGCATGGTTATGTAGTTGTTAGTGTAATCCTATCACAGTGCCAGCGATCCTGATGCCATCTGTAAGGAGTTTATGCATTCACCCCCCCCCCCTTATCTATGTGGATTTCAAAATCAAAGTCAGGTATTATTGTTCTGAACATGTCACAAACACTTTTGTTTTGCTGCACATTATCAATGTAAATTTTGCTCAAAATTACGGTTTTTAATAAATAAATAAATAGATGCAAAATAAGAGAAAGTGAGTGGTATCTGTGGATCATTGTCCTTTCAGAAATCTGATGGCAGAGGGGAAGAAGCTGCTTTTGTGCCATTGGATGTTCATCCTCAGGCTCCTGTACCTACCTCCCGATGGTACCAGTATGAAGAGGGCATGGCCTGGGTGATGAGGCTCCTTGGGGAAGAGCCTGCTTTCTTAAGACTTTGGCTCTAGGTGCTCTGATTTCCTCTCACCCTCAAAAGACATACAAGATTTGTAAGTTAATTGGTCAGATGGGTGTCTTTGGATGGCACAGGCTCAGGGTCTGGATGGGCCTGTAACTCTATTTTAAAAAAAATAAATGAAAGAAATTTTGGGATTGCCATGTTTAAATGCACATGTATGGACATGAAAGGTTTCCATCAGTTTATGTAGCAAGTCTAAAGAATCAAACATCATCATTACAAATAGCCACAGATAACCTCACTTAATTCTAAAGGTGAACAACTGGGAAAAAAAATGTGTGCTGGTCTCTTCAGTGGAAATCATTGTATTATAGAGTAGTAGAAATATTATTGAGAAGGTAATTCAGATATTACATCTATTATTGTCAAAAAAGAGCTGCCCAGTTTAATCCTTTATTTTTCCACTTGTTCTGTAACCCTATAAATCATGATGTTTAAAGTCCAATTCCAATTGTTGAGGATGTCCACCTCTGCTGCTTTCAGACAGAATTTCCAGACCTCTGTCACCCTTCGGGTGATTTTTCTTTCTCATCTCCCCTCTAACCCTGCCTTCAGCTACTTTAAATCTATGATCACTGGTACTCTGCTTCACTTTATCTAGCTTCTCCCCTTCCACATACAGTAATTTTATGCACTTCATTTATGGGTGGCAAGTTAGCATAGTGGTAAGTGCAACGCTGTTCCAGCACCAGCCACCGGGGTTCATATCCAGTGATGTCTGTTAGGAGTTTTTATGTTCTCCACATGTCTGTGTGGGTTTCCTCCAGATACTCTAGTTTTCTCCCACCCTTCAAGATGAACAGGGCTTGGAGGTCATTTGGGTGTAATTGGGTGGCACAGGCATGTAGGCTGAAAGGACCTGTTGCTAAGCTTTAATTCTAAATTTACAACTGCCTTTAGCTCCCCTATTTCAAAGAAAACAACTTGCGGCTTTCCAATCTTTTCCCACAACATCCTTCAAAATTCCATTCTTGGCAATCTGCTTGAAAATTTCCTCTGGACTCTCACTAGTACAATTACATTTTTCCTATATCAACTTTGTTCAGTACTTACACTGTGGCTCAGATAATCTCATATACTGTTCCAGCATAACCTCCCCATTCCTATTCTCATCCAAAGGTAAGCTTCCTTTTAATCATCATATTGATCTGCTCACCTTTGGGAGCCCTAAATGCACATTCCAAGATTCCTTTGTTCTTCCATATCACTCAATATTCTTCCACACTGTATATTCTCAATACATTGTCTCATCCTTCTTTGAAGTTTCATTGCCAGGGCAAGCCACAACCTAGCCACCTACATCCTTCGATTCTGAAGGATCATGGACCTGAAACATTAACAGTTTCTCTTTCCAGAAGCTGCCCCAAGCTATTGAGTATTCCAAATATTCTCTTTTTATTTCTTTTCATTTTCATTTTACCTGTAACTTCATACAGTCTAAAGTTTTCTTTCTTCCTGTCAAAGCATTCATATATTACAACACGCAAGGGACCTGAAACCCATGCATCTCCACCAACCTAGAATTGCAAAAACATCTCCCTTCCACTGAATCAATTTTAATTTAACTAAGAGATACAGCATGGTAACAGGCTCTTTCAGCCCAACAGTTCCGCCACCTAAATTCATCCATGTGACCAACTGACCTAACAACCCTGTACATTTTTGTAGGGTGGGAGGTAACCAAAGCATCAGAGGAAACCCAAGCAGATACAGGGAGAATGTACAAACTTCATACAGACAGCGCTGGATTCAAACCTGAGTCACTGAATGCTGAAATAGCATCAAGCAACCATGCCACCCAGTGCTATCACTGTGCAACCAATGCTCTAACCATGCCAGTTTGCAAACTCTGCTATTAATCCCATAGGCTATTACAATTTTTGACAATTGTGCTGTGTGGGATCATATAAGAAGCTTTATTAAAATCTACTTAAATGACATCGAACATGTTTTGCCATTATGGACTCCCTTTGCCACTTGCTCAGAAAATTTAATTATTATTCTGTGACGATTATGCCTTAAGAACATCAGAAATAGGAGCAGGAGTAAGCAATCTGGTCCATCAAGCCTGCTCCGCCATTCAATAAGATCATGGCTGATCTGATGATAGGTTCATCTTCAGTTACCTGCCTTTTCCCCATCTCCTTTAATTTCCCTACTATGCAAAAATGTATGCAATCTTGTCTTAAATATGTTTACTGAGATAGTCTGCACTGCTTCCATGAGCAGAGAATTCCATAGATTCATTACTCTCTGGGAAAATGAGTTCCTCCTTCATTTCCATCCTAAATCTACTACCCTGAATCTTGAGACTATGCCTCCTAGTTCTCATCTCATCTACAAGTGGAAAAAAACCACCTACCTCTATCTTATCTATTCTTTTCATAATTGTACATGTTTCTATAAGATCCCCTCTCATTCTTCTGAATTCCAGTGAGTACAGTCCCAGACAATTCAGTCTCTCCTCTGATTAATCTGTGCCTTTCTAATGAAAATTTATCTTTAGAAGATTTACAATAATTTTCCCACCATTGATGCTAAACTAACTAGGCTGAGCTTACTTGTTATATCTTGTTTTTTCCTTTTATATACAATAGTAAGGCACAGCAGTCCACTTGCATAAAGGTTGTAGTCAGAGCTTCTGCAATTACCTTCTGTGCTTCTATTGACTGGGATAAATCTCATCCATGTGTGATCATTTATCTATTTTCAAAAATTTCCTGAATTCTTAGTCTTTTACTAACGTTTATCCCATCCTCTTTACCCTCTTTAATCTTAATATTGGTATCATCCTTCTCTTTTGCAAAGTATGCATGTATGAAAAATGGCTGTGAGGGAGGGACGGGTTAGATTGATGTGGAATATGTGTACCTCTGGTGATACAACCACTTCTCTCGCCACACACCTACCGCCTACTGCAGGAGGCAACCATTGTACCTGTAGATAGACAACCTGGGGGGCTGGCCCCACCATGCTGGCTATCAATCACTGGCCCATATAAAGACTTGAGCCAGCCCCTTCCTAAACCAGTCGGGCACGTGGAACCAGAAGCTACACAGACCTCGTCTTCTCCTTTAAGTTGATTAAAGCCTGTAGAACAGTCTTCTAGAGTTTTGTGTTTGCTTGCTGCACCACAGTGCACCACAATACCATAATAGGTCTGCACAATATTGTTGGCTAAAGGACCTGTATTGTTGTATGTTGTATGTCCTCTAATCATCCATCTCCACACGCTACCTTTTAGTTCCTAATAACCCCTACCCTTTCCTCTTTATGGGTGTAAATCATCTTTGGATTTAATTTATTTTAATCATCAATATTTTCCAACCCCCTCACTGCTTTCCTAGGTTTACTTTTAATTTCACTTTTACATCTCCTATTCTTGTTCATGCTTTCTGCAATATTAACCTCTTGCTGACTGATACAAGCCTCTCTTTCACTTATCCAGTGTTCTTGGCATCCACAAGATTCTACAGGTAGCAGTCCTAACCTTTTACTTTGTGGGGATATGTTTACACTGAACCCTCTGAACCTCCTCCTTAAACGCTCCAAGAGTGATTTGCCTTCAAGTAGTTATTTTCAGCCTGCTATTGCTTCATCGCTTCTCAGTATTGTAAAATTATCCACACAGAATGTTAAAGGCTTTATTGTTATTTTATCCTTGTATTTTTCCATCATTATCTTACATCCATCGCAACTATAATTACGATCACAAAACAATGCTCTCCCACTGATACTTCATTCCCTAAAACTAAATGCAGGATTCTCATCACCACTACATTCCACCAAACCAACAGCTCCTCCCTGCTCCCCCACCCTCTCAGTGGACTCGCTGCTTGGTATGAAAAAAAAATCTCCTGACAGTAATTTAGGAATTATGTGCCTAGATATCTTGTACTGACAGTAATCCCAGTTAATATTAGGCAATTCAAGTACCTGGACTGATAACTAGATGATCGCTGAGGGAATGAAATCTTCTGGGAATGAAAACTGCCATATTTACCACGTCCAGCATGTATAAAGATATATATGCCTCTGTGGCCAATCCCGTCCTGTGTGGTTGACTCTTAAATGTCCTGTGAAATGTCCTATGAAACCACTTAGTTGCACCATTACTGCCACATTCAGAGAAGGGGTAGATTTTGCCAGACCACCTAGTATCAACCTAGGCACTAAATGTACTGATGATAACTTAGCAAAATCCATCTCACAAATCTCTGAAGAGTGGCGTCATCCTGCAGACTAGTCAAGGGACAATCTGACAGTGAAACTCACAAATCATAGAACTTGGCGATTCTTCACTTTCAAATGAACCATGGCATGCGCTGTCATTAAAATGCTCTTCAGCCGCCCCGGATCCACGTGTGGACGGGCGCTAGGACCCGGTGGACTGCCTGGTCGGAGAGCAGCTGCTGAGTCCGTGCATCTGTTCCTCAGATCAGAGAGGATATGAGGAGCAGAGCTGACAGCCAGGAATCACACGGTCTGAGGGCGCAACGGGCGAAGCACAAGCCCGACCCGTGCCTGCCTCCCTGCCGGTGCCAGCGTGTGCGTGTCCGGGCGAATTCTACTTAACACGGGGTTCCAAAGCCCCGACAAGCTTGGAAGCACCTGCACCGTTCACCGCTCCAGGCAAAAGCCAGTGGTCGTGCCGAAGATGAGGAGATGTCCCCGGGGAGATGCCGCTGGCTGAGACGCTCGGGCTGGAACTCGCCTCGCAACATGTGTCGCAAGCGGCGAGCTCTGCTCTGGTTGCTGCCGGGCTTGCTGCTGCTGTTCGCCGTGACGCTGCTCGACCCTACGCCCGGACACCGACCCATTCACGGTGAGCATCTCAGCCAGGAGGGCACGGGGGCGGAGGGCGGCCGGTCGCCGGTTCTGGTACAGCCGGAGCCGTTCGCCGAAGACGAGTTGATCGTGGAGAAGGAGGGGCCGGCGAGCTCCCGGGCTGGGGAGAGGAGGAGGAAGAGGGGGTACCGACTGGTGAGGGCGGCTAAACAGCGGCGGCGGGGGGCGACCTCCTCCCTTCCTGCAAGGCACGGCGGGTCGATCCCCAAACTCGAACGGCCCCGACTACACATGCGGGGCTTCAATGAGGTTGTCAGCGAGCGGATCTCCCTGCACCGGACACCACCTGAGGTACGCGAGCCTTTGTAAGTACAGAAACGCCGGAGTTGCTTCTCTTTCCATTCGAATGTCCCGCTCGTGGCATTTATGTCTCATCTGCTCACCCCAAAGGCGGGACCAAACCATCTCTCTCTCTCACAAAGATGTGCAAAGAGTACCTGTGTTTGAGCTGGACACTCGAAACGCTGGACTCATCATGATGAAGTTATTTCGATTCATTGTAAACACATATTCATTTCATTGCTGCATAATCTTCCTTGTTTGCATTCAGGTTGAAAATCCAAACTATAAATGGTGTTGTACGGAGTTCGGCAGTTTAATGTTGCCCGCAATCCTTGCGAAGTGGGGTCGTTCTGTTTTCATTGTTTTCAAAGGACTTCCTCAGCAGTGCTGAGAGTTGCTTTTAGTTGACAGATTATGATGTTGATTTTGGCACCAATTTAACCCGCGAAAACTCTTAGTCGTGCTGAGAAATCGAGATTTACAGGAGGGGGTGGGGATGGTAATCAATTGCCGAATGATGCTGTTGAAACCATGCAACCAAGCCATGGCGATAGGAATGTTTCAAAAGAAGCACTCATCAGGTCAGACAGCAATCGTGGATTGAGATAACTGCTCTAGAAAGGTCAGTCCGTAAACTCGAATGACAGGGGGGATCCCTCCCGATGGGGAAGGATGGTCTTTCTTGGCAGGAAATAAAACCCATGGCGGCTCCCCTCAGGCGGCACCACCATCAGTCCGTGTCAGAAGGCTCCAAACCCCGAAACCAGTACATTATCTTTTACAAGAGAACGGTATTAGAAGGCAAACTACAGGCAGAAATGTTGAAATAACATGGAAAAAAATCGCACACAAAAATTAGCTAATTTCATTGTGGGTCAAGAATATTTATCTTTCAATGTAATTTTAAAGATCTCGATGACTGTATTAACATTTTTCATGAATATGACAAGAAGCGGCTCTAAAGGTTGTCATAGCCAAGGGTGGTAGTGCGGACCAGCTCCCACTGCTAGACAAATGCCATGCGCTCTGACAACCTCCACGTGTTCTTACGCCTGGCGGAGCTGTTCTCACTGACCTGAAAAGGTGGGCTATTGGCGCCTTGAAACCAGTTGCTCCGGGAAGGTGGGGCTCGTTAACTATGGATAGTAACTCTCCAAGGAGAGGGAAAACTCCAATTTCAAACCTCCGCTGCCTTTTGGCTCTACGCGCTCATGGGAAAGGCTTTGGAAGTGAACCCTCCGAGGAAATAGCTGGAGTCGGAATCCCGAAGGTGACTGTCACCAAACTGTATCGACTTGCATTATTCTTTTGGACCTGTCAATAGCATGGGCAACAGACGGAGTTCCCTATCAACTCTGCCCTGGCTTGCGCCCTGGAGAGGCTTCTCTAACTTCCAGTGACTACCAGCGGCTCAGGACTGGTCTACCTTAACTGACGGAGGCCACAAAAAGTAAAACTCGCACCTTTTTGATTGTACATTCATTCTTTTAGAATTTGTGCAACCATAACCAAAGGCTAATTGAAATTATACAAAAGGAGAAGATACAGGAGTATCAGAGCTAGCACCACCAGGCTGAGGAACAGCTTATTCCCACTGGCAGTGAGAATTCTGAACGTCCAAAGGAACTGCTGGCACTAACCACCTGAGACTTTAATTTGTACAAAGCATTATTTATTTTTATAGCTATAACACTTGTCCCACATGTGTATTATTTGTCTGTATGTGTGTTATGTCTGGTTGTGTGTCTGCATGTTTTGCACCGAAGATTGGAGAACACGGTTTCGTCAGGATGTACTTGTACAATCAGGTGATAATAAACCTGACTTGAATTGACTTAACTGTAAGGAATTCATCTTTCCAAGAATGTTAACATTCTCTGAGTCAGATTAAGATATGGGAAACATGATTCCTGGTACAAGACATATTTGGATTTTAAGAATTATAAAGGATGTATTTCATTTCCAATAGAAAATAAAAGTTTAATTTAAACATTTAATAAGCATGATGACATTCAAATTGGGAACTTTTACCAGCTAACTAAAACAGATTGCCCACTCTGTTACTTGGTTTCCTTGGGTTGAGCAATTCCTTAGTGGCTCTCAAGTCAGATTGAAATTGATATCTTCCCACCCTTTCTCTTTGGGAACACTCTTGGACAAATGGGAGCCTTCTCCATTGATTTTGTCACCGAGGTGATTTTTTGGAGAGATATTAAGGGCTACTTTGCTGCTAAAAAATCAATAGTTTAATAATAAATATTTTGTCTTCAGTAATAAACTGTATTAACATTTTGGCACTCAATAGATCACAAAGAGAAACTGTTATTCCAAAACATTACTGCAAGTAAAGACTCTATTCCAGAGAAGTTGGGCCCTCAGTTATCTCTTCTTCACTTTTTACTCCAGTCTGCAGAATATTTCCTGCAACATGATCATAGCCTCACAAAATGTGTTAAAACTGCACACTTTCCAGCCCCTACAGAATAATTGTCACTATTCTCCAGGAACTTAAACTAATGAAATGCACCTTGCAGACAGTAAACCAGGTTACATGGATTTACCAGAAGGATGACATGCTGAATTGCTCCTGTCATGACATTACTTGTCATGATTTTAAGGATCTGCAAATAGTCATTACATTGAACATCAGTTGTGATACATGGAAATTAAAATAATTTTGTTAAGTTCTCTAAAAATGTCCTAAAAAAGCAATATTTTTGTAACTAGAAATGGTGACTGCAGTAAATTACTAGCTGTTGCATTATTTAAATTGCTTGGACTTGAGTCAAACTTGTAGACTCTAAGCAGTCAAAAGGGAAATAATTATAAATGGATTAGTACAAAGTTAATTTAGATAAAGAATAATACTGCAGTGGCTCACCAGAGGCTTAATCGAACCGGTTCGGGAGGTTCCGAGCGACGTCATGACGTCACAATGGAATGATGACATTTGGAACGAATTGGGTTTTAAAAAGCTGGGGTGACTGTTAGATTAAACAACTTTTACCAAACTTTGACTCAACTCTGTCTGATCATTTTCTTGTTTTTCATTTTGCACTGTGACACAGTTGCTACAGTACCCAATTTAAATGGCCAAAAGATGGGATTAAATATTTAGGGATTCGTGTAGACAATAATCTAAAAAATATATATATAAATTGAATTATTTCCCATTACTTGAAAAATATTTTTAGAAAATGAATGACTTTACCTGTAATATTAATAGTATGGGTTAATTGTATAAAGATGAATATATTTACAAGAATTCAATATCTTTTTCAAATTTTACCTGTATTACTGTTATAAAGGTCTTTTCAAGAATTAAATAAATATGTAAGGAAATTTCTTTGGAAAGATAAAATGTCAAGAGTTTTTAATAAAAAGATTTACCTGGAAATATGAATTGGGAGGCTTACAACTTCCTAACTTTAAGAATTATTACCGAGGAGCTTTGAAGGATTCAAAATAGAGTTAGATAAAATAGGAGAGATATTATCAGAGAAATTTATATATATGAATAGGATTCAAAATTATTAATTGGAGTTAAAGAGATACCATTGTTGAAACACTCAATTACTGCTTGGGATAAGATAAAAGGTGAAATAGGAATAAAAGGAAATACATCACCTAAGACGCCCCAGATTCAAAATCAGCTTGGACCTTTTTCAAATGATAACCAATTTTTAATTATCTGGTCTAGTAAGGGTATTAAAAATAGCAAAAATTGTTATTAGCAAAGTAAATTGATGTCATTTAAACAACTGAGGAATAAATATGAAATATGAATATGAAATAAATATGAAATACCTAGTAACACTTTGCTCTGCAATTTCCAATTGATAGCATTTTTAAGGGAAAAGTTAGATTTACAAATGCAGTTACCTATTTTTAGTGAGCTGGAAACTCTTATTAGGAGAGAAAATACCAAAAAATTTACAAATGCAATATATTTTTATTGCAAAAAGGAGTGCATAAATCTAGACAGAAATGGGAGTTGGATCTGAATATTATAATCGATAAGCAAAGATGGTTAGATCTTTGACAAGATAGTATGATAAATACTATTAAAATGTAAGATATAGATTAGTTCAGTATAATATTTTACATCAATTATATTTAACACTACAAAAATTGAATAGAATTAAATCAGATATATCAGATCAATGTTTTAGGTGCCATGAAGGGATAGGTATTTTCTTGCATTCAACTTAGTCATGTACTAAGGTAAAAGCTTTTTGGGTGGATCTACTATTATGGGTTATATTATTATGGTTATGGATAAATATGTCTTTAAAAGAGATTTTCTACTGGCAAATTGAGAAAGAACAAGACCCAAATTAAAATTGTCAATACATCAAACAAAATTTGTTAAAATAACATTGGCAGTAGCAAGGAGATGTATTGCAGTGACTTCACAATCGAACTCATCTTTAGATATAGGAAGATGGAATGCAGAAATTTAAAGCTATATTCCTTTAGAGAAAATTACATATAATTTTAGAAATAAATATCCTATATTTTTTTGCAAATTTGGAGCCTGTATACATAATTTTTAGATATAATATGTAGATATGTTCTTCCAGCCTGTTAAGACTTGTGTTAACCCTCTTTAAAATGAAAAAGATTAGATAAAACCTGTTGAGTTCCAGTGTGTTGGGGAACAATGCTCTGGGCAATCCACGATACTACACTGTTTCTTTCTCTTTTTATTCTTTTCATACTATATATAATTATTTACATACATATATAATTCTTTGAGGGGGAGGGGGGTGAGGGGTTGAGAGAGGAAGGGAAGGTGAGGGGTTGTAACCCTCATGTAATGAATGAAATTTCTTCAATTTAAGCACTCTTTTTATTGTATAATGCTTAATAAATGTATGGAAAATATTTTAAATAAAATATTCAAAAAAATGATGGTAAAGAATTAGTAATTTCACTGACAAAAAGATAGTATAATTTATGGTTTGGCTTTGGCATGGACAGTTGCCAATCCAGTTAGATATCATTAGTCTAAAACAAATACAATAGAAAATAGAATATACTAATCACATATGGTTACAATATGAAATTGCAATGAATTTGTTGTACTTTGTTCGTGTGCTGACTGGATGGACCCGAGTCTATCATTATTTTGTGTGTAGATGCCTGCAGCAGGAATACAGTCAGAATCTGCCAAGTGCCAGCATCATAATTTGCTTCCACAATGAAGCCTGGTCCACTCTTTTAAGAACAGTGAACAGTGTTATGGACACAGCCCCAAAGAAATTTCTGAAGGAGATCATCTTAGTGGACGACCTCAGTAATCAAGGTACTTCTTGTGAAGGAATGTGTAATAGATAGCAAAATTTGTTTGCATGTTTGAGAGAACAATTGCAGTGGTATTGAGCAATAAATTTTAAATGTGTTCAGTTTAAGTGGCCCCTGGTCTCCTGGTGAGTAGTAACACCATTTTCTGGTGGGTGGGGGAAATATGAGGAGACCAGAGCCATTTTTTTCCACTTCAACTTTATTACTGAAGTGATGCTATCTGCTCTGAACACTTCACAGACTCACACAATGGTCATGGAATGGAAAGGGATCATTTGGCTCAAGTCACATCAGCATTATGTGAGAGCAATCCACCTAATCCCACTTTCCATCCTTTTCCAGTGTTCTGCAAACTTTTGCCTCTGAAATACTTTTTTTATGCTGGAGATTTCATTTTAATTCATTGGTAATTTGCACATGACTAATCTTTTATAGGCTGAAACTATGATCCAAGTCATAAAACTGCAAGGATCTAGTACCAACTTACCAATAATTAATGTTAGTTCAAGGACTCATTAAAATAGAATCATTTTTAAGGACAAAATAGAACGCATTTCTTCCACCTTTTTATTACTCTCTTACATCCCTCTCATTCTTAATCCCACCATGAAAGGGGAAAATAAACCGCTTTATTGTGACTGTTACAATTTTTCAGTATTTCACTATTTATTTTTATAGCTGAGTAGTTGAAATCAGCCATACCAGATTCCTGTAACCAGGTTAAGAAATCTTGGTTATTTATGTCTGTATGAATTTTGAGACTATTTTATAGACTGAAATTCTGATCAGAGTTTGCAGCTCTATAAAGTAATAATTCAAAGTTCAACAAAGTTCATGTGCACATGATGATAACAATAATGAGTTTACTGTCATGTACCATGTACAAATGCAATGAAACTCCTTCTAGCTGCAGCCAAACACATTTTATCTCACTAGCAGCAATTGAAAGATGCATAAACAGATGGGTTAAGTTTAACTCAAAATTTATTAACAATTTTCAATAATATAATTATCTCAATAATCTCAACACCCAAAAATATGCATTTATGGCAACTATATTTATAGTGTGTATGTGGAAAAAATACTCAGATCATTACAGTCTAAGCCTAAATTTCCCAAAATACATTCCTAAAATAAAACCCCAAGTCAGTCTCATCAACTAGGTCAGTCAAAAGGACAGTCCACAGAATCTGGTCTCCAGGTCTTAATGTCTTATTTCAGTTGTGCACTGGTCTTTGAGTTGAATATGGAGAGATGACTGTTGTCACTGAGCAGACTTATGACCTTGACAGGTGAATACAGGAGACTTTCCTTAGTGTCTCGTGTGGTCATGACCATCTTCAGTTTTCTCACAAGGTAGTTTCTCACAGTGATCTCCTAGTCACTAGCATAAAGTCTGCACCTCCAAAGCCCTCTTTGGAGTTGCACCAGGTGACCCTCTGTCACACAGAGTCTTCTCTGCCAAAACCCTGCCTTGGTTTATACCAAGTGGCTTTTGTCACACAAAGTCCTCTTCTCGAATGGGGACTAGAAAAGCACAGGTCGGACTCACACTCTGGGAATCAGAGTGTAAAATCTGTTGTCAGAACAGCAGTGCTGGCACCTGCGAACAGAGCAGCTCAGCCTCCTGCCTTTTAGCTGGAGCTGCCGGGTGAACACACTGACAGTTCATTTCTCAGTGCACTGGGCGGTTTAACTGCTGAAGCATGTGCCTTCAGCACTACTGAATGGAGAAGAGGGGTGAACACCAGCGGGCATGCTCTCCTGCTTCAGCGTGTGGCTCTTGCGCTCCACACAGCTGTTCACTCTGGCAGTTTGCTGCTCTGGCACTCCACACCATGTGTCCTCCTTTCTCCCACTGCACAGTCAGTCATTGTCCCTGGTCACAAATAAAATGGTCCATGATCCATAACAAACAGGTACTTCATTTAAAAAATATAACACCGTGCATTAAATTAAAAAAGAGATAAATACAAAAGGTAAATAATAAATATTCACATTTGTGCATAATGGAGGATATATTATAGCACTTCTAATCTATTATTTATTTCTACACACTAATTTTTAGAGAATCGCCATGTCCTTGTGTTGATTGGGGCTAGTATCCACAGCCTAACCATTTGATCTCAAATAACTCAGTGAACTGTGAACAAATCTGTTTAAGCCCCTGCTAACCTTTGATAGGATCTTCAGAATCCTTTTACCTAAGAAGATTGTATAAACCCGGCAGCAATCTTCACCAATGTCCCACCCTCCACCACCATTCCTGTCTCAACCAAATGGGCAATGTAGCGTGTGGTGGAGTGAACAAAACAAAGCACAAGAGTTGTTTGTGAGTTGAACAAATGGAACTGTTTAATGAAACTTTCTTAGGAGTTTAAGTAAATACAGTTGGTACACTATCACAATCACCTGACCTCTGAAGTCACGCGCCTCCCAGAGTTCTTTGCCCCCCCCCCCCCCCACCTCACCCCACCCCGGCCACCAGGAACTCCTGATCCTGCGGGTGTGTACAACTACAGATACCGGTTTGACAATGGAATGGCGCGTTTTGCCACATGACACCCCCCCTCCCCCAGAACCGGAGTTCAGAGGTTACACCGTAGTCTCGCTTATATGGCTAGAATGGGCTGGCAGATGCCCTCTGTAGTGGGGGCAATGGGGGCATTCTATCTGTGGAGTCTTGTCTACTAGTGCACTTCGGCATTTATAATCAATACCACCAAAAAAGAGATTCATAATTTATCTGCTTAGGTAGAGAAAGTGGTCATGGAAATGATAAGTTTTTAGGTATGCGGTCTTCCATTACAATTGGTTTCTCTGATTCTCTTTTCACAGATGCTACTTGGAATGCTGCATGTTTTAAGCGTTTTTAGTTTTTACTTAAGATTTTCAGCACTAACAATATTTTGCTTTTGGCTATTTATTTAAGACATTTTAGGCATAGAATACCTGTTTATTTCCCTATCCAACTGCAGTGATTGCACTCATGGTAAGGTATATTAAGAGTGCCATAGGGTAATTCAACATGAAATGTGCCACACAATTATAAGTACTATTAATTGTTATCCTTTGTCGATAATTGGGAAATAAAAGGAAAAATAAATATATAATGAAATAAAACACTGAATTCTTGATTAGTAGAAGTGATGCTGTATCTCAATTGCAAGTACTCTGTCGATTACATGAAAATAAAATTCAAAAATATTTTTGTCAAAATGCCAGTATAAGTACAGTAATGCTGTGACCATTCCATGACAGGGAATACTGTTACCATTTAATTCAGTCATATTATTACCTTTTATATTATTTACACTATAAAATCTTTCATAAATATGCATTCCAATTGTTGAATTTTTTTTCTCCTGCATATCACAGTCGTATTACAGAATCACTTGATTTTCTCCAATCTGCTATTATTGGAGTTTTAGGCTTATTTGCCACATTATGCATGGTGCAGTTATGAGGGTTCTTCTGCGAGCAGTGCAATGGATCAATATTAACATACATAAAGTTTTGCAAAGTAAAAGAGCAAGAGTATAATCGCAGAGTAAAGGGTTAAAATGAAATAAAGATCAATAAGTACAACCAAGGGCATGATGTGAGGATTGTTGTGGGATTCATTCAGGAGCCTGATGGCCGCAGGGAAGAAACTGTTGATGCATAATTTCACACTTTTGAGCCTTCTACCCACTGGGAGGAGGGAGAAGAGTGTGCCCAGGATAGGATGGCTGTTTTTCCTAGGCAGTGGGGAAAGTAGATGGAGTACATAGATGGTTTCCTTAATATTCTGAGCTTCATTCAATACTTTCTTCAGCACCTTCCAACCTTGAGCACAGCAGCTTCAGTACAATGCTGTGATGTATCCAGCAAGTATGCTTTCGTTGGTGCTAGTGTAGATGTTGTTGAGAAACATGGGATACATATAGAATTTCCTTTAGTCTTCTAAGGAAGAAGTGTTGGTGTGCTTTATTGACCATTGTGTTATCATGGTTGTTCCAGGTCAGGTCTTAAGAACTTGAACTTATCTAATCTTTCTATTTCAGCACCATTGATGTGGACAAGAATGTAGTCCCTGTTTCCTCTACTGAGGCCAATAATACTCTCCTTCATCTTACAGATGTTGAGAGAGTTTTCTTTCTTGGCACTATGCCACTTGTTTTTAATTAGTTTTTTTTAATTATTTTTTTTATTTTTCACACTGTGAACTATATCAACCAAAATATATACAAACGTTTCTCATTAAATATACACAGTGGCATTTTCTCCCTTTTTTCCCCCCCTTCCCTCCCTCCTCCAAAACCAATAAATATTCAACATATACAATACAATAAAACCATAAAACAATGTCTTCACACAATGAAAAATAAACAAGAAAAATGTGTCATCTACTTTTATACACTGAATCAAGTCGTTTTGTCTTCTTATCATTTTAGGGGTGGAGGTCCGAGGCAAGCTCTCTCTGTTATGTTCCATGTAAGGTTCCCAAATTTGTTCAAACAATGTGACTTTATTTTTTAAATTATATGTTATTTTTTCCAATGGAATACATTTATTCATTTCCATGTACCATTGCTGTATTCTCAGGCTCTCTTCCATTTTCCAAGTTGACATTATACATTTTTTTGCTACTGCTAAGGCTATCATAATAAATCTTTTTTGCGCTTTATCCAATTTGAGGCCTAATTCCTTACTTCTTATGTTACTTAGAAGAAAGATCTCTGGATTTTTTGGTTTGTTATTTTTTGTGATTTTTATTTAATATCTGATTTAGATCTTCCCAAAACATTTTCACTTTCGTAAAGGCCCAAATTGCATGTACTGTTGTTCCCATTTCCTTCTTACAGCGAAAACATTGTTTTTAATTAGTTGATTATATTATATCATTGTTGTATGTCAGCATTATTTGATACCCTGTTGTCATCGGCAAATTTGAAGATGGAGTTGGAAAGGTATTTGGCTGCACAGTCATAGGTGATTGGGAGTATAGTAGGTGACTGAGTACACATTCGTAAAGTGTGGCGGAGTTGAGCATGATCATGGAGAAGGTGTTACTGACCATTCTCGCTGATTGAGGTCTGTTAGATGGGAAATCAAGGATTCATTTGCAGGTGGGGGTGCTGAGAACTCAATCCTGAAAACTGCCCGATTCCTAGCGTTATTTGGAGAAATACATTTTGTGAAATATACTGTATGTTGCAACTTCAATTATTCAGTTGGCTTATTGATTTAAAATAAATTATTCCCATACCAACAAAGATATAAATATGTCTATATTCAACGCTTTTGGGAGAATCAAAAGGTGTCCGTACACAATAATGCTGGTACCTTGATCCCTTTCAGGAGTTTACTAAGCAGAAATGTGATTCATTTCTCCTGTTCACAGGACATCTGAAGGCTGCTTTGAGTGAGTATATTTCCAAGCTGGATGGGGTCAGGTTGATTCGCAGCAATAAAAGACTTGGAGTGATTGGAGGTCGCATGCTTGGTGCAGCACGGGCAACAGGGGAGGTCTTGATTTTCATGGACTCTCATTGCGAGTGCCACAACGGCTGGCTCGAACCACTCTTGGATAGAATAGCCCTTGACAGGTATGATTGGTGAGCTCTCATTTTTAATGTCTGAATGAAATTCACAAATAAGGCTGAAAACAATGTTTCTTGAATAAGATGTGATAAACATCTAAAGGACAGAGAGGTTAGATTGCTATGTTTAGACTATAATTTCTTAGTACACATTAGTATCCACTTATTATTTATTTATTACTTATTTTAATGTGTCACTAGCCATTGATTTCCAAATTTAAAGGAGCTGCATTGCTGGTAGTGCAATTGGCCTCATTGTCCTTGAATTAAGAAACGGTAAACAGTTGTTATTGCATTTCTACTTCTTACTACAGTCCCATATGGCTGAAAAACAGCTGCTTGACAAAATTGTATCCATCTGAGAAATCCCAAGTATTATTTTTTCTCTTCAGTGCCTGTTCCAAAGGCATGGGTAATCCACTCTGCCAATTCTCCACGTGTGCAAAAATTGAAACAAGCTTCATTGCCCTGCTGAGCTTGGCTACAGAGAATAGTCACTTGGGAGAGGTAGTACAGATTCACTAATGCCTTTGCAAAATGTTCTTTGCAAAAGTTGTTGCACATTCATCAGATGAGAGGTATGGAAAAAAATTGGGATGAACTTGTGTTACATCAGAAATTGTAATTTGGGGGCAAAAAATCTGCATCTCTGCTTCTGAAGCTTTGAGCTCATATTGGGAAATGGCCAATTTCAAGCATGTGATTTTTCCATCTGTTACAATTAATGGATGGGAAAGACTGAACTGGAAGTGCAAGGTTTTATAATGTGTTTTTTTTTTTCTGTCATGCACATGTAAAGCACATTAAATGTTACTTTGTTGTATTAGGTGTATTATATTTTCTTCAAGAATTAGCTTGCTCAGGTCTCAATGCACCTCACAAGCTACAAAAGCATTATACAAAGGTACTGAGCATAATGCAGAATTCCAGTTACCATCTACCTTTGGACACATTGAAAGGCTACTTGGAACTTTTTTTCTTGATTAAATGTTCTACCTAATCTCCAGTCACTGATTCTAGCTAAGTCCATGTTTCAGGTTGATGTAAATACTGAGTCCACATTTATATTTTATTTTTAATTTAAGTAAATGTGAGCTAATTGGAGATTGACTCACATGTCATTTGAAATTTTTGGATTCTTACAATTGTGAAATAATAACCTCAAACTAAAATCCCACTATGCATAAAATATATTTATCTGTTTCACCTATGCTGTCCTTGGTATTCTGGTTCCTTCTAGCCTTGTTGACAATTAGAATGTTAGCAAGCTGGCAATACCAGGCAGTGCATCTGTCAGGTGTATTTCAGGTGTTCCCAGACAACAGTTGCAACAACTTTTAGAGGTGACTAACCCTAAAAAATAAAATAACTATTCTTCTTTTGACAATATTCCATAAAATAGTTGGAGGTAACTAATTTTTAGTAGTCAGTGTGCGCAAAAATCTTGCATCTTGCACATTTTTATCCTGTGACAAAAGTATGGTGCACTGAATGCTTGTGCAATTGTAAAGAATAATTATTAATTACTACATTACTTTAGGTAACTAACCTTTAGTGCACACATTTTTTGCTTTGTGCACTGGTTGCAAAACATTTGTGCACGCGCACAGCTTAGTGGGCATAGTGCCTGGAGGCTTTAAGAAAGGCATTATTATTGTCTGGTTTAACTTTTAGAACCAATGGGCGAGACACAATATTGACAGTAGATTTGTACAATTATTCTTTTAAGGCTAACTTGAAATTATTTTTGATTTACTTCATTAAAAGATCAATTACTTTTTTAATATATGAGCGAACCACTTTAAAATAAATGAATGAACATTTCCTCTCAAGTGCCATGAAGGAAGTTGAAGATGAACGTTGAAGCACCCGATGCCTATCCATACAAACTTTCTCTTAGCATGCTATTAAAATGCTGCCTTTTAAAGCTACATAAGTATTTACACTGGATGTAAAATCATATACACTTAAGTTAATAGAAAAAAGCTTGGAAATACATTCTTACTGCGCCAATATTATTTTCCATTTCTCCTCGGAATTTATACTTATGTTTTTTGTGAGCAAACATGCCAATTTTTGTATCAGTTTCATGCCTGAAAAATTGTATTGACTTAACATAACTTAACAATTACAGCACGGAAACAGGCCATTAGGCCCTTCTAGTCCGCACCAAACCAAACACCTCCCTGCACAATGCCCATAACCCTCCATCTTCTTCTCATCCATAGACCTGTCCAACCTTTTCTTAAATAATACAATTGACTCCGCCGCCACTGTTTCTCCCGGAAGCTCATTCCACACGGCTACCACTCTCTGAGTAAAGAAGTTCCCCCTCATGTTACCTCTAAACCTCTGCCCCTTAATTCTTAACTCATGTCCTCTTGTTTTAATCTTTCCTCCTCTTAACGGAAATAGTCTATCCACATCCACACTGTCCATCCCTTTCATAATCTTAAATACTTCTATCAAATCCCCTCTCAACCTTCTACGCTCCAAAGAATAAAGACCTAATCTGTCCAATCTCTCCCTATACTCTAGATGCTTAAACCCAGGTAACATTCTGGTAAACATTCTCTGCACTCTCTCCACTCTGTTTATATCCTTCCTATAATTAGGCGACCAGAACTGCACACAGAACTCCAAATTAGGCCGCACCAACGTCTTATACAATCTCAACATCACCTCCCAACTCCTATATTCCATGCAATGATTGATAAAGGCCAGCATACTAAAAGCCTTCTTCACCACCCTATTCACGTGAGTTTCTACCTTCAGGGAACGATGTACCGTTACTCCTAAATCTTTCTGCTCTTCTGTATTCATCAATGCTCTCCCATTTACCACGTATGTCCTGTTCTGATTCTTCTTACCAAAATGAAGCACCTCACACTTGTCAGCATTAAATTCCATCTGCCATTTTTCAGCCCACTTTTCTAAGCAGCCCAAATCCCTCTGCAATCCTTGAAAACCTTCTTCATTATCCACTATTCCACCTATCTTAGTATCGTCTGCATATTTACTAATCCAATTCACCACCCCATCATCTAGATCATTAATGTATATAACGAACAACAATGGGCCCAATACAGATCCTTGAGGCACACCACTGGTCACCGGCCTCCAACCTGACAGACAATTATCCACTACCACTCTCTGGCCTCTCCCTTTCAGGCAATGTTCAATCCATTTGACTATCTCAAAATTTATACCTAAAGACTGCACCTTTATCCAAACTCATTTCATTCAGGACTCGTACAAGGAGAATAGAATTTTTATTTAGTCCAGCGAGCAGAATAAAACTTAAAGCATGTTTCTCTACATCTGTATGTTACTTTACTGAGAATGATATTCCCAGAACAATTTCAATTGGAATTATTTGGATGTGTTTAATGGAATTATTTGAACGTAAGCAGTGAATGAGGAGGTGGAATGTAGGTTTGTTCACTTAGCAATTTACATCACAGCTTTATGTATCTGGTCTCTGTGAAATTTGTAATTTATATATTAGCCATTAAGCAGAATCAAGAAATAAAATTATTATCAGACTTTGGTCAAGAACTGATCTATCATTACTTGATTTGGGTTTGTTAATGATAATAACTATTTGTGGAATGTTTTCCTGGTGTAACTGGTTAATTCTTCCGGTTGGATCCCACAATACTAACAAGAAATCTCAAGTTTTTCTTTCACAACGGGATATAGGTTTAGAAAATTATTTACTCCAAGGAATTCTGTATGACACTGATGTTTCCAAAGATATCGGTAATTGAATTTGTATTTCTCTTATCCTGTGCTATTGTAATGCTCTTTTCTATGGTTACGATAATGATATATGAAAATTGATGAAAAAGTACTCGCATACCCACAGTTCTCAGAGAATTATCCCTTCTTACCCTAATACAGATTTGAATTAAGGAGTACCTTATCAATAAAGCAAATGGGTTAGATCTTGCAAGTTAATTCTGGTCACATCATCACAGAAAATATGCCAATGCTCAAGAGAGAGCGCAGAGGAGATCGACAAGGATGTTGCCTGGATTGGAGAGCGTGCCTTATGAACATGGGTTGAGTGAACTTGGTCTTTTCTCCTTGGAGCGACGTAGTATGAGGGTGACTTTATAGAAGTGTATCAGATGATGAGTGGCATTGATCATGTGAATGGCCAGAGGCTTCTTCCCAGAGATGAAATGGCAAACATCGGGAGGCATAATTTTAAAGTGCTTGGGGGATGTAAGAAGTAGGTTCTTCATGCAGAGAGTGAAGAGTGCAAATACCACAGGATCTTTTAAGAGATTATTAGATCAGTACATGGAACTGAGAAAAATGGAAGGTTATGCAGTAGGGAAATTCTAGGCAGTTATTAGAGTAGGTTATTAAGATGGCACAATGCCATGTGCCAAGGTCTATACTATGCTATCGATTTCCATGTTCTTTTTTTTAGACACACAGCACGGTAACAGGCCATTTTGGCCAACAAGTCTGTGCTGCCCAATTTACACCCCAGTTCATTTTTGAACAGTGGGAGAAAACCAGAGTCCCCAGGGAAAACGCAGACATAGGGAGAACATACAAACTACTTATAGACAGTGTGGGATAAAAACTCCACTAGCAGTATAGAAGTGTTGTGTTAACTGCTACACTAACCGTGCATGGTCTCAGTGACATCTAATCATCTGAACAATAGCAATTCAGGCCTTCTGCATATGCAACTTGAAAGGTAGAAGACATAGAGCCCAGCAGTGGAGTTCAATGTCATTGAGATGGTCCAACATTCATACTGGGGAATTGTCTCTGAGATCTTGGGCCAGATGAGATCTAGCACAGAATCCAAAACAGGATTGATTTCAGCAAAGACTGTTGCTGAGTGGATAGGAGACAAAGGGGAAGGTAATTATTTTCCAAATATTTATTTTTAAATTTAGAAATACAGCACAGTAACAGGCCATTTCGACCCATGAGTCCGAGCAGCCATATTTACACCCCATTAACCTACACCCCTGGTACGTTTTTGAACGGTGGGAGGAAACTGGAGCCCCTAGAGAAAACCCACGCAGACACAGGGAGAACGTACAAACTCCTTACAGACGGAGTTGGACTCAAACCCCGGACCTGTCCTGATCACTGGCTCTGTAAAGGTGTTGCCCTAACCACTACACCAACAGTGCTGCCCTTTTTTTAAATTGTGTTTAATGTTTTAAATTTGTGTTTTGATCATTTGTTTTCTGATTTTATACATAATAAATTTCTCTGAATTTTTTTAATTGTATACTTAAAATTCTATTTTTATTTTTTTTTAATGAAAGGACATATTAACAATTGTATCACTGTCAATATTTTGAATGTGAACGTTTTTCATCTGTTAAAACTTTCAGAGGTATTTTGGGAGCAGAATCTCTCACTGCACCACAGAAAGGCTGCCACAGTCCAGACCATGATACTGGGGTCCAGAATGTTTCAGACTACTGATATCCATCCTTTGTATCTGGATCAGGAATTGCCAGGGTTAAAGACATCATTGAGCAGTTGCATCTTTCTGCACTGCTCACTAATCTTATCTGGAGTGGAAGGGGTGTGGGCAGGAGTTGGGGGTGGGGGGGAAACAGGGGAAATGAACAACCAGAGTTGTGGTCCATATATGTACTAATGGAAAAAGTTGAAATAGAACTCAGTTTATAAAATCTTTAGAAGACACGGGTCTTCAGAGGTATAACTCCCAATGTTACGCATCGATAAGTGTAGAGATGAGGCAACACAGATAGAGGTGTGATTGAAAAGATGATTCAGAAGGGTAAGATTTACATTCCTGGATCAATCTTGGAAGTGGGAATCAATTCAAGCCAAACTGATTGTGGGATGGTTTGATAATGCTATTGGTGGGGGAGGGGGGGGGTACCTTAATTAATTTGGTAGGGAACAGAGGGAAGGTAACATTACAGATTTTAAAAGACACAGAATAGATTGTGTAAGTTGAATAATATCTTACGAAGAAATAGAATCTATTTCAACTGGACCAAATGTAAAAAGGTCTGAAATAGGTTACAATCTATCTATATGAACCAAGAAGAAATATTTCAACTACTTTCAGCAGAATGCCAGAATATTTCTAACCCAAAGGGAAAGGTTACATTATTGGACTTGGTTCTAGAAAATGAGCTGCACCAAGTGGACCCAATATCAGTGGAATATAAAGGAAACAGCAATTGCAATGCCATGTGGTTCAGAATAGCCTTGGAAAAGATATTCTTTGTTTCATTCCAAGGAAAAGAGAGCCAAATGATATGGAGTCCATTTCAATAGGATGAGAATATGTTAAGTCTAAGTAGGAATCAAAGATTGCTAGGAAAACTATATTTGTAACAAGGAGGAATTTCAGGTGGTCACATTTCAGCTACATTTCCAAAAGTGAGGTGATTGGAGCAATTAATACCAGCCAAAAAGATTTTAAAATTATAAATCAGGATAAAAGAATATATGGCAGATGCCAGGTTGTTGGTGCAAGGAGAACAAAGCAGATCACTGAACATTCACAGAAGAAGTAGAAAACCAAAGAAGAGAGGCTTTCTCTGGTACCTTACTCCACATACCTACCTTTGTAAGTAGCAAAGACTGTAAGTTCAGGGAATCTTGGTTAATAAAGGATATTGATCAAGGAAAAGAAGGAAGTGCATGTCAGGAGCTAGAAATTGGTTTCAAATGTGTCCTTTGAGGTTTTTAGGAGAAAACGTGAAAAAATTTGAAATTAGGAAAATTTATGAAAGCAGCATAGTATATGTTGTTCCCATGGCCTTTAATAAAGCTTTAAGATCCCACATCATAGGCTGATCCAAAAGGCTAAGGCACAAGAGATCTAAGTTGTGTTGGCAAACTGGTTCAAAACTGATTTGGTGAAGGGAACATGAGGGGGGTGATGGATGGGTGTTTTTCTATCTAGAAGTCTATAACATGTGGTGAGCTCTAAGGATCAGTGCTATGACCTTTGTTGTTGGATAAGAATGTAGGTGCCTAGATTGGTACATTTGCAGACAACATAAAAATTGGTGGAGTCAGAGACATCAGAGATTGTCTAAGGATATAGAGGGGCATACAGCTGGAAAGTCATGCAGAAAGGGAGCAGATGGAATTTAACCCAAGCGAGAGAGAGGTAATGAACTTTAGAACATCAATACTGGTAGAACATATTGAGTAAATGGCAGAAACCTAGGAGCATTGCTGTACAGAGATAACTTGGCAAGCCTGGAGCTCTCTGAAAATGGAGACATTTCTAATTAAGATAGTGAAGAAGGCATTTGGTATGTTTGCCTTCATAGGGTGATGCATTAAGTATAAGACTTGGAATGTTATGTTGCTGCTATACAAAAGATTGGTTGGACCATAAGCTAAACAATCTGCTAGAGCAGTAGTTCCCAACCTTTAACTTTCCACTCACATACCACTTTAAGTATTCCCTATGCCATAAATGTTCTGTGATTAATAAGGGATTGCTTAAGGTGGTATGTGGGTGGAAAGAAAAAGTTTGAAAACCATTGTTTTAATCATTCCAAATTGATTCATTATGTGCACAGTTTCATAACTCCAAAGGAAATGGGCCATTGACAATTTTTCTCAAACAAAATATTTCAATAATAATTGGGTCTAGAGCAGTGATTCTCAACCTTCCCTTCCCACTCACATACCACCTTAAGCAATCACTTACTAATTACAGGACACTTATGGATGGCATAGGGAATACTTAAAGTAGTATGTGAGTGGAAAGTAAAAGGTTGGGAACCACTGTTCTAGAGGAATTCAGTGGGTCAAGCAGTATCAATGGGAAAAAAAAATTGTCGATGTTTCAAACAGAAGACTTCCACGGAGACTGGAAAAATTAGTAGAGAAGCCAGTATAAAGAAGACACGGTTGGAGGGGTGTGACAGGGGTCCCACATGGGATTAGTAAACCAGGTGGAAGTGAAACATGATGGAAAGAGGCAGCAGATTGGCAGATGCTAGGCAAAGGGAGAGAGAGAGAGGCAAGAAAAAAACAAAAGGGTCAGGTGGCAAAACACTACCATCTATAATCATCTAAACCATATCACAATTACAGCATAGAAACAGGCCTACTTGGCCCTTCTAGTCCATGCTGAACACTTCCTCCCACTATGGGCAAGAAATTTAATACAACTATGCAGACTGAGTGTTTGTCTTTAACACAATTTAACTCAACTTTAAATAAAGTCATATTGTACAGTTAATAATCAGGTACCCCAGAACACTAACATTTTATGTAGATTTCTGAGTGCTTCAGCATTCACTGAGAAATGTAAGTCACACTTCAGTGTGATTTTTGTTCACCTTTGCATTTCATTTTCTGATATAAAACTCTCAAAGAGGATATCAACAATACAATAATATGCAAAATTCATTTGCCATGACATGTTTATCTGAAAGACAGCTGTTCTTGTTTTCCTCAGATCAACTTTTATTACTTCCATTTTGCTTCAAACACTGTTTTTTAAAGGACTAACACTCAAGCTGAAAATTTTCTCCTCATAGAAATCTGTGGCCTCCTTGAGCTACAAGTTCAAATATAATCTGTGTGCATGTGAGCTGCCTCGCCCACAAAATAGGATTCTGGTCTCAGAATCATCTCAGGTTGTTTTTATTGCTGATCTCTGCTCACCAATGCATTATGGAGATCACCAAAACCCCACATCCATTTTTTTCCTACAGCATGTGGCATCAGACAGAGTGGATGAGGGCATTACCCTGATACAATCTTCTCAGGTGGTATCCAATTAAATTGCAAGTCCAACTTTCATTCCATAAAAATAATATTGTAGATGCTGGAAATATGGAAAAAAAAACCCAGAAAATGCAAAGATACCCCCGGGAGCATTTTTGGAGAAGGGAAAAATGTCATTGACCTGAAATGTTAACTCAGTTTCTCTCACTACAGTGCAGGCATTCAGACAATACATTCATGTTCTGCTGTACTGAACCTCTGTAGCAACATCTGAGGGTCTTATCTAAACTGGGAGAGTTGTCCTTGGGTAATTAAGGAACAGACTGGCATCGTATTCAAGAAATCATACACTACAGCCAATGTACCAGACTCCCCCATCACAGTCTCATTGGCAGGAGACTCACCAGAGATAATAGTACAGATGGGATGGAGTAGCCCATGGAGGCCACAACATTGACTCCATCAAATGAAATCTTGTGGCTTCAGGTCAAGCAAAAGCAAGGCCAACCCTTCTTCTGATTGCCATGTATCATGCTCCCTCATTTCTCCTTCAGATTCAGGAACACCTCAATGAAGCATTGAAAATATCAAAATCACCATATGTATTCTGGATTGTGGACTTTCTTGATAGTGCAGGTACCACCTTTTGAGTTAGAAGGTTTTAGACTGAAATCACACCCCAATGACTTGATTACAAAATATTGGCTGACACTCCAGTGCCACAAATTAGAAAATGTTTGGGATACAAAAATGAGGCATTCTACTGGCTAGGCACTCTAGAGTGAACTTTAAAGGTAACCTAACATTTTTTCCAAAGAGTAGCAGAGCTATTTTCACTATCCTGGCTGCTAGATTGTGATTACTGTGAGAACTTGCAACACAGGAACTCATCAATAAGGATTGCTGCCCTGAAACAAGTAAAGTCAGTAATCTATGAACCTTGTAAAAACACAATGCTGGAGAAACTCAGCAGGTCAAACAACATATTTTATGTACCAAAGATAAAGATACATAACCAACATTTTGGGCTTAAGCCCTTCATCGAGTATGATGAAAATCTATGAACCTCACTACTTTGATGCAACTGAAAGAATTTGGAATTTGGATCGCACTTGTACAAGTAAAAGATAACTTTTTTTGCAAGAAAATTTCACAATTAAATTGGATTGACCATTGAACGTAAATTACCCATGTTCAGATGATTGTGAGAATAGCAGCTCCATTGCAGAAAATGTTTTCTGCTTGGCTGGTGAAATTATTTCTGAGTTGTCATGGATACCTTAAGAAATAGAAATAATGTGGATTAGATTCCACTGCAGGCATAAATCTAAATGTGCCCTTTTATGGTGGGAAGGCTAGACATTGTCCCACAACAACATTCTTTTTAGCCAATAACTTAATTCAACTGCTTCAATTATTTGTGTCACAAAAGGCAGCAGTGTTTAGAGAAAGTTACAAAAATAGCATATTTCTTCAGGATATAAATTTTAAAACTAATAATCTTAATCAATATTTTCAGATCAGGGTAATCTCTGTTAGATGAAAATCAAATACTTTTGTGATAAATCATTGATTCATGCCGTACTAACAACTCTATATGAAACTTGCTCCCTCCCAAATGATTAATAGAATTTGCAGTCCATTGTAAATAAAATCTATGATATGAACATATCAGTGTGGAAATATGATCCAATATATTTGGTGCATCACCAACCTTAATAGTTACATTTTATTTCCATTCATTGTAATTCAAATTTCAGATTTATTGTCAGACTATCTACATGACATCACATACAAACCTGAGATTCTTTTTCCTGCGGGCGAGGCAGAATGACCAAAGAAAAACTGTACACAACATACACATGTAAACAAATAAAGAACTATGAATAAACTGACTGTGAAATAAATCAATAAAGTGCACAAGTAAGAGTCCTTCAATGGGTCCTTAATTGAGTTTGTTGTTGAGGAGTCTGATGGTGGAGGGGTAGCAACTGTTCCTAAATCTGGTGATGCAACTCTTGTGGCACCTATACCTCTTTCCTAATGGCAAAATTGAGAACAGAGTGTGTGCTGGCTGGTGTGGCTCCTTGATGATTATTGCTGCTCTCCAACTGCAGCATTCCCTGTAGATGTTCTCGATGGTGGGGAGGGTTTTGCCTGTGATATCCTGGGCTTTACCAGATAGTGATGCAGCAGGTCAGCACACTTTCCACCGCACATCTATAGAAATTTGCCAAGGTTTCTGGTGTCAAACCAAACCTCCTCAAACTCCTGAGGAAGTAGAGGCACTGACATGCTTTCTTCATGATTCCATTAATGTGTGAGTCCAAGCAAGATCCTCTGAGATAGTGACTCCCAAGAACTTTTGCTCACTCTCTCCATCTCTGATTCCCCCCACCCAATGATTATTGAATTGTACACATCTGGTTTTCCCTTCCTGAAGTCAACAATTAGCTCCTTGGTTTTGGTGACTTTGTGTGTGAGGTTATTGTTGGTGCACCATTCGGCCAAAATTTTTAATCTCTCTCCTGTACTCTGATTTATCACCCCTTTTTATACAACCCACTACTGTAACATCATCAGCAAATTTGTAGATGGACGTGTTGTTGTACCAAGCCACACAGTCACAGGTTTAAAATGAGTTGAGCAGGGGGCTAAGAACGGAGCCCTGTGGTGTTCCAGTAATGAGGGAGATTGTGGAGATGTTCAGTTGGTTTTAGTTGTAAGGGGATAGATAAACCGAGACATTTCTCCCAAAAGCATAGGATCCTGAGGGCGAGGGGAAGGGAACACAATAATATGGGTCAGATAAGATAGTCTTAGTTGTTTTCTCACGATGGGGAGTCTCAAAGTAAATGGCATTGAGAGGGGAAAGATTTAAAAGGGCCCTAAGGGGCACCTTTTTTGCAGTGAATGAGCTGGGTATAAGGAATGTTGCCAGAGGATGAGGTAGAGGCAGGTACCATTGCAATGTTTAAAAGATCATTGGACGATTATATTGACAGAAAAGGTTTAGAAGGTTACAAGCTAAAAGCAGGAAAATGGGACTAACAAGTAAAATAACTTGATCAGCATGGATCTGAAAGGTCTGTTTCCATTCTTTATGTCGATGCTTGAGTCTAGATGACTCCCTAATTCACTCTTACATATCCATCTACCCATCCCTATCATATAGCGATTTCCCATGCAACCACCGAAGGTGTAGCATTAGTCCCTTCACCTCTCCCCTTTCCACCAGCCGTGGACCCAAACTGTGTATGCAAGTAAAACATTGGTTTACTTGCTCTTCTTCCAATCTAGTGTACTGCATTTGATGTTCACAATGTAATCTCCTCTGCGATATAGAAACAAAAAGCAGGTTGTGTGATCATTTGGTTGAGCACTTGAATTAAGTCCAGAAGAGTGATCCAAAGCTTACATTTGATTGGCTGCTATTTTTATTGACCATCTCAATCCCATTCTGACATTTCTATATCTGGCCTCCTGTGCTTTTACAACGAATCTAGTGTAAGCGTGAGAAACAAAAAATGGGACGAGCAAGACAGGCCAAAAGATGTTTCTGAGCTCAATAACTCTACCACTCTCTGACTCAACTTTCCCTGCACACTGCAGGACTTCATTTTTACTTCTCCCACTTGGTAATGCTCTTTATGTTTGTATCCAAACTGACCATTTTTGGTTGACATTTCTCAATGACTTTGTTTTAAGTTATGTATTCTGCAACACATTACACAGAGAAAGGAGTTTCACTGCCCATTTAATAATCACATTATTACACTATCCCACAGATATTCCCTCTGTTTCACTCATTGCCCTCCTCCAATCTCTCTTTCTCAGTTCTGAAGAAGGGTCTTCAACCTGAAACCTTAACACAGATGCTGCTTGGCCTGCTGAGTTTTACCCAGCATTTTGTTTTTATTTTAGATAACTTGAGTCAGATCAGTTGATCCATTTCCTTCAACTTTTCACAATGACACAGGTTAAATGAATAACAAAGGACAAAAATTGAACTGAGAGCCCCATTGGAACCACAGAATAATGCAACCCAGAAATAGGCCCTTCAGCCCTTCTAGTCTGAACCGAACCATTTTTTCTGCCAAGTCCCACTAGCATGTGCCCAGACCATATCTCTCCATACCCCTCCTGTTCAAGTACCTGTTAATATTTTTCTTAAATGTCAAAATGGAGCCTGCATTTACTAATTCAGCTGGCATCTTATTTCACACTCCCACCACTCTCTATGTGAACAAGTTCCCCCCAATGTTCTCCCTAAACTTTACCCTTTCACCCTTACATGTCATCTAGTTTTTATCTCATCTAACCTCAGTGGAAAATGTCTGCTTGCATTTATCTATACCTATCATCATTTTGTATACCTTTATCAAATCTCCCCTCACTCTTCTACAATCTGGGGAATAAAGCCCTCACCTGTTTAACCTTTCCCTGTAACTCAGTACAAGTTCCACCAACATTCTTGTAAAAGGATTCTTGGGATTATTTCCTATAATTTCCCAGTTTGTGTCATCATGTTGCTTAATTAATTTAGTAATGGAGCAGTAAATTACGGCTTTAAATTAAATTATTGTTATTTGATTAGAGATGCTTCTAGTTTTAGCCATTTCTTTTCTCATCCTAAGCAATTTCCAAACACCCAAGAACACAACAAAAAAGGTGAAGGCCATCATCTGCCCCATCATCTAAGGTGATCATGGCTGATCTAAGCTGGCTTCAAGCCCTCTTCCATGCCACACTCTGCTGTTCCTAATATTTCAAATATTTATACACTTCCACTTTAAATACTTCTAATGATGCAGCTTTCACCACCCACAATAATTCCTGAGATTTTCCATAAAGACAATTGATTATTATTGATTGTTATAAATGATTGGCACCTTACTTTGTAGTTATTTCCCCATGATCAAAACTCTCCCATTAATCAACTCTCTCCCCTTGATCAAGACTCTCTCAGAAGGCTATCTCAGCAGCAAAGAGGCAATTCTGAGAGAAGCTAGATTCTTGCCAGCAATTGCAGACCATTACATCCAACAAGGCAAGGACAAACACCATAAATGGTTGTGATGCTTCACTGTCCGATGAACTGAACACTTTTTATGCTCACTTTGAAAAGGATAACCCAATGGTACCTATGGGAATCCCTAAAGAAGCTAATGTACCTATCTGTCTCTGAGACCAATGTCAGAATATACTTCAGGAAGGTAAACTCCCCAACATCTTCCTGGTCAAGCCCCCTTTAGACCTTAAATGTTTGAAAAGGGCACTTCATCGAAACTCAGCTACTCATGTTTAAAATGCAGTTTGGAATTTATTAAAATACTGTACTAATATTTTTGGGGTGTCTCTAATGAAGATATTCTCACACATCGATGTTTAATGTTTTACTGGAAAGATTCAGAAATTTTCATTCATTAATGTGCCTTTACTGAAGTGAAATACAAATAGAAAGCAAAGCAGATCAAGAAAAAATGGAGGTGACATTTAATTGCCTTTTTTCCCTCTGTTACAGGACTTGTGTTGTTTCTCCTGTAATAGATGTTATTGACTGGAAGACATTCCAATATTATCACTCTGTCGACCCACAGCGAGGAGTTTTCAATTGGAAGCTAGACTTTCACTGGGAACCAATACCAGAGTATGAACAGAAATGGAGGAAGTCTCCCATCAGCCCCATAAAGTAGGTGTTCTATACATTTGTAAAGTATTATACTGAAGCTTTTTATTAATAAGCTGTCTTTGTTTATTCTCATTTACTTGTCTCTGTAAGTCCTTTTCTAAATACGTTATCTCCATCTCTAATTGTCCTACTTCTTTCAAATAATCTTTCTTAATTTTAGAAGTATAGCTTATTTTTGACCTCTTAAATGTGCTTTCATTGTGTCCCACAAAATAAATTTATTAGCAACCGAATTAGAGTTGGTCTCAAAGAATTCCTTATCCGTTTTCTAATGAATTTATAAAAATATTTCCTTTTTAATAGCATAGAATTAAACCTCCATCTGTAAACAGGTTATTGTCAACAACAGGGGGGAATGATCTGATAAAATTTTTGCCTTATACTCCACTTGTTGTGTTCTGCCTTGAAGTTGTGCAGATATTAAAAAGAAGTCAATCCTAGAGTAAGAATCATGCCTATTTGAATAAAATTAGTAATTCTTTCTCTTGGATGAATTCTACTCCATTCATCTAATAAATTTAAATAATTCATTAACAACAATGAAGCTTTAGCTGCTTTTGTCCTTGTTATTGCTCTTGTAGATCTATCTAAAACTGGATCTAAACAAAAATTAAAATCTCCCCCTATTAAAGTATTTTCATGTGCATTTGCTGGATTTATAAATGTTTCTTGTATAAATTTTTCATCATCTACATTTGGTGCATATATATCCATAAGTGTCCAATATTCAAAAAAAATTGACAATCTACCATAACATATCTCCCTGCAGGATCAATAACTACATTTTGTATTTTAACTGGAAGATTCTTATTTATTAAAATTGCTATTCCTATAGCTTTTGAATTAAATGAATAAGCTGCAGCATATCCTACCCAGTCTCCAACTTCTGATGTTCATTTTCAATTAAATGACTTTCTTGTATAAAAGCTATATCAACATGCATTTTCTTAATATATGCCAAAATCCTCTTCCTTTTCACTGGGCTATTAAGCCCATTAATATTAAAACTTAAACTATTCAATACTTTACCCATTGGTACCTTTTAAAAGCGATTGGATACTATACTTCCCCCTCACCTCTCTCCTCCCAACTCCTTTGTATTTCAAATCTTTTTTAAACTCTTATGCTAAGGCATATCCATCTCATCAATCTAGGTAAAAAGAAAAGAAAGTAAAAAGAAAAAAAAGATAAGATAAAAATAAAAACAACAAAAGACCCCCTTATTAATGTTTTTCAAATAATACACATTACCCCCTTTTATTTTAAAAACACACATGACTCGACAGTTCATTTCCTTCCAGCACCTCCCCATTGAATGTTCACTGTTATTCCAATTCATTTCCATTAGACTGAATAAAGTAATTTCAGTTTATTCCTTATAAATCAAAAAGAATTTCAGACTCCTGCCACCTCCTGATCAGCTTCTCGATGAAGTCGGTAAAACATCCGCATATTCTTGCGCATGTCCAGGATCTGTAAAGAACTTATTCACTCCTTCTTACACAAAGATCTTGAGAGTTGCAGGGTGGCGAAGAATAAATCTATAACCTTTCTTCCACAAGGTATTCTTTATCAGATTGAATTCTTTCCTTTTCTTCAACAACTCAAAACTGATGTCAGGATAGAAGAAAATCTTGTTTCCATGATATTCCATTGGACACTTTCTCTCTTTAGTTTGCATTGCTACTAGCTCTAACTCTTTCTCCCTAACCCAGTGGTTCTCAACCTTTTTCTTTCCATTCACATACAACTTTAAGTATTCCCTATGGCATAGGTGCTCTAGAATTGTAAGAGATTGGTGAAGGTATGTGGGTGGAAAGAAAAAGTTTGAAAACCACTGCTTTAATAGTATCTAATTGACTCGTTATGTGCACGGTTTCATAACTCCAAAGAAAATGGGCCGATGATAATGCTTCTCACGCAAAATATTTCAGTAACAATTGAGTCTAGAGCAGTGATTCTCAATCTTCCCTTTCCACTCACATACCACCTAAAGCAATCCCTTACTAATCACAGGCACTGATGGCATAGGGATTACCTCTCTCTCGACAAATGCTGCTTGAGTTGTAAAGTATTCCTAGAATGTTCTGCTTTAATTTAGGAACATGTTGAGGCTGCCTCCTCTGGAGGAGGGCTGAGCATGTCGGTGGCTTGCTATTCTGTTCAGTGTGGCAATCGGCTCAAGGAAACAGTCTTTCTTTTGGGCAGAGGGGCTGTAGAAGCACAAGTCACGTCATGAGTCAACAGGATAACTGGCAGGTGTGCTAATTGGTCAGGAATTATAAAGATCTTATTATAGCATGAAAATAAAAACAAAAACTGCTGCAAGACATCCAGATTTGAAGCACCATCTCTGAAAAGACAAGGAATTAATGTCTTGCATTGAATACCCTTTGTTCGAACTGGTAAAGGTGTTCTATGTGTCATTTGGATTCCCCTGATTGATTATTGTTCTGCTGTTAGTCCAAACGATTAGAATATAAAGAGGAGCAGCGGAGACTGTGATTTAGACTTCTTCTTATGAAATGTGTCCCTCTATCACCAGTACCTTATATCCCATGTAACTGTTCCTCTCTCTCCCTCACAACCTCGGCAGGAGATGAGGCTATTGATACTCAGCCATGATATCTCCTATTTGCCTTCCTTGTAAACCTGCTCCTCTTGCGTAATAAAGATTTCTTATCCTTCTTCATGGATCTTAGACTTTGGATCTCTTGCTGCCTTTCCTCCAGCACTGTGGTGACTTGGTTGTGAAGTCTCCATGTTTGCTTGAGGTGCACTATATTGATGTGCACTCCTTCATTGAAGTGGTCACTCTGAGGTGATCAATAGCATTTCCCACTACTCCAGATAATGGGGACCTTCACTGCTCAGGTACTCAATTGCCATGACTAGAATCCAAAATGTTGCATACAGACATAGAAGTAGAGGCTAACCCTTGTCTCTAAGATCCTTCCCTCAAGACAATGTTGGTTGTTATAGATGTTCTTTAGGTAATCGGTGCTATCAGGCAACATGATGCAAACCACTAAGATATTCTTCTCATGGTCAAATTTGATTTTGTGCTGCTGGGAGTTTAAAAAAGGGCTACATGACTTTATTTTCTAAGCTTATTTTTTCTATTGCTCAGAGTAGAAAATAGCATGAAATAATGTTACTTTTGAATGACCTATCAAATCTTATCCCGTAACTAAGGGATGATAATTCTGGAGAATTAACAGATAGCTAAACCAAGAAGAACTCTGTACAGATGCCACTGAATCCATTGTACAAAGATCCTTTACCTTTTCCTCAAATTAAAATTTCCCTCCAGCAAGAAGGAAAATCCTGAAAAATCTTAAAATAAAACAGAACCAATAAGAACTCTGCCATGAAAGTCAAACACACTCTCTTTCCCCTCCTACCATCAGGCAGGGAATAGGCTTAAGAGTGTATAAAATGTATCAATAGGCTTAAAGACAATTCCTGACCTGTAGCCATTAGCCTCCTGAATGAACCCATGACATTGATCTTCCTTTTCATTGTATTCCCCTGTTCTGTAAATTGTGCTCCACACACTGTGGTATTTAATGCTGAAGATAACCTGTGGGTCTTTTTGCATGATGTACCATTAATAATCACAAAGGCTGAATTGTGAAACTATCAGGCTTTAATTAACTTAAGACTGGAACAATCATCAACTTCATTGACTGACTGAATCAAAGAGAAAGGGAGAGCATGCACGGGGCTATGGGTAGGATCAGTCTCAGGAGGCGCGTCCAGCCAGCAGGATCCAATCATGGCATAATAGTGGTTGACCACATTCACCCCTCCTTTCTAAGAAGAGTCCTGCGGGCTGTGAAAAAAAAAGGAGAGGGTGAAACAACTGTACATACATTTCACAGATTAAGTTTATTGGGGGTCTCCTCTGCCATAGCAAACGGCATGCAATGGTTGGGCACTGCCATAGCGTCCTGAGCAGCTTGTGAGGTTGGCCTGTTAACAGTTTGTCAAGCACTGGGGACAGGTGGGGTGGTGGGGGAGTGTGGAGCTAGTACATCATTGGCGACAACAGTGGCCAGGGATAGATGGTGGTCAGCTGCAGATGCAGGGACCCCTAAGATTGAAGTGGGGGGTATCTGTTGAAAGTAAATGGTGGTCAGGGAGGCCCCCAATGGAGCAAAGTCCTGGATTAAGACCTAGTATAGTGAGAAAGTTTCTTCTGCAATGTGGTAAGCCACTGTTATGCCATGATTGGATGATTGGCTGCTGTCAGTTGGACATGCCTCCCAAGACTGATCTTACCCATAACCCCTTGCATTCTTCCCCTTTCTCTTTGCTTCAGTCAGTCAGTGAGGTTGATGATTGTTCCAGTCTTTAGTTAATAAAAGCCTGATAGTTTCACAACATCAGCCTTTTGATTACTGATGGTACATCAATTTTATTAACTGAAATTTTCAAAAAAACATGGAAAAATACCTGAAACTGAGAAGCTCAACATCAACCCTTGGTCACTCGATGCCCCGAACAGGGAGGGAAACGTAGGCATACTGGGGGTTCACATGGAGAAGGCAGACCATCTTGACCAGCAGGTCAGTCTTAGATTGCCTGACATCCTTCCAGAGCAGGACCAGTTCTGAGGAGGTAAGCCAGGTGGGCAGCATAGTCCCTGTCGCAGACTTCCTTGGGAAAGCAAACATCTGTTCATGAGCCGTGTTGTTGGTGGCCTTGCATAAAAGTGACCTTAGGGAGTGGAGTGTGTCTGTGAGGACTTCTTGCCATTGGGACATGGGGCGTCTCGTGACCCCAGTACCAGAAGGATAGTCTTCCATACCATGGCATTCTCCTATTCCACGCCCATTACCCCAGGTGGTCCTGCTCATGGCGATGCCCCTGGCCAGCAGGTACTGCCAAAGCTCATCCTCCATGAATGATATCTCTCGGTCACTGTGGATGAAACTAGGGTATCCAAAGAGCATGAAGATATTACGGAGGGCCTTGATAACTGTGGCTGTGGTCATGTATGTGGGCAAGGTATGGCAAAGGGGAAATGGGAGTATTCATCGGTGAGTTCGTGTGGTCTCTCCTGGCTCAGGGTGATGGAGGCCAATATGGATTAATTTTCCAAGACTGAAGGGTGGTCACGCACCCAAGATGGCTGACCTCAGCTCCAAGATGGCCAGCCTTGACACCATGTGGTATTGTATGCCTGGGAAGATGGTGTTTGGTGCAAAGTCCAAAATTGTGGCTCACATGATTCACACATGCTATGCAGGGAAGATGACACTGATGGCACTGCTCAGAGTGGCCAATGTCTGCACACAGCGCTGCTAGATTTTGTGGATGGTTTGGATGGGCAAACTTTAACATAATTCCCCTTTTCCTGCATCTGGAGAACACTGCATCCTTGGCAGGACAGCGCTTTCTCGAGTGCTAGCCCTGTCTGCAGAAGTAGCACTTGGAGAGATCACCCTCAATGGCGGCCGAGGTCAGATCACTGGAATATTGGGATGGTGTAGGGTACCAGTCATTCACGGGATGGAACGATGCCCCGTCCCAGGACAGCAACAGTCTTGGTGACCAAATGGCTGAGTACTCATCTGAGTTCTGGAGGGCCACCTCAAGTGTCTCTGTAAGTTCAAGCACCCTTTGCTGCCCTTTTATTCCAGTAATATTGCCATATGTACCCGGAGCAAATATCAGCCATGTATGCATCTCCTGTGAGGTCCTCTGCGTTCTGGGCAGCTGACCTGGCCTTATAGTTGCATTCTCTGCACGGGATCTGGAGGGCACGGAGGTACTCGGTGCTCGATTCACCAGGTTGCTGTTTTCTGGTGGCCTGGCGTAGGCATCATTAATTTTCCTGCGATACTGGGCATTAAGGATCTCCATAGCTGTTTGATATGAGCTGGCGTACTGATCATTGGAAACACTTGGGGTCCGACATGCGAGAGGAGTAGTGTCAGTCAGTTAGCATCTGTGGTGATGGCATCCATGACCACCACCGGGAAGTTTCAAAGCAGCGTAGCCAAAATTTGAACGTGTTCGGGGCATCGAGTGACCGAGGGTTGATGTTGAGCTTCTCAGGTTTCAGGTATTGTTCCATGTTTTTTTGAAAATTTCAGTTAATAAAATTGATGTACCATTAGTAATCACAAAAGGTTGATGTTGTGAAACTATCAGGCTTTTATTAACTAAAGACTGGAACAATCATCAACCTCACTGACTGATTGAAGCAAAGAGAAAGGGGGAGCATGCAAGGGGTTATGGGTAAGATCAGTCTTGGGAGGCATGTCCAACTGACAGCAGTCAATCATCCAATCATGGCATAACAGTGGCTTACCACATTGCAGAAGAAACTTTCTCACTATACTAGGTACTTTGTGACAAATAAACTAAAACTAAACTAAAATTGCAACCAACTCTGACTGAGTGATTAGAATAAAGAGAGTTGCTGGGATTTAAGCTGTGCTGTGTCATACCTGATTTAATGCTGACAATAAACAATCAATGGTCAAAAACTGCAGAGAGTATTCGGGTTGTTTCCCTGTTCCTTGTCATATATCTGTGTGTTTGTTTCAGGAGTCCAGCAATATCTGGAGGAGTGCTGGGGATCAATCGACATTACTTTCAAAATATCGGTGCATATGATCCTGGAATGCAGATGTGGGGAATCGAAAATGTGGAGCTCTCTCTCAGGGTAAGATTCTAATCGTTCTTTCAGACACTCATAACTGACTGATGCATGGTGCACTGATCTTTTAGCAGACTGTTTTGCTTACATATTTCTCTTACAATTGGGATTCATTTAGAGATATAGCACTTTGCACTAAATAATGGGCAGCTTTTATATAGCAGATTTAAAACTATTTTTAAAAATGTTCCATAAAATTGGATTGATAAGCATCATTTTAAAAATGTCCAAATTGCACATGAATACAACTTAACCTGAGTTAAACCACACAAGTGACTATTTAGGAATGAATGGCACCCTTGAGGAAACTGGACCAGACACCTCAATGCTCATTCACATTAGCACACCTATGTTTTTCAACACTTGGTTGTGCACTTAATGATGTCACCAATGGTGCAATGCCCATTTGGTCCAAAACTGATATGAGATGGAGCTCAAAACTGCAACTGTGATCTTTGTGAATCAGCCACAATAGAATTTGAAACACATTGTGCAGGTATATTGGATATATTAATTTCCAAAATAATGCCATGCATGACTACCTGCGAGAGCATGGAGGTGGACTGCGCCATGATCCTCGTCACTTCCTGACTTTGTTTACAGCCACATGTGGTGCTATTTTGGAACATTTTCGGATGCAAGTCACTCTAATGCCTTTTTATCCAATATTATAATTGTTTGCAGGAAGTCTAATTAGGCATTAGTATTATCATGAATGGTTGGTACACCAAATAAAAGATGAAATTCAATTTCAAGGCTTTTGTGAAATTAGGCCTGCATTTTGCCATTATAGATTGAAGAAAGAGAAACTTTGTGCTCAGGGGATTGCTGTAGCATCCATGTTAAAGGACTTATATACAGTCATTTAGATAGAACATCCTATCTTTTTTTACAGCCCTCCCACCTTTATTCAGATATATCCTCTTACCTGTACTCTTTCCCTGCCCTCCCCATCCCCCGCCCCCACCTTGTTATTCAGGTACCTGCCAGGTTTTGCTTTGACCTAACAAAGAATTAAGATATTATAGTCATTGCAGACTTGGCTCTGGCAAAGGATCAAGATTTTTATGGATCACAAGTCAACCTTGCGAATTAAGGACAATGACACCTCCCTTCCAGACAGACTGAACACCCCCTATACATGGTTTGATGAGAAGAACAAGATGAGGCTAAAGAAAGCTCTGTGTTCCCCTAATGAACGTGTCCCCTGCATAGCCATGGCTGAGGTAAGGAGAACCCTGTCCAAGGTGAATCCACACAAGGCAGCGAGATCAGACAACACACCTGGTCAGGTTCTGAAGGACAGCACAGACCAATTGATGGAGGTCTTTACGGACATCTTCAACACCTTACTGAAACAGTCCATCGTTCCCACAGAGTTAAACACAGCCACCATCATCCCAGTACCCAAGAGGCCTCAATGACTACCGACCGCCCTGTGGTACTGACCTCCACCGTTATGAAAAGCTTCAAGCATCTGGTGATGCAAAGCATCAAAGCACATCTCCCAGAGACACTGGACTCGTATCAATTCACCTTTAGAAGAAACCGTTCCACAGACGATGCTTTAGCCTTCTCGCTTCACTCCGTCTTGACCCTCCTGGAGAATGACGCCTCATATGAGAGGCTGCTGTTCGTTGACTTCAGCTTGGTGTTTAATATGATCATTCCCAAAAGTCTAGTGGAGAAGCTGTCCTCGCTGGAATCAACACCTCTCTCTGTAACTCAGTCCTGGACTTCCTAACAGAAAGACCACAGTCTGTCCAGATCAGTAGTAGAACATCAAGCACTATCAAGATGAGCACTGGTGCACCTCAGGACTGTGTGCTCAGTCCATTCCTGTTCGCACTACTGACTCATGACTGCATCATCAGATCCAGCTCCAACAGTTCACAACAGTTCATCAAGTATGCAGATAACGCACTGTAGTTGGCCTCATCAACAACAACTACAGATAAGAAGTGGAAAATCTCATGTAATCGTGCGAGAGTAACAACCTGTGTCTCAACGTTATCAAGATTAAAGAGATGACAGTGAACTTCAGGAGAACCAGGAAAGACCACCCTCCACTACACATGAACAAATCTGTATTAGAGAGGATGGAGAGCACCAAGATCCTTGGAATTCACTTAATTAGTGACCTCTCGTAGACACTTAACATCTCTTGTGACTACACTTCCCGAGAAGACTGAAGTGGGAAAGGCTCCCGTCCTGGCCAGCTGTTTCTCAGTGTGGTATGGTTGCTGCAGAGAAATGGATCAGATGTCAATCCACAGGGACCATAAAAGTGGCAGAGAGGATCATTGGGGTTTCTCTATGATCTACTGGGATCATTGTCTGAAGTGGGCATACAAAATCATTGAGGACCCCTTCCACCTTGCACACAGCATCTTTCAGCTGCTCCCGTGAGGGAAGAGATACAGGAGTATCAGAGCCAGCACCACCATGCTGAGGAACAGCTTCTTCCCATGGGCAGTGAGAACCAAAGGAACAACTCACACTAACCATCTACCGGTAAACATTTGAGACTCTCATATGTACAAAACAAAATCTATTTATTTATTTGTATAGATGGAATACTTGTCCTGCGTATGTATTGTTTGTCTGTATGTGTAAAGGGTGGGGCCAGTACTGCGCACACTGAACTCCACCTAAAAGCTCCTTTGCGCAGGCCCGAGGACATGTCCACGTCCTCCCCCTCCACGTCCTCCCCCTCAAAAGATGCTCACAAACTCAAGCTAGCATGCTGGAACATCAGAACCATGCTAGACAAGGCTGACAGCCACCGACCTGAACGTCGGTCTGCCCTCATCGCACATGAACTCCTCAGACTTGACATTGACATAGCTGCTCTCAGTGAAGTCCGCCGTGCAGATGTAGGCAGCCTCCAAGAACGCGGCGCGGGCTACACACTCTACTGGTCTGGCAAGCCTATGGATGAACGATGCCTATCTAGTGTAGGCTTCATGGTCAAGAACTCCATTGCCTCCAAACTTGGAAACCTCCCGACAGGCCACTCGGACCGGATCATGTCCATGCGACTCCCCCTTCAAAACAAGCGTCGCATCACCCTCATCAGTGTCTATGCTCCAACCCTCCAGGCGGAACCAGCAGAAAAGGACAAGTTCTACACTGATTTGCGCAACATCATTCAACGCACCCCTACAGCCAACAAGGTTGTCATCCTTGGAGAATTCAACGCTCCCATCGGCAAAGACTCAGAAACCTGGCCAGGAATCCTGGGCAAGCATGGTCTCAGAAAGTGCAACGACAACGGGCGCCTCCTGTTGGAGCTCTGCGCAGAACAGCGGCTTGTCATTACAAACACCCTTTTTCAGCAGAGGGACAGCCTGAAGACTACCTGGATGCATCCCCCTGGATGCAAACACTGGCACCTCCTGGGCTACATCCTGGTGCGAGAAAGAGACTAACGAGCTGTGCTCCACACCAGGGTCATGCCCAGCGCGGAATGCCACACTAATCACCGGCTGGTTCGCTGCAAGCTCAACCTTCACTTCAAGCCAAAGTCCAGGAACAGTAAAGCCCCCAGAAAGAGGTTCAATGTTGGAAACTTGCAGTCAGATGAAGTGAGAGGAAACTTCCAGGTAAACCTCAAAGCAAAGCTCGAGGATGCAATCCGCCTTACGGACTCATCCCCTGAAACCCTCTGGGATCAGCTGAAGACTACCATACTGCAATCCACTGAAGAGGTACTGGGCTTCTCCTCCAGGAAAAACAAGGACTGGTTCGACGAAAACAACCAGGAAATCCAGGAGCTGCTGGCAAAGAAGCGAGCTGCCCACCAGGCTCTCTTGCAAAGCCGTCCTGGCCAGAGAAGAAACGAGCCTTCCGTCGTGCATGCAGCCATCTTCAGCGCAAACTCCGGGAGATCCAAAATGAGTGGTGGACTAGCCTCACCAAACGAACCCAGCTCAGCGCGGACATTGGCGACTTCAGGAGTTTTTATGAGGCTCTAAAGGCTGTGTACGGCCCCTCACCCCAAGTCCAAAGCCCGCTACACAGCTCAGATGGCAAAGTCCTCCTCAGCGACAAGATCTCCATCCTCAACCGATGGTCAGAACACTTCCAATCCATTTTCAGTGCCAACCGCGCAGTCCAAGAATCCGCCCTGTTCCAGCTCCCTCAACAGCCCCTAAGGCTAGAGCTGGATGTGGTCCTCACCCGGGAATAGACATATAAGGCAATTGAACAACGGAAAAGTGGCAAAGCAGCAGGTATGGATGGAGTCCCCCCAGAGGTCTGGAAGGCTGGCGGCAAAACTCTGCATGCCAAACTGCATGAGTTTTTCAAGCTCTGCTGGGACCAAGGAAAGCTGCCTCAGGACCTTCGTGATGCCATCATCATCACCCTGTACAAAAACAAAGGCGAGAAATCAGACTGCTCAAACTATAGGGGAATCACGCTGCTCTCCATTGCAGGAAAAATCTTCGCTAGGATTCTCCTAAATAGAATAATACCTAGTTTCACCGAGAATGTTCTCCCAGAATCACAGTGCGGCTTTCGCGCAAACAGAGGAACTACTGACATGGTCTTTGCCCTCAGACAGCTACAAGAAAAGTGCAGAGAATAAAACAAAGGACTCTACATCACCTTTGTTGACCTCACCAAAGCCTTCGACACCGTGAGCAGGAAATGGCTTTGGCAAATACTAGAGCGCCTCGGATGCCCCCCAAAGTTCCTCAACATGGTTATCCAACTGCACGAAAACCAACAAGGTCGGGTCAGATACAGCAATGAGCTCTCTGAACCTTTCTGCATTAACAATGGCGTGAAGCAAGGCTGCATTTTCGCACCAACCCTCTTTTCAATCTTCTTCAGCATGATGCTGAAACAAGCCATGAAAGACCTCAACAATGAAGACGCTGTTTACATCCGGTACCGCACGGATGGCAGTCCCTTCACTCTGAGGCGCCTGCAAGCTCACACCAAGACACAAGAGCAACTTGTCCGTGAACTACTCTTTGCAGACGATGCAGCTCTAGTTGCCCATTCAGAGCCAGCTCTTCAGCGCTTGACGTCCTGTTTTGCGGAAACTGCCAAAATGTTTGGCCTGGAAGTCAGCCTGAAGAAAACTGAGGTCCTCCATCAGCCAGCTCCCCACCATGACAACCAGTTCCCCCACATCTTCATCGGGCACACAAAACTCAAAACGGTCAACCAGTTTACCTATCTCGGCTGCACCATTTCATCGTATGCAAGGATCGACAACGAGATAGACAACAGACTCGCCAAGGCAAATAGCGTCTTTGGAAGACTACACAAAAGAGTCTGGAAAAACAACCAACTGAAAAACCTCACAAAGATTAGCGTATACAGAGCCATTGTCATACCCACACTCCTGTTCGGCTCCGAATCATGGGTCCTCTACCAGCATCACCTACGGCTCCTAGAACGCTTCCACCAGCATTGTCTCTACTCCATCCTCAACATTCATTGGAGCGACTTCATCCCTAACATCGAAGTACTCGAGATGGCAGAGGCCGACAGCATCGAATCCACGCTGCTGAAGATCCAACTGCGCTGGGTAGGTCATGTCTCCAGAATGGAGGACCATCACCTTCCCAAGATCGTGTTATATGGCGAGCTCTCCACTGGCCACCGTGACAGTGGAGGACCAAAGAAGAGGTACAAGGACTGCCTAAAGAAATATCTTGGTGCCTGCCACATTGACCACCGCCAGTGGGCTGATATTGCCTCAAACCGTGCATCTTGGTGCCTCACAGTTCGGCGGGGAGCAACCTCCTTTGAATAAGACTGCAGAGCCCACCTCACTGACAAAAGACAAAGGAGGAAAAACCCAAAACCCAACCCCAACCAACCAATTTTCCCTTGCAACCGCTGCAACCGTGTCTGCCTGTCCCGCATCGGACTTGTCAGCCACAAACGAGCCTGCAGCTGACGTGGACATTACCCCTCCATAAATCTTCGTCCGCGAAGCCAAACCAAAGAAAGAAAAGAAAGAAATGTGTGTTATATCTGGTTGTGTGTCTGCGTGTTTTTGCACTAAGGACCAGAAAACGCTGTTCCGTCGGGTTGTACTTGTACAATCAGATGACAATAAACTTGACTTGACTTCACTTAACTTGGCTGTGGCAAGGGCAAGGTTGGTTGCTTGATGTTCCAGGGTTTAGATCATTAAAAAGGATAGGGAGGGATGGAAAAAATGGGTGTGGGAAGGAGGTGTGGCATTGCAAATCAGGGATAGAATCATAGCTGGAGAGAGGGAAAATGTGTGGAAGGATTGTCTCTGAATCAGTGTAGGTGAAAGTCATAAACTGGATGGGAGAAATTCATCCATTAGGAATATTTTATAGCATCCTCTCTTCCCCCCCCCCCCCCCCCAACTTCAATAGTCTCCAGGCCACCGAGGAGCAGATAAGCAGCCAGATTTTGGAAAGGTCCAAAAATAACGGGTTGTTGTCATGGGCCTAATGTTGACTGGCACATCCATAGTACAAAAGGATTGGAAGGGGCAGAATTTGATAGGCTTATCCAAAATGGATTCTTTACACATAGTGTGGACAGTCTGACAAGAGGCGAGGCCATACAGGATCTAGTACAAGGCAATTAACATTGTCGTGCGTGACAGAGTATTTAGAGGTAGCTTGGGAGGAACTGTTAGAGCAGCTTGCACACACACATTACAAAACACAGAATTTTTGGAGGACTTTTGCAGGGTGCTTTTTGCACGAAGAGCAACCAAGTTGCAGGATACAGCTGGCCTGGGAGATCATGTAATCTTTGCAGGCAGATGGAGAACAGTTTTGCTCTCAGAGAGGGAGGGAGTAAAACAAAGAGGAGAGACATATGTCCAGAGGGCCCCAAAAACCAGCAGCTGTCTGAGGTGACCCGAAAGAAAGAGAGTAATTTGGAGAATCCTGAAGGGGGCAAGTTTCGTCAGCAAGACTGATTGGAAAGGAATCAGGTGCAGATGTCCTGGAACAAAAGGAATCTCTCTCTGAAAACCAGCAAGAACCCTCCTGAGTGGTAACCATTTGTCTGTTAAACATCAAAGCCTGGTGAACTTTGTTAATGCTAACTGTGCACAGTACAAGAATTGCCTGCAACCAGGGAGATTGGACTGTGATCCAAAAAACTTTTCTAATCTTAAATTACACACACCTGCACTTAGTATTAGAGGGGGGATTAAGTAGGTTAGGTAGGTTAAATAAATAGGTTAAGCAATAAGTTGAAGTTTAATTCTGTTTTCTTGTTCAATTATAATTAAAAACTACTTTTGTTTAAGTAACCCTGTGCTGCTGGTTTTTGGTGCCCTCTGGACGTGTGAGAGACCTTTCAGTTCAGAGATAGAGACCACAACTCCCTGGCAGAGACAGGGACAAGGATAGAATAGGCAATATGAAAAAGTATTTAAATGGGGGAGGGATAATGATAATGCTATTAGACTGGAACTGGACAGATATTCTCAGGAAAATGCACATCAGAAATGTGAAGGGTGTTCAGGAACCCCTTGCATGGGGTTCTGAACACGTCTGTCTGACTCAGATACAGAAAGGATAGCAGGATAACGGAACATGGTTTACAAAAGAGGTCAGTTAGTCAAGAGAAAGAAGGAAGCATACTGAAGGTTGAGGAGGCAACAATCAGGCAGACCTTTGGAGAAGTATAAGGTAGCCAGAAAGGAATTTAAGAAGGATCAATATTATGGGTCAAAAGGCCTGTTATGCTATATATACTTGGGAGAGTTAGAAGGGGGCATTAGAAGGCATTGGTAAGTAGGACTAATGAAAACCCCAAGGCATTCTACATGTACTTGAAGAACAGGATGAGGGTAAAACTGCTCAGGGATAAAGTGAAAAACATGTGCCTGAAGGTGGTAGGAAAGATCCTTAATGAATTCTTTGTTTCAGTATTCACCAGGAAAGAGATTTTGACAATTGTGAAGCCAGAATAGGAAAATACGCTGGAGCATGTCATGATTAAGAAAGAGGTAATGGAGTTTTTGAAAAATACTATGATAGCTAAATCCAGGGAATATATTCCAGGGAAGAGATTTCTGGGGCATCAGTGTTGATCCTTGTGTCCTTCCTGGCTACAGGAGTGATACCAGAGGATTGGAGAGTGACAAATGTAGTTCCCTTATTCAAAAAAGGTAATAGGGAGAATTCTAGGAATTATGGATCAGTGAGTCTTTTGTCAGTAGTGGGCAAACTATTGGAGAGTATTCTTATGAACAGGATTTATGTACATTTGAAGAAGCATAGTTTTATTTTGGATATTCTGCATGACTTTGTGAGGGTCAGGTTCATTCTAATTGAATTTTCCTAGGAGTTGATGAAGGTAGAGAAGTGGGTATAGTGTATATGGGATATACTAATGTGTTTGACAAGGTCCCCCAGGATAGGCTCATCCAGAAAATCATGAGGCATGGGATCCGTGGAAACTTGGCTGAATGGATTTGAAGTTAGCTTGACCACAGTCAAGAAAGGGTGGTAGTAGATGGGCCATATTCTGCCTGAAGGCTGCACAGGGTTCTATTCTGGGACTCTTGCTCTTTGTGTCTTTTATAAATGACTGAAAAGAAAATGGAGGGGTATGTTAGTATGTTTGTAGATGGTATGAAGATTAGAGGTATGGATATTGATGAAATTTGTTTATATGTTACAATGGGATACAGAAAGAGTTGAGAGGAGAAATGGCAGATCAATCTGGAAAAGTGTGAAGTACTTTACTTTGGAAGGTTGAACTTGAAGGAGGAGTACAAGGTTAATGATGTGATTCTTAGCAATGTAATGGTACAGGGGGAACTTGGGCCCCAAGTCTATAGATCCTGCAAGGTTTCCACATGGTTGATCAGATGGTTAAGAAGGCATATGGTGAGTGGCCTTCATTGGTCAGGGATTTGAGTTCAAAGAGCCATGAGGTAATGTTGCATCTCTATAAAACTGTCTAGACTAAACCCGGAGTATTATGTGCAGTTCTGGTCACTTCATTATAAGAAGGATGTAGAAGCTTTGGAAAGTGTGCAGAGGAGATATACCAGGTAGCTGCCTAGATTGGAGAATATGTCTTATGAAGAAAGGTTGACTGAGTTAGGGTTTTTCTGTATGGAGTGATTAAGGATGACAGGTGACCAAGAAGAGTGGTATAAGATTATGAGAGGCATAGTTGAAATGAGCAGCCACCTCCTTTATCATAGAACAGCAGTGGCCAATACCAGCAGCCATTCAGTTAACGTGAGCAGAGGAAAGTTTAAGGGAGATGTCAGAGGTAGGTTTTTTGTAGAGGGTGGTGATTGTCTGAAATACATTGACGGGGGTGGCAGTAGAAGGTTGGTACATTCAGGATTTTTGAAAGATTATTAAGATAGTCGCACAGATGTAAGAAAAATGGAGGGCTATAGTGTGAGGGAGGGAGCTATTAGATTCATTGTGGAGTAGGTTTATATAGGCTGGCACAACATTGTAGGCTGTGCTGAACTCTTCTAATAGAGAAGAATTTGACAAAAATTATTCAAGAGTGGTGGGAATTTGCAACTCAAAAGTAGGGTGGAAGAAGCTGCAAACCTCATCACATTTAAGAAATACTCAAGTGAACATATGAATAGCAGTAAGCTCTAAGGCTTTAGCCAGAGTGCTGGGAAGAAGTATGATCTAAATAGCTCATCTGTGGTCTCCAGTGGAAGAGGGTTATTTGGCTTTCATCTACTTGTGAGCTATAAAATAGGGTTTGGGGCTCACTGTCGTATGTTTTACTTTATTCAGTACACTCAATAATTTGACTTACAATTTAATGGAGATTTTTTAAAAACATTTTGATGGAATGTAATAGGATTTATAGAGTAAGATTGTTTCCTCTGGTTGGAAAATCAGGAAAATGAGATCATCAGTTTAAAACTGTCATGAAGAGAATGTGGAGAAAGGTAAGAAGGATTCTTTTAATTCTGAAATCTGTGATACAGCGCCACAGAGAGCATTCAAGAAAAATTGGAAGAATATTTAAGTTTAGGGAAACTTTAAGCTTTGAGGGACTGTGAACCAGTTGGATAAGCTTTCAATTTTTTAATGGAAAAGCTGACCTGACCATTTTTCACTGCAAATGTTAACAATTTTGCACAAAACCCAAACTCACATTTCAGGAAGTAACATTCAAGGATTTAACTTGATACCTCAAATCAAATGGAAGAGCACAGAAATAATTATATCATAGTTAATGATAACATATGAGATATAGTTAATATTAATGTTATGTATAGATTATCCTCATGGCTTGAAATAAGACATATATTGCTCCGTTTCATTTTTCTCTAACCATTACCCTGTATTCAGTTCACAGATTTAGGTTGTTAAACTTAATATTGTAGCAATGATGGCATAAAATCTTTCTGCTGCTGCTCTATTCATCCAAACTGGAGAATATTGGTTTAGTCACAGTAGCCAGTTTCTTTTTTATCCTAACTTTTCCTTTCTATTCCCTGCTCTCTATTAGGGAGCATGGTTTCAGTGACTGGACAAGCCTCCAGAAAACAATAAGCAAGTTATTTGATCAAAGGATCTGTCACAGACAACTCTAAATGGCCATATATCATTTTTCACAATGAGTTAATTGTCCATGAGTGGAAATTACTTACATCTTTCCTGCCATCAATCTAAAATGTATAATCAGTTTGTTGGTTCCAGTTTTCCTATCAACCGATTCATCCACATCTTTAATAAGGGGTCAGTTCATGTTGATCACATTTTCTGCCCCCATATCATGAAAAGGTGAAGCATGGGCATCTCACTAATTTCTTACTGTAGAACACTAGAGCACAGAAAATGGCCCTTTGCCCCATTTAGTCTGTGCTAAACTACCTTGGGTTCAAATTCAGTTAAAACATCATTGCTTTCTGATTCTCATCATGAACGCAGTTGCAAAGAGTGATCTGTGAATAAGCCATTTTGCTCCACATTGGTACAATGTGATGACAGTTACAGCAACTGGAAGAGAAAAATGCCACAGATCCTTAACAAAATGCAATGCAGACAACTATACTCAAAACACTAGAGGAATACAGTATTTCTTCTAAACTAGATCTGAGCCTTCCAATTATAGCTCACAAGGTATGGTGCTAAGACAGTAAGACATTGGAAGTTTTACATTGGATCTCTGTTCTCCTAAGTTTGCAGCCCTGGCTGAACAGTTATAGATAACTATTATTAAATAATACTGCCTGGAAGTGAGGTGAACAATGAAATGCTGGAGGAACTCACCAGATCAGACAGCATCTATGGGCAGAAATGGTCTATTTCTGCTTCTAAATTTTATGTTCTTATGGATTTGGATGAAAGCACCAAAGAAGCAGGTTTGGTTTGCAGAAGGATGTAAGTGCATTGCAAGTTGTACTGAGAAAGTTTACAAGACTAATAACTGGAACTTCAGACAGCTTGTCCTTTGAACAAATATGGGGCAGCCTGTTATGGTGACTCTTGAATTGGGGTCACTATTTAAAAATTACGAGTCACCCATTTAAGACAGAGCTGTGGCAGAATTTTTCTTCACCAAAGGCTAATGGAACCAGAACATTGGAATAAGTTTAAGTCAGACATATTTTAATACAGAGAGTCAGAAATGGCAAGTTGAGGTTGCAGTTTGATCACCCATAATTGAAAGATCAAGAGGCCTACTTCTACTTATCTTTGCAAATTGCACCTAAAGCACACAATTTATCAAATTTAAGTGAAAATATTAGAGCATAGCACAATAGCAGATAAGTTCTGTTGTGTTAATAGAATTAGGTATGCATTAAATTGTTAAGAATAAGGCTTTGTTCTCTTTAAATAAAGTGCAGCTCACTAGTTCAGTAAATATCAGAACCTAGGCCTAGATGGCACACTGGATCAGAGAGCTCAGCTTTCAAGTGCAAGATGCAAAGCCAAATGAGATAAAGCAAAATTGACGAGAAAATCATTCCTGTTTGATTCCGCTAAACACAGTTGAGTATGGGTTTTACTTTGAAATTAATTTTAAAGGCAAATAACAATGTACAAACATACAATCCGAAGTATTCCTTTACTTACCTTGGACCACCTATATCACACCCAAAGACCACCATTTTGGTAGGGGTGTGGATTGGTGAGCTTGAACCCCTTCCGAGCTCTCTGACAACATTTTTGTCCTGTATAGATGAGAATTTACAATCTTGTTTTACACATTACTTGTTTATGGTGGTATCTTCTTTTCCATGTTGTTATGGACCACCGATAACAAACTCACAGACCACCAGTAGTCCACAGACCACAGGTTAAGTAATATTGATATGGTCCATGTATTCCTTTCAACCAGGGAAAACTTTTTAAGGAGGTGAATGTTTAGAATGTTAACAAAGATTTTTTACTCTCCATTCAGTCAATCCCAATATTTTGCTGAACACGAAAACAAATGTTAATTTTGTTTTGATTAGTAAGTTAATCAAATGCTTTATGCTGCTCTCGTGTTTCAGGGGTTTATTTATTTAAAAACAATAAGATTATTTGCAGTAATATGTCTGAAACCTCAAACAAAATTATGAACACTTAATGTGGTCCAAAAATACATTTATTTTGAATGGTGTTTCTTCTTCCAGATCTGGCTCTGTGGTGGATCAGTGGAAGTGCTGCCTTGTTCTAGAGTTGGTCATGTGTACCAGAAACATGCTCATGGACCTCAACCTGACGAAGATACCATAGTGAGAAACAAAATTCGTGTGGCTGAGGTTTGGCTGGATTCCTTCAAAGATATCTTCTATAAGAGGGACTTGGCTGCATATTTGCTCAGTAAGGTCAGAATAATTCTTACACTGGTCAATTAGAAACAACGCTCATATTTCTAGACTGCTGCTGACAGGCAATTTACATTTTCTCAATAAAATTGTGCCACTATAAAAGTTGTTTTTAGCCAATATACATGACTATTCAGGGTGAAGACAAGTTCTGTCAGCCAGAGGATAGTGGTGGAGGTGTACTGGTTTGATCTATAATTGAGAAAGAAACGAAGGTTTTGAGGCCTTCGATATGGAAGGAAGCTGTTCAGGGACTGGGACCAAGGAGCACAGATCTGAAGTTTGGGGCAAAGGATGTTAGGGATTGTGAACACTGCTGTGCAAATGATTCTGACGAAAAGTCTACAGACTGCACAACAGGCTTTAATTAGCTTAAACTTGTACACCAGTCAGTATCTTTGCTGGCTCCACGTGTGTCTGAATGTCCCCCAAAGGGGTTGGCTCGAGTCTTTATACAGGCTGGTAATTGACAGCTGGCAGGTGGGGCCAGCCTCCCAGGTTGCCTACCTGCAGGCACGGTGGTTGCGCCCTGCAGTAGGCTGGTAGGAGTGTGGCCTGTGCAGTGGTTGTATCACCACATTCACCCCCTTCTTGGAATGTCCTGGGAGGGAGGGGAAGGGTGGTGTCCTTGGTAATGGGTAGTATTTACAAGTTCAGGTGGTCCATCAGTCGTCTGAGCCTCTGGGACTGTTGCAGGACAGGCTCCTGGTCAATGGTCGGTAGGGGCAGGGCTGCCTGAGGGTTGGCTGGGTCTGAGGTGGCTGGGGTGGCCATTGGTGTGGGCAGAATGATGTCTGGCAGAGAGAGGGTGTAAGTATGGGGCAAGTCCATGGGGAGAGGTGGAGAGAGGATATCAGCTCCCGGTGGGGGGGGGATCCTGGATCCAGGGATCCCTGGGATGAGAGGGATGGATCCCTGCAGGTGCCAGGTCCCTAGCCGAGATGGTGTCCTCACTTCCATTAGGATACCTGACGTAGGTGTAATTTGGGTTTGAATGGAGAAGGTGCACCTGCTCGACCAGGGGGTTGTATTTGTGGGACCTCACGTGTTTACAGTGGAGTACGGGACCCAGTGACATCAGCCAAGCTGGCAGGGAAACACCAGTCACTGATTTTATAGGAAAGGAGAAAAGGTGTTCTTGAGGGGTCTGATTGGTAGCCATACACAAGAGCGACCATATGGCATGAAGCGCCTTGGGGAGGGCCTCTTGCCAATATTGATGGACCAGCCTTTCAACCTCAGGGCCAGAAGCACTGCCTTCCAAATTATCCCATTTTCATGCTCCACCTGCCTTTTGCCCCTAGGGTTGTAGCTAGTCATGCAACTAGCTGCGATGCCTCGCACCGTCAGGAACTGGTGCAGCTCCTCACTCATGAAGCTGGACTCCCCAGCCACTGTGGATGAATGCCGGTATCCAAACATGGTGAAGATCTGCGCCAGTGCCTTGATAATGGAGGCGATGGAAGTGTCAGGGCAAGGGATGGCAAAGGTAAAATGGGAGTATTTATCTATGATAGGCGTTCTTATTCGTGGTCCCTTGAAGTCGACGCTGAGTTGCTCGAAGGGCCGAATGGCCTTCACTATATGGGCCTGTGGCAGGTAGAAGAGCACAGACCCTGCAGGACTCAGTCATGGTCTGGACTTCTTGAATGGTGAAGGGGAGGTTCTGGGACTTAATGAAGTGATACAGGTGTGTGATGCCCAGGTGGCAAACGGTGTTGTACAGTGCCTGCAGTTGCTCGGACTGCACCCTGGTGCAAGTCCGGGTCAGGGCATCGGGGGAGTCATTGAGCTTCCCTGGCCTATACTGGAAGCGGGTGGTGCTGAACACACACTTCTCCCTGTTGTAAGTGAGGTTCAGTGCCTCAGCCATCTGGAGAAATCTCTCCATGTTGGCATCATGGTCCTGCTGGTCGTGGCCACAGATGGTGAAATTGTCCAAGTACGGGAAGGTCACTCACGTGGCTCATATTCTGCTGAAACACGGATACTCCATTTGTGACCCACAGGACTTGGTGGAACTGGTAAAGGCGCCCATCTGCCTCAAAGGCAGTATAAGGTTTATCCTGGGCATGGATGGAGAGCTGATGGTAGGCCGACTTCAGGTCAATCATGGAGAAAACCCTGTACTGGATTATATCATTGACCATGTCAGCGATGCATAGCAGTGGGTAGATATCCAGCTGGGTGTACTGGTTGATGGTCTGGCTATAGTCGATGACTATCCTCGGTTTGCTGCCCCCTTTTACGACTGGGCTCTATAACTCCTTCCGCCAGAAGACATCTCACCTCTGCTTGATAGAGGTCCTGTTGGCTGCACAATAGCACTTGCATTTGGCAGCTATGGGCTTACAGTCTGACATTAGGCAGTTGAAGAGGGATGGAAGGGGCACTCGTAGGATGTATAGTCCACAGGTGAACTGCGAGCAGTCGCTGGACTTTGTGCTGTGGATAGTGAGTGGGGGGAGTGGGCTAGTGAAGGTGACACTGATAACTGGGGCACAGAGCTTGGGCATGACCAGGAGCCTGAATCCTTAATATGTTCCCACACCAATGTCAAATTCACTGAGCAGCCCCTTAGTGCCGTGATGGAGTGGTCCTGGGCCGTGAAAGCGATAGCAAAATTTGCTGGGTATACTTTGAGTTTCAGCGTATGGACCACATTCGGGTGTACAAAGCTCTCAGTACTTCTGCTATCAAACAAGCATTTTATTACCTCCCCATTGACAGCAATGTCCATTATCGAATCCATGGGGTATGTCCTCCATTAGCATGATGGACGCTAGGACCACCTCGGGGTTCGAGTCGCTGCTCCCTGACGGTTGTGGCGAGTAGAGGCCAATGGGTGCCCTTCAGAGCGTGGGGTGCAACGAGAGCATGGTTTTGTACATGTGCATGTTGACCAAGTCATCCAGTCAGTGACTTGGGCAAGTTGGGGTGGTCGGGGTCGGCTGGCCCATGATGGCGGTGCCCAGGAGATGCATATGGCATTGACGCGGTCAGGCGACTCAAAAGTTATATCATTGGGGTGGATCAAAGTGATATCATCAGAGCAGACAGAAGTGATGGGCAGAGTAATGACGCTGCCCGCCATTCACATGTGGGGGCATCCAGAGAGTTGGAAGGTGCTCCCAATTGGTCACGGAGAGCTGCAGCACTCCCGGTGGGTTTGGAGAGGCACACTTTCACAAAGTGGTCTTTCTTGCCACATCATGATCAATGTGAGTTCCTCACAGGGCAGTTTTTTCAGGAGCGCCTGTCTGACCCACACCAGCACCCGCAGTCCTTACAGCGGCGATCATCTCTTCCACGTGAAGCCCCTCAGAGACTGCTGTCATCAGCATTGGCCAAGCCAAAGACTGGGGAAGGCAAACATTGAAGGCCTCTGCATGGTGAGCTGCAGCTTCTAGGGAGCGGACCACCTCCATGATTCTGGTAAGGGAGGCATTATTTTCCTCCAACTGTCTCTGTCAAATCACCCTCGACCACAACCCTTGGACAAGTCGCTCCACCTCCCCAGCTTCGATCGTGCATGGGCGTGCTAGTTCTCGCAATGTCCCCAGGTAAGCGTCTGCCGACTCACCTAATTACTGTACCCTGATGCTGAGCAGGTACTGGGTGTAGAGCACGTTTATCAGGGACCTGTACATGCCTTCCAGGATGACCATCGCTGGTTCACAATCCATTCAGTCTCAAATAGCCTGGAAAACCCGTGGGCCCAGCTTGGTTGTTAGTGTTGATGACCTCAGTTTGTGTGTGGATAATCGCCTCAATCACTTGCTTCCAGATCTCAAAGTATTTTGGAGCATCCAGGTGTTGAGGGTTGATATCCAGCCTCTCGATGTTGAGGAACTTCTCCGTGGTCCTTTTAATTTTGTTAATTAAGTTGTGAACACTGTTGTGCGAATGATTCTGACGCAAAGTCCACAGACTGTACAACAGGCTTTGATTAGCTTAAACTTGTACACCAGTCTTAGTATCTTTGCCGGCACCATGTGTGTCTGACTGTCCCCCGAAGGTGCTGACTGAATTCTTTATAAGGGATTGACAGCCGGCAGGTGGGGCCAGCCTCCCAGGTTGCCTACCTGCAGGTACAGTGGTTTACCCTGCAGTAGGCTGGTAGGAGTGCGGCCAGTGTGGTGGTTGTATCACCACAGGAGTGTGAGGAACAGCTTTTTATTTCACTTTGGGTAGTGGGCAGGATGTGGAATTCAGTACCTGTACATTTGGTGGAATCAGTCATTTGAACGGAAATCAGATGGGCACTTGGCTTCATGGGCCAAATGGCTTCCTCATGTGTTGTAAGATTTTATAATATTTAATTATTTGAGGTAGGATACATTCTTTGAACGTACAGAATATGTGTGAGATTTGTACAGTTATCTTATCCCTGCAAGGACTGAGGACCCTGTGATATCTGTCACTGAGGCTGATGTCAGAACATCATTCAAAAGAGTGAACCTTCACAAGGCATCGGTCCATAATGGTGTACTTAGCAAGGTACTGAAAAGCTGTGCCAACTAACCAGCAGGAAGGTCACGGACATTTTTGATCTCTCACTGCTGCAGTTGGAGGTTCCCATCTACTTCAAAAGGACATCAATCATCCTGGTGCCCGAGGAGCAGAGTGAGCTGCCTCAATGACCATCGCCCAGTAGCACTCATATTTACTGTGATGAAATGTTTTGAGAGGATGGTCATGACCAGAATTAACACGTACCTCAGTAAATGACTAGATCCATGGCAATTTGCCTACTGTCACAACTGCTCCTCAGCAGATGCAATATCACTGGCTCTCCACTCAGCTTTGGTTTAACTAGACAACAGCAACTCATATGCAGCTCAGCCTTCAACACCATTATTCCCCTCAGGGCTGGTCAACAATTTCCAAACCCTGGGCCTCTGCACCCCTCTCTGCAACTGGATCCTTGATCTCCTCATCTGAAGACCACAGTCAGCACGAATTGGAAACGACGTCTCCTCCTCACTGACTATCAACACAGGTGCACCTCAAGGATACATGCTTGGCCTTTTACTCTACTCACCCTAACAGCTATGACTGTATGGATAGGCACACTTCAAATGCATTCTACAAATTCACAGATGATATCATAGTTGTCGGCAGAATCAAGACAATAAGGAAGCGTACAGGGGGACGTAGATCAGAGAGTTGAGTGGTGTCACAACAACAACCTGCACTCAATGTCAGCAAAACCAAGGAGATGATTGTGGACTTCAGGAAGAAATCAGGAGAACACGAACCAGCCCTCACCGAGGGCTCAGCAGTGGAGAGGGTCAAGAACTTCAAATTCCTAGTGAGGGTCTGTACTGGAGGCTTCATATCGATGCAATCATGAAGAAGGCTTGTCAGAGTCTAAACTTGGTGAGGGAGTTTGAGGAGATTCGGTGTGTCACTGAAGACTTTCGAAAACTTCTTTAGGGTGGGCTGGTTGGCATGGCAGTTAGCTCAATGTCTTTACAGTGCCAGTGATTGGGACCAGGTTCAAATCCTGCACTGTTTGTAAGGAGTTTGTATGTTCTCCCCATGTCTGCATGGGTTTTCCCTGGGGTTCCAATTTCTTCCTACCGTTCAAAATGTATTTTGGGTGTAGATTAATTGGATATAAGTTGGGTGGCATGTCCTAATGGGCTGAAATGGCCTGTTACCATGCTGTATGTCTAAAAATTTAAGGTGTATCACGGAGAGCATTCTGGCTGGTTGCGTCACTGCCTGGTATGGAGGTTCCAATGCTCAGGACAAGAAAAAATTCTAGAGGGTAGTTTACTTGGCCTGCAACATCACAGGCACCAGTTTTCACTCCATTGAGGACATCTACAAGAGGTGACATCTTGAGAAAACAGCCACTATCCTCAAGGACCCCCTCACCCAGGTCATGCTTTCTTAATTCTTCTACCATTGGGTAAAAGGTACAGGAACCTGAAGACAAGTAATCAGTAGCACAAGGACAGCTTTTTCCCCTCTGCCATCAGATTCCCAAATAATCAATCAACTATAAACACTATCTTACTTTATCTTTTTTTATTTTGCTTGCTCTATTTTTATTTATTTTGTAATGTGGTTTATATAAATGTTTGCACTGTGATTATCTGCAAGACAACAAATCTTGTGATATGTTCATGACAAAATCTGATTCCGATTCATCCAGGACTTCTGGTTGATGAAAACCCTGAATGATTTGGTGGGGACACCAAATAAGAAATATGGATAGGAAAAGGGAGCAACAGCAGGGGGAATGGAAACCAGAGAAGTCGACATTAATGCCGTCTGGTTGGAAGGTGCCAGATGGAATATGAGGTGTTGTTATTCCATTTCATGGGTTATCTGAGTGTGGCAAAGCACGAGACCATGGATAGACATGCCACTGGGAGACCCTTGCTACTGCAGCAGACAGTGATGTGCTGAACAAAGCAATCTTCCAGTCTGCCTCCAACCAGAAGCATTAATGTCTACTTCTCCCACTTCCATTATCCCTTCTCCCCACCGTCTCTCCCCTTTCCCTATCCATATTTCTCTTTTGGTGATTTGGTCTCCCCATGAAATTGTTCTGGGTTTTCCCCAACCAGAAGCCCTGGATAAACAATGAAATCTGGAAATTGCTAAGAACCAAATTACAGGCATTTAAGTCAAGATCCAGAACAATACACGAGGAGCAAATATGATTTATGAAAACCCATTTCCCGGACAATGTGGGAATTCCGCATGTGAATGGAAACAATGATGAATACCCGACAGCTGTGGCAGGGCCTAAATGGCATAACCTGATGCAAAATTGAGATGCCAAAGTTTCACTACCAGATTAGGTCAATGCCTTCTATGGCCGATTTGACCACAAGAACAAGGAAGAACCACTATGCACCCCCATGTCCCCTGATGATCATCTACTGTCTGTATGTGAGGATGATGTGCAGGCTGCCTTCAGAGGAGTGAATCCAAGGAAAGCATCCAGTCCAGACAGAGTACCCAGCCAAGAGTTAAAAATCTGTGCTGACCGACTGGCCATTGGCTATTAACAGCAATCCCTCCTGACAGGGTGAAGTACCCATCTGTTTCAAACAGGCCTCAACCATACCATTGCTCAAGAAGAATGTGGTAATCTGACTAAATCCGCTTTCAGGTGCTCGGATGCAAATAATGTGCTGGCAGATGCGGCTGGGACATTCAGGTGGCCGCGGAGAAGACGCCTTTCTATCACCTGAATGTGCCGGCTTAAGGAGAGCCGCATCTGAGCGAACGCTGGCTCCTGTGGACTGTGGCTGTAGTCCCACTGCTGCTTTCAGGTGCAATGGGGGATTCTTCGAGCTGGAGAATATACCTTCAGGATGAGGGTTAGGTAAGTGCTCCTCCTGGCTGGGTTCTCCAATTTCAGGTGGCCACCCAACAGCCTCATTGGGGTAGAATAGGCGGCTTTCCAGTTGGGCATTCTGGCCACCTGAAAGCGGCTTAAATGACTACCGACCAGTTGCACTCACATCCACAGTGATGAAGTGTTTTGAGAGGCTGGTATTGCAGCACATTAGCTCCTGTCTGAGTGGTAACATGGATCCATTCCAATTTGGCCTACCGCAGCAACAGGTGCACAGCAGATGCCATCTTATTGGTTCGACACAAAACACCTGAACAACAAAGATGCATATATCAGGGCTACTGTTCAGCATACAACACCATCAAAACTGATCAGCAAACTCCAAACCCTGGGCCACAAAACCCAACTGTGTAATTGAATCCTGGATTTCCTCATCTCCAGACCACAATCAGTAAGGATTGACGAGAACCTTCTCCACAATCTCCATCAGAACCAGAGCACCTCAGGGCTGAGTACTTAGCCTCCTGCTCTACTCTCTTTACATCTACAACTGCATGGCTCGGTACGACAACAACACCATTTAAAAATTTGCTGATGGTACCATAGTCGTGGGCTGTATAAAAAAGGGCAATGAGTCAGCATACAGGAGGGGGATTGAAAGTTTGGTTGAATGTTGTACTAACAACAATCCCTCATTCAACGTCATTCAAGGATCTGATTATCGACTTTAGGGACAGAAAACCAGACGTATATAATCATTAGAGAATCAGAGATGGAGAGGGTGAGCAAATTCCTGGGAGTCACTATCTCAGAAGACCTTTCCTGGACCCAGCATACTGATGTCATTGTGAAGGAAACATGTCAGCCCATCTTCTTCCTCAGGAATTTGTGGAGGTTCGGTATGACATCAAAGAACTTGGCAAACTTCTACAGATATATAATGGAATGTGTGCTGACCAGCTGCAAACACGGTCTGGTATGGAAATACCAATACTTTTGAGCAAAAAGCCCTTCAAAAGGTAATGGACTCAGCCCAGTAAATCAGAAAAAAAACTCTCCCGACCATCAAGAAAATCAACATGCAGCACTGTCATTGGAAAGACATATAGGTGCCACAAAACCCATACAACTAAGTTCAGGAACATTTGATAGCCCTCCACCATCAGATTCCTGAAAAACAGCCTCAATCAAAGTCTTGTTTAAGGACTCTTATTTATTACTGATTATTTAATTTTTTTTAGTATTTGCACAGTTTATTTACATTGATTTCTCATTTACATTTCTCTTGTTTGTATGTATCTCTTTTGTTTGAGTATGGCTTACATTTCCAATAAGCAGGAATTCTGTCTGACCTACAGGAAAAAGAACTTCAGGTTTGTATGTGATTTGAAGTATATTGAAATTTGAACTTTCATTTAGCTCTCTCTCCCTGTCTCCTTTCTTCCAGCTCTGCACTCACAGAGCTACTCCCTTCCCCTATCAGTTCTCACCTTTGTGAAGTAAACAATTCCTTCATTTTTGCTGACATTGAGGGAGAGATTGTTGACCTGACTCCATGCCACTAGATTCTCTCTCTTTCCTATACTCCATTTTGCCATGGTTTAAGATCCACCTTATAATGGTGATGTCATCTGCAAACTTATGGATGGATTTCTAGCAGTACCCTGTATTTGGTCTAACCGTCACAAATGTATATAATAAGGAGTTGTTAAGGATTATTATGAAGGAGATGTCGCTAATCTTCATTGGCTGTGGACAGCAGGTCAGGAAGGTGAGGGCCTTTGAGCTTTAGTTCTAATTCTGGACCTTTGTAAGCAGTGACGAGCTGTATTTGTTATCACTTGATGCTGGCTAATTTTCTTTCCTTGAAATCAAGCTGGACAGCAAATGTTTTCAAAAGATTTCCTTCCTGTAAAAAACTGAGGATTATGATCGACAAATTCAAGTTGAAAACAAAGATCATTTCAAATTTTCTGCATCACATAGGAAGTTGTAAATACATTAAATAAACCTTTATTGCATTTAACTTGTTTAATCTCATAATGATCCTGAGCCAAACTCTTGAGTCGACTGTACATGTTGCCCAACAAATGTGAAGAGCCCAGGGTTTGTCTTAATAAGTGCGGCAATGCTGCGTCTTTGAGCCTTAAGTGTATACTCACCACAAATGTTACAGAATGTATCACAGCTGTTGCGACATGAATAAGACATTTTTGCTGTATTGCATCTTCCTGAAGACAATAAATGCTATTGCTAAGTACACTCACTATGCTATTGACTGAAGAACATTTGCATCAACATAACATGTGTCTAATCTATAATCAATGTAATGCATATCATCTGTATATGTGAGCTGCTTTTATAGCCTGTCTGCACCGATCTGACCAAGTATGCCCAGGCCTAAGACAACATTTGCATAGCACCTGCACTGTGTACATGTCCAGGCATGCTTGGACTGATCAAAATAGCTTGCTTTGAGGGCAATATACTAATAGACAAAATATGATAGGAAATCACAAAAATAAGTTATATCTAAAAAACAGGAAAATTTTAAGTTGATGTTCGCGATCAGCAGCCCAAATCCCATAAAATATACCCACAAGTGTGCAGGAAGAAAAATCTTTGTCGTCCAGTATTATGGAAAATGAACAGATGGTGTAACTCTCGTAAAACACAAAAGTGCTGGAGGAACTCAGCAGGTTCCACCATGGATTTTCCACCTCATTCCAATGGAAAAAATTGTGATATAATTTGGTTGGTATGACACAAAAAAATCTTTATAATTTTCCATGAAGTAAATGATAGTTGTTTAAGATTGGATTAATATAATTTCCATCAGTTCTTGGTTGGACAATGTAGGGGAGCTCATTTAGGTCATTACTTGTTGTTTCTTGTAAATATCATTTTTTGGCTGAATTTGTGCTCTGACACCCATTTGCTCATAATTGTTCATTACTATTTTGGCATTTGAAAATAGTTTGTCCTATTTCCACACATATGTGAGTTGGGATTTAAAAGCAAAAGGCATTGTTCATAGAATTAAAAGAAATTAAGTGAAAAGATACAAAGGTAATCTTCTTTCTTCATGAATAATTTTTTATCTTCCGCATTGAAATAAGTGCAGGATAAAAATTACAATGCCAGCAACCTATGTCTGCTGATGGATGAGAACTGTAATTGACGAGGCAGTTTAAATAATCAGAATTTTTACTTTAGAGCTGGATCCTGGTCTCCAATCCACTGCATCAATTTTCATTTGATTGAAAATGACAGGGCAAATTTCAAAACAGTTTCTACATACCAGCATTTTTTTTCTGTTTGTTAATTATATACCCCATTAATTGCATATATTAGATTTCAAAATATTTTAGCATTACAGATTTTGTAGTCTTTTTCTTGTAAAGTTATGCAAAAAGGAAACAGGTCATTTGGTCCAGCAAGACTTGGATAACCATCAAGCATCCATTTTCACATCCTACATTATGTACCATACATTCTCATTGTTTCCCCTCCCCACTCCAGATTCCACCACTGTAACGGATTTGTGTTAATATTGATCCTTAAAGTTAAAATCTTTAGTTATAAAATATACATTTCTTAGTAAAGTAAGTTATAGAGTTAAATATATTTCTAGTGAGGGAATTGTGGGCTGGATTCAGGGTCACACATGGACACACACAGAAATCATTTTTGGAGTCAACGCATCTAGAAAAACAGCAATAAAGCTGAAGTAGTTTCTTAATTGAAAACCCAAGTACTATGCATGATTCTTAAAAGCATTTTTGTATACATTCAGTATTATGCTGGCAGCTGTTTCAAAACTCAGGTACCATTGAAATGACCTGTGTAGACTTTACAAAGTCATATAACTACTTAGAGATGAGGTCAGAAGTTTGTGGATATGAATTGACAAGTGTGTTTTGGACAGAAATAAAACTAAAATAGTAGTGATGCCATGTCACATGATTCCAGAGAAACATAAATGAAGAGAGAGAGACATTTTGAAACCAGTTGGAAGAAATTGACCCTCCTGTGAAAGACAGGGGTAAAAAAGTAGATTCTGGAGAGAGAAGGAGATGCTGTTCTGTATTATCCTTATCGTATGAGATGCACAAAATCAGTGGCCATAAAGAAGAGACATTTCACTGTCTCTTTGAATAAGGAGGTCAGTTTTGGAATTGAAGATACAGTAACCAGAAAATGTACTGCTGTGTGTTACTCCTGGAAAAGGGGAACGTGAAACAAGTGGCTGTGAAGTAACTAAGACCACTTTGCTCTTGATTAAGAAAGAAATCAGTGGAAAACAGACTCCATAACTCTTAGTCAAGATAAGAGGGAGATGGTGAAATCACTCGTGAGAAGAAATATCTCTCAGAAAGACAACTCATCAAAAGACTTGTGATTAAAGAAATACGAAGACATAATGTTTAAAAGTACTTCATAATTACTTCTGAACTGCAATTTAAAAATCTTTAAGCAACTTAAGAATTTTGATGCTGAAGTTTAAAATGGACTTTTCAGACCTAAGATTAAAACTGTAATGCTTTGAATTTTAACACACACATAGATCCACATATGCGCATAATGGGAATTAGAGTTAAGTTTAAAGATAAGTAAGAAATGTTATGTTGTTGATAGTTTAATAAAAACTATTATTTTGAATTTACCATTGGTGAATTTCTATTGCTGTTCCTTTGTTAGTACTAATGAGGTTTTATTAGTATTAGGGACAATTTACAGTGACAATTAACCCACAACCCACGTCTTTGGAATGTGGAAGTAAACCAGACCACCAGAGGCAACTTGCACAATCACAAGGAGAACATGCAAATTCCACAATCAGAGCACCCAAAGTCTGCTGAAAATCAGCCTTCAAATCTAGCTTGAAAGGAAATGAAAACCATGTTTAACAAAATCTACATTCACAACAGATTTCAATTATATACAAAATTGTCATAGAGTTTTACAGCACGGAAACGGGCATTTTGGTCCAACTTGTCCATGCTGACCAAGTCACCTTCCCAAGCTTGTCCCATTTGCCTCCATTCAAGCCACATCCCCCTGAAACTTGCCTGTCCTTGTATTGAATTGAACACTAGTGCTCCAATTATCTCTTGGTCAGGAATTATAGATCACTTTATTTTTCCTTTGTTATATTTAAAAATATACAAAATGAGTTTGTCGGAGACTTCATATAGTCAGATTCTATGAGTAATTGACTTTAATTGCAATTTAGTATTATTATATTAACCTGAATCAATACAAAAAGATGCCAACCATGCAGGTTTCTTCTATGTTCAAGTTCTAAGGTCACAAGATACTGCTCATCAATCTTATAGTAGGAAGAAGCTATTTCCAAGCTTGGCAGACCTGATTTTGTAGCTCCTGAACAACTTTCCTAATGGTAGTAGGTCAAAGATACTGTGCAATTGATGGTAGAGGTCCTCAATAATTCTTCCTGTTGGACATGTAATGTGACTGCCCGTCGCCGCGGAGTTGTGAAGAAATTACAGTAATGAATCACCAAATTGTGTAAAAATTGATGAACTGTAGGTCCAGACATGTTTATTCCCAAATTTGTACATTTCACATAAGTCATGTCACAAATTACTCGGGCGCTAACAGTTTTAATGTATGCCAAAATATTATTTTCTAAAGAGTGCATTAAAGAGATTTCGAAAATATTGTTAAATGTGTTTCTTTGAATTAAGAATGGAAAGGAAGCTGGAAAGGCATAGCTTTTAGTCAGAAAGTGAAAAAAGGAAGAATTAACATTTCACTTCAAACAATTCAGCAAAATTCAAAGCTCTACTTTTCACCATCATGTTTTTTCACTGTTTCGGTAGGCTGAGGTGCCAGATTGGACGGAACGATTGCAGTTGCAGAAGAGACTAAACTGTAAGAATTTTCATTGGTTTTTAACTAACATCTACCCAGAGCTGTATGTGCCTGAGGACAAACCAGGATATTCTGGGGAGGCAAGACAAAGGTTTTTGGTATTCTATATAAATTTCTATTTGTTATTCTGATTATTAAATATGCAATGGAAAATTTTCTACATGATAAAGTTACCATTGGATGAACATCCAAGCTATATAGATTTAAACAAGATGTTAATAAAACAAAATGTTAATATGTTAAACAAGATGTTAATAAAACAAAATGTTAATATGTTAAACAAGAAAATCTGCAAACACTATGATTGTAGTTTACACAAAAATGCTAGAGGAACTCAGCAAGCCACACAGCATTCTTTATGTATCAAAGATAAAGGTACATATCTAATGTTTTGGGCCTGAGCCCTTCAACAAGATACTGAATAAAATTGTGGGGGGAGGAGCAATGGTGGGGGGGGGGTGGAAGCAGAGGTCCACAGGCAAGAGGTCATAGGTGGATGTGGGTGTGAAGGCACAAGAGGAAAAAGCTGCTAAGTGATAGGAAGAGGGGAACAGCTCTCTGGATGGAGAGAGAAGTGGGTGGAGAGCTGGAAAAAGAAGACGGGGATCTGGAAGAGAGGGAGATAGGGGAGTGGCTTAATAGAAACTGGAGAACTCACTGTAAATGCCGGTTGGAGAGTGCCCAGACAGAATATTAAGCATTGCTCCTCCAACTTACAGGAGGAATTGATTGGTAGTGCATGAGACCATAGCAGACATGTTGGTACGGGAGTGGGGCATGAAATCAAAATGACTGCCCATTGAGAGATTCCTGCCATTGTTGCAGACAGAGCAAAGATGAAGCAATCTCCCAGTCTGCAATCAGCCACTTCAATGTCGAGAAGGCCACAACTGGAGCACTGGATGTATTAGATGACCCCTGAATATTCACAAGTAAAGTGTTGCTTCATTTGGAAGATCTGTTTGGGGTACAAAATGGTGATGAAGGAGGAGGTGTGGGTGCAAATGGAGCACTTCCTGCAGTCACAAGGGTAGGTGCCAATTGGGCGATTGGTGAGAAGGGAGGAGTGGTCAAGAGATACTTGGACAGAGTTGATGGAAATTACAGAGGATAATATGTGGGATGAGGAGACTAGTAAGTGAGGACAAGGGAAATCCTGTTCTTGTTGAATCTCAAGGCTGAGGAAGCCATGGCAGATGTGTGGGAAATAGAGGAGATGTGGGAAAGGGTTGAGCTGATGGTGGTAGAGGGGAAGTCATATTTTTTGAAGGAAGTCCTTATCCTGGGAGCGGATGTGATGGAGACAGAGGAATTAAGAGAAAGGAATAGAATTCTAACAGGGGACAAGGTGTGAAGAGGTATAGTCAAAGTAATTGTGGGTTTGTTGAAAATGGCAATAGGAAGTTTGTCTCCCGAGATGGAGACAAAGAGAGCGAGACAGGAGAAAGTGTCATCAGAGATGCACAAAGTAAATTTGAGGAAGGGATAAAAGTTAGCAGCAAAGTTGATAAAGTTGACGAATTCATCATAGGTGCATGAGGCAACCCCAATGTAGTCATCAATGTAACAGAGGAAGATTTAAGAAGCCTTGCCTGCGTAGGCTTGTATCATGGATTGCTCTACATAGCCTACAAAAAGGCAAGACTAGCTGGAATCTATGGCTATCCCTTTGATTTGGAGAAAGTGGGATGAGTTCAATATGTTGCTGCCTTACCTAGGCAGCTGGATGTTTAGATGGAGTTGATGGAGAGGAAGAAGGTTTGGTGTTGTTTTGAACTGCATTCACTTACTCTGTAGCTTTTTCCAGTCTTGGGCAGAGCAACTTCCATACCACTTTTTGATGCATCCAGCACTGATGCTTTTAATGGTAAATAAATGGGCTTGAGAAATGCAAGTCAGACTTAGGGCTGAAACTTGAAATTTACTCTTATTCTGACCCATTTGTCTATGCCTCCACACTGTTCTATTGTATCCCAAAATAAAAATTAATTGGGGTGCAGGATTGTTCTAACAACCCTGCATGGACGAATCGACTGACATGGCTTGCTATCTCATCAGGAAGTTAGTTTGAGGACCACTACTTAAGCTACTAACAAGGCTTATTGCAGACCTTCAGGACCTGATGTTGTATTCAACAATTTCAGATGACTTATTTTGTTTATATCAAGGCTGTAAGGCTTTCCAACTGTAATATTAACTGGGTTTCGTTTCTTTGCAGGCACTGCCTATCCGTTGGGCATTTATAGCATTCTCCTTTTGGTTTTGCATCTCAGCAGCAGCTCTAACCTGTATTTTAGACCTTTAACATGCACCTTGGTTTTCTCTAATACCCTCAATAATCTATGACTTACAGAACTTCATCAACAGTTGTCTCAAACTTCACCTTATTAGGGATATTCCCTTTCTCCTATTCATCATTTCCTAACCTGTCTGCAGCTTAAGGATAAATTAGGTTCTCACTTTTCCAGTTCTCATCGGTATCTCCAACGTGTTTCTCTTTCCACAGATGCCACTTGAACTCAGAGTGTTTCCTGCATATCTCTTGTAATCTCAGATTTTCAGCATTTGCATTTTTTAAACATTTTCACACCTCTCCCACTTTGAAACAGATCGGAAGAATTTTTATATATAGGTTTTGTAATATTCACAATGCAAGTAAAATCACAATACTATAAATTTGAAATGATATCCTGCATATAAATAAAATAAGATTGTTATAAGCTTCATTGAGCCCTGCTCTTAGAGGAATTTTGAATGTCACACTCCAGACAAGAAATGGCATTCTAAATTTAATGAGTAGCTATTGGATTTAAAAAATAAAGATAGTAAATATGTTTTTTTCTAAATGGTCTGTCCTTTTTCAAAAAGAGAAGGTAAAGTGTTGAGCATAGAAAGAATAATGATTAAAAATATCTTAATTTAATTCATTTTCTTCTTAATTCCAGCTCTACAATATTGGTACTGGTTTTTGTGCAGATTATGAAACTAAATGGGGCAGGGGTGGATATCCCATTGTCCTCTCACCATGCAGTGGCAATGGCAATCAGGTAATATCTGCAGGACATTATATTCCTAAATAATTTCACACTGATAAACTTAATATTGCGTGTGTGTGAACAGTTAACAGTGATCCTGTTGTGGTTTCACCATTGGTGTAAATCTTTGACAGAAATTTCAACTATGGAATTGGTGACATTTAACTTCATAATTGAGGGAGAGCTCAGGACTCCTTTGCAAAGGCAAGGGTTCTTAAATTCATTGCAGCTGATCATCTGTATGTTTGCTACATTAAATATAACTGATTATATATATTCGCAGTTTCTGCTTTTAGTGAATACCCAGTTTAAACCCCTTTTGAGGTGCTATTGTGACATCTTCAAAAAGATCTATTGAATAGACAAAGCAGTTGGCCATTTTGACCATTGGTCTGTTCCTCCATTCAATAAAATCATGATTGGTTTGTGTGTAATACACAGCAGGAAGTAAAGGGCAACCAATAATTGTAAAATCATGATTGGTTTGTGTGCAATACACAGCAGGAAGTAAAGGGCAACCAATGTTTCAGGCCTGGGCCCTTTGTCAGGTGTATTGTACTTGACCCCAGTTTCTGCAGACTTTCTTGTTTTTCATCATGGTTGGTTTAACACTCTACAAACTCGTATTTGTTCCATGTTTTCTAATTAATTGATCTCAAAGTTTTTAATCATCAGATTTAAATTCAACAGTTGACCATTTGAAGAAAATCCCAACTGTGCACCATCCTTTGAAAGAAGTGTTCCCTAACATTTCTTTTGAAAGGCCTAGCACTCATTTTTAAACTGTGCTCACTCCCTCTTGACTTCCCAGGCATTGGATATATTTTCTCTCTATCCAGCCCATCATTTCTTAAACACTTTTATAAAGTGATCCTCATAGCCTGAAGATTAGTTTCCTTGCTTTGGTATTCTATTCTTCAGTTAATAAAGCCAGGAACTTTCAGTTGAACATACAAACTCTTTTTTATTAATTATCTTGCCAATCGTTGGATGACTGTTTAAAATAGGACAGCAATGAATTTCAGTTAATCAATTAAAAAAATAATTAATTAGTAAATCATTTAAACTGTAGTCTGGATTAGGTTGTTCCATATTGTATTCCATAAGTTTTTTCCAATCTTAATGAACTTCTACAAAATGTAATTATATTGCAAAACTATTCTTATTTTTTTATGTACTGAACAGCACTTTGAATATAACAGCTTAAGGGAAATCCGGTTTGGTGCCATTGTGGAACTTTGCATTGACGTCAGAGATGAACAGGTCATATTACAGAATTGTACCAGAGAGAACAGAATGGAATCACAGCAGCAATGGAATATACAGAAGGTTTGTCAATCTCCAATAACTTATTTGACACATATACACAATTATTTAAACAGTTGGTATGTCAACTCTAAATTCAAAAGTACTTAATTTAAATCATGAGCTAGTTCTTTGATAAGTACCATATCCAGAAAATAACATGCTTTTCCCTATCACTGATTATCTATTTTGAAATAAGTAGATCATTCTCTTTTGAATTCATTATCAGTCCTGCTTCTAGACCCTTTCAGGTTGTACCTTTCCAATTGCAACAATTCAGACTGCAACGTAACGTTGTCCTCTTTTTTTGGTCTAAATTTACTGCCAATCCTTTTGCCGCTGAAAGCAGTTTCTTCTTTAAAATAATACCTAATTTTGAGCTTCTTTGGTTCTTGATCTTCCCGTGCTACAAGGATCTAGATTAGATTCTTCCCTCCTAAACACAATTCCTGGTGCCGTTCTAGTTAACCTCTTCAGCATCCTCTCAGAGGCCTTGGTATAATTCCTAAATACTTGCACATTGAATTGAATCCAGTAGTTCTCAAACCATACAGATCTAACAAGAGAGCCATTGCTATTGTACTCGATTCCCCGATTAATAGAGCCAAAGATCCAATATGATTTTTCATTTAAACGACTAACTTTCCCTTTCATCTTCAAAGACCTTTTTTATGTCCATCAGGAAGTCTCTCTATCCTAATATTATTTTCTCTCATTTGCTTCAGTTCCCTGCCACCACACAATTTGTATAAGACCATATAAGACACAATTTACCTACTCTCCTTAACTATCCTCACCATATAATTTTTTTGGCCAGAAGTTTAATTCTGCTTTGGCATTATAGGCACAACATTAAATTTGGAGAGTTCACACTTATAGAAACCAATATATTCATAAGGTATTTTGATCTGTTTATTAGACTCCAATTAATGATAACTTTTCACAAGCAAGGTAATTTTGTGCCGTGGTTCTACTAATACATTGTTTTAATGGTGCTGTAATGTTTTAATACGCCATTATGTTTCAAATTTTAATTCTTGTCCTGAAAGATGTGAAAGATCTATGGTGCAGTTCCTTAAATCATATGCCAGCTATTAGTCTGGGGTTTACACAGCTGTAATGCTAGTTTAGAATTATTTATGACATCAGAACCCTGGTAAAGTGTCCATTTAAATAGTTCTTCTCGTGTTTCCACCTATCCTCCAGTGAAGTCTTGGCAGAAGTCAGGATAATCAACTGGTTACTTTATTTTCTCCCTTTATATATTCACTCCCAAATGCATTCATTTATAGTCTTTAAAAAAAAAACAAAATACAGAATTTTTAAAAAATTTGTGCCATGAGGCATTTCCTCAAGCTTCACAATCAGTCCTTTTGCCTACTTTATTTTCCACCTTCCCTTCTCTATTCAGTCAGTGTATGTAAAACCCTTAACACATCAAATATTTCCATTTTAATAGATTCATATGTTTGACCTGCAGGCTATGTTTTTAACAAGGTGTTGCCAAATTTAGAATGAAAACTAGGCATCTGTAAGTGTTAACTGGGGTGCCTCCTCCCTGCCAGGATTTTACTTACAGTAAAGGATAATAACCACTTCCCACAATGCACTGGACTGTGCTGGATCCAGTCAATTCCCAAACTCACAACCCACCCCCACTGACCTCAGCAGATACAAGGGGCTGGTCTAGCAGATCTCCCCATTTGAATGGCTTCCTGCCAAATCAGAGCAGGCCACAAGCAGAATCAGAACTTTATTGACATGAAATTATGTCATGAAATTTGTTGTTTTGTAGCTGCATCACAGCTGCAAAATTGCTATAAATTACATTTGGAAAAAAATACATTACTGCAAAAAAAGAGTGGCTGTGGTTCGTTGTCCATTCATAAATCTAATGGCAGAGGGGAAGGTGCTATTTTTGTACCACTGGGTGCAGCAACAAGACTTCAGCCCTTGTATCCTGAGGGTCCAGCCCTCCTCCCACCCCTGCCACACCACACTTTTTAGAAGAAAAGTTCATGAATTTAAGACAGAAATTAGGTAACAAAATTCCCCTGAGGGTCACAAGTTTCTAGTAATCTCTTTCTCAAAAAGTGTACAAGTGGACTTTGTGAATATTTTCAAGGTAGCAATAGATAAGCAAGGATGGTGAAATTTAATGGATCAATGGGAATGTAGAGTTGAGGTAACTGTCAAATCAGCCATATCTATATAGTGGCCTGATGAGCTTTCTCCTGCTTTTAATTCATATTCTCTGTTGGCACTTAGCTTTTTGCTGTCAAAGGCTCTTGAACAATCTTCAAATGTCTTTAATGATCTGAGACATGTGAAGGCAATTAAATAGACTCCAAAAGATTTTTAAAAAATATAATACAACAAAAATGCTTTAATGAAAATATCTTAAAAGTCCAAGATGTCTAATTCAAAACAATTAGAGAAAGATAAAACACGGTTGGTGTAGCAATTAGTGCAACGCCTTTACAGTGCCAGGGATTGGGAATGGACATTGGTTCGCATCCTGCTCAGACTTTAAGGAGTTTGTACATTCTCCCCGTGACTTCGTGGGTTTTCTCTGGGGGCCCTGATTTCCTCCCACCCTTCAAAAACATGGGGTATGGGTTGGGTGGCACGGACTTGTTGGGCAGAATTGGCCTGTTACAGTGCTGTATGTCTGAATATTTTTTTAAAGTTTAAAAATAAGCTCATCTGAACCTTCACTTCAGTATTTCCATGCTCCACCACAGGATTTCATAACATGCCCCGCAACAGAGCAAATAAATTCTCCAACAGCTCATTTCTGAGTTGCCTGTTTCAATGTGCAGTCAAGAGTAAAACACAAAAGTCTGCAGACATCATACTTGATGTAAAAACAAAATGCTGGAGAAACTCAGCAGGTCAAACATAGTACTTTATTTAGCAAAGATAAGGATACATAACCAATGTTTTGGATGAGCCCTTAATCAAGGTATGAGAAAAATGTAGGGAGGCGCCCGAACAAAATGGTGGGGGGAGGGGAAGGGCTCACAGAGAAGAGATAATAGGTGGATAAGGAATGGAAAGCATACCAGCAAACAGGAGGAGGGAGGATGGGAGGAAGGAAGACAGAGGGATGGGGAAGGGAACGAGAACAGGTAGTAGAAACTGGAGCAGTTAATGTTAATGCCATCCAATTAGAGTGCCCAGACAGAATATTAGGTGCACAGGCAAGTGAGTTGGAGTGATCAGACCGGCAGTTAGCCACTGGTGTAATTCAGCTAATTAAATTGCCTATTCTTTATTTAGGTTGGATATTTAGAGCTATTCAGATTACCAATCATTAAAACTGATGTTGACACAAAAACTAATGTCATTATTTAGGGAAAGTCTGTTTGGGATTTAATAAATTAGCTCTAATTTGTTTCAGTCTGATAGGTTTCAGTGGTGTGTTTATGACTTGTAAATCTATTGCAGTTGGGCCTAAAATTCTGAGACCTTTTTTTTTCCACATGCCCATTAGCAGGTGGCCAGGAATACCACCAGTAAATGACATAAACAATAGTTTAAAAGCCATTGTAAGTAGTTTTCCTGGAAAAGAGAAGGAAGAATGCTGCAGAATTTCAAGAATGAGTATACCCAAGTCCAGCCTGGTTATTACAATTCTATTCAAGTAGTTTATTTAAAATTAATAGATACCTTGGGTTGAATGAAAAACATACACAAATGCTAGAGGAACTCAGCAGGTCTAACAGTGCCTTTATGCAAAGGAAAAGATACATCACCAACGTTTCAGGCTTGAGCTCTTCATCAAGGTGTGGGGGAACATGAGAGATGTCCGAACAAAAGTGGGAAGGGAGGGTGGTGAAGGTGGAAGATGATAGGTGGGGGGGGGGGGGGGGGGGTCAGTGGTTTGTGACTGTAATAGAAGCATTTTTTGTAATGTATATTTGTAAAATTTGTCAGAGGAATAAATTGGGAGGGCAGAAGGTCCTGAAACTCTGCACCATTGGCAGGCGTTCACCGAAAGCATGCAGGTCATCTGTCAATTTTCTGTCAATATCCATAAATGGACAGAATGCTACAAAAATATATCCATAATTTTCCAGTAATATACCCTCAGATGTTCAGAGCCATGTCCAATGTTTTCTATTAAAGCAATCTGGCTAAGATTAGCAAAATAATTCAAGAGAAAAGGCCCAGCAATTTTTTTTTTGGTCCCTTTGAAGTACACCTCCTGGGAAGGTTGTGAGAAGAAAAAAAATTCAGCCAATTAAATTAAACTAAGTAAAACAGACGAAAAAGGGGCAATATAATTGCTGTTATGAAATAAAGGGACAAAAATATGAATGTAAGACATGTTTTGAAAAAGGAATTAATTCATTTTGAGTCTTGAAAAAAGGTTCAGATACAAAACATTGAAAATTAGTTTCTCTCCTTAGATGCTGTCTGGCCTGCTGAATTCATCCAGCTTTCCATTCTTTGCTACAGATTTTGGCACCTGCAGCTCTTGTGTGTCTCTGGACTTTAAGTTAGATTGCAACTTTTCCACTAGTTATTTACTAGGATCAGATGCTTCTTATGCAACTGGAATCTGAATGGATATTCTGATTTTGTTTTGCAGAATGGAAAAATTATCCATGTCTTTTCTGGGAAGTGCATTGAGGCAATAAGGAATGCTGCAAGCCGAGACTTGTTTCTGAGACCATGCAACAAACATGTCACCCAGCAGCTGTGGCGATTTGAACAAATATCAGTCATAAATGAAAGATGAGTTGTTGTCCCTGTCACCTACTATGTGATCACTGAATTTTGTATACTCCTGTCTGGTCAGGAGTTGTCGAGCATTTCAAGGATGTGCGGACTCATACTACTGACCACAAAGTCTGCCTTGTACATTTTTCATACTGAAGGAAATCTCCATAATAGAAGGAGAGCCAACTTTAAATACTTCCTTGAACAAAGCTGGAAAAGGTCATCAAAATAGGTAAACTCCACTTTTAACCTCCACTTATAACTGGGCTCACTGCAGCAAAAACTAAACTAATTCTAATCAAGAGCAGAATGCATTGGCAAACATGTTGTATTTTTTAAATATTTCTACTTTGTTGGACAGTACTGTGTACTTTAATAATTATGAAAAAATAAATTTGAACAGTATTCAAGTCAAATTGTCTCATGTTTCCTACTGCATTGGAACTGCTGTGCTTTCTGATTTTAGGATGAAAAATAGGCAATGAAAAATATAATTTGGCTCTGCAGCTATTAAATTAATTTGAACATCAATAATTAGAGGCTCTCTACTGTTTTAGTGGTTTTCCATTGTGGTTTAAGTAAATATACTATCTATCTAGTCAATGAATTAACCTGAATGTAAATTATAATGTGAGTGGTACAACTTTAGTACACATCATGCACTAAAAAGAAAAGGATGACATGGGGCATTTGATATGATATTTGAATGGACAGTTAATAAATGGAATATTGAAACAGAAACCAAGCAAAGCTAACTTTCATCTGTGAACAAGAAGTAAATACTGATCTGAAAAGGGCAAATCCAAAGCCAGATTGAAATAAGGCCCAATTTAACATGCTAAAACTGTTTATTATTTTTATTAGTGGATAAACATTCTCTTGAAGAAGGCAAATGCAATGTTGGCATTCAGATCTAGAGGAATGGGATATAAGACCAGGGATGTGATTTCGTGGCTTTATAAGGGCACCTCACTTGCAGTATATGTACAGTTTTGGGCTTCTTATTTAAGAAAATATGTGCTGGCATTGGAAAGAATTCAGAGAAGATTAACAAGGATGATTGTTGGAATGAAGGAATTAGTGCATGAAGAACATTTGACAGCTCTTGGACTGTACTCATTGAAGTTCAGAAGAATGGGGGAGACTTTATTGAAGCATTTCAAATGTTGAAATGTTGACAGACTAGATATGGCAAACCTGAATACCATGCTAGGTGAGTCAAGAGAAAGAGGAAACAACTACAGGAATGAATGGTGCCCATTTAAAAGAGGTGGAGGAATTTCTTTAGCCAGAGTGGTTAACCACTGGAATTTGTATCACAGGCAGCTGTGGAGACCAAGTTATTGGGTGTACTTAAAGCAGAGATTGATAGGGATTTGAATAGTCAGGGTATCAAAAGTTACAGGGAGGAGGGAGGGGATGGGCTGAATGGCCTGCTTCTGCTCCTAAATCTTATGGATTTATGATAAATTATGAAGTCAGAGTGTGAAGTGAAATGTGTGTTTTGGGGGATGGAGAATATGTTAACCATGACTCATTTAGGAAAAATATTGTAGGAGTATGTAAGTTAAATGATCAGCTTTCATTTTATGTAAATGTTTATAGTTTTCAATCTTGGTGGAGAGGTTGAGCAAATATAAATACCTGGGAGTCACTATTTTGGAAGATCTTTCCTGGACATAACCCATCAATGTCATTGTGAAGAAAGTTCATCAGCACCTCTATTTTCTCAGGAGTTTGTGTAGGTTTAGTTTGATATCAAAAGCTTTGGCAAACTTGTACAAAGATGTAGTGGAAAGTCTGCGGACCACCTGCATCACAGCCTAGTATGGGGGTGGGGGGGGGGCACAACTACCTCTGAGTGTAAATAATTTCAAAAGGAAATAGATGTAGCCCAATATATCACAGGGAAAACTCTCCCCACCATTGAGAAAATCTACATGGAACACTGACATCAGAGAGCAGCAGCTCTCAGGGATTCACACCACCCAGGACAAGCTCTGTTCTTACTGCTGCCATCAAGAAAGAGGTATACCATAAATATTTGTGTATAATGTGACCCCCCCCCCATTTTTGAGGGGAAAAAGGGGAAAAATTTTACCCCTGTGTATAATGCGACTCCCCCTCCCCTTACCCGTCTGAGTCGTGCTGATACCTCTCCGACTGCTCAGCCACCCGCCCGAGTCGCACTGCTGTCTCTCATGACCCCCCTCCCCTCATCCGCCAGAGTCGTGCTGACGTCTCTTACGACCTCCCTCCCCTCACCTGTCCGATTCGCGATGTCATCTCTCACAACCCCCCCTCCCCTCACCTGCCGCCCGAGTCGCGCTGCCAACTACCGCTCGCCCACCCTGCAGCACAAGTCGCGCTGCCCAAGTCGCCCTGCAGACTACCGCTCGCCCGCCCAAGCCATCCTGCGAGTTGCAGAAATTTTTTTTAAAATTCTACTCCCGTGTATAATGCGACCCCCCTTTTTTGTGGGGAAAATTTTTCGCATTTTACACGAATATTTATGGTAGGTGCCACAAGACTCGTACCATCAAGTTCAGGAACAGTTGCTACTTCTCCACCATCAGACTTCCAAACAACAAACTCAGAGACTTAGTTGAGGACTCTTACTTTGCACATTATTTATTAATTAATATTTACTTTTTGTATTGTACAGCTTGCATGCACTTCTTGTTTATAGTTCTCTCTTTTGTACATGTATCTTTTTTGAGTAGTTTTTTCCACTACCGATAAACAGAAATTCTGCTAGGCTTGCAGAAAAAAAGAATCTCAGGGTTATATGTGATGTCATGTATGTATTCTAACAATACATCTGAACTTTGCACTTTGTACAAATTGAACAAAGTTTCCATTCTCATGTAACCATGAGAATGAATTCTTCCAAAGTTGCAGAATAATTCAATTCTGTCTTATTTTCCGTTAGTCATGGGTAGGTGTGAATGCAAGCATTTATTGTCCATCTGTGGTGGCCCGCCACCTCAGAGATCGAGCCAGCACATCGCACGATAGTAAACAGCAGCATAACACACTGTAACACGTCCCTTAACATATACAAGACCAGCAGCCCTAAAATGGAGCTGGCCAAGCTGCCCAGCTAACAAATCAATTACAGGCTGGGGAAGAAGTGTATTTACATGCAAGAATGTTCCCATCCGCTATTGTTATTCATGCGGCTGATGTCAGCCAACCAAACAAATGGCGGGAACCCCAATTGTATATAAGGAACCCTTCCAGCCTCAAATAAATCTCAGAACTTAAACTCCCACACTGTGAGTGTACGTGTTTCTTTGTAGCAGTCGGCTACACATCTGCATTTGTTCCTAAGGAAGTGATGATAAACCATTTAATTTTAGCATGTATTTTTGATTGTGGAGAGAGAGCATGAGTGGGGGAGGGGAAATTGCAGAGATATCCTGGCCTTAATGTTTCAAACATCCATTGAATCTGAGTGATGCACAAGAACTGAAAAATAGCAAACATTATATCCTTGTTCAAGAAAGGTTTAGTGAAAACCCAGCAATGAAAGAAAGGCATGTCATGTTAATGAATATGTATGAGATATACCGGAAGTCACGTGGTATGAGAGAGAGATAAGAGCACAAGCAAGAGAACAAAGGAAACGGGAGAATAAAGCCACAGAGAAGTTTACCTGATAAAACTTGTGTTTAATGTTTTATTAACTTCACATTTCGGACCACAAATGTGACATTGGCGACGAGGATGGGATAAGCTTGAAGAAAATTAAAGACTAAACAAGATTACAGAGGATTACAGACAACTTCAAGGTGATAAGAATTTTCTCTTTGTCTCAGTACTTTTGGGGCTGGAATATTTCCTCATGGCTGGTGCGAACGGTGACTTTCTAACACATAGTGGAATTGCTCATTTTGACCCAACGGGTGATGCAAGCACTGTAAGTGTGAAGAGGAAGGCATGGCTGGAAGAATTTGAATCCTACGCCGACAGTCGTGGCCTATTTCTACATACTGGTACAGTTGAACAAAAAGCGCAGAGAAGGGCGTTACTTCTTTTCACTGCAGGACCCTCAGTTCGGGAAACATTTAAGACACTTTTGAATACTGGAAGAAAGGATGAGTACCGGAAAGCGGTAGATGCATTAAATGCACACTATGTAGTGACACCGAATGCTACATTTCAACGCCATTTGTTTCGGAGAACGAGACAAGAAGATGGCCAGACAATTGCTCAGTACGTGACGAGACTACGCCAGCTAGCTGTTGGATGCAATTACATGCCAGCTGATTTGGACAACCAATTATTGGATCAAGTCGTACAGCACTGCAGATCAGATAAACTCAGAAGACGTCTACTGGAAAGAGGGAGTGAGTTGGAACTCACCGATGCTTTAACCATTGCTGCTGCATTAGAGGCTGTTGAAGGGCAATTTCATACCATGACCCTGAAAGACAACTCAAGCCAGCAAATTAAGAGGCTCTCACATCGCCATAATCAGCCAAGATATACGCCGACACATGACGTGGAGTGTTATCGATGTGGAAACCGAGGTCACTTTGGAAAAGACCCATATTGGCCGGCCAAAGGCAAAGTTTGCAGAAAGTGTGGAGGTAAGGACCACTTTGCAAAGAAGTGCAAAAGCAAGTCCAATGCAGACCAGAAGAGGAAGAGTACAACTTCCAAAGGCAAAGCCTGGGGGAAAGGAAAGTATCCTGGAAAGAAAGATACCATTCGCCAGATAGACGGTGACGATGATGATACCCAGGAGGAACAGAGTTGTTACCAATTTACGTTGAATGAAGTACATCATGGAAGGTGCCAGTGATCATTGGTGGAGTGACAGTTCAGGTCATTGTAGACTCAGGCAGTGACAGTAATGTGATTGATCGACATTTATGGGAGAAGTTGAAAAGGAAAAAGATCATCTGTACCTCAAAGAAGTGTTCCAAGAAACTGTATCCATACACAGCAACCAAGCCATTGCAGACCATTGGATGTTTTACTGCAACTGTTGAAGCTGGAGATAAGTACACCAAAGCAGAGTTTATGGTCATAGATGAGAGGGGAGAACCATTGCTGAGTAGAAGCACAGCGCAAGACCTGGCAATACTTCATATTGGAGCTTGTGTCAATTCAATTCAGTCATACGAGGATATGAAGCAAGAATTCCCCGCAGTCTTCCAAGGAGTAGGAAAGCTGAAAGGTCGACAATTGAAGATAGCGGTAGATGAAACGGTCAAACCCAAAGCACAACCAATGCGCCGAACTCCGTTTGGACTTCGTGGGAAAGTCGAAGCCAAAATTAAAGAATTGATCAAGACATTATTGAACCGGTGGAACATTTGACACAATGGGTCAGTCCCGTAGTGATGGTACCCAAACCAAAGGGTGACATAAGACTATGTGTTGACATGAGAATAGCCAATGAAGCTATGATTAGAGAACGACACCCTATACCAACAGTGGAGGAAATACTTCAAGAACTAACTACCAGTAAGATATTCTCAAAAATTGATCTGAAATGGGGCTATCATCAATTAGAGCTGGATCCGGGTTCCCGAGATGTAACTACATTTGTGACTCACTGTGGATTGTATCGTTACAAGAGACTATCATTTGGAATTAATGCAGCTTCGGAGATCTACCAGTATGAAATCCATCGAGTGATTCAAGGCATTCCTGGAGTTGCCAACATTTCTGACGACATCATAGTCCATGCACCAACGAAGGAAGAGCATGAAAAACGGTTGAGGCGTGTACTATCTAGACTACAGGAGGCAGGCCTTACCGTGAATGGAAACAAGTGCCAGTCCGGTGTGTCAGAAATGGACTTCATGGGACACAGACTTACACGGGAAGGACTAAACCCTACAGAGGCCAAGGTGAAAGCTATTGAAGAGGCACGTGCACCTCAGAACGCAACAGAGGTGAGGAGTTTCCTAGGATTGGTCAATTTTTGTGCAAAGTTCATTGCTAATTTCGCTACAGTGGCAGAACCACTAAGGAAACTAACCAGGAAAGGTGTACCATTTCATTTTGGATCTGAGCAGAAGAAAGCGTTCACAGCGCTGAAGCAAAGCCTGACTGATGCAAAAACTCTTGGATATTACGATCCGGCGGCATCAACCCAAGTCATAGCGGATGCCAGCCCAGTTGGTTTAGGAGCTGTGTTGGTCCAGATGCATGATGGAGGACCACGAATCATTGCCTATGCCAGCAGATCGTTATCAGATGTGGAAAGAAGATACTCTCAGTCCAGAGATATATCGAGTGAAGAGGTTGAAAGGCCAATATGAGATGCTGAAACTGAGAGACCTGATGATGTTCCAGAGGCAGTTACCAGCACTCCTGATGAAGTGACTAGAGCGCCAGAAACACTCGAAGCCGTGGCGAGCAGTATTTCCGACCCTGAGAGTGAACAACCGAGAAGCGACGACAATATCGCAGGCAGGCCGAAACGAAACCGGAAAGTGCCCAAACGATACGAAGACTTTGTGTCATAGTTTTAATAAGAACTTTGAGACAGTATTTTAATCTTATATCATAAAGTGCATGTATGAATGCTGTAGGAAGTAAACTTTATGTAGTTGAGTTATAGTATTACCATTAGTTACGATGTTTGTATGTTTCCGAGAGATATTGGTAAGTGAAGGTAAAGTTTATTTCTGATTAAAGGAGGGATGTCATGATAATGAATATGTATGAGATATACCGGAAGTCACGTGGTATGAGAGAGAGATAAGAGCACAAGCAAGAGAACAAAGGAAACGGGAGAATAAAGCCACAGAGAAATTTACCTGATAAAACTTGTGTTTAATGTTTTATTAACTTCACATTTCGGGCCACAAATGTGACAAGGCAGTTTAACCTTACTAGTGAGGAAAAAATAATCAGGTACAGAATTGGCTGTCATATAGACAATAGTTAGCACCATGCTATTAGAGTGCCAGCAAACTGAGTTCAAATCCATCGCTGTATGCAAGGAGTTTGTATGTTCCACCTGTGCCAGCATAGATTTCCTCTGGGTGCTCTGCTTTCTTTCCAAAGATGTGCGGTTAAATGATCACAAGGGTGCATTTTGGCAAGCATAGGCCAGAAGTGCCTATTACTGTTCTGTGTCTAAATTTTTTTTAAAATGACAGAAATTCCATCTGCGGATTGATGACAGAAAGCCAACATGGATTATTAAAGGTAGGTTATCTAGTTTGTAGTGTTGATGAAGTAACATAAAGGTCAATAAGGGAAATATAGATGATGCAGTACATAAGGAGTGCCAAAAGGCACACTTGATAATGAACAGTATTGAATGCAAAGGAGTAAAATAAGCTATTGAAGCATGCACAGAAATTTGTCTAAATAAAGATTGTCATCGAAACTGAAAGCAAGCATGCAATGGAATTCTCAAAGTTCAGTATTCGGTCCACCGTATTTATTTACATTAATAGCTTGGTTTGGGTGTATAGACACCATTTACAAATGACAACATTTGGAAGCAAAGTAATGCATCAAGGAGATAAAGGCACTGTTCAAATGGGAAATTAGATATGTTTAATACAACACAATTCTAATCCGATCATTGTTTTATTAAGCAATTTAAGAACAAGGATAAATTAGTTTTCCCTATTAAAGTAATCACAACATTCATAGTTCAACTTGTGGAGCTCTGTGGTTATGGCAAAATGTGCTACTTGTGACCACAGTTCAAAGGAGAAGTCAACTCAATTGATCCAAGAAACAAACAGGCCTCAAACAAACTAGTATTTTCATATTTATTTGGTTGTTTTGAAACTCCTGGCAACAGCAAATGTAAACAGGGAGACAGGGTGGTTATGTGATAGGACACTTCTGGCATGTGCAATGTGACCACCACAATTTATAATCCAATTCAATCACTACAGTTTACCAGTTCCTTGCAAAGTGGTCCAATGTATAGATGAAATTACTCTGGTCGATGCAATCAGTGAAGAAGACAACTCAGAAATTTTAAAAATATATAATTGGACAAAATATTAACTCGAGATATAGAAAGTAGTTATGAGTGATGCTACAATATCAAAAAATTGGATTGTACAGCTAGCACCACGCTATTAGAGCACCAGCAAACTGAGTTCAAATCCATCACTGTATGCAAGGAGTTTGTACGTTCCACCTGTGCCAGCATAGGTTTGATAACCTTGCTTAATACTTTCAGGGAAATGAATGGTAAAGAACTGAGAAACAAAAACTTGTGCTGGTCACTCCAGTGGAAATCATTCTATCATAGAATAATAAAACTAATTTAAATATTGCATCTATTATTGTTAAAAAAAAGTTACTTGGTTTAATCTCTTTTTCCATTTGGTCTGTAACCCAATGATATGGTGCTTAAAGTCCAACTAAATATGTGGAGGATGTTCACCTTTCTGTTTTCAGGCAGAATTTCCAGACCTCTGACACCTCTCCTGTAATCCTGGCTCCAGTTACTTTAAATCTATGACATGATAGCAGTTGGATTAATCAACAACATTGATGAGTTGCAATACAGAGTAGATATAGAAAACCTCTTGAAATGATGTGAGAATAACAACCCAAGTCTCAACAAAGAGAAGACAAAGGTGATGACTGGATTTCTGGAGTTCCAGGGATAAGCACCCTCCACTGCACGTTAATATCTTGATAGTGGAGAGAGTGGAGAGCACGAACTTCCTTGGAGTCCACTTTCCTGTAATTCCATGGGTTCCCATCTTGTTAAGCATCCTCATGTGCGGCATTTTCAAAGGCCTTTTGAAAATCCAAATATACAACATCCATTGCATCTCTTTTGTGTAACTTACTTGGGGTATCCTATCTTGCATTGCACCTTCTGGTCCTCCATAACATCATCCTTTTTTTTGAACATTTTATTTTAATTTTTGTTTTAAAATTCAAAGAAACCATATAATTTTTTTTAGTTATCATGTTATATACAGTCTGTATTTATCCCCACTTACCTTCATACAACTGAAAGTACAGTCAATTAAATTACATTGATACAAATAAATTAAAAATAAAGTTTAAAAAAAAGCAAAACTGAAAGAAACACACTGCCTGCATCATGTCCTACTTATTTGATCACATTCATTACCCTGCTAGATCAGATTGCTGCAGTACCCCTATTTTGAAGGGGGGAAACGCTAATCAATCTGAGTACCAATATATTTCAAGTAAGGTTGCCACACCTCAACAAATGTGTCGTGTTTCTTCCTTAGATTGTAGGTGATTTTCTCCAGGGGAATGGAACTCTGCATTTCCACATTTCACCGTGTGGTATTTAGTTGGGACTTCCACAAAACTGTGATACACTTCCTGGTTACCACCAAGGTGACCTTCACGAATAAAATTCAGTAATTGGACATTCAAAAACTCATGATCCAAAGCCTCCCAGAAGGTACACTTTTCGATCCTGTGTAAAGTCCACTTTTCTATTTTTTTTTGGAGAATATCCCCCAGGTCTTTCCAGAAAGATCTTACCTTTGTACATAGTCAGGTGGAGTGGAGAAAAGTTCCAACCTTCACACCACACCTAAAGTACATTTCTGAAATTTTTGGCTTTGATTTATGTAATTTTTTGTGGTGTGAGGTATAACTGGTGCAAAACTTTGCATTCCACCATCCTGTATATGGTGACCCCAGTCATACTGCCCAGACACAGGTCTTGCCACCACTCTTCATTGATTGTTGTCCCATCTCTCCCTCAACCTGTGTAAGCCCAGCTTTGGGCCCTCACTTTGGAATAGTAATACATCTTAGAGATAAATTTACACACATTCCCCTGGTGAATTAGAATCTCCACGCTACTACATTTAGGTAGGGCATAGATGGTCCTACTTTTTCCCTTAAAAGATAGCAGAAGAAAGTTCCATTAGACATTTGCACTTCAACTGCTTGAATGACATGAGTTGCCTCTACTTGCAACAATCCTTGATACACCTGATCCCTTTCTGGCACCAGGTGTCCAGAAATTTATTACCCAGGGTCAAGGGTTTGAAATTGTTCTGGGTCAAAGGTGTTTTGGGAGATAAACCCACCTTCAATCCAATACATTGATTCATTCTTTGCATATCTGAAGTTATCAGGTGAAACACAATTTAGTGTTCCATTTGTATTTAAACTCTCCTGCTATCTTTTCTCCTACTGCATGTAGTTCAATTTGTGCCCAGGAGGCAGGGTCCTCTCCCTCAAAGAATGAAGTGATAAATCTTGCCTGGACTTCCCAGTAATATTTTTTGAAATTAGGTAATTTTAAATTCCCCAAATTATAGTCCCACATCAACTTTTCCATGGAAATTCTAGCCACTTTACCGTTCCACAGGAATGTCCTGACACATTCATTGAACATCTTTAAAAAAACCCTGTGGCAACAAAATAGGTAATGATTTTAAAAGATGCTGGAACCTTGGCATTACATTCATTCTGACACAGTTAACTATGCCCACCAGTGTTATGGGAAGAGTCATCAATCTTGCCAGGTCCTCCTCAATCTTCTAGAGCAAAGGGAGATAAATTAGTATAAATTCCATAAATCTTTGTCCACTTTTATCCCCAGATATTCAATGCCTTCTTGCGGCCATTGAAATGGACTTCTCTGTTGATATTGTCTATAATCCACGATCGTTAGTGGCATAATCTCACTTTTATCCAGATTTACTTTATATCCCAAGATCTTCTCATAACCAGGGTCTGTCTAATATACTAACACATCATCAGCAAAAAGGTTGATTTTGTGTTTCACCTGACCCATTCTGAACCTCTTTATGTCTGGATCCCACCGAATGGCTTACGCCAGCAGCTCAATTGCCAGTATGAACAGTGCTGGGGACAATGGACAATCCTCTCTTCTGAACTTGCTCAAAGGAAACACTGGAGACATCTGCCCATTTGTAATAGATTTTGCTTGGGGTTAACATGTCCTCACCCAATTAATACATGTTTGTATTAAGTTTCTCCAGTATGTTGAACAAAAAGTCCCATTTCAATCTATCAAAGGCCTTTTCTGTATCGAAAGCTGTGGCTACTCCTGGATTCACTGCCGACAGTGCCAGATGTACTATATTAAGCAATCCAGCTATGTAAATTGCTGATTGTTTCCTTCTACAAATCTAGCTTAGTCTGCATTCGTTAGTTTTGGCAAATATTCTGCTAACCTAATGGCCAATGTTTTTTGCAATTATTTCATAATTTGAGCTTAATATCGAGATGGGTCTATACAAGGCAGGAATCAATGGGTCCATGCCTTTTTTTGGAATCACCACGATGATTGTGGTGGAGACCCATGGAGGGTGTGTGTCTCTGCCCCCTGATCCCCCACCTTCATAAGAAGGGGCATTAAAAGATCTTTGAACATAATAAAATTCAGCCAGGAAACTAGTGATTTACCAGTCTGCAAAAAGCTCAGGGTCCAGGCCGTCTCTTCTTTAGAGAAAGGGGCACTCAGCCCCTCTCGGACTTTCAGATCCAAATTTGGCAGTTCCAATGAAAGCAAGAAATTATCTATTTTGGTAGGATCACCTCCTGACTCAGATTTATACAATTCCTTATGAAACCTTTGTTTCCTTCTTTTAGTTTATATGAGATCTTGCCTTCCCCTGTTTGAATCGCATTGATTGTATTTGAGGCCTCTTCTGCCCTCACTTGCCAGGATAAGTCTTGGTGGGCCCTCTGCCCCAGCTCATAACACTGCTGTCTAGATCTTAAAATCAACTTTTCTGTCTTATATGTTTATAATGTATTATATTTGAGCTTTTTATTTACAAAATTCCTGTATTTTTCTTCTGTGTCTCCTCTTTGATAATCCTTTTCCAGTTGAGCTACCTCCTGCTGAGTGTTAACCTCCTTCATGTGCCCCTTGTTAATGGTCTTGGTGTAACCAATTATCTGGCCCCTTAAATAAGCCTTCAATGTGTTCCCTATTAGGAAGTTATCCTCTGTAGAGGGGCAGTTCATCTCAAAGAACAATTCTATCTGAGCTCTAACAAAGCTATAAAATTCCGATCTTCCCAACAGCAACATATTCTAGTGCCAGCGATATGCCAAGGCCTGCTTATCTGGAATTGTTATGGATAGAGTCAAGGGTGAATGGTCAGACAGTAGTCAAGCTGTGTACTCGGTCTCCACTATCCTCCCCTCAAATTGGCCTGATGCTAAAAATAAATAAATTCTAGTGCAGGAATTGTGTGGCCTCGAGTAAAAGGAGCAATCCCTTTCTCTTGGATTCCTGTAACGTCATCCTTGACCATCAACTCCAACAACTTCCAACCACCAATGTTTGGTAAAGGGGTCTATAATTTCCCCTCTGCTGTCATCCCTTTTTAAATTGAAGGGTGACCTTTGCAATTTTGCATTTCTCTGAAACCATGCCAGGATATATTGATTCTTGGAAGATCATTACTAATGTCTTCATAATCTCTGGGCATGCAACATCTCCTCACTTGTCAGGAAGACTCAACAGCAATTGCACTTCCTTAAAAGGCTGAGATAAACAAGGCTAACAACCACCATTCTGTTAACTTTCTACAAGAACTTTATTGAGAGCATCCTGGCTGGCCGCATCACAATATGGTACAGTTGCTATAGAGCATCAGATCGGAGGTCAATCCATGTGAACATAATAATGGAAGAGAGGATCACTAGGGTCTTCCTCACCCCCATCAATGTGATTAATTGGGATCATTGTTTTAAGAGATCTCACAAAATCAAGGAGCATGCCTACCACATTGCAAGCAGCATCTTACAGTTACTACCATTGGGAAAAAGATGCAGAAATATTCGAGCCAGAACCGCCAGGTTGAGGAACAGATTCTTCCCATGAACAGTGAGACTGCCAAACTATTGTTTAACTGCAAAAACAGCTCTCCCTGACTCTACTATTTATTAATAATATTTATTATAATATACAGGTATGCACATGTGTTGTGCATATGAATCATTTGTCTGCATGTCCAAACATGTGTTTGCACCGTTCTGCCCCATGGACCAGAGAACAATGTTCCGTTGGGTTGTACTGGTACAATCGGATGACCAATAAACTTGAACTTCATGATCACTGATACTCTGATTTATTTTAATCTCACTTTCCCTCTCCCCTTACATACACAGTAATTTTATGTACTTCATTTACCACTGCCATCAGCCTCTCCTATTTCTAAGAAAACTCTAGTTTATTCAACCTTTCCCCACAATGTCTGTTTTTGACAATATGCTTGAAAATCTCTTCTGCACTCTCACTTGTACAATCTTTCATGTGTCAACTTTGTTCAGTACTTACATTGAGGCTCAACAAATCTGTTTGAAAATAACCTCCCTAGTCTTATCCTCATCCAAAGGTAAGCTTCCTCTGTGTGCTTTTAATCATCATATTGACCTGCTTACTTCTCAGAGGAATTTATGTACTGTATATTCCAAGATTTTTTGTTCTTCCAAACTACTCAATATTCTACCACTTATTGTATATTTAACATTCTTTTTGATAATTGACTTTCAGGGATAACAGGGAAGAAAACTGACATTCAGAATCAGAATTTATTCACGAATTTGTTGCTTTGTGGCAGCATCATACGCAAATATTGCTATAAATTACTTTTTTAAATAAATAAATGCTAAAGGAAGAGAACGTGAAGAAGTCTGTGGTTCACTATCCAAATCTGATGGCAGAGTGGAAGAAGCTATTTTTGTACTGTTGAGTGTTTGCCTTCAAGCTTTCGTATATTCTTCCTGAAAGCAGCAATGTGAAGAGGGCATAGCCTGGATGATATGGGTTTGAGACAATACAGGCTGCTTTCTTGAGACAACACCTCTTGTAGATGTCCTTAAGATATGAAGTCCAATACCCACGATGATGCTGGCCGAGTTCCCAACTACCTGTAGTCTTTTCCTCCAGATAGTGATGCAACCAGTCAGAATGCTTTCCACAGTACACATGTAGAAATGTACAAGCCTTTTTCATTATTGTATCAAAATGGAGGCCCCAGGAGAGGTCTTCAGAGATCTCGACGCCCAGGAATTGGAACTTCTTAACCCTTTCCACTGCTTACCCCTTGATGAGGACTGATTTGTGTTCTGCTGATTTCTCCCTCCTGAATCCCATAATCAGTTCCTTAGTTTTGCTAATGTTGAGTACAAGATTGTTGTTGTGACACCACTCAATCAGTTGATCAATCTCACTCCGTTTTCTCATTGCCATCTGTGATTTTTGCCAACTGTAGTGTCATAGGCAAATTTATAGATGTCATTTGAATTGTGCCTAGCTACACAGTCATAATGGAGGTGTAGAGTGAGTAGAGCAGTGGGCTAACCACCCATCCTTGCGTTGATTGCCAGTGAGGACAAGAAATTGTTTCCAATTTGAACTGACAAAGGATTTCCAATGAGGAAGTCAGGGATTCAGTTGCAGGGGGAGGTGCAGAGACCCAGGTCTTGATGCTTGTTGACCAGTACTGAAAGCGATGAAAGCTGAAGTGTAGTCAATGAAAAATAACCTGATGTACATGTTGCTGTTGCCTAGATGGTCCAAGGCTGTGGAGGGCCAGTGAGATTGATTCTGCTGTCAAGCTATTGTGGCGGTAGGTGCAGTGGGTCCAGATCTTTACTTAGGTACAAGTTAATTCTAGCCATGACCAATCTCTCAAAGCATTTCATCACATTAGGTGTGAGGGCCACTGGATGATAGATATTGAGGCAGCTCATTCTGCTCTCCTTGGGCCCCAGTAGATTGATGCCCTTTTGAAGCAGGTTGGAACCTCCAACTGCATCAATTAAAGATTGAAAATGTCCATGAACACTCCAACTAGTTTATTGCCACTGATTTTCAGTACCTTACCAGGTATACCATCAGGGTCTGATGACTTGTGAGGGTTCATCCTCTTGAATGATGTTCTGACATCACAGGGTTGCCAGCTTCTGCAGGGATTCTCATTGATGTTGAATTCCTCTTTTCAAAGTAAGCATAAAAGACATTCAGCTCATTGGGTAGTGAAGGATCACAGCCATTTCTGATATTCAGCTTCATCTTGTTGGATGTAATGGCCTACAATCGCTGACATACCAGGTGAGTATTGACTCTCACTAGCTTATCTCAGAATTGCCTCTCTGCTGCTGAACTAGTTTTCCACAGGTCATATCTGGACATTCTGTAGAGATCTAGATCACTGGTCTTAAAGGCCATCAACCTCACCCTCAGCAGGTTGTGAATCTTTTAATTTTTATCCACAGCTTTTGATTGGAGTAATCACGTTTTGTGCACATGGGCACACATTCATCAACGCAAGTCTTAATGGATTCAATTGAAACAAGACAGTCTGCAAATGCTGTGATTGGAGACAATGCACAAAAATGCTGGAGAAACTCAGCAAGTCCCATAGCGTCCATAGGAGGTAGAGATAAATAATCAGTGTTTTGGGCCTGAGCTCTTTGTCAAGGTATCAGAATGGTTAGCGTAGCAGGTAGCACAACATTATTAAAGTGCCAGCAATCCAGGTTTGAATTCAACCCTGACTGTTTGTACATTCTTCCCCCATGTCTGCATGGGTTTCCTCCAGGTGCTCTGGTTTCCTCCCATCTTTCAAAACATATGGGGGTGTAGGTTAATTAGGGTATTTGGTGGTGCACCATCAATAACTCCAAAAGACTGGAAGTTGCATAAAACTGATAGGCTTTTATTCACAATAGAATGGAGGCACGTTCTTGCTGGACGACTGTCCTGTACTGGGGAGGGGGCTGTGGAAGTCACCTTTATTCAGGAGTCTTTGGAAGGAGCCACAGATACAATCAGCCAATGGGTGTGCCCAGACAGTTATATCTATAAACAGTGGTTTACCACATTTGGGCTGCAGGAAAGATAACAAAACACTGAAACAAATAAAAGTAGCTTTTGCATTTTATGCAGCAACTGAAAGCAAAGAAGGGAGAAAAAGCCGGATAGGTTTACGAAGCTTAGGTCTAAAGGCACAAGTTAAATTTGTAGATGAAAAAGAGGTTAGAATTGGAAGGGAGGAGGGTGGGTCAGATATCTCAATTTGTGAGGGAAACAACCACAAGGTTAAGGGCAGCTTTGAAAATGAATAACCATTTGATGAAGTTGGTGTTCGCCCCATTGTAATTTCACTTTGCATGAAGCAATATCCCAAATTTGAGCCTCCTTTAAGGAATTCCGCTGCACTACATCTTTAATTCCAGACTGGAATTTTTGCACTAGAGTTTAAAGAATCCATATTCTGGGTAATCTGAATGGCACAATAGCTAACTACAGTGGATTTACCAGTTTGATCACATGCTACAATTACATCATAAAACACCCCCACCCACTGTGTTCCAGAATGACTCACTCCTCAAACTTATTTTTCCATATGCAAAGATAAATGCACCATTTTGGCACCATTCAGTGGTGAATACTGACTGTGACAGCTACAAATTCTGGACCAAATTATTTTATACATTAAAAGAGTGACATCTAGTGACTACAAATATAATAACAATGCTCAAAAATAAACTGCAGTGATAAATATTTTTGCATATGGGTAAACAATGTTAGTTTAATTGCAGAATATTTCAGATAAAAGAAAGCAATTCAGATTTATTTGGAATAATAAATATGGAATAATATGTGAATAGTTCTCTATCATTTTGAGCTTGCTAAATATTTTGTATTTGATGAGGTTACCTATCATTCCTCTAAACCAGTAGTTTTCAAACTTTTTCTTTCCACTCACATACCACCTTAAGTAAACAATCGGTGCTCTGTGATTAGTAAGGGATTACTTAAGGTGGTATGTGAGTGGAAAGAAAAAGTTTGAAAACCATTAAACTCTTGAGGATAGAGGCCGAGCCCACTCAATCTCTCTCCATATGACAGGTCTGTTATTCTGGGAATGAAACTGGTGAACCACACTCTTTCTAATGACAAGTATATGCTTATAAAGTAAAGAACAAAATATAATGCAACACTCAAAAAGTGGTTTCCCCAATACCTTATATAATTAAAGTAATCATGTGTAAGTGAACCAGTTGGTTTACAACAATCTATAGCTTCATGTCTCTTTAACATCTTTCAACTTTTAAATTTGAGGGCTTTATTAAATCAAATTTAAATTTCCAGACTCCCACTTCTGAAATATAACTTCAACAAAATAAGCCATCATATTTCTTGATATTTCACTGCTGTTTAGAGACAACATCAGAAAAATACAGCATAGGAACAGGACCTTTGATTCACGAGTTGACACCAAACAAAATGAATAACATTACAAACTAAAACTCTGCACATGGTGTTAGGTCTGCTTTGTTCATGAATGAGTGAGACAAACACCAGGCTGAGTCAAAATCAGGGTTCTTTGTTCTTTATTACCGGATTGTAACACTTGCGACTAACAAAGTTAGTCGGAGAATGCATTCTGCCGTTATCAGCAAAATGGTGATTTTTTATACCCTTGGATATGTGCTTAGAACATCATCATATCATTACTTGTCCAATGACTAAAACTGTTGCTATCCTTTCCCTGCTAGCTTCCTGCCTCTCAATCCATCAATGTCTCTCTTATCTTGTAAGTACAAGGATGCATTCACATCTTGTTACTGCCCCGTACATTCCCATCTCATGATGTTTTACCTAACAGTAGTACAAGGACACCTCCCCTTCTTGTTACTGCCCTGTACAGGGTAACTCCCTACACATTCCCATCTCATGATGTTTTACCTTACAATCCCTCCTTTGTCCTCTTTAGAGGACAATCTCGCCCTGACTATGCTACCACCGCGTTACATTAGTTCGCCTATTATTGCCAAGCTCTATACGGGTTCTGTTCACAGGGTAGTTCGGCTGGTGGGCGAGGGCTCCCCCAACCCTCCTTTGCGTACACCCCCCATCCGTCACCCCGATCCCATTGCCCGTTTACAAGTTTCATCCCATTTGCCCCCAAGCAAAAAACTAGCTCACCCCCCGTACATTAGTAAATTCCCAAGTTAACATATGGTCTACAATCTAATTCATAATACTTGTTCTACAATCTGATTAATAATGTTTGTGTTACAATCAATGTTATAATATTTGGGTTACAAGCAAGGTTAAAATTATATGTGTAACAATCTAATTCACAATCCCTCCTTCCCATCACATTCCCCTTCAGACTCCAGATCGATCTCAGCAACTTTCTCCGCCTCCTGTAATGTGAGATAGTCTTGCTCCACAGCCTGCACAGCTTGATATTTCGGAGGCAGTTCGTCACGGTCAGCAAAGGCTTTCTCTATGGTCCTCGTGACCAGCGTTCGAATGCATGGAATACAACAACAGCCACAAGTGATAAAAATTGATACAGAAATGAACAAACCCAGCAAAAGTTGTCCTAACAATGTGCTCCATCTCCCAAACACTCCCTGTAACCAGGATAAAACAGGATTGGAGACTCCAGACTGGGCTTTTAATTCTTTCGCCAATGCCCTAAGTTTCGTTAACCCCTTAGTGAGTGATCCATCTGGCCCTGTGTTATTAGAGATAGAAGTGCAGCATAGATCTCCAAACATAGCACACACTCCACCTTTCTCTGCCAGGACCATATCAATCGCTATCCTATTCTGAAGTGTCATAAGGGAAGTTTCTGACAGTTGTTGATGTATTGCCTCAACAACGTCCCTGGTCAAATTTGCAAGGCGCTGGACATTATAGTGAATAAGGTTGATCCTATTAACATTCTTATTTACAGTGATGGGAAAAATTGCACTAAAAACAGGAAAACTTTCAAACCCAGCTGCAATCTCATCGGCTAATTTAAATTCGTCCGGAATATTCCGGGCTTGGCCAATGGCATCAATCCATACCCCATCAGGGTTCCTTCCTCCCGGCCCCAAGAGTCCAACACTCCTCCTTTTTCTCCACAGCCAACTCTCTGTGTGGCGCAATTCTAGGGAATCCTCGTCTCCCTCCTGCCTTTTGACAATCAGCACTGGCGCATTAAGGGTTACTAGAGCACACCGACCATCCCAGTTAGCGGGGAGCCAGTTGTACAGCACTCTTCCTCCACAAAACTCATCTGTGTAGTCATTCAATCTGCTACAAGTCTCCTTAGTTTCAGATTCATTTTTTTTTGTTATGGGACCTCAAAATCATCCCCTGTATATGTTCATGATAACCAGTAACCTGTTTGGCTGCCCTGTCAGGCACCTATGTGGCGTTTTCCCTGCTAATAGTAGGTCGTCTACATACTGAATCAGTGTAACATCTTCCGGGAGCTTTAATTTCATTAGGATTTCGCTAAGGGCCTGATTGAACAGTCCTGGACTGTCCTTATAACCCTGAGGTAATCTAGTGTATGTGTACCGATGTGCTTGGTAAGTGAAAGTGAACCAGTCTTGGCATTCCTCAGCTAATTTCAAGCAGAAGAATGCGTTTGCCAGATCAATGACAGTATAGTATTCGTGCTCCGGACTCAGAGCCCTAAGTGCTACATATGGGTCTGGGACTGGTCTCCCGATGGTCTTGGTAGCCAAGTTAATCTCCCGGAGGTCGTGTACCATCCTCCAGTCTTTTCTACCCGGTTTGGGAACAGGCATGATGGGCGTGTTCCACATACTGTCAGGTGCCGCCCTTAAAACCCCTGACTCCATTAACCCTTCTATCGTTCCTTTAATACCCTCCTCCTGACTGGGCGACAAGCGGTATTGTTTTCTCCATATTGGTTTCTGCCCGGGGTTGGCCAATTCTAGAAATACCTCTCCTTTTATTACTCCCACATCATAGGGCCCCGTTGTCCATATATGTGGACTCAGATTAGAAAGATATTTGTCTGAGTCTCTGTGATCAATATTTTCTCCTTCTATGGCTCGGTCTCTTTCTACTTTCTCATTCACTACCTGGTCCCATGCTTCAATATTCAGTCTGACAAATTTTCCTCCCTCCGGGGTGGAATATCCCGGGATTTGTCTGCCTGTATTCACACCCTATCGCTTCCTTTACCATCGGACCCAGCTGTCGAGCGTGATGATCTTTGTCAATACCCAAGGTCACATGAGGCACACTTTCTACTCCTAAGCAGAACCACTCCATTTGTTCTTCTGTCATGACAACCATAGCAGCTATTCCCTCCTTACCTACAAAGATAAATGGACAATGTATCGTTTCTGTCTTCCCTTCTTTTAGAGAGTCCCACCTCTCCTCATATTCCTGGTCCGGGTGGATGGTGTAGTTTAATGTAACATGCATAGGATCTAGTGGATAATGGTAATCCCCATACCGAGGAATACTGGCCCTCCACTCAAAAAACTGTTTAATCAGCCCTGGGCCTGGTTCATCATACAGTAGCCGACTCCAGAAAATACTAACCTCCACAGAGTCTTCTGAAGCGTTAGATGGGGTCATTACTATAAACTGTCCTCCCCTTCTTATTGTATCCCCTGGGTATGTTAACCGAAGGCCCTTCTCAGAACATTGTATGGTTATTCCTAGTTTGGTAAGAATGTCCCTTGCTAATAAATTAATGGGGCAACTTGGCACAACCAGGACAGGCGTTTTAACCCTTTGTCGTCCAAATGTCATGTCGATGTTATCTGTATAGGGCTGTGTTTCCCTTATCCCGGAGAATCCTATTGTAGATAATGTTTTGCCCGAAAATGTGCTCCCTGGGGGTTTTTTAATCACTGTCGTAACTGCTGCCCCTGTGTCAACCATAAATTCAATTTTTTCTCCATTTACCGTCCCCCAAATTTTTGGTGGCTCCCAGGGAGGCGTGATTTTTGATTCTCCTGGGCACCTTCAATAATCAAATTCAGCACCTTCCTCAATATAGTCATTACACTGAGGTGCCTGGACTTGTTGATCACTCTGCCACCCCCCGATTCTCTGGGGCCCATCAATGTGTCCACCCCTACCCCTTGCTTGTCCTCTTAAGTTTCTTCCTCTTCCCCGATAGCCTCTCATAGAGGGTAATCTTTTTCCCCTTGCTCTCCCAGCCTCCGGACAGTTCCGCTGGTAGTGTCCAGGATTTTGGCAGTACCAGCATACTGCATGTTCCCCTCTATACATTGTACCTAGCTGTCTTTCCCAACCATTTCTTACTTGGGGTCCCGGATTTATCACTGGCCCCATGACCTGTGGGACTATCTGTTGGGCCGCTAATTTAACCCCTATATGTTCTATGGCTCTCACCAATTTATCGGTTGTTTTGTCCACCTCCTTCTGGGACGCACTTTCTGACTTAGCATGCTCTGATTGACGATGTCGTTTGATTGCATGTGTCAGGTGTCTTTTCCACAAATCCTCTGACATTGTCTCTAATCCCACAATGTCCCTTAATTTTGCTTGAACCGTAGCAGGTAGTCCGTTTATTATCCCATTACGAAAGTGAGCCCTTCCTAAGGGGCTGTGGTCGGGTCTTTCTCCAGTCCCTGTTTCCCATAAGTCCCATGCTCGAGTGAAATACTCGTGTGCAGTCTCTCCTTCCTTTAGTTGAAGGGTTACCAAGGCATCCAAACTATAGGGTGTAGGAAATGTTTCTCTATGTGCTTCCCAAAATTTATTCCGAAGTGGGTTAAATTCTATTTCATCCCCCAATTTACTGCTTCTTACAATTCTCTCTATTTGCTTCAGGGCCCCTTCTGCCTTTAATTTTATCATGATAGTTCTGACATCTGCGAGTGCTAATTGTTCTTGGCAGGTTTCTCGCTCAAAACAAGAAATCCATGGACTAGCCCCATTACTCAACGGAGGTAGTTTTTTCATTAAACTCTCTAAGTCCATTCGTGACCAGGGTAAATATTTTTGAGTTCCCCGTCCTGTGATCAGTAATGGGCATTGATATCTCAATTTTGGGGATTTCTGCTCCTTCTTTACTCTTGGCATGCATTTATTTATCCCACCTTGTTCTGATTCTTCTTCGTCACTGTCACTGTCCCTATCAGCTTCCAATGTCTCAGGGTCAAAGGTATATTGGTCACGTTCATCTCTAAGATAATCTTTTCGGCCATAGTTTAGTTGTTTCACATCTTTCTCTTTTGTCCTAACTATGTCCAGGTAGGCATGTCTATTTTTCTCCCTCCCGAGTCTTTTCCTTTTACTTTCCTCCCATGGTGGATCGTATCTCGTTTCCTCATCTGTACTACACTTTTCGTCCTTTACTCCTATTACCATTCCTTCAGCTTTAATTTCTCCTGACAGTGTTGTAGTTATCTTTTCCACTTCCTTAAATACACCTACCATTAATTCTTTTTGATCCTCACTGATCTGCCCCAGCACATTAATATCTCTGTTTAAGTTTTTAATGTTATCCTGAACCTTTTTCATGTTCCATTTCTGTATCTCTAACTCCTTTTCTATTTTCTTGGACTCCAGAGGGGTCTCTACATCTATTACTCCCCCTTCTATTTTTATTAAAAGGGGCCTGTACCTCGTCTGATGTGTCCCTATTCCCGTGGTTCTTGTCACACCCCAGTGTCTCAATATCTGGATATAAGGGACGTGACTCCAGTATCCCATCTGGGGTGCCAGAGAGAGAGAGAGAGAGAGAGAGAGAGAGAGAGAGAGAGAGAGAGAGAGAGAGAGAGAGAGAGAGAGAGAGAGCATAGCGAGAGAAAGAGATAGAGAGGCAGATACACAGAGCACAAGAGATAGAGAGAAAATGCCTTGCACTGGCCCCACTGGGAGAAAAGTCTTCAGATTAACACTTTCGTTTCAAAGGTTTTAAAAGGTTCTCATCCTGTGATCACTGGTCTGGATCAGATTGGGTCTCCCACCACTGGGAACTATCACTCCTTCCTTCCCTCCCACCTCGAGTGAGCTACATGTCAGCCCACAATGTCTGCCCTGATCCCGCAATGGTGGGGGTGCGGGAAAAAGGGAGGGAGAGAGGATAAAACAGGATCCCATTTGATGCGGAGCTGGAATTGTGGGCACAAAATTAAAACCAAATTGTATTTCTCTGCCCTGCCCAACCTGGGGATTTCAGGGCAGCACCGCCACAGATTGGGATTGGGAGGGGGAGTGGGTGAGAGAGGAGGGGGGGGGGAGAAGAGAGAGAGGGGGAGAGAAGAGAGAGGGGGGAGGGTGAAAGGAGGGAGGGAGAGAGCAAACCCGGACACTTCGTGGCTGGAAACTGGAAACAGGCACTTTTCCTTTCCCTTCTGTGTTTTGTTTCTTCCATCTTATCTAAGCCTCTACGTTTTAAAATTTTTTTTTCCTCACCTGTCAGGAACATCTCAGTGCCCCCGGGTAACCAACCCCTCTTCCTCCAGCGGTCTACACATTTTCGGAGCATTTTTTGTTTTTCCAATGCCGCATTACTGGTATTTCGCTCCTCTAATTCCTGATTAATTTCCTTAATAACTTGGTCAAAAGTCTTAGCAGGCAACTGTACAGCCATAGCTGCGGGACCGCTTTCTAATGCCTGTTTTAATTTAGGTTTTTGTCCGTTTAGGGGATCTATGTTAACGAAAATTGCTTTTAAAAATGTCTCCTTGCAAGCTGGATGACTAATATCTTTTAAAGGAACAGTCTAAGTCTTGTCCTCCAATTGACTTCAGACTGTCCTGTATACTCTGATTGCTCGTTTTCCACTCTCTGTTTTCCCAAAGGGGTCTGAAAGTTAAATTACAACTAGAAAACCAAATATTTGGGCTATACTTTTGTCCTGTTTCCCTGTACCAATCTATGAATTTACGTAACTTTATCTCCTTGGTGATGTTGGGAATACCCTCATTTAACTTATCAAAAGTATTTCGAATAAACTGGGTGTCTCTTAGGAGTTTGTCAACTTTTTCATTAATATCTCCTACCTGATCCGGACACAGCTGTCGCAGCCTTCTGTCGTCGTTCTTGTTCACCAGGCAGGCGTCCCTGAGTACTTTTTTTGTTGTCTCAAGGTCTCTAGTGTCTGCTGTGGTATTCCACCACGGCGAATTGGGGAAATAAATTCTTAACTTCTCAAGTGTACAGACATTATCATACCTACCGGACATTTATAAGTCAGTCTCTCAGATACAATTGAGGCCAATAAGCCTGAACCTTTGTTTTCTTTCAAAGCCCAACCTTCACGTGGGAGATTTCTCCTCTTAATAACCAGTTTAGGGCAGAAAACTCAGGTCCTCAATTGTTTATAGACCACCTTCTCACTCTATTGGACTTTGCAACGACACAATAAAGACTTTTAAACTCTAGTAGTTTCTTGCGAAGCACTTAATAAATGCCATTCAAACACCTTAAGGACTTTTATCTTGTCTGTAATCACTTACGTGTTACAATCCTGGCATGCGACCTTCAATTGTGGTCGTCTAATTTGTCCGATCTCCAGTTCTTACTGACAATCATAAAGATTTTTAAAAAAAAAAGAGAATTTTGTTAAAACAGGCTTCTCTGGACCTTTTTATCAGCCGGCTGAGATGATTGTCAGAAAAAACAGAAACCGTCGTCCAGTGTTCACTCACCCATCACGTCGGGGTCACCAAATTGTTAGGTCTGCTTTGTTCATGAATGAGTGAGACAAACACCAGGCTGAGTCGAAATCAGGGTTCTTTGTTCTTTATTACCGGATTGTAACACTTGCGACTAACAAAGTTAGTCGGAGAATGCATTCTGCCGTTATCAGCAAAATGGTGATTTTTTATACCCTTGGATATGTGCTTAGAACATCATCATATCATTACTTGTCCAATGACTAAAACTGTTGCTATCCTTTCCCTGCTAGCTTCCTGCCTCTCAATCCATCAATGTCTCTCTTATCTTGTAAGTACAAGGATGCATTCACATCTTGTTACTGCCCCGTACATTCCCATCTCATGATGTTTTACCTAACAGGAGTACAAGGACACCTCCCCTTCTTGTTACTGCCCTGTACAGGGTAACTTCCTACACATTCCCATCTCATGATGTTTTACCTTACAATGGTCAATATCACAATATCCCTTACATCTTCAAGTATCTATTTAGAAGCTTCTCAAATCAAATTAATTTATCATGCACAAGTACAACCCAATAAAACAGCAGTCCTCAGTGCAAAAACATTCAAATACACCAGAGAGAACACCCATACAGACAAGCAACAAATATACAGTATATACAGTGAGAGTAGATTTTAACTTCCAAATATTGACTGGAACTCCCATACTGTAAAAGGGTTGGATGGCTTGTCAAATCTGCTCAGAAAAGTTCTAAATCTATATATTAAGATACCAACTAGAGAGAATGGATTACTGAATCTCCTATTAAGGGAAAAAGGCAGGACAGGTATGTGTTGGGGAACATTTTGGGTCCAGTGATCATAATGCCATTAGTTTCAAGTTAATTATTGATAAGGATAGGTCTGGTCTATGGGTTGAGATTCTAAATTGGAGAAAAGCCAATTTTGAGGCAATGAGAAAGGATTTTATTGGGATAAGTTGTTTTCTGGCAAGGCAAGGACATATAGGTAAGTGGAAGATCAACCATCCATCCTTCACAAGCGAAGATGAACACGGTGCCTTGCAGCTTTTCAGCTTTAGGTACCGTGTGCCGGGGCAAGGACTCAGAGGCAAGTGCTTGCCCAGGACAAACGTTTCCCTCTGGGTCCCAGAGCCTGGCGGAGAGTGAGGGACGACAGCCAGAGTGACGCAGGATTGCCCCGCAGTGATCTGTTTCAAGATCATGCTCGCTGGCCGTTTTCCTTACGGATCCTTCACCCACAGAGTTTGCTGCTGTGGACCACTATGGAAACTGTTTCCCGTGCTCTGCCACAGCTGCCAGACTGACATGTGCTATTTGCCCATAGCTGGGGCCTTTTCCAGGTACTGACGGCTGGGCGAGCCGAGCCCAGGGATTTGAAGACAGAGTTGCCTTCTCCTAGCTTTTGCCTAAAGAGGCTAAACCACAATTACAATTATTAATCTTTGCCCATGTCCAGCCTGAAAGGAATATCTGCTCAATTTGCATGCAATGACACAGTTCATTTGTTCTGCTCAGCTCTGTTCATGCTTGGCTGTTCAGTGTCTGTTGGTTTAAAATCTTCCTGCACTACCATGCCAATGAAGAATGCATCACAGAGAGCAGTTTCTTCTATAGTGTGTACACTTTCACTTCTGTTTTGTTTCCCTTTGGAAAAACATTGCTTTGCATCGTGATTCTGCCCTTTGCCCTGTTACAAACTTTTCCTCAGGCTGGGCATTGTTTAGGTGCAAGTTGACAATTGAATATTTTTCCACCTTTTTGTTGTTTCCTATATCTCATTTTTTGTTTGCAGTCCAGACACTGTGGCTCTGACTATGCCTTCACTTTCACTGGCTTTTTCACTATCACTGAACCTTTTTGTGTGATGCAGAACTATTTCATTGCTATTTCACAGCTTCAGCTAAGGTAACCTCTATCTTTCATAACAACCTCTCTCTAATTCAGGACACAATTTAATCACCATTCCAAAAGTAGCCCAGGAAATTGTGAGCCTGACATCAGTACAGGTAAATTAGTGGAAAATGTTCAAAGAGATTGGATGTACAAGAATTTGGATAGTCAGAGACTTGTTAAAGATAGTCAACATGGCTTTGTGCCTGGTAGGCTGTGTTTAACTTGTAGAGTCTTTAGAGGAGTTACCAGGAAAGGCTACGGATGTTGTCAACATGGACTTTAGTAAGGCTTTTGACAGGTCCCATATAGGTTAATCAGGAAGATTCAGATGCTCAGTATTCATGGTAAGGTAGTAAAGTGGAGAAGCTATATGGGAGAATCCAGAGAGTGGTGGTGGATGATTACTTCTAAAATTAGAGGCCTGTGACTAGTGGGCTACCTCAGGGATCGGAGCTCGGACCATTGCTTTTTGTCATCTAGATCAATGGTCTGGATGATAATTTGGAAAATTGGATCAGCGAGTTTACTGACGATACTAAGACTGGAGGTGTTGTCAATAGTGAAGAAGGATATTTAAACCTCCAGAGGGATCTGGAGATTCTCATTTCCCAGTACATTAGTTGTCAGTTCAGTTTGATTCCTCGCACTTATTAGCTACAATATAAATGTACTACAGGCGCCTCAGATTGAAGAGACTGCCATCCGTGCGGTACCGGATGTAAACAGCGTCTTCATTGTTGGGGTCTTTCATGGCTTGGTTCAGCATCATGCTGAAGAAGATTGAAAAGAGGGTTGGTGCGAGAACACAGCCTTGCTTCACGCCATTGTTAATGGAGAAGGGCAAGAGAAACTTGTCCGTGAACTACTCTTTGCAGATGATGCCGCTTTAGTTGCCCATTCAGAGCCAGCTCTTCAGCGCTTGACGTCCTGCTTTGCGGAAACTGCCAAAATGTTTGGCCTGGAAGTCAGCCTGAAGAAAACTGAGGTCCTCCATCAGCCAGCTCCCCACCATGACTACCAGCCCCCCCACATCTCCATCGGGCACACAAAACTCAAAACGGTCAACCAGTTTACCTATCTCGGCTGCACCATTTCATCAGATGCAAGGATCGACAATGAGATAGACAACAGACTCGCCAAGGCAAATAGCGCCTTTGGAAGACTACACAAAAGAGTCTGGAAAAACAACCAACTGAAAAACCTCACAAAGATAAGCGTATACAGAGCCGTTGTCATACCCACACTCCTGTTCGGCTCCGAATCATGGGTCCTCTACCGGCACCACCTACGGCTCCTAGAACGCTTCCACCAGCGTTGTCTCCGCTCCATCCTCAACATCCATTGGAGCGCTCACACCCCTAACGTCGAGGTACTCGAGATGGCAGAGGTCGACAGCATCGAGTCCACGCTGCTGAAGATCCAGCTGCGCTGGATGGGTCACGTCTCCAGAATGGAGGACCATCGCCTTCCCAAGATCGTATTATATGGCGAGCTCTCCACTGGCCACCGTGACAGAGGTGCACCAAAGAAAAGGTACAAGGACTGCCTAAAGAAATCTCTTGATGCCTGCCACATTGACCACCGCCAGTGGGCTGATAACGCCTCAAACCGTGCATCTTGGCGCCTCACAGTTTGGCGGGCAGCAGCCTCCTTTGAAGAAGACCGCAGAGCCCACCTCACTGACAAAAGGCAAAGGAGGAAAAACCCAACACCCAACCCCAACCAACCAATTTTCCCTTGCAACCGCTGCAATCGTGTCTGCCTGTCCCGCATCGGACTGGTCAGCCACAAACGAGCCTGCAGCTGACGTGGACTTTTTACCCCCTCCATAAATCTTCGTCCGCGAAGCCAAGCCAAAGAAGAAATGTACTAACTGCATAAATAATTTACAGAAAATAAACTTTTATTTTAAAAAGTTTTTAAAGATTCTAAAAAGCAAACCTTTTGAAAAAATAGATTTACATTCTCTTATACATATTAGTTTGTGTAATATTTATGACCTTCCCTCACCATCATTTCAGGACCTAAACTGTCTTTTCTTTTCCTACTTTGAAGAAGGTCTCAGGCCCAAAATGTCAGTAAAATATCCTTACCTCCTAAAGACACAGTGAGACCTATTGAGTTCTTCCAGCATTTCTGTGTTTCAACTACAATCACAGCATCTGTAGACTTTAGTGTTTCAGCTGTTTTGTTTGGTCTTCTTCCACCAATCACCAACCTGCAATAATTTAAACTCTAAATGCATCATGTTACACAAGATATCATGCTATTTAGAACATAACTATTTTGCAAATTTATTTCCGTTCTGGTAATTTTTTTCTCCTTTGCAAATAATATTGTAAATAGCACTCTGGGATTTTCATGTTAAAAATTACCAACAAGGAAACATTAACTTTTTCAGAATAACAGTGGCTACGGGTTTCACTGGCATTACTCACACTTCCCTATGAGAAGGGAGGCCAAATCCCCATCATATCTATACCTGATCTCAAAACCATTGCACCCCACCCCCCCAATTTTCTTGTCACCTATTTTTCTCTGCAAAGCCCACCTGTTCTCCTATAGGTATGGTAAGTTTCAATAAACTATTCAGCTATTCAGAAATCTTTTGATTTGGCACTTGATTTCCTGGAAATTTACTGGAGCCTTATCAAAGATGCCGTCCCTTTCTCCTGATTCTTCTGTAAAACACGAAAGTCTGCAGACACTGAGATTGTAAGAAAAACACAGAAATCCTGGAGGCACTAAGTAGGTCTCGCAGCATCTATAGGGGATGACAATATAAATTATATTTATGTCAGTTTTGTGGCCTGCAGGCTTTCAAGTTGTGGGCCAAAAGGAGGCACTGGGCCTATATTAAAAAGTTGGTGAAAAGGAAAAATGAGAGGGGGAGGAGTGAAAGGAGACAGAGAAAAGTTTGAGGGGGGCAGGTGCTAAGAGAAACCAGAGAAGTTGATGTTTATGCCATTCAGCTGGAGGGTGCCTAGACAGACTAGGTGTTCATCCTCCGATGTGTGAGTGGCCTCAGTCTGACACCTTTCATCTCGCTCTGTCTCTCTTCTCTTTTCCCTGTCTCCTTTCACAGTGCCAAAACCTACTCCCCTCCATCAATTCTCACTATTCCTTGTCCACTTATCATACCCAATTAACATCTTTTGTCTGTTGGTCTGAACTCCTATCCCTCCCATTCTTTCTTTTTCATCAGTTTTTTAATAAAGGCCCTTTGCCTGCTGTTTGCTCTTTTACAAGTCCAAAGGACCCCAAAACCCAGCAGCAATATTCACCAAGACTAATGGTTACTTAAACAAAAGTTGCTTTTAATTATCTTTAAACATGAAAATAAAATCACACTTTAACTTATCACTATTGACTTAACTAACCTAACTTAACCCCCTTCTAATTCTAAACACACATGTATGTAATGTGTTTGTAAGTTCAGGAAAGTTCTTTGATTCACAGTCCAATCTCACTTCTCATTCCTCCAAGTTGGTTGCAGGCAACTCTTATTCTGTGCACAGAATTTTACATTTATAAAGTTCACCAGGCTCTGATGCTTGAAAGATAAATGGTTACCACTCAGGAAGGTTCTTGTCGGTTTTCAGAGAGAGATTTGTTGGTCCAGGGCACCCAGAACTGATTTACTTCCATCAGCCACTTCAGTGTCTTACTGATGAAACTTGCCCCTTCAGGGTTCTCCAGATGATAACTTCTTTCTTTCAGGTCACCACAGAGTGCCTTTCTGTTTCTCTTATTCCAAGTGAAACATTAGACAGCCAGTCCTCTCTTCTTGCATGAAATTAATCACAAGGGCTTTGACCAGGCTGAACAAATGGGGTTTTCCGCAAGCTTGCCAGCTTATCCTGTTATAGTCCCAGCAGCTGTTGCTGACTGTAACACACTTTAGAACTGATCTCTCTCTCACACACACAGAGAAAAGCCTATTTGACTCTCTCTGCTTGCACACAATCCTCTTAGAACAGCAAGTTCCCCTCCAGAGTGTCTGCAGCTCTGACAAGCTCTTTCATCTGTTACTATTTGTAAACAACAATCCATTAGTGAAGTCTATTGGGCACCCTCCAAAGCTTTTGCAAAGGCTAAGAGGCCTTGATAGGTCTAGCATTAGCAGAGCTCCAGTATTTTAAATAAGATGTTTTAAAATGTTTGTATATGACCTACCCTAACAATACCTGCCTCAATTTATCTCCCAAAAACATATCTATATTCTGTCACAGCTCACACCTTGAAAACAACAGTAATATATTTTTACATCCCATGGATGCTGCGAGGCCTGCTGAGTTCCTCCAGTATTTCTGTGTTTTGACCTGTTTTTCTATCTCCACCACATCTTTTCTCAAGATGATACTTTTTGTTGCAAGATTACCAGATTTGAGCACTCACCCCCAGCATCCCACCACCCAAATAGACCAGACAGTTGCACCAGTTCTCATCTTCCACCTTACTGCATCCTATAGCGGCTACTATGATAGAGCTACTAAAGATACAAACACACACCAGAATAGTCGACTCATTTATTCTTTTATATACTGTTGTCCCGGGTTCGAAGGGACAAGGTGGGACGTCACTATGAGATTGCTGCCAATCCACGGGACCGGCAGGTTTAAATCTGGCCTTGTAAGTATCCCGCGCCTTCTGGCAGGAGACTCAATGTGCCATCTCTTGGCACTCAGTATACCTCGTCCATTAGGTGAGTAGGCAGATGTCCGCATGAGGGCTCCGCAGAATCGTGCTGGCGACAGTTCGCATTGCCGACCACATTCATAGTAAGTTGAACTGAACCAACGTCACTGAAACTATCAGAGGGCGGCGCTACCTGCAGCACCACTGATTTCTCTTAGCACCTGCCCCCCCCCCCCCCCCCCCTCAAACTTTTCTCGGTCTCCTTTCACTCCTCCCCCTCTCATTTTTCCTTTTCACCAACTTTTTAAATATCGGCCCAGTGCCTCCTTTTTGCCCACAACTTGAGGAAAGCCTGCAGGCCACAAAGCTGACATAAATATAATTTATATTATCATCCCCTATAGACGCTGCGAGACCTACTTAGTGCCTCCAGGATTTCTGTGTTTTTCTTACAGTATTTTGTATGTTGCTTTGAGTTTTCCAGCGTCTAGTCTCTTTTGTTTATATCCATTTTAGAACAGCAATTTCACAGATTTCTGCTAAATCCTTCTCATATGCCATTAAAGCAAATGCTCATCCGATTAACTCATCAAAGTTAACGCTTCTGTCTTCATTCGGACACTTCTGCCAAGTTCAGGAAATTTCTTTGAACTGTCTAACACGGGAGTAAAATCAGGACTGGACCAGCCGAAAGGGGAGGGGTTTTTCCGATTCGTCCCTTTCCCGCACGCGAGTCTGTCACCGTCGTGGTTCCAGAACCGAAACCGCCCTGCTTAACTTTCAGATGTGAGCGTTTCGTCCATTCGTTTCAACCAGGAGGAACACAGACCCCACGGGAAAGTCTCGAGTGAGGTTAGGACATTCAGCAGGAGACCCTGCGATCAGCCTCCATCTTGCGACAAGGCAAAGTCACGTGAGGTGACCGGTCGGCACGGCGGGTGGTGACGTCATGTCCTGTCCCGCAGTGGCTGTTCCTTTGACTCTGGAGCGCTGAGTGGCGGCTGCTCCTCGCGATGGCCATGCCGGGCGCTGCGCCGCGACTCCTCTTCCGAGGTGCTGTCATCGCCTCCTTTCTTCAGCCGCGCTCGTTATCTGCGCCCAGCATTCTGTGCCGGTGTAAGGCGACCAGGTGAGGGAGAAGGGGGAGAGAGGGAGAAGGGGGAGAGAGGGAGAAGGGGGAGAGGGGGAGAAGGGGGAGAGGGGGAGAGAGGGAGAAGGGGGAGAGAGGGAGAAGGGGGAGAGAGGGAGAAGGGGGAGAGAGGGAGAAGGGGGAGAGAGGGAGAAGGGGGAGAGAGGGAGAAGGGGGAGAGAGGGAGAAGGGGGAGAGAGGGAGAAGGGGGAGAGAGGGAGAAGGGGGAGAGAGGGAGAAGGGGGAGAGAGGGAGAAGGGGGAGAGAGGGAGAAGGGGGAGAGAGGGAGAAGGGGGAGAGAGGGAGAAGGGGGAGAGAGGGAGAAGGGGGAGAGAGGGAGAAGGGGGAGAGAGGGGGGGGGGGGGTTTCCTTCTTTTCAACTTCCACCGTACCCCGTGCGTGAGTCGCACCACATTGGGTATCTCTGGGACAACTGGAGGGTTGCAAGTGTGAAACTGAAGGGTGCTCTTTCCTCCCTCCAGATGGTGTGTACAACACGTGATTTTGGGGGGTGGGGGGGGGTGGCATTCACATTCACAATAATCTGTGGTCCAAATTAATCTTGATTTTGATTCATATGCTGTGTCGGACATACAGTGTGTCATCTGATTTGTAATTTGCACTTGAAACCTCAACTACTGCATTCTGTGCTTCTGATATGACCGCTCCCTCCATCACCCCCCCCTCGTTCACTCATCCCACTAATTCCCCTGTGGCTACACGAAGTGCCACACCTCTGCTACATCTCCTCCCTCACCAGGATATGGGGTCCCCAACAGTCCTTTCAAGTGAAGCAACACTTAACTTGTGCATCTGCGGGAGTTATCTACTCCATCTGGTGCTCCTCTACGTCGGAGAGACTGAATACAGACTGGGACGTTGCTTCGCTGAACACCTGCATGAGTGACGGGGATCTCCCAGTGGCCAACCACTTCAACTCTGATCCCCGCTTACTCTGCACCCCCCTTCCCTCTCCATTCACAGAGCTGTCCCTCCTCCCCCTGTTTGCTGGTGTGCCCTCTCTCCCTTATTCACCTATTGCCTCCTACCTTTGGGACTGCTCCTCCTCCTGACCTCCCACCCTCCATTTTGTTTGGGCAACTGCCTACATTTTTTCATACCTTGATGAAGGGCTCAAGCCTAAAATGATGGTTATGTATCTTTGCCATATACAGTACACTGTTTGACATGCTGTGTTTTTTCCAGCATTACATTTTTACTTCAATCACGGAGTCTACAGACTTTGGTTTTTTTACTTTAGTGAGTGAAATGAATGTTGGTAAGGATCCTGTGATTGTAGTTGATGCACAAAAGTGCTGCAGAAACTAATGTCATAGGAGATAAAGATCTATAACCAACGTTTCATGCCTGAGCCCTTTGCCAAGGTGTTGAGACCGAGAGCAGACTTTGAACTGTTTCACAAAGAATCTGCACTCTGTTCAGAATGGCCACCCTTTGCTCTTCCCTCTTTGACCTGTCAATCCACTGCTGGTTTGAGGACCAACAAAAACTAGAGAAACAACTTATATTCTGCCTGGATAGTCAACAGCCCAATGTTGTGAATGTTCAATTTCAGGTAACGAGTCCCTTCTTCTGAGCTATTTCCGTTCTTCCTCTGCCCTCCGCTATTTTAGTCCTCTTTCCTCTCCTTCTCCTACTCTGCTTCCATCCTTTTCCTCTTACACATCATCAACTAAATTCTTCCTCCCCCACTTTGGATCCATTTGTCCTTCACCTCTCCCCATAGTTCAGCTTAATCAAATTCCAGTACCAGTAGTTTTATCTCCATTTATCAACCCCAAAGGGTCCAAAAATAAACCAGGTAAATTTATAGGTTGGTGAGCCTGATGTCAGTATAGGTAAATTATTCAAATGAGTTCTGAGAGATAGGATATATAGGTATTTGACAGCCATGGGTTGATTAAGGACAGTCAGCATAGCTTTGTGCATGGCAGGTTGTGTTTATCAAATCTTGTGGAGTTTTTCGAGGAGGTTACCAAGAAAGTAGATGAAGGAAAGGATGTGGATATTGTCGACTTGTCTTTAGTAAAGCCTTAAAAGTTGTAACCTGGATTCGAAATTGACTGTGTGGGAGAAAACAGAGTGGTAGTAGATGGTTGCTTCTCAGTCTGATGGCTTGTGATTAGTGGTGTGCCTCCAGGATTTGTGTGGGACCATTGTTGTTTGTGTCTCTATCAGTGATATGGATGATAATGTGGTAAATTAGATCAGAAATTTTGCTGATAACACAAAGATCAGAGGTGTTGTGGACAGCGAGGAAGATTTTTGAAGCTGCAGAAGGATCTGGTCCAACTGGGAGAGTGGGCCAAAAAATGACAGATGGAGTTGCATTTTGGAAGGGCAAACCAAGGTAGGACATACACAGTAAATGGTAGGGCACTGAGCAGTGCAGAGGAGCAGAGAGATCTGGGAATACAGATACACAATTTCCTTAAGGTGACATCACAGGTGAATAAGGTTGTAAAGTAAGATTTTGACATCTTAGCCTTTATGAAACAAAGTATTGAGTACAGGAGTTGGGATGTTATGTTAAAGACATTGGTGAGGCCATATTTGGAATATTGTGTGTAGTTCTTGTCAGCTAACTATAGGAAGGATATCAATAAGATTAAAAGAGTGCAGAGAAGATTTACTAGATGTTGCTGGATCTTCAGGAGTTGAGTTACAGTGAAAGGTTAAACAGGACATTATTCCTTGGAGTATAGAAGAATGAGGGGAGATTTGATAGAGGTTTACAAGATTATGAGAGGTATACACAGAATGGATGTGAGTAGGCTTTTTCCATTTGGATTGGGGAGATAAATACGAGAGGTCATAATTTTAAGCTGAAAGGGGAAAGGTTTAGGGGGAACATTGTGGGGAAAGTTCTTCGCTCAGAGCTTGGTGGGTGTGTGGAATGAGCTCCCATCTGATGTGGTGAATGCAAGCTTGGTCTTAAGTTTTAAGAATAGATTTGTTAAATGAATGGGAGGTCTGATGGATTATGGAATGGGAGCAGGTCAGTGGGACTAGCGGAATGATGGTCAGCACAGACAAGAAGGGTAGTATGACCTGTTTTCTGTGCTGCAGCGTTCTGGCTGTCTTCTTTCACCTGACCTACCTCTTGCCTCTCTCACTTTGACACCTACTAATCAATTGCCCCCATCTCCTTCATCCCTCTCTGGTTCACCAATCCTTTACTGGAGACAGACGACAGATGCAGGACTTTGAAGGGGGGTGAAATTACTTGCTAGACGAACTTGGCAGTCAATCTTTATCAGTTGGAGGAAAAATAAAGCTCAATATTTTGGATTGGAACCCTTCAAGACTGGAAGTGCAGAAGTAAGATGGCTAAGAGAAATATTCCCTGCTGATCTCTGAGCAATCCCTCTCACCCTAAACTTGTTATATTGGCTATCTCCTCTCTGTGCTCTCAGCCTTGATGAAGGGTTCGAACCCAAAACATAGACCATTCTTTTTCTCCCTCTGATGCTATTTCACCCACAGATTTCCTTTAGCAGAAACTTTTTAGCATCTACAGCCTTGTGTGTTTGGTTTTACTCTTGGTAGATTTTTTTTCATCAAAGCTAGATTCATTGTCTCAATTGCAGAACACTTATTTGAGTCAGAAGGTTGTGAGTTCAAGTTCCTTTCTTGAGACCTCGTGATAAAAATATGGGCACTGTTAGGGCTATTGTCGTGAATCAAGTTGGATGAATTTTGGAATGAATAGTTCGAAGTTGGTATGCAGTATTGCTGTCAATAAACTGGGAACTAAGTATATTTAACATTTTGTGGAAAGTCAAGCAAAAACAGAAAGAAAGTGAAGTATGGTTAATTAGGGATAATGTCAGTACAGAAACTAAGAAGGTTCAGAAGATCATGGTATGGAATAAAAATTAAAGTGGAACTGAGAAGGAGCAGAGAGCAGAAAATATTGGTACAAGTTGCTTTTGGGTCTCAGAATTGTGTAATTAAGAAACTGTCTAGTGAAAAGGATAGTCAGAAATGATGGAGGACTTAAATTATTACTAACAATGTAAAAGTTGTAAATCTCAGGAATTCTCTTGAGAGTTGTGAAGACTACCATGTAAGTACAGTACAACTCCAATGATCTGAAATGGTTCGGAACCAGGCCTATTTCAGATAAACAATATTTTTGGATAATTGTTCATTTTTTTAAAAACAGCCAGGGGCCATAGCAAATCACTTGTAACAGTGTTTAAACAACAGCAATGGAAGGCTTTTAAAGCATGAAATAATGTTTAAATTTCACCAAAAAGCAACCTGAACAAAATAAGATAAATCCAACACCAAAAAACTCAAAATTCTACTCGGAAATTTTTTCTAAAATTCCAATATTTTTTCAACTTGTGACGTCAGTTTGGCTCCAAAAATATTTTGGATAACTGAGGATTTATGATCATTTTGGATATCCTCATTTATCTGAAAATTCTCAGAGGCACAATTTGTGTCATTTCAGTTTTCAAAAAATTTTGATAAATGAGAATTTCTGATTTTTCTGAAATCTTCCATTATCTGAAAAGATTTTTGGAGCCAAACAGACGTCACTTCCAAGTACAAAAAAAATTTCAGATAACTGAAGATTTTGGATAATCTGATTTTGGATAAAGAAAGGGTAGATATTTATTTTTTTTAAAATATCAGGGGAACTAATGGGAACCTAGTGTAGTTGATCCCTGTGGTAAATTGGCCATAACATATTAAAAGCTTCTGTTCTCAATGTTGATGTGAATTCCTGGAAGATTTATGAAATAGATTTATTGGTCAGTATATTGAGGAACCAGTTGGGAACAGGCAATTTAAGTATTATAACTGTGCAGTAAATTGAATTGTTTTTAATCAGGTCTACTATGATATAGTGGAAAAACATTGTTTTGAGTGGTATTCCGGCAAGTCAACCCATGCGTAACTTCAACCTCTGCAATTTTGTGCAGTCTTGGCCAGAAGAATTCATGTAGCAAGCTAAACTGCACAGGATAATTTCTATGGAGCACGATTAGAAATTGGTAAGAGACATTTGGGACATAGCACACTTCTATAGATTTGTAAGGAAGTGATGCACTTTCTTGGCCATTTGCATCAAGGTGGTTGGACCAGAACAGTATGTTGATGATGTGTATGTCAGAAATATAAAGCTCTCTACCATTTTCATCCTGGCACTGTTAATGCAGACTGAGGCTGTGTCCCACCTGCTTCCTGAAGCTGATAACCCAGCTCCTTTGTTTTGTTGACATTGAGGGAGAGATTGTTGTCCTGACACAATTAGTGACTTAGTAATCCTGTTGTCAAGAGGACCCTTTGAAATAGTATGTAGCCTTATTTGAAATGAGGGCTTTCAATATAAACAAATGAAGATATGAGGTGATGCCTTGTGTGGATTTGGACAATATTTTGGAATTTTGCAAAGGATGACCAAGGAACTGATAAACTAATGGTAGAATATTAGAGTAAATGAGAGGGAAACAAGATTGTAAAAACTTCAATAGTTAAGTAAAAGAGAAAAAATAAGAGTGAAAATGTAGGTCAAAGAATTTGTAATGCTGAACAAAAAGAAATAGAGGGAGAAAAAAATCCCAGAAATACTCAAGTATTAAGGCTCTGGTCAAAATGAGATTGTGAAATAAATTAATACAGCGAAACCCCTGGTATCTGGTACCTATTGGATTGGTAGATGCTGGGTAAGTGAATTTTCCAGTTGTTTGAGATTGTGTGTTGCATGATTGACAAACTAACAGCAAGACTTGTCAATTTTTAACTTCAGTATTTTTTAACTTTTTATTTTCTGCAATTTTTTTTGCTGGAGGCTGCCAGTTGCTTTAATTTTGGATAACATGAGTTTCACTATATTACTGAAGAATTACTTAGAGAAGTTAATAAATTAAAAACTGATGGACCCCAGAGTTTAGAAAGGGGTATTCTGGTTATTTGCTTCCAAACTTCCATAGATTTTGGAATCTGGAGTTTTTGCAGACAGTTTTAACCTCTCACTACAGTGGTCAGAGGTCCCCAACTGCTTCAAAAGATGCACCATTCCAGTGCCAGGAATCTGGTGCCAAAGAATTGCAAGGGACATCCCTCAATTACTTTTGGTTGGTGGCACTGATGTATTACCTTGAGGAAGTGCTTTGAGAGTTGGTTATGGAACAAATCAGATCCTCTCTCAGGAAGGATCTGGAGCCACTCCAGTTTACCTGTCATCACAACTGATCAATGGCAAATGCCATATTGCTGATCTTCCTCTCTGTCTCGATCAGAGACCACAGAACACCTTCATTAGGTTGTTGTCCATTGACTACAGCTCAGTGTTCAACACCACCATACCAGCAAAACTTGTAACCAAGCAAAAGGACTTCCTACTCTCTGCAAATGAATCTTTGACTTCTTCATTGACCACTTCCCCACCCCATCCCCCTCTAATCTTCTAAGGCATCTAAGAAGATTTGACATCTCATTAGATCACACATGTCAAACTCTGGCCAATTTGGCCCGCAAGATCATTTCAAAAATGTATTAGAGGTGGCCCGCCCTGCAACGAGAGCCGATGCTGTTTTTTGGTAATGTCACCCCCACCATCCTCCCCCTTCATTGCACATCCTTCCCCATTGTAACACGAGAAATTGTAACACGAGAAGTCTGTCGATGTCCTGTGATTTCCTGTCGGCACGACGGGCATGGCAGGCTGCGCACGGCCCCCGGGCAGCGCAAGCCCCGCGCGACTGGCACCGGACGGCCCTTCCACAGCGCGAACGCACTTCTCCTGGTAGCCACGGCCTTCAGCGCTTGCACCCGCGCGGACCCCAGGGACGGCTGGTTCGGCCCTGCACGTGAAGAGAGAGATGGTGGGTGTCCGCAAAGGCTGATTGGCAGCACGCTGGGCATGAGTGGGTGGGTAAGCAGGGGTGGGCAGAGGGTGTAGGTGAGGAGTAATGGGCAGGGGAAGTTATGGTGGTGCGAGGGGCAGTTAGAGGGAGGGATGAGTAGAAGGAGGGGTGGATAGGGAAGAGGTAAAAGGGGAGGGGCAGGGCGAGTAGGGGAGGGGTGATTAGAGGGTGAGAGATGGGTAGAGGGAGGAACAGGTTGAGGGGAGAGGCAGTAGAGGGGCATGTATAGGATGGGGTGGGTAGAGGCAGAGCGAGTGGAGTGAGGGGTGAGTAGAGGTTGGGTAAAGGACTGATCAGGTAGAGGGATGGTGGGTCGAGGGTGAATAGAGGCCTAGAGCCTGAGGAGTAAGCAGGAAATGCTGATTCCTGATGCAGGCCAAAATGGACACAGCCTGTGAATGCTGACTACATCTCCACAGGGACCAAATATGTTTCCGTCAGGTCAAGCAAAGGGTGAACTTGAGCTACCTACTCCTGACCTGTAACATTTTCCTCCTAAAGTTATATCCTAAAGTTTAACATTACATATGTTGAAAGAAGAGAAAACATGCAGATTTTGTTGAAAATTTTCAATAAATATTTAGTTCGGCCCCCGACTTAGTCCAAGTTTTTAATTTTAGCCCTCCGTGAATTTGAGTTTGACACCCCTGCATTAGATGCTCCAAACGTGTGCAGATGCACTGCAAAAAGTGTGGTGACGAGTTACATCACAGCCTGGTTTGGCGATACCTGGTAATGTAGAAGGATGCACAAGGTAGGAAACATACTTGTCTCCATCTCAGTCTCAAACCTCCTATACATTGCAGACATTCACATGAGGCACTGCCTCAAGTAGGCAGTCAACATCATAAAGAACTCCCATCATTCAGGTCACAACCTCTTCTCACTGATACATTTGGCCAAAAGGTTCAGAATCGTGGAAACTAGCACTTGGGTCCAAGAATATTTTATTTCCAAATGCTATCAGGCTCATAAACCTCCCATTGGTGCACTAATCATTGACTTGCAGCATTGTATCACATTCTTTGCTTGAGGATTACTATCGATATTCATAATCTTATACATTTATTTTCTCTTTTAATTTATTTCAATTAGTTTCCTCTTGTAGCTTTTATTTAGAAGTACCTACTTGGCTAAACCAAGCAAGAATTTCAGGAAGTTAAACAAGAAAGTCTGCAGATGTTAGGGTCAAGTGCAATAGAGAAATGTGCTGGAGAAACTGAGCAGGTTGCACAGCATCTATAGAAATTAAAGTGATGCTTACGCACCTGGGACCCTTTCTCAGGTGTTTTGGGTACACGTACATTGTACAATATGTACGACAATGAAATTTTATCAGATTTTGTAATGATTCTTATAGGAACTTATTACTATTTTTAAAAAATGATGGCACTGCCAAAGCTGCTGTAACAGCAGTGCTAATGCTGGTGTGAACCCCAAGAGAGTGGAGATGTAGTGCTGCCTGAAGGGTTCAACAACCTGACCCTAATGCTGACAGCTCTGCACAGGCATTAAATGGCCTGTTTAAGGAACCGGTGGTGTTTTTAACTGTTTGGGTCTTTGCCCAAGATGGTGGCACCTGTGCTCAGCAGCAACCACAAGAGGTTGCAAATTCTGGGGGAGCAGCAGACTGGTGCAAGGTACCATAAACTGGGAGAACATTTTCCTCCATCCCCAATTGAGAAGGGGAAGCAGAGGAGATGATTCTACAGGGGTGAACATGGCAGTGCATCAGCTAGGGGCTCAGTGGTTGAAGGATTGACGCAGTCTGCAGGCTACTTGCGGTTGGAGGACCCACGGTGTCTGTGGGGAAGAGACTGGCTCATAGGGACCAGGTATTGGAATCGGGATTCGAGAGAGTGCTGAGATCAAGAAAGGTTCCTGAAGGGCCTTGGGAACTAAAGGCTTCCTGATTGTATCGGAGGTTTGGATCTGGAACTCAAGTTTGCTGATGGATTGAACAGGAGTTTGTGCAGCTGCAGAGGCTATGAAAGTGCTGGAGATGAATCCACGGACACTTTGTCTCTGAAGGGAATTGCTTCTCTTTCTCTTGTGCTGTAGGGGTGCTGGGTGGCATTAATGGTGACTCTTTGCCATATGGCAGGCAAAAGGCAATTTCATGTAATGTTACATGTTCTGTGTAGTGGGTAACTACAGTTATACCTCAAGGTATGAAGTGGTTATAGCTCGAGGTTACAACAAGAAAGAAGACTCACATGAAGGGGAGTGTAGTCAACACTGAGTTTATTAAGATGCAGCTCTGCCTTTTATAAGCAGCAGGTCGCGTCACCATGGGGCATGACATGAGCGGAGCTGGCTGCCAGTTGGCCGCCTTGGATCCGCAGGCCTGGATTGGACCCCCTGCAATCCGCTGATGGCGATTGGTCGATTCGGCTGCTGTTGGTGCGGTCTATGGGAGTGGGTCTCCCATTCTGCTTGCTACTTGCTCAATTCCCATGTTCGACGGCCATTTCCTGTGTTGGCCCGCAGAGCAGGCCGCTACATCTGTACTGTTACATGACAATAGGGGAGTTTTGAATGTTGAAGATGGAGAGTGGCAATTATGACTCCACTATTTAAGAAAAGATGAATGTTTTTTTTAAATATCTGTTTGCCTGACATTGGTGGTTGCAAAAATGCTAGAATTTTGTGCAAAATGTACAATTTTAAGCCACTATTTAAAAATTCTGAGTAAAATCAATGTGACTGAGAGGAGATTTCTTTTTGAATAATCTGTTGGACTTTGAGAGTCTTTCTGGTAAAGTAGACAAGTGGATGTAGTGTATTTGGAAGGCTTTTGATGAGATCCCAACGTGAGGGCTGATATGGTTGTGGAACTGGGGGTAAGATACTAGTGTAGATTGAGAATTGGTTAACAGGGAGAAAATAGTTGACCTAAACAACATTTTATTGGCTTGCATATTTACAGTAGGCTGAACAACCTGCTGCAATGTCACAAGTTTCTTTAAAATATGAGAAGAAAGGAGTGTTGAAAGTGACGACTTTTGAAATATCAAGATCTATCTCTAGAACTAGGGGACAGTAGCCGCTTTCAGGTGGAATCGCCTGGAGAATGCGGTTCCGGAGCAGGCTGTAAGTATTTGCGAAGAGAGTTCAGGTGGCAGCACTGAAGGAAGTGTTCTGCCATCTGAAAGGTCTGAAGCGGGGAGAAGGGTCACAGAGCAAACGCTGGCTCCTGAGTCTGGGCAGGGGCAGCAGTCCGACAGCTCGCCTCCCCGTTGCCTGAAGCCCCCCGGTGGGGGAGTGCGGGGCTGGGGCGGTCGTTGCCGAGAATCCTGACTTATGAAAGCTCTCACCTTTTAAATTTAGCGGGATTTTGTGTGTGTGCATAAGCCCCGTAGTCCCCCGCTGGCTGCCCCAGCCCCGCACTTCCCTGCTGGCTGCCCCAGTCCACAGAATTTACTCTCAAAGTTCAATGTCCAAATTAATTTCTTCAACTGATAACAAAAATATGAATGTTGATGTTTCTTGGGAATAAACTTGGGGATTCTTTGCAGGTTTCTTCATGATGGACTTTCTTGGTTCTTCATGGTTGGTTTGTTTTAACTACCTCACATATGAAGCCTATGCCTTTAACATAGCTTCTTCACAATTTCCTTCTTCAGCTGCAGACTCAAAGTTACGTTTTTTTCACACTTGAATTCAGCTAGAACAGCTCTTAGCACAAAGTGGGATCTCTGCGTATCTTTCTGGCTTCTCCATCGAACTCTCTATCGTCTGTTTCAGCCAGTGGAGTCTGTGTGTGTGTGTGCCCCTCTCTCTCTCTCTCTCTCTCTCTCTCTCTCTCTCTCTCTCTCTCTCTCTCTCTCTCTCTCTCTCTCTCTCTCTCTCTCTCTCCCTTCCTGCCTCTCTCTTTCTCTGTGTGTGTCTCTCTTTCTTGCCCCTTTCACACGCATCCATTAAATTGGCCATTCAGTGTCCTGGGATAGGAATAGGGGTTTGGCTTTTCACACTTGACCACTCTTAACTGGAACACTGAATGCTTTCACAGCCATCCCCAGGGTTAGGACTGTTCTACCTTCTACCGATGATGTCATGAGGCATCGAGTGATGATGGACCTGCCCTAAATCCTGATCAATGTATTATTAGCAACATTAATCATGCCTAATTATAACATAATTAAGCTTTATCTACAGCACAGTATGAGCCCTTCAGACCCTGTTGTTGTGCCGACCTATATAAACCTTTTAAAGGGTCTGTGGGAAAGTGCCAGCAATAAATAGCAATAGCAGACAATTTTTAAACTGAATGGGAAAGTTGGTAGCGCTATAGTACACAATTTAAACAGCATGGAAAAATTGGTATGGTGGGGGGGGGGTGGGGAGCGATGGGGACCTGCCCTCCCAGAATGCCATGAGACAGAGAAATGTTTGCATGCCTGGCTGCATGCCTGGAGCATTCATAGAGAGGTTTCTCTGCCTCATGGCATTCTGGGAAGTCAGGTCCATCATTGCTTTTTCCCCCATGGTCTTTATAAATTGTGCGCTATACCACTTACCAATTTTCCCAAGCTGTTTAAAAATTCTCCGCTATTTCTATTTATTTCCTCTCTCTCTTTCTCTCTTCCCCCTCCCACAGTGACTTTCCCATGGCAAAGTTTATACTTTCATTTTAATCTTCCTTCATGTTCCTGCACTTGTGCAAAACCTTGGGTCATTTCAATATTACAATGTAATTACCCATTTCACACTTGCATGATTACAACGCTGGCATCTGCAGATGCTGGGGATTGTACTAGGGATGGAGGCCATCAATCCCCGGCGAGATGATGTCATCTGACGCCAGCATTAAGCTGATTTTGCTTTCACACTAGACACTTTAAAGGCCGATTGACGGTTAATTCGTGGGATCACTTGCAAGTGTGAAAGGAGCATCTGTCTGTCTCCCTGTCTGTCTGTCTCCCTGTCTGTCTGTCTCCCTGTCTGTCTGTCTCCCTGTCTGTCTGTCTCCCTGTCTGTCTGTCTCCCTGTCTGTCTGTCTCCCTGTCTGTCTGTCTCCCTGTCTGTCTGTCTCCCTGTCTGTCTGTCTCCCTGTCTGTCTGTCTCCCTGTCTGTCTGTCTCCCTGTCTGTCTGTCTCCCTGTCTGTCTGTCTCCCTGTCTGTCTGTCTCCCTGTCTGTCTGTCTCCCTGTCTGTCTGTCTCCCTGTCTGTCTGTCTCCCTGTCTGTCTGTCTCCCTGTCTGTCTGTCTCCCTGTCTGTCTGTCTCCCTGTCTGTCTGTCTCCCTGTCTGTCTGTCTCCCTGTCTGTCTGTCTCCCTGTCTGTCTGTCTCCCTGTCTGTCTGTCTCCCTGTCTGTCTGTCTCCCTGTCTGTCTGTCTCCCTGTCTGTCTGTCTCCCTGTCTGTCTGTCTCCCTGTCTGTCTGTCTCCCTGTCTGTCTGTCTCCCTGTCTGTCTGTCTCCCTGTCTGTCTGTCTCCCTGTCTGTCTGTCTCCCTGTCTGTCTGTCTCCCTGTCTGTCTGTCTCCCTGTCTGTCTGTCTCCCTGTCTGTCTGTCTCCCTGTCTGTCTGTCTCCCTGTCTGTCTGTCTCCCTGTCTGTCTGTCTCCCTGTCTGTCTGTCTCCCTGTCTGTCTGTCTCCCTGTCTGTCTGTCTCCCTGTCTGTCTGTCTCCCTGTCTGTCTGTCTCCCTGTCTGTCTGTCTCCCTGTCTGTCTGTCTCCCTGTCTGTCTGTCTCCCTGTCTGTCTGTCTCCCTGTCTGTCTGTCTCCCTGTCTGTCTGTCTCCCTGTCTGTCTGTCTCCCTGTCTGTCTGTCTCCCTGTCTGTCTGTCTCCCTGTCTGTCTGTCTCCCTGTCTGTCTGTCTCCCTGTCTGTCTGTCTCCCTGTCTGTCTGTCTCCCTGTCTGTCTGTCTCCCTGTCTGTCTGTCTCCCTGTCTGTCTGTCTCCCTGTCTGTCTGTCTCCCTGTCTGTCTGTCTCCCTGTCTGTCTGTCTCCCTGTCTGTCTGTCTCCCTGTCTGTCTGTCTCCCTGTCTGTCTGTCTCCCTGTCTGTCTGTCTCCCTGTCTGTCTGTCTCCCTGTCTGTCTGTCTCCCTGTCTGTCTGTCTCCCTGTCTGTCTGTCTCCCTGTCTGTCTGTCTCCCTGTCTGTCTGTCTCCCTGTCTGTCTGTCTCCCTGTCTGTCTGTCTCCCTGTCTGTCTGTCTCTGTCTCTTCTTACCTGCCAGCCTGGTCTTGGCAAACCAGCACTGATTTAAACAGTTCTCAGTAGAAATTACAGTCCAGAAGGTCAGTCCATGGTCCATAACAATGTGACAAATTAACCATTCCATTCATACTACCAGATTTAGCTGTCATTATTTGCCCACAATAATAGGTTAATTTGCAATAATTATATTGTTAGACTTGAGATGAATATTTTTTTTAAAAACTTAATACACTGTTCAGTATAAGTTACTGCATGCATTTGCCTTCAGCAGAAATGTATCATCAAGAAGTAAAGCAAATCATCTGGAAAGAACAGTCAACAACTTCCGCCAAGAGGTTGGTATTGTCTAAAAACACAAAAAGGCTGGAGAAACTTGGCCAGTCTTTTCAATGTCTATAGGAGACAAAGATATATGCTGATTTTTTACACCTGAAGCCTTCTTCAAGGCAGAATCAGGAAATTTCAAAGTCTCAGAATCCAAACACTGGGGGAGGAATCTAGAACAACAAAGGGTGTTAATTGGATATGATAAGGGAGGAGGTAAGAATTTATCATTTGTAAAGGAGACGGAATGGTGATACAGATAGGGGAAGGGGGTGGGGGGGTTAATGAAAGCAAGAGAAGTCAATATTAATGCCATCTGGTTGAAAGGTGCCCCGTCAGAAAATGAGGTGTTGTTCCTCCAATTTATTGGTGGTCTCAGTCTGGCAGTGCACGAGACCATGGACAGACAAGTCAGCAAGGGAATGGGATGGAGAATTGAAATGGGTGACCACTGGGAGATCCATGCTATTACAGCGGATAGAGCTGAGGTTCTCAATGAGGCAATCTCCAGCCTCTCCAATGCAGAGGAGACCATGACAGGAACATCGGATGCAGATTCACGTGAAATGTTGCTTCACTTGGAAGGACGTTTGGGGCCCCAAATGGTGGTGAGGGAAGAGCTGTGGTTGCAAGTGGAGCATCTCCTGTGGTAACAGGGGTAGGTCCCAAGGGGATGATTGTTGGAGAGGGAGCAGTACACGAGGGAGTCAATGAGAAATTGGTCCCTATGGAAGGCAGAGAAGAATGTGTCTAGTGATGGCATCACGTAGTAAATATCAGTAATGGTGGAGGAGGATATGTTGGATGCAGAGACTGATGGGATGGTAGGAGAGGACAAGAGGAATCCTGTCTTTGTGCGTGGGGGGTGGAGGGGGCCAGGGCAGATGTGCAGGTAATGGAGGATATGTGGGTGAGTGCTGAGTTATTGGTGGTAGTGGGACAGCCACATTGTTTGAAGGAGAACATCTCTAATGATCTGGCATGGACGTCCCTCATCCTTGGTGTAGATGCGACAGAGACTGAAGAATTGAAGGCAAGATCAGATTTATTGCTGGACTTGACTCCCATTCCTCATCCCTGGTTATTAAAAATCATGATAGCATGTTGGTGCTCAAAAAGCAATGGAGTAGATCTTGTATGTAGTGATTTTTAAATAGACAACAGAATTAATTAAACATATGTAAACAACAGGAAACCCAAGAAAGGCAGGTGCTGGAAATGCTGAAATTAAACCAGAAGTCCAAGCAATATTTGAGTCAGGTGCCTCTATTTAAAAAAAAAAGGTTCTTGGACTCCAAGTCAACTCTGCTTCTCTTTCTATAGGAGTTTAACGTACTGTGTATCCAAGATTAGCATGGTTATGGGTCTTTGAAAGTCTGAAGGAATTGCCTTCATGGTGGACCAGAGAAAAGGGAGCTGTGGAAATGTGACGTTTGACTTGATTAAAGATTGGAGAAAGAAAGGTTCAAGGATTTAATTCGGAGTCTAGGTCAAGTGGTTGGATACTGGCAAATGTTTGCTTTACAAAGCCTTTAAGCAACAGTCTTGGAAGTAAAAACATAGCATAAAAATTGAGCTCGGAGTAAGGATGCAAAAGTCTTGGAAGCAGATCAAAGAAGGTTTACCATGCACCAGGAATGGATGTTGTCTTAATGGACAAGCTAAGTTTCTGTCCTATGAAGTTGAGAAGAAAAAGAATGTTTCTTTTTGCCAGTGGTACACAGGAATGCAGAGCTGATGTTATTGAATGGTGGGCCTGGCATGAGGGGCCTAGTCCTAATTCATTTCTCATATTTGTCTCCTTTTCATCACTATTTATGTGGCTAGTCCAGTTGAATTTTTGGTGATTGATCTCCAAGGTGTTTATGAAAATCAAAAGAAAAAGTTAGCTGCTGAAAGTCTGAAACCAGAATGAAAAATGTTGATAACACTCAACAGATCAGGCACTGTCCATGGGGAAAAAAAAGTCAACATTTCAGTTCTGTTGAAAGGTCCTTGGCATGAAATGTTAAAATGTTTTCTTTTTACACAGATGCTGCCTGACCACCTGAGTGTCCCCAGCATTTTCTGTGTATCCAAGGTGTTTATAGTGGGGGGACTTGGTGATTGTAAAACTGTTCAATTCAACTAGCTGTTTATTAATTGTCCCATTAACTGGTTCCTGTACTATTATTCAAAATAAAGGATTATGAGTACATACTTGAACAAACAAGGAGACTTGTATTTGTTTAATAGATTTGTCAACTGATTGTCTTTTTTTAAAAATCTGGTCTGAAGGTATAAAATGGTAATGTTTGATTTATTTGTACTCTTGTAGCTTCTGAGTTTGCCTTGTTGTATTCTGTAAGATTACACTGAATGAAATCTGAGAGTGCAATTGCTATAATCTAGACTTTTTTTTTTAAAAACTGCTGGAGAAACTCAGTGGGCCAAACAGCATTTATGAAGGCAAAGGAAGAGTCAACATTTTGGGTAGGTTGCCAGCATAAAGAAGTGAGACAGACAGGTGGAGGGACAAGGAGGGTAGAAGAAAGCAAGTGGAGATGAGAAAGGCCAGGGTAGATCAGGAGAAAGAAATGATCACTGGGCTTTCAGGTTAGCGCTAGTTGGAAAATACCATGTTCACATTGAAATTCAGTGTTGGGGCGACACAGTTAGCTTAATACCATTACAGCGCCAGTGTCCTGGATGCAGATCCGATGCTAAGGAATTTGTATGTTCTCCCCAGGGCCTATCTTTTTTTTTCCAGGTGCTCTGGTTTCCTCCGACCTTCTAAAACTTACTGGGTTGGTAGGCTCATTATAACTTAGCAGCACAGGTTTCATGGGCCGATTGCCTTCTATTGTGTTCTAAATCTATTTTTTTTTTAAATGCCATTGGGTATGAACTACCCATGCAGGATGCAAGGTATAGTTCTTTTGCATTTGGTCTCACCCTGGATATTGAGAGGGCTGAGGATAGACCGTTCTGTGTGGTGAAGGGAGTTCTAATGGCATACAAATGGGACGTTAATATGGCCTTTAGGCAAATTGGAGGTACTCTGGAAACTGGGCATCTAGCCTACACTTGATATTGCAGATGTAGAGAAGGCCACTTTGGGAGTACCAAATGCAGTTGATGAGCTTGAAGGAGATGCCAGTGAATCTTTGCCTTCCCTGGATGGTGATGAAGGAAATAATGTAGGGGAGTGGAGACACAGAAATTGAGAGAAATGGATGGTGTCCTTAAAAGACCAAGTGAAGTTGACTAATCCTTTGTATCCATAGATGCTGACCAAACTGCTGAGTTCCTCCAGCATTTTTTTTTGCTTTGAATTAAATCTAATGGTTTACACAAAAATACCACTTTTAAGGCGTTATAATTATTTGGGGAAAAATGAACATGCTTAATAATGGGTTAATGAATTAGGTGCTCCCTCCAAAAGGTGTGATATCTAAATTATATAATATAATTACAAAAATAAATTCTGGGACTTTTGAAAAGTTTAAAAATGATTGGGAAAGAGAACTCAACCTTCATATTTCTAATGAAAATTGGAATAAAATGCTGCGCCTGGTAAACTCTTCTTCTCTATGTGCAAAACATTCACTAATACAGTTTAAAGTTGTTCATAGAGCTCATATGTCTAAAGATAAACTCCATCGCTTTTATTCTCATATCGATCCTATATGTGATAAATGTCAATTGGAAATAGCTTCCCTTACACATATGTTTTGGTCCTGTCCCTCTTTACAGAATTATTGGAAGGAATTTTTTTCCATTATATCTACTGTTTTGAATATTGATTTACAACCACATCCCATTACTGCAATTTTTGGATTACCTATGATAGATTTGACTTATTTATCTCTTCCTGCGGATCGTATGATTGCTTTTCTTACACTAATGGCTAGAAGATCTATACTATTAAATTGGAAAGAGGTAAATCCTCCCACTGTTTTCCAATGGTTTACCCAAACTATACTATGTTTAAATTTAGAAACTCTGTCTATGAATCCCCTTCTAAGTTTGAGTTAACCTGGCGACCATTTATTCAATATTTTCATTTGTGGTGAGTTGATCTGGCTCTGTTTTCTTTCTATGATTATGTATGATAATTGGGCTGTAAGATGAGATCGGAGTGATCGGCGTGGTTTAGCTATATCTGTAGGTTTTTTTTTAAGTTTTTTTTTGTTTTTTTAAATTCAGATTTGTTTTTTCTTTTTTGGGGTTTTTTTTTCTCTTTTTTCATATATTGTTATTAATTATATCTTTTTTTTAGAGATAGTTCACACCCTAAACTGATCAAAATTTTTTTTTTATGATATATTTTTATTCTGTAATATTATTGTTTAATATCTCTGTATTAATTCATTACTTACTATGTATTTTTTAAATATCTCTTTGAACTGTATGTGTTTATAAATTATAATAATAATAAAAAGATTGGAAAAAAAAAAGAATTAAGTGAGAAAATACAATAGTTGCCTTGTAACATGGTGGGAATCTAATTGTCTTCTAACATGACCTCCCCTGTGCTGTAGTGACATAGTAACTAACATCACAAAGAATGTACTAAAAGTAAATAAACCAAGAATAAGGACACCCTGACATTTCCCAGCCATCTGCAGACACCACAAGGGAACACTTTGTTGTAAAAACGGGTAGCCAGCTGTGTGAAACTTTTAGGGTCTCATGCAGACCCCTGTTTTAAGGTGTTTAAAAATAGGATGTACACTGTATGCTTTGAGTAGGAATCAGTGTAGACAACGAGTTACTGAACTCTTTCTTTGTGCCTATCACTCCTGCTAGCATTAACAAGGCTGAATAAAGGAAACTGTTGTAAGGTTTATTGGTTCTGCTGTTTATTACAGTGTGGGTTGACTTTCACAATACACCGGCCATCTTTCTTGCTACAGCCAAATGGGTATATGAGATACACCAACTGTACTGGTAATGATTTAAATGACCATAAATACAAGATAGAAGAAGACTTGAGTATCAAATGATAGATAAATATTCACTGTTGCATTTAGTGCAAAGAAAAAAGGCAAACTTTCAATGGTGCAGAAAAATATTTTGGTGGTTCTGTGGTAGTTTATGGTTAGAGTTGGTATAATACAGGGAGGTTCAAGAGCCTAATAGCATGTGTGGAATAACTCGAGGATTGTAATTTTTAAAAATCTCTCAATCAAGGTTAAGTACGCATAAAACAGAATAATTGTCTAGTTTATATATGTGTATAGAGGAGCCTACTAAGTGAAACATTGACTAATTACTTTTGATTTCTAATGCAATAATCTTTCTTTAATTTAGATGATTGCTGAAGCAGAAGTCTGTGAAATAGTTTATGAATCTGAATCAGTTAAGAGATTACGCCTTATTGTGATGAACAAAGATTTTGCCTTCAAAGCAGGACAGTGGTAAATATTATTCAAGATTTGTTTTAATTTTTAATTCTCAAGCTCAAAGTACATATTTTGTGTTGTTATCTCCTATTCCTGTGCGTATTTGAAAGATCTAGGCACTAACTTGTCGATTATATTTAAAATACAAGTTCAGATTTAAATTTTGAGAGGTGAGATACATCAATAAACCTCTATTCATTACCTGCCATGAAAACAGTCTTGTAATAATTTGATCAAAATAGCAGTTGGAATTTATTTTCTTGGCTAATTCCTCCAGATTAATTAAGACGTTTGAATAAAAATAGGTAAAACTGCTGGTGTGTAATTTTCAAATAAAAATTGAGCTGGAAGCACTCAGTACATCAGGCAGCATATATGGGAAAAATAAACTGAATTGACTGTTTTGGGTGAAGAGACTTCATCAGAAGTGGGAGCAATTAATAGGAGGAAGGGATATCTGTAATAGGGAAAGCTACTATAAAAGTACATTGTAGAGGTCCTCTTGTCATATGGGATAATGGTGGCAGTTAGTAAGTGATTGTATAAAGAGCTTAATGTGTTAGAAATAGGAAGCTGTTATTCGTGGTCAGATAATGTTTTTCTTCTAAAGCTAAAATGTCTCAGATTAATAATTTTGAGACTGAAATATCGACTTTAGAAAAGGAATTACATAAGCAGTTGTCAGAAGAAAAAATAATTCTAGTGAATAAAAAGTTACAATCTTATAGAACAGAAAAAAATGATTGAGAAATAAACATTATGAACTAGGGGAATGAGCTCATAGGATTTAGTATGGCAATTGAAAACTGAACAAGAATCAAAAACTATTATTGCAACAAAAGAGACATGTCACATATCCTATAAACTTCAAGATATTAACCAATGTCTTCAGCAATTTTATACAAAATTATATAAATCAGAATCTGGGCAAGGTGATAATAAAATTGATCGATTTTTAACTTGAGTAAATTTACCTTAATTAACTATGGAAGATCAGAAAATATTAGGAACTTTTTTATTACAGTTGCAGAGGTAGCAAGAGTTGTAGCTTCTTGACAAAATAATAAATTGCCTGGTGAAGATGGATTTACGTCAGAATTTTATAAAGAATTTAAAGATGTGCTGATTCCTGTACTTATGAAAGTTTTAATACAGTTGGAAGAAACTGTAAATTTATCTGAATCTTTTAAGACAGCAATTATAACAGTAATTCCAAAAAAAGGTGAAGACCCATTAATGCCATCATCTTATAGACCAATATCATTACTGAATGTGGATAATAAATTAGTGGCTAAATTACTAGCAAATAGGCTGGAAAATTTCTTACTGAAATTAATTAACAAGGGACAAATGGGATAATGTAACTAGGTTGATTAATTCATCTAGCCCAAAAGCAGGAAAAGATAAGTGTTGCAGTTGCTCTTGATGCAGAAAAGGCATTTGATAGAGTAGGACTTTCTTTTCAGGACTCTTGTTCAATTTGGCTTAAGGCATATGTTTATAAATTGGGTAAAAGTATTTTATATTGATCCAAGAGCCACAGTGGTAACAAATGGTCTGACTATTTTAAATTAACAAGATCAGCAAGACAGGGTCTTTTTGTATAGGTGATTGAACCTCTAGATGAACTTATTAGAACAGATTTAGATATTAAAGGTATTAAAATAGGGACTAATGAACATAAAATTAGTTTATTTGCAGATGATGTGATTATCTATTTGACAGATCTGGTAAACTCATTAAACAAATTATATACGGAATTAGAATATGGGGTAGTTTCAGGATATAACCATATACGGAGCGGAAACAGGCCATGTTGGCCTTTCGAGTCCACACCGGTTCACCGGTTCACAATGCCCTCTTCAGGCATTGGTCCTGGTAGATCTTCATTCAATAATGATGGATAAAGATAATTGGAACCAAAGTGAAATTATGCCTTTGACTTTGGTGATTATACTCAGTATAGACAAAATACGAAATTCAAATGGCCATAAAGTGGGATAAAATATTTGGTGATCATATCTGTCACTTGACAATTTTAATGAGGATCAGATCAAATAGGTTTATCATGGAGTGTTTTTTTAAATTTACTATGAAATATTTAAAGCTGTGCCAGTAGTCTTTTCACATGAAGTTATTAGATGACAACTCTAGAATCTATTTTCTTTCTGCACATTCGCCCTTTTAGGGAAGGGTATTACATTGTTAGGAAAGTAGAAGAAATAGAGGTAGGAAGATGGGTGACTAAATGGCAAGATTGTAAACTGTTAGATATACAGGAGACTACAGATGCTCCTCTCCCACCCATGGTTCCCCTGGATTTTCCACCCTACTCCCACCCCCCAACCTTCTGCTCTTGGTCCATTTCATCCCATGTCCTTCCCAACACCCTCCCCAATCTTTCACATTGTCCTAATATTATTCACCTTCTTTTATCAGATCACACTGGCAGCCTTTGTCTCTACAATTCACTGTTTCATCCTGTCACTCATCTTAGACCTGACTTTTTAATTCTCTTGGCTCTTTTCCCTTCAGCACCTGCCAATTAGCCACCTCTTGTCTGTCATCCTTCACTCTTCCCTGATTCACCAGTTCTCACTGTCCCTGCTCTATGCACTCTACCCTTGAAGGGTTCCAGCCCAAAATGTCAACAATTCCTTTTCTCCTAAAATACTGCTCAACCCACTGAGTTTCTTCAGCAAGTTGTTTGTGAATGGTTAGGTTTGGCCTCAATTGCCATGGGGTAGAATTGAGTTGATGTCAGATTAAAGGCAATAATACTGGTCTTTGCATATTCCACACCACATCTGTTGAAATCTAAAGCTTTTTTTCCACTGGATTTGAATATTCCAATATTCTTCTAGCCATTTCCCTCTTTCAACACTACTTGAGCTCATCAAAAACTTATATCTGCATTCTGCCAGTCCAGAAAGACCTTCAATTTTAAAATGTTCACCCCTTCCAACCATCTCCATAATCCTTGCTCTTTTTGGCACAAAAAATACAAACAACTTGGCAAAATCTCTGAGCACTAGTTTGATTCTCGCCACTTGCAGATCCCCAGTTCTAATTGCTACATCTTTGGCAGATGCTTGTTGCTGCATAAACTTGAAGATCTGGAATTCCCTTATTGATACTCTACAGCTCCTTTAAATCACCTATTAAAGTCAGTCGTTGGTCTGATTAAATTTCATCTGATAATGCTCCTTGATACTTGCAGTATTTAAATGTGACAGCATTCAAGATGGCAGCCCTGCTGTTGGTGCAGGGACGGGTAGAGTGAGGGAGCAGACATGATCAATTACAAATGCTAAAAATGCAATATTGGTGCTGCAAAATTTGATTAAATATTTGTACTACTGTACAGTACATGAAAGTCAGAAAGCGATGGGTTGCATCGATACCTCTATTGAAAATATCTGCTTTATCGCTCAGGATTTCAAAAGCAAAGAACTTTATTTTAGAAACATTCTATCAAATGTAAAACCATCTGAATAAAATATAATCTTTTAGTTTCTTTTAATACAGGTTTTTTTGCTTAGTGGTGTATTCTTTTAACTTGAGAGTTGGTACTTTTTTTCATTTAAAGGGTAGACTTCTTTATCCCTGGTGTATCTAAAGTTGGTGGTTTTTCCATCTGTTCAAGTCCGGATCTATTGGAGAGGGAGAGAGTGATGGAGTTGGCAGTAAAATACAGCAAAGATCCTCCTGCCCATTGGATTCATACACAGGTAACTAAATTTCTTAGTTTTCATTTTCAGGTGACCTAATTCATATATGAATCAAAATCTTTTTTTCTAAGTATTTTAAGCTTTTAAAAACTTTTAATAGTGATGGAAACTATTTGAAATGAATGTTTTGATAATTTTTGTTTATAGAACTGTTTAAAATTGTCACTTATTGGTGACGTAAGTGGAACATGGACTTTTGCTTTGTCTTTGTCAAGGTCCCACATTATAGGCTGGTCTGGAAGTTTGGATAATATGGGATCTAGGTTCAGCTAGCCAACTGGATTCAAAATTGTCTTGGTGGAATGAGTCAGAAGATGGGCAGTGAAAGATTTGTTTCTGATTTGGAACTGTTTTGCAGGGATCTGTGATGAATCCATGGCTATTTTGCATGAAAATTGAAGATGAGGAGATGCTAGATAGACTGTCTTTTATGCCTGGAATAGAAGGCTGAGGGATGAGCATAGAGGTATTGAAAATATTACTGGCCATAGATAAAATCATTCTTTTTCTCACAGAAGTCCAGAGATTGTCTTAATACAAAGGTGAGGGGAGGGAGGAATGGGCATGGGAGGAATACAGGCCAGCAGGCTTAAAATAAAAAGGTGGAAGGGTTGAAGAGCAAAATGCTGAGAAGTGATAGGGGAAGGGGTTAGTATCCTGAATGGAGAGGGAAGGAAGGAATTGGGAAACTGGAGGAAAAGAGATGAATTAAGAGAGAGACTTGGGGCAGGGGGTTCAACAGAAACTAATGCTGTCTGGTTGGAGACCTAACAGAAAATTAGGTCTTGTCCTCCAATTTGCAGGTACCCTCTATTTGGCAGTGTGTAACGTAAATAATTTGACCCAGTCAATATCAATTATGCAGGGTGTTTTGCGTCTTCCCTAATTTTGAGACTACTTGTCCAGACAAAAAGAGAATAATCTATCATATTCCTGAATTTGTGCTGATATGTGGTGACAAAACTTGTGGGGTGGTGAATCAGTCCTAACCTCCAACCTCCTCTTGCCATTTTGCTTTTTGTACTCTTGTCCAGTTAAGTTTTTGGTCGCTGGTAACAGCTGGCATGTTGTTGTTGGTGGATTTAATGAGAGTCCATTAATTGAATCTCAAGATTATCTTATTAGACTTCCTACTTCAAAATGGGGATTGCCTGCTCTTGTATGCCATGTATTGTTTATTACTAATCAATCTAACATTGAGTGTTTCCTGCTTGCTGTATAGAGCCATAGAGAGCTTCATTATCTAAGAAATAGGAAGTGGAAGAATAATCAACTGGTAATATCTCAATTTTTGACCTTCTGGCCGAGTGAACAAGTTGTTGATTCTTGGGCCAAGGACAAAATCTTGAGGAACTTGTAGAGTTCTGTCTTGGTCAGAATTGATTGGTGGTCTACCACCAGCACCGCTACTCTGCTCCTTTAGTGTCTGTGGTGCAACTAGTCCATAGAAAGTTTTCTCCTAAACCACATTGGCCTCAACTTAATTAGATGCTGTCTTGATGGTATGGCAGTAACTATGACCTCTGTGTTCTCCACGTTTGGATTAGAGTAACATTGAGTGTTGGAGTTTAATATCCCTGGCACATCTTGAGCTGTGCATCAGTAAACAATTAGTGAGTGCTATATTTACATTGTTTGGGTGATTTTGTGTTTTGGCTGTTACAAGATCAAACCAAAGAAGGCATATCACACTGGTAAAATTCACCTTCAATTCAAAATCCCCCCTTTTATAACAATGCCCACTGGTTACTATGCAAATTTCTATAACAGTGTAAAACTAATAAATTACCTAGCCTAAATATAACATAGGTAATTAAAATCTAAGTTATATTTCCAACCAGCCGCAGAAAAACTTAGACACAAAGCAAACACAAAACACACAAGACTCACAAAACTTTGATCTCAACCGAAGCAAAGATCATAAACAAAATTCAGTTTGTTTGGCAAACTGAAGCCAAAAGATCTTTGAGAGAGAGCACAAAATTCGAAGTTGTTTTCTTGTGTTGCTTGCAGAGACAGGAACATTGGCTTGGTCCAGATCCTTCTGACTGCCTTGGGAATGTTTATCGCTTTTAAAATGCCCAACATTCTAAACTGCCTCCCAGACAATGACTCTGCTTAGGCCTCCTTACACTTCACAGCCACACCCAGTGGTGGTTTGTCTTCCAAGTCCAGAAATTTCTAGATCATCTTCTGCACATTCCCAGTCCATCTCCCACTCTCAGCAGTCCACCTTCACCTTGGCTCTCTAAGGCAAACTGTCACTTTCCAACACAAAACCACACAACGCATAGGCCAATACACAACACAGAACTCTGTAACATGGCTGATAGGTAATTGGTCACCTGGACAACATCCAACATTGTTGATTGGAGTCTTGAATGTTTTGGCTGCCACTACAGGTATTTTTTTAAAGCACTACATCGAGTGTGTGCTTATGACTTCTTTGGTGTGCCAAGTACATCCAATCATTTTTGTGTCTTCTGGAATGAATCAAATTAGCTGATGTGGGATCAAGATCTGATAAAATATCTCCAACCAGAAATCTTAACTCTACTGGAAGCACAGAAAACTGCACATGTCGTAATTTGAAACAAAAAACCAAACTGTTGCAGGAACTTGCCATGTCAGGGAGTATCAGTGGAGACAGAAGGGTGATTGAAACGTTGACCATTCCTCTGCTTCTAAGGATGCTGCCTGACCCACTGAGTTCCTCCCACAGCTTTTTGTTTTGCACCTTAACTTTAAGGCTCTATTCATTGACGCTGCCTGATCTGCTGAATAATTTGAGCATTTTCTGTTTTTTTTAAATTTGAGAAGTTTGTTTTCCCATTTTATCATTTCAAGTCTCTCATTTACTTGTCCATTAATACATCTAATATTAACATATTGAGATTGCATTGGAAGAATAATCAAACAGTGTGAAATTATTGGAGTGTTTGCTTTTATGTGGCAGCTGTTCACAAATGTGTTGATGTAATAAATTGAAGTGGAAGACTTTGTTCCTCTGATTTTACAATAAATTTGAAGTGTTTTTATTATTTGCTGTGTTAAATATTTATACATTCTTTTAATTGGATTGAAAGTGAGATTTTAAAACAGCTTTTGAACCAAATATTAAGTAAGTTTTCTCACTTCTATGTGGTTATTGAGACTTCATCACTAATAATTCAATACAAGGCCTGTCCTTGTTTAAAATTAGTTACAAATATGCATTTGAATTGTTTGATAAATAAACATACACATTATCTAAAAGATTTCATTCTGAATTTGCAATTGTCAGCATACATGCAGGTTCCAATGTGTATACATTTCATTACCACTAGATGGTGCTGCATCACCATTTCATGACTAGAAAGCTAAGGTTAGTGAGATGAGACAAAGAAAAATTTTTTCTGAAATAATTCCGTTGAATTAATATATATTTTTATTACAATGAATACAATTTCCTTGATGACATAATTGGATGAGAGTGTTTAAATTTTCCTTCTAATTGTGATCAGAAGTGTAAGCAATTTTAAAATTTTTGATCATTTCTCTGGACCCATTCCAAATCTGAGCTTTCTGAAGCTATTTTAACCACAGAATTTTTGTTCTAGTTCTATGCAGGTTTCTTATTTCTCTACCTCCTTCCACAACCCCACTGCCATAAATCATGGCAGAGATAGGATAAAAATTCTATTTTGGTACTGAATTCTTGAGAGGAATTCGACATTGCTTATTCTATATTCCACACAGTGTTAGGAATTGAAATATTAGAACATTTCTTAAATGGCCAATATAGTGCATAATGTATGTTGATGTTATACATTTAATTTTCATCCTTGACATGAGCTTTGACATTTTAGAAACATTTCAAAAGTCAACTGAAGTTACTCTGATTACTAAGTTTCTCCATCTTCTCCAATCAAATTGACTTCTGCTCAAGGGCACTGACGTTAATGATCATGAAGTCCTTTGAGCACCTAGTGATGGAGCACATCAAAGTGCACCTTTTAGTGACATTAGACCTGTTCCAGTTTGCCTACTGTCCAAACTGATCCACAGATGGTATAATATCCTTCACCCTCTATTCCATCCTGACCTATCTAAAGAATTAAGCTTTATACGACAGCTTGGCATTTAACATAATTACATCTCATAGACTGGTAGATAAATTGACCTCGATGGAACTCAACACCCCTCCTTGTAATTGGATTCTGGGCTTTTTAAATTTTTTTTCACACTATGAACCACAATAATCAAAATACACACAAACATTTCCCTCTTGAATATACACAGTGTCATTTTCTCCCCTTTTCCCCCTCCCTTCCCTCCCTCCTTCCCACCCCCCTCCAAACCCATTAAATGTTCAACATATACAATACAATAAACCCATTAAACAATGTCATCACACAATGAAAATAAACAAGAAAATTGTCATCTACTTTTACACACTGGATCAGTTCATTTCGTCTTCTTCTCATTCTATCATTTTAGGGGGTGAAGGTCTGCGGTAGGCCCTCTCTGTTGTGTTCCATGTACGGTTCCCAAATTTGTTCAAATAATGTGACTTTATTTTTTAAATTTTGTTATTTTTTCCATTGGAATACATTTATTCATTTCTATGTACAATTGCTGTACTCTCAGGCTCTCTTCTGATTTCCAAGTTGACATACATTTTTTTGCTACAGCTAAGGCTATCATAATAAATGTTTTTTGCGCTTCATCCAGTTTGAGGCCAAATTCTTTACTTCTTATATTACTTAGAAGAAAGATCTCTGGATTTTTTGCTATGTTGCTTTTTGTGATTTTATTTAATACCTGATTTAGATCTTCCCAAAACTTTTTTCACTTTCTCACATGGCCAAATTGCATGTACTGTTGTTCCCGTTTTCTTCTTACAGCGAAAACATCTATCTGATAATGTTGGATCCCATTTATTTAACTTTTGGGGCGTGATATATAGCCTGTGTAACCTGTTATATTGTATCATGTGTAACCTCGTGTTTATTGTATTTCTCATAGTTCAGGAGCATAGCTTTTCCCATGTTTAGAACATTGGAAAGATTTGCCACTAACACTGATAGGAAGGGTAAATTGCATTAAAATGAATATCTTCCCAAGTATACAATACCTATTTCAATCATTACCAATTTCCTTAACAGGAAATTCTTATGGAAAATGGGGGAAACCAAGGATAGTGCTAGATAAATTAACAGAATGGTACAAACAAGGTGGTTTGCAGCTACCAAATTTTAAAAATTATTATAGAGCAGCACAATTAAGATATCTATCAGATTATCATCCAAATCGAGGCCAAGTTCTTTACTTCTTAAATTATTTAGAAGAAATATCTCTGGATTTTTTGTTATGTTATTTTGTTGTGATTTCCTTTAGAGAATGGGAGAGAAAAGGGATCAAAAGAATAGAAAATTGTTTTTTGGGAAATAATTTACAAGTACAAATATGGAATACAATGTTTGCATACCACCAACTGAAAACCTACTTAAAGGACAAATTGGGAAGCAGACTGAGATTACCAGAAGGAAGCAGCTTTGAATCTGATTACAGAAACAATGATAATTAAAAGATTTATAATAAACATGTACATAAAGGAGAAAGAGAACGATGAAATAAGCTGTAAACCCAAACAAAAGTGGGAAAAAGATCTAAACATAAAAGATAAAAGATTCTGGGCTTCTTGATGGAAAGATCACAGTCTGTCTGGGTTGACAGCTAAACTGCAAGCTCCATCACACTGAGCACTGGTGACCTTCCAGCTGTGTGCTCAGCGTGCGACTGTTCATGCTGCTGATTCATGACTTCACATCCCGAATCAGCTCCAACAGAATCAGCAAATTTGTGGATCATTCAACAGTAGTTGGCCTCAGTATCAATGAGTTGCCTTCCATAAAGGAGGTTGAAAGGCTTGTAAAATGGTTTGAGAATAACCTGCGTCTCAATATGCACAAAGGACATGATTGTGGACATCAGGAGGGTGAAGGTCAACCATTCTCCATTGCACATCAACAGTTCTGCCATGGAGAGAGTGGAGAGCACAATGTTCCTTGGTGTGCATAAAAGGGACAACCTATCATTAGTCAGGAAATGCTGACTTCAGCTCCTAATATCCCTCGCTACATGCCTGTCTCGCCGAAGTCTGTTGAGCCAAAGCCTTACCACTCTGACGATAACAGTTCCCTCAACGATGATGGGAGCTTGTCATCTATCCTATTGTTCCATGGAACTGAGCAATCTTTCCACATAATTTTCTAGTTTCTTTTAAAATTGGGTTTTTGCATCACTCGTCTAAAAGATATCTGATATAATTATAAATTTTAGTGTGCTACTTCAATGTTGTACATCAAGAGTTTATACTTAATTTCAAAACTGGCAAACTGGCTCATCAGAAAACCACATTTTAATATTTGTGATATTTCTATTTATTTTGAATCTCTAAATAAAAGAACTATTTCTTCAGCGTTTTAATTATTAGCTTTGAAAATATAGCACTCGTATTTTGTGTAATTCCTTCCTGCTGTAGCTTTAATTAGGAAGCAAAAAAAATGTTAATACAGCTGAACATTAATTAGTCAAATTTATGCTACAAAACAGAAAATTACTGTAAAATCCCCGGCATCCGCAATTCATGCAACCTACAAAAATGTAAATGTTTAAAATTGTGAAAATAAATGTTCTCCCAAGTAACACACAACCCCTTGGTGAAATGGGAGCAAACATTCACCCATTGGAGCTCCCCAGTTGTGCCCTGCCCGCAGCAGCTGTTTGAATGAGTTGTGTTAGAATAAAATGGATTCATCAAGATGAAGAGCTGGCCGATGCCGATCAGGTGACTCTCCCAAAGTGTGTCCCTATTCCTGCCTAGTAAGAGTCTTTATTTTTATTAGTACAGCATTATATTAGTAAGGATTTATTTGTAAACTTTAGGGAGGGTGGAGGTTAATTAGGATGGCAGCACGATTAGTGTAGCAGTTAGCACAGTACTGTTATAGCACCAGTGACCTATGTTCATTTAAATTTGACAAGAATTACCTGACTAAAATGAATTTTACATAATTAAGGACTGCAATGCAGATTTTTTTGGAGATTACATTTTGCACTGTCTTTTTTTTCTTTAAAACTATTTATTCTTAATGGAGGTATATTAGTTAGGCATGGTAAGAGTGTATCTCAGGCAACCGGAAAATTTGCATATCTGGCATCCACAATCCCTGTAGGTGCCAGATACTGTGGATTTTACTGTATGTTGAAAAAAATGAAGTTGAAAATAATTGTTTTTTTTTAAATGGTAGGGCTTCAACAATACAGTTGCAGAAGTACTGGCTGCAGAAACTGAATGCATATCCTAGGTTACATTCCAATTTGTTTTGAAATAGTGAATCAGTAATCCCAATGATTACTGTATCCAAAATTGCATACAGTGCCCTCCATAATGTTTGGAACAAAGACACTTCTTTCCTTTATTTGCTCCTGTGCTCCACAGTTTTAAATTTGTAAATCAAACAATTCACATGTAATTAAAGTGCACATTCCAGATTTTACTTAAGTTTATTTGCATACGTTTGGGGTTGACATTTCAGATTTTATTTAAGGTTATTTATATACATTTGGGATTGACAATGTAGAAATTACAGGACTTTTTACACATAGTCCCTTCCATTTCAGGGCAGCATAATGTTTGGGACATTTGGCTTCACAGGTACTGGTGATTACTCAGGCATATTTAATTACTTCATTGGTGCAGGTATAAGAGAGCCAGGCTTGCTTCTAAGCCTTATGATCACCTTTGGAGTCTGTAGTTGCCATTTTTCAATACGAGGACCAGAGTTGTGCCAATGAAAGTCAAAGAAGCTTTTAAGTGGCTGTAAAACAAGAATAAAACAATAAGAGATGTCACCCAAATCTGTATTTCTGATAAATGATGTTATTACAAATGAACAAATTGTTTGGATGCCTGTTGATATTTTTCTATTCCTTGATGAAAGGCTCAAGCCAGGAAGGTTGGTTATGTTTCTTTTTCTTTGTGATATAAAATATGCTTTTTGCCCTAATGCATTTCTCCAGTATTGTTTTTACTTTAGCCATAGTGCCCACAGACATTCATGTTTTACTTGAAGAACAAGCTAATGGCCTACAAATGGAATTGTTAATCAAACCTTTTAAGCCCTGTTTCAGGGATTTTCATTTTACTTTATTGTCCTTCCCTCAATTCCATATTTCATGGAAAAGTCAAGACCAGTTGATTGTCATCCGATTGTACAAGTACCACCCAATGAAAGAGCATTCTTCAGTCCTCGGTGCAAAACACGCAGACACACATACAGACAAACAATACATATGCAGGTCATGTATTTCATATACCTGTACACAAATACACAAGACACAAGAGAAACTTGTCCGTGAACTACTCTTTGCAGATGATGCCGCTTTAGTTGCCCATTCAGAGCCAGCTCTTCAGCGCTTGACGTCCTGCTTTGCGGAAACTGCCAAAATGTTTGGCCTGGAAGTCAGCCTGAAGAAAACTGAGGTCCTCCATCAGCCAGCTCCCCACCATGACTACCAGCCCCCCCACATCTCCATCGGGCACACAAAACTCAAAACGGTCAACCAGTTTACCTATTTCGGCTGCACCATTTCATCAGATGCAAGGATCGACAATGAGATAGACAACAGACTCGCCAAGGCAAATAGCGCCTTTGGAAGACTACACAAAAGAGTCTGGAAAAACAACCAACTGAAAAACCTCACAAAGATAAGCGTATACAGAGCCGTTGTCATACCCACACTCCTGTTCGGCTCCGAATCATGGGTCCTCTACCGGCACCACCTACGGCTCCTAGAACGCTTCCACCAGCGTTGTCTCCGCTCCATCCTCAACATCCATTGGAGCGCTTACACCCCTAACGTCGAAGTACTCGAGATGGCAGAGGTCGACAGCATCGAGTCCACGCTGCTGAAGATCCAGCTGCGCTGGATGGGTCACGTCTCCAGAATGGAGGACCGTCGCCTTCCCAAGATCGTATTATATGGTGAGCTCTCCACTGGCCACCGTGACAGAGGTGCACCAAAGAAAAGGTACAAGGACTGCCTAAAGAAATCTCTTGGTGCCTGCCACATTGACCACCGCCAGTGGGCTGATAACGCCTCAAACCGTGCATCTTGGCGCCTCACAGTTTGGCGGGCAGCAACCTCCTTTGAAGAAGACCGCAGAGCCCACCTCACTGACAAAAGGCAAAGGAGGAAAAACCCAACACCCAACCCCAACCAACCAATTTTCCCTTGCAACCGCTGCAATCGTGTCTGCCTGTCCCGCATCGGACTTGTCAGCCACAAACGAGCCTGCAGCTGACGTGGACTTTTTACCCCCTCCATAAATCTTCGTCTGCGAAGCCAAGCCAAAGAAGACACAAATAAATATCTCTGATGGGTAGTGTGAGCAGTTCCTTTGGTCATTCAGTTTCTCACTGCCCATGGGAAGCAGCTGTTCCTCAGCCTGATGGCTCTGATACTCCTGCATCTCTTTCCTGATGGGAGCAGCTGAAAGATGGGGTCCTCAATGATTTTGCGCACCCTCTTCAGATAACAATCCTCATCAATCACATTGATGTGGGGAAGTAAACTCCAGTGATCCTCTCTGCCACTCCTATGGTCCTGTGGATTGACCTCTGATCCATTACTCTGCAGCAACTATACCACATTGTGATGCAGTCAGCCAGGACACTCTCAATAGAGCTCCTATAGAAGGCTGACATAATTGTGGCTGGTACCCTTGTCTACTTCAGTCTTCTCAGGAAGTGAAGTCACTGTTGTGCCTTCCTGACAAGTGAGATTTTGTGTGTTCACGATAGGTCATTAGTTAAGTGAATTCCAAAGAACTTGGTGCTCTCCTCTGCAGAGATGTTGATGTATAGTGGAGGGTGGTCATTCCTGTTCTTCCTGAAGTCATCTCCTCCACCTTGTCCACGTTCAGACGCAGGTTGTTACGCTCACACCATTTCACGAGATTTTCCACCTCCTCTCTGTAGTGTGACTCATTGTTGATGATGAGGCCAAACACTGCTGTGTCATCTGTAAACTCATTGACACTTTTGGAGCTGGATCTGGCGATGCAGTCATGGATCAGTTGCGTGAACAGGAACGGGCTGAGCACACAACCCTGAGGTGCACCAGTACTCAATGTGATGGTGCTTGGTGTTCTGCTACCAACCTGGACAGACTGTTCTTTTTGTTAGGAAGTCCTGGATCCATTTTCAGAGAGGGGTGTTGAGCGAGGACAGGTACTCCGCTAGCCTCTAAGGAATTATCGTATTAAACGCCTCATTTTAATGTAAAATAAAATCTGTTTTAATTATTAATGTTCACTGGCAACTTTACCATGGAAACGTACTTGACCGCAGATTCTGAAATACAAAGTTTGGCTGGATGAAGTCTTGATGGAGAGGTTCAACTTGTGATGTTGACACAACTTCCACACCTCACAACCTGTTTTTCACCAACTTTATTAAAGTCCTGAACATGAGTTAACTCAGCTTAAAAACAATTGATTGTTCAAATTGAACTTCAAAATATTTGAGTGTCTGCAGATTTCCTAAGATTGATATTAAAACCTAACAAATCACTAAAAACACTACCAAATGATAAACTGGATTTCCATTAGAATGAATAGTTCTCCAGAGATATTTTGTGGGACCTAAATAATTCGATAGTACAAAGGAGGAAGTGAGGGAGAAGGGAAGAAAATGCATTTCTAAGCATGAGATTGTGTAAAGATGTGAACAGCCAATTTACAATTGTGTAAATTGTATTTGATGAACTGACCTTGATTGTATAAATTGAGTAACTCATTTTAAAGTTATTAATCAGCATATAATTGATGTAATTATTCTAATAAATGTGGTAGAAGGCGATCTGAAAGTTAATGATAGTAAAGTAGCAGGACAGTCTAAGGCAAATGTTAATTGTACTCCCCGTTAATTGAATAAATAATAAACTGACGTCTATAGAATTAATTAAGGCATACTTAATCAAAATTTTATTTGCATTATTGAATACAGTATAAATCAACATTCATTTTCCATTTGTTTTTCAATGGTCCTAATTTCTTCAAAGCATATTATTTAGTGAAATGCGTTCACATCCAGAGTTACAAACAAAGTGAACAAAATAAAAATTAGTTGGTGTATTAATTTATTTATTAGTGATATTGAATTAGAAATAATAATGTGTAGTGATTTACTTCAAGTCAAATAATATGGAAATATATTGATCGTGTTTCGTGAAGTCAGAAGGTTTTTATGTTTAATTTCACAGTTCATTTACAATAATTACATGTACATCTTTAGAAAAAAATAATATTTGGGAAGTATTCTGCTCTTTCAGCAGAAAGTCCCCAAAAATGACAATTAAAAAAAAAAATTGTTTTCCTTGACATTTTATTTCTTTCTCAGTGCAAAATTGGTTCAGAAGTAACTCTTCGTGTCGGAGGTGATTTCTTCTTTGATCCTCGACCTTCTGATTCTCCGGTGGATCTATTGTTAGTTGCAGGTGGCGTGGGCATTAATCCCTTGTATTCTATACTCTTGCACGTTGTTGATCTCCACAAATTCCAAGAAACTGAGCATTGTAAATATAAACCAGGATCGGTACAATTGTACTTCAGTGCTAAGAACACAGAAGAACTTCTTTTTAAGGTTAATTTTTTCTTATATTTTCATAATCTTTGTGAATCTGCAGCTGTGTAATCTGGGTTCTATGGCTTGTAAATTTACCACAGACAATGGAGTAGTCTTTATTTACAATGTTTAATGCAGTATAGCAGTGTATTAAATTTGTGGCTTAATTAAACTTGCCTGTTTGTGAACTAGAAGAGTAATCATGCCAGTGGAATTTATAAGCCTCGACCGATGTTTAGCTCACTGAACTCGTCACATTAAAAGCAATGATGCCCCCAACTCAATTGTTGCAATTTAAAAAAAAATCCTTTGTTCATTGTCGTTGGTTGTTTGTGGTATTTTCTGGTCCTTTATTTGTTTAGCTCCTATTTTATTCAAATGTTACTACCCTGACAATGTACCTTTTTGTGAGTATTTAGTATTTTAGGTCAAAATATGAAGAGTTAATTCCACATTTCTATTCACTGCTCAAGAAATTTGGTACAATAATAAACTTTAGACTTTGCTTTTATCGACAACATTTCAATAACAGCACTGATTAAGAAAATAAGAGCAAAATGGTATTAGTTATTGCTACTTTAGTGCATTTGACATGTACTTAACCAGGCCAAGAAATGTGTGTGAATTAAACATCTCAAAATCAAATGAGTTAAAGTCTAAATCCAGAGTAAAGCCTGCAGTACTGTTTTTTTTAAAAATTGATTTCTAATGATAAAAAAACTTGAATGTTATATTGAAGTTAAACCTGGCTAGAAAATGTATTTAAGGAGATGCTTTGAGGAGGAAGAATGCACCAAAACCGAGAACTGTGTTAAGCTATATAAAATTGAGCACAGCAATATTAGGAAACTGGAGTAAAGTCCAAAATCAGATCAATCTAAGGTAGGATGTACTGACGTTGGAGAGGGTCCAGAGGAGGTCCTCTGAACAGGTTAACCCATGAGGAGAGTTTGATGTCTGGGCCTGACTCTCTGGAATTTAGGAGGAGGAGGGAGGATCTTTTTGAAACATAACACATAACGAAAGGGCTGGATAGATGTGGAGGAGATGCTTCCAGTAGTAAAGAGCGTAGGACCAGAGGACACAGAATAAAAGGGCAGCCTTTTAGAGCAGAGATGAGGAGAACTTTCTTCAGCAGAGGGTAGTGAGTCTGAAGTTTGTTGCTACAATTGGCTGTGGAGGCCAAGTGTTTTGGTATGTTAAAACAGAAATTGATGAGTTCTTGATTAGTACAGGTATCAAAGGTTATGGGGAGGCAAGAAAATGGGATTGAGAAGAAAAATGTTAGCCATGATTCCATTGGCAGAGCAGACTTGATAGGCCAAATGGCATAATTCTGGTCCTACCCCTAGAAGACTTTCCACTCCATGCTTATCTCTGTCTTTAAAAATGTTTATACGCTGTTTCCACCAGCTTTTGAGGATGAATTCCAAAGATCTAAAACCTCCTGAAAGGATCTTGCCCCATCACTGACTTAACCTAGTTCTAAATTCTCCCAAGAAAAAAGAAATAACTTCTCCACACTCACCTTATCACAGTTCCTCAGGATCTTGAGCAACCAAACTGCTGAAGGAATTCAGTGGGTCAAATGGAATTGTGGAGGGAAAGAGAATAGTCAAGAGTGTAAAAGGGAGATAGCCAGGCAGGTTGAGGCAGGAATTGGCAAGACATGGGTGCATCTGGTGAAGAGGAGTTGATGGAGCCAGGTGGTGGAAGAAGAAGAGAAATATCAATGTGATGTGGAATCATCAATAGGCTGCAGATTGTGCAATATGGAATCTTGTAAAGGTAGGTGATGAGTGGAACCAGATGGAAACAGTAGGGATGGGGGTGGCGGGGGGGAACCAGTGGAAAGTGGATGATGGGCATATGGAGCCAGATATTAGAGGTAGTGAGGGTTGGAAAGAAGAGTGTTTGTAAGAGGAGCATCTTGGGTGGATCAGAAAGAGAGTCAGACAAGAGCGAAGTAGGGGGGGGGGGGGGGGGGTGGTGTCAAGTAACCTAAAATTGGAAAATTCAACATTCATGTTGTTGAATTGTAAACTCTCAGGCTGCTCCTTTGGTTTGTGTTTGAGTTTAGCCTTGTCCTGACAGAGGTGTCTGAGAACAGACAGATTTGTGGTAGGGGATAGGGTTGCTATTTATCTTGCTTACGTCACTCACAATTTTATAAACCTCCTATGCTCCAGACGTAAAGTTCCAGCCTATTCTCCCTCTCCTTTATAATTTAAGTTTAACATTCTTGAGATTCTTTTCTACACTCTTTCTAGTTGAATGATGCATTTCCTTTAGCTGGGTGACTAAAATGGCACACAATGCTCTAATAGTAATCTCACCAAGACCTTGTACAGTTGTAACATGATGTCCTTGCTCCTATACTCAATACCCTGACAGATGAAGGCAAGTGTGCCAAACACCTTCTTCACCATTATCTACCTACATTGCTATTTTCATAAAACTATGTACTTGTCCCCAAAGTCAACAGTCCTCCCTAGTGCACTACCATTCAGTTTGTAAGTCCTGCTTTACTTTAATGGTTTAACCTACCAAAGTGTAATGCCTTGCAATTGTCAGTTAAATTCTATTACTCATTGCTTGGCCCACTTCTCCTGTTGTAATCTTGAATGATCTTCATGTCTATGATACCACCAATTTCCATGTCACGTGGTAACCTCATTGCTATACAAGTCATTAATATCGATGTCAACAGTGAACCTAACACCGACTGCTGATGCACACCACTGATCACAGCCTCCACAACCAATTTGATAACAACTCTCCACATCCATCAACCCAATTCTGCGTACAAGCTGGATGGCATGCAATGTGACCTCCCAGAGAAGCATGCCATGTGGGATTTTGTCAAAATCCTTGCTAAAAGCTCTCATAGATAATTCACTTAGCCTGGTCTCATCTTCAAACAAAACTCAATCAAATTCATGAGACACGATTTCTCACTCATAGCGCTATATTGACAGTTCTTGATTTTACAAATGCTGGTAGATCCTGTCTCTCATAACTTCCTCCAGTAATTTGCCCACGACTGACATTAAGCTCACTGGCCTGCAGTTTCCTGACTTGACTAACAGCCGTTTGTTAAAGGCACAATGTTAGCCATCCTCCAGTCTTCTAGCACTTCACCTATGTTTAGCAATAATGCAAATATCTGTCAAGACTCCTGCAATTTCTTTCCTAGCTTCTCATGATGCCCTAGGATACATTTGATCAGGCCCTGGGAATTTATCTACCTTTTTAGATGTGCAAAGAGCACCTCCCCTTCTTTAACTTGGACTCTTCACATTTACTCATTCTCACAGCAAATACAAATGAGGAAAACTTTTTTCGAACCTCACCCATTCTGTTGCTCTAAATTTTCTTTATTGATTTTATGAAGTACACTTTGCATTTAAATTGACCCAGGGAGGTCCTTTTGTTTTTTTTTATTTTTCCCTTTTATCTGATTAATTAGCTTTTCTGGACACAAATTTCTCATTTCTACAGCAAGGTTTTTTAATCATTTATGCAACTAATGTTATGCACAACTTGTCTTCCAGAGAAACATCATACATCTAGCAAAAGAGTTTTCTGGAAAAATCAGCTGTCATTTTCATGTGACACAGCAAGCTTTGGAAATTCCTGGAGAAATACTGCCTTATGTAACTGGTAAGCCTCATAAAGATTGGGTCTTGTTAAATTTAATTTATAATTGGTTTTAACACTATTGCTGATTTCCATTCAGTTCAGAAAACAATAACTGTTTCCAAGCGATAACCTCCACCTTCAAATAGAAATGAAATATATGAATGGTTTGAAACATAAACAAAAAAAGGAAAAATGAGGAAAGGGAGCCATTATTCATTCTATTAAATCTATACATTTTTAACAGTCTCCTGCTAATTTGAGCAGAAATGAGTTTTATACATTTGAGTTGAAGGGAGGAGCTTGGTTTTGGGATGTGGGTATGAAGCATGGGATAGGTAATGAGGAAATGGAGGTCTTTTTGTCACTCTTGGCTTAATATTTTACTTATTTCTGGGTTTAAATGCTCCTCCAGGATTTCAGCATATAACTGAGACAAATTTTGCTGTATTCTGAGGGCATACTGCTGTGTTAAAAGCAATACCACATAAAAGTTGACCCCTTTAGTTTTGGCCCCGGCCTCCTATCCAGCGGAGTTCCTGACACCTCAGCCGCGAACCCTCCCCTCAGCCACCTGCCCATCCAAGCTCCTGACGCCCCAACTTTGGATTTTCAACCTGGTCCTGGCTGTCTGCCCACCCGAGCTCCCAATGCCTCGAACAACGTAGGTACATACCACGATCGAAAGTAGTATGTGTGTAATAGTCGACCTAAATTTACTCTAAAAATTCGTCCACAAAATTTGACTATTACACACGTATATATAGTATTGGCTTGTTGAAGAAAAATTCTGATGATGCATAGAATCTCATGATACTTCTGATTAGAAGTGGGAGTTGTTCCTGATGTATGTAAACACCATAAATGTATTTTTTATCTCGTCATTGTGTTTAGAACCAATATTGCCTGCAAATTGTCACATTAAAATTGTATATTTAATTAAAATATTTAATTGGGTGTACTATCATTTTAGATATTCCAGGGTTGTGAATTTTGCAGTAGGAATGTATTTTGCATTGAGCTTTTAATTTATAAATGCTGTTCTCCACCTTTATCATGTGTTAATGACCACAGCCAAAATGAGTTCTAGTACATTTGTTTGTAAGAGAAAATGTGGTTCAGAATATAGTTCTTTTGTAATTTTAATGTTCATTTTTATTTTAGTTGGAAGAATATCTGAAGATGATCTGGCACACGTGGGAAAGGATAATCTCTGCTATATTTGTGGTCCACCTCCAATGATAGAGTCTGTTTCTCAACAGCTGGAAAAGCTTGGTGTTCCTAAAGAAAGTCTAATTTTTGAGAAGTGGTGGTAGTGAGAATTTAAAAAGGCACAAATGGTCTTATTCCAGCAATCTGGCAGCATTTTGTTACTTTGATACTCCACATTTCTTCTCAGGTAGCATGTTCTTGGGATTTATTCCATGAAATCCTAACGTACTACATTCAAGTTTATTTTTCATTCTTTTCAGAACCAACTGTGGAAAAACAATAATTTTATTTCTGCATTGCTTTGGCAGGCTGTTGAAACTTAAACTGCCACCATTAACTTCATATCAATGCATTTTCTTTTGTGGACAACATTATTGTCAAGGAGTGAAACACAAAAGTCAGCAGATTCCATTCTAACCCAGAAATGTAAAATAGCGCGAGTTACATTGGATGATGTTATTCAGGTTGCACATCATGAATAATTCCAGCAAAATAACAGTGTCCAGCAATTCTTTTGTATGAATGCTTTTTAATATTGAATGATAAATGTATATAAAGTCATAAAAGATTTACAACACAGAGAGATAGCATTCAGCCTATCATGTGTGTGCTCTGGAAAAAGTTACTAAGTCTAGTTTTGCCTTACAATTACATAGAAATTTGCAATTTTAGTTACAAAACCAATATTTTCACATTTCTTTAAATTCCAACATTAATTTTGCAATGATGATTAAATATGGTTTTATTCTGAGTATGAATTAGTTGTGTGAGGTATTACTTTTTTTTAAGTAAAATAATAATAGCAGCTAGTGTCTCATCAGATTGCACCAGCATAATTCAGTAGCTGAAGCTGTGATTCATGCTTTTCAAACTTCCTTTGATACAGTCACTGGTACAAATATCTTGCACGGTCTTTTAAATAGACCAATATGATTTGCATCTTGGATGTATCTGCACAATTATTGTACAAGAAACAGTATAATATTTAAGTTATTTTATTAATTGTATTTGCCATTCAATGTTATTTCCCTTTGAATGTGATATATACATTAAAAATACTGACAGTTTCTGTGATCATCGACAACTGCAAGGTCAAAAGGGGTAGATCTTTGGCAAAATTAAAATCATATCCTGTGCCTCTTATCAGCTATAATAAATAATTTAGGCTGACTTATTTTTTGACTTTGTTTTTCATTCATTTCACTCGATGCATAATGAATATGAAGCTGATCCAGAAAGGAAAATCCAGTAAAGACGTCCTTTTAGCTATTCCTTCATCAGGGTATGAAAAAAATGTAGCCAGGCACCTACATTTGTTGCCCATGTTGTTCGAGTGCATACCCACACTTTTTCCATACCTTGATGAAGGGCTCAAGCCCAAAACGTTTGTTATGTATTTTTTTGGGTAATTTTTTATTTATTGCACTATGAACCATATCAACAACAATATATACAAATGTTCTTCATTAAATATAAACAGTGACATTTTTAAAAAGATTTGTTATGTATCTTTATCGTTGCAATATAAAGTACACTTTTTGACCAGGTGAGTTTCTCAATATAAAGTACACTTTTTGACCAGGTGAGTTTCTCAATATAAAGTACACTTTTTGACCAGGTGAGTTTCTCAATATAAAGTACACTTTTTGACCAGGTGAGTTTCTCAATATAAAGTACACTTTTTGACCAGGTGAGTTTCTCCAACATTGTTTTTATTTATTGTCATGAGCATGTGTCACAAAATTTATTATTTTTCCAGCAACGTGGCTGAAGCAAAATTTCTGTAAATTAGATTTTTTTAAAATAAATTGGTCCAAAAGAAGAAAAAGTGAGGTGGTGTCTGTGGTTCGTTGTCCATTCAGAAATCTGATGGCAGAAGGGAAGAAGCTGTTTCTGTATCATTGGGTGTTCATCTTCAGGCTCCAATATCTCCTTCCTGATGAAAGCAGTGAGAAGAGGCAAGGCCTGGGTGATGAGGGTTGTTGATGCTAGAAGCTGATTTCTTGAGACACCACCTCTTGTAGATGTCTTTAATGGAGTGAAGGCTGTGTTCACAACTCTCTGTAGTCTTATCCTGTCCTCTGCAATTGCACCTCCATGCCAGACAGTGATGGAAACGGTCAGTATGCTCTCCACAGTACACTTGTAGAAATTTGCAAGAGTCATTGGTGACATACCAAACTCCTAACATATAGCCACTGGTGAGCCTTGTTTGTGATAATATTGGCACGGAGGCCCCAGGATAGATCTTCAGAGATGTTGATACCCAGGAATTTGCATAACCCTGTGTTCTCCTGATTTCTCCCTCCTGAAGTCCTTAGTTTACTGACATTGAGTACAGGGTTGTTGATGTGGCACCACTCAATCAGCTGATTTATCTCGCTCCTGTATACTTCCTTGATGTCACCTGTGATTCTGCTGACAACCGTGGTGTCACTGCCAAATTTTTTAATGCATTTGAATTGAGCCTAGCCACACAGTCGTAGGTGTAGAGCAATGAGTAAGCACTCATCCTGAGGTGTGTCTGTTGATTGTCAGTGAGGAAGAGATATTGTTTCTGATTCATGCTGGCTTGTCTTCTGATGAGGAAGTCAGTCAAGGATCCTATAAATGAATGACATTAAAAGACATGTACAAGATGATAAATATTAAGTTGTCCTAGGGCAAAAATATGGCTCACAATAGTGCAGTCATTCATGATTAGTATACTAAAGGGAGATACAAGGATCTGATAGCTGATGGAAATAAACTGTTCTTGAACCCATAGGTGTTGGTTTTCAGGTTTCTGTACTTTCTGCCAAAGGTAACAGTGAGAAGAGGTTGTTGCTAGAGTGGTAAGGGTCCCTTATGATGTTGGCTGCCTTCTTGAAGTCGTGTCTCACATAGTTGCAACATATGAGTTGTTCGAGCCTATGATGGACCTGGCTATATTTGCAGCCTTCTAAACTCCTGGGTCCTTGTATTATCAAGCCATTGTTCCTCTACCTCCTTCCAAAAATCAACAATCACTTCCTTGGTGATATTAAGAGCAAATTGTTTTTCTGGCACCACCCAACCAGATGCTTGATGTCCAACCTGCATTCTAGCTCATTTCCAGTTCCAACAACAATGGTGTCATCAGTGAGTTGCAACTGAACTTGGCTACACAATCATGGGTGTAGAAGGATCAGAGTAGGGGACTAAGCACACAGCCTTTCGATCAGCCTAGTGGTGATGTTGCTGATCTGAATTGACTAGAGTCTGCTGATCTGGAAGTACAGGATCCAGTTGCAGAAGAATGAATCCTTTAGCTTGGTCATAAATATTGCTCACCTGATGGTGTTGAACACCGCATTCTCGTCAGTGGCTTGATGTCCAGTTGATCTAACAGAGAACCAGTATGATGGCATCTGCTGTTGACCTTTTGTGACAATAAGCAAATTGGAGTGAGTCCAGGTCCTGATGTAGAAGTTGTTTCTTCACATAACCAACCTCACAAAGCACTTCATCGTAGTAGAAGTCTGGCATGGGTCAATAGTTGTTGAAGCAGGTCACCTTGCTCCTCTTGGATACCAGAATGATGGATGCTCTTTTGAAATAAGTGGAAATTTCTAACTAATATAGTGAGAAGTTGAAAATGTCTGCAAAAACTCCAGCTAGTTTGTTTCCACAGGTTTTAAGGATGCAGCCAGATACACTGTCTGGACTGAACTCTTTCTGAGGATTTTCCCTACTGAAAATTCTGTTCACATCAGCCTCTAAGACTGGAAGCCCGGAGTCAGCAGGGACTGCGGGATTTCGCAAAGGTTTTTAATACTTTTCTCTTTTGATGTGAAGGCATTAAGATTGTCTGCAAGAGATGCACTACAATTGGTGACATTGCCTTGTTTGCCCTTCAAGGATGTAATGGTGTGCACGCCCTGTCACAGCTGTCAAATGTTTGAGACACCAGCTTGGTCTGTAATTGTCTCTGACCATTTACAGTAATATCTACATTCTCATAAATGTCCTCCAGATTCTACCACTCCCTTCACACTAGGCCAATATACTTTGGTCTGTTAACCTGCCGATTTGCGCAATTGGGATGTGGGAAGAAACTGAAGTACCTGGATGAAACTCATTTGGTAACAGGGTGAATATGCCAACTCCACAAAGCACAAGAGATGAGGTTGAACCCATGTCTCTGGCACCATATAAGGTAGCAGCTCAACTAGCTGCACTACCATGCCACTGATCTAGGTGTCACTGCAAAGCCAGCATTTGTTATGAAAGCTCAGCAGTCCTTTCAGTGAAGTTACTCAGTGCTATTGGTTGGTGAGTTCCAGGAATTGACCTCAGCTTCTGGAGAACCATTTCCTAATTTAAAAATAGGAAGCTGTCTGATAATGTATGCAAGTAAAACTTTCAGGTTGTTATAAAATAATTTTCCTGCAAAGTGTGCTGTAACATTCTATCCTTGAAATACAAGTTGTATTATTGAAATACAAGCTGCAGGAGATGTGAGAGGAAGAAAACATGGGTATGCATTAAAGCCCTCTTCCAAATACTTCTGCAATTTGACTTGTTTCTTTCCCCCTTAACTGCACTGTTGTTGGGGGAAGTCACGTGATGGAGTAGTGGCCGGACGGTGAACTCCAGCCCTCTCCAGAAAAGTTGAAAAAAATAAAGGAAAGCACAAAGGCACAAAAATAAAAATTAAAGTAAAGTGAATATAAAGATGGAAAGAAGATGGTGACGAAAAAAGAAAAGTCGAAACCAACGGTAAGAAGAGAGGAAGAGAAGACAACGGAAGAAGAAGGCCTTACCTGTTCAAAGAGGCCCGCGGTGGAGAGAGAAGCCCACTCCCTCAGGTCGGTAGAAAGTGGACTACAAAAATGGCTCGCTGAGCCGAGTAAAAGTGCGCAACTGCGCATGCAAAAAAACACACCGACGGGAGGGGCGACCAGCTGGGGAGTCGATCTCCACAGCCGGCAATGACAGCTACAGAATAGCAGCAGCAAGAGGAGAACATAGAAGACAACGAAAACAGAAAGAAGAGAAGAAAAAGAAAACAAAGAAACAACAGATGGCCAACCCAGAGGAAGAGGAAGAGTACAGTGAAATGGAGGAAGAAGGGAAAGGCAAGACAATGGATATATTTTCTCTTATTAAAGAATACATGGATTCATTTAAAGAATGGCAAGCACAAGAATTTAGTGATTTAAGAAGAAGAATAAACAGTACAGAAGAGAAAGTGAGTAAAATAGATATGACCATAACAGAAACAGGAAAAAGAATGGACAAGGTGGAAGAACGAGAAGCAGCAGTAGAAATGGAGGTAGAGGACTTAAAAAATAAATTAGAGGAATCTAATAAAAAAGTTAAAGAGACACAAGAGCTGTTAGCTCAGAAAATAGATATAATGGAAAATTATAACAGAAGAAATAACATAAAGATAGTGGGCCTTAAGGAAGATGAAGAAGGCAAGAATATGAGAGAGTTTATAAAAGATTGGATCCCCAGGATCTTAGCATGTCCAGAACTACAGCAAGAAATGGAAATAGAAAGGGCACATAGAGCATTAGCCTTTAAACCACAACCACAACAAAAGCCAAGATCCATTTTAGTAAAATTCCTAAGATATACTACAAGAGAAAAGGTACTGGAGAAAACAATGGAGAAAGTAAGAGAGGACAACAAGCCACTGGAGTACAAAGGGCAAAATTTTTTTATTTATCCAGATATAAGTTTTGAACTCCTGAAGAAGAGAAAGGAGTTCAATACAGCAAAGGCGATTTTATGGAAGAAAGGGTATAAATTTATACTAAAGCATCCAGCGGTATTGAAAATATTTATTCCAGGACAGCAAAACAGACTATTCTCGGATCCTGAGGAAGCACGAAAATTTACAGAACAATTACAAAATAGACTGAGAGATGAAGATGTGTAATGAGAGTACAAAAGACTGCGAACTAAAAAGACGTGTGTATAGGACTATATATATATATAATGCATATATTACATAAGTGTATGTGCATTTAAAAGAAAATATATAGTGTATAGAGAAGAATTATTGAGGGGAAAAAAGGGGAAGAGAGGAGTAAAGAGGGAATTTAGAGAGTGACCTTTGTTGTATATAAAAATTGAAATCTTCTGGGGGGGCTGGGTAGGGAGAAATTACGGTCACTGCAAAATCAGTTGACGCGAGTGAATTCGCAAATCCAAATGGAGAGGGGAGATGTGGTTGCCCGACAAGGGATAATGGGCAACTCAGGAAGGGGAGGGGACAATGGGGTTAAAGAAATATTAGGTAGGAGAATAAGGGGAATGTTTGATGTGTTAAAAATGTTGTCTTATAAACTGTTCAAAGAAAGAAAGCAGAAATGGATGAGAAGGAAAGGTGATGATGAGGAAACGGAAGGGAAAGATAAACAAAGTATAAAATGGCTACATTAAACTATATGACCTTAAATATTAATGGAATACATAACCAAATCAAAAGGAAGAAACTGCTAAATTTACTGAAAAAAGAAAAAATTGATATTGCATTTGTGCAAGAAACACACTTAACTGAAGTGGAGCACAAGAAATTAAAGAGAGATTGGATAGGACATGTAACGGCAATGTCATATAACTCAAAAGCTAGAGGAGTGACTATATTAATCAGTAAAAATGTACCAATTAAAATAGAAGAGGAAATAATAGATCCAGCAGGAAGATATGTAATGATAAAATGTCAGATATATTCGGAGTTTTGGAATTTACTTAATATATATTCGCCTAATGAAGAAGATCAAAAATTTATGCAGGATATTTTTCTGAAGATAGCAGATACGCAAGGGAATATATTAATAGGAGGGGATTTCAATCTCAATTTAGATTCAAACATAGATAAAACCGGGAAAAAAATTAACAAAGAATAAAGTAACCAAATTTATAATTAAATCGATGCAAGAAATGCAACTTTTGGATATATGGAGGAAACAACACCCAAAGGAAAAGGAATATTCATATTATTCGGATAGACATAAAACATATTCAAGAATAGATTTATTCCTGTTATCAGCTTGTATACAAGATAGAGTTAGGAAAACAGAATATAAAGCTAGAATATTATCGGACCATTCACCCTTGATATTGACAATAGAGTTAGAGGATATCCCTCCAAAAATGTATAGATGGAGATTAAACCCCATGCTACTTAAAAGACAGGATTTTAGAGAATTCATAGAAAGACAAATTAAAATGTATTTTGAAATAAATACGGAATCAGTGAAGGATAAGTTTATATTATGGGATGCAATGAAAGCGTTCATCAGAGGGCAAATAATAAATTACATAACTAAGATGAAGAAGGATTACAATCAGGAAACAGAACAGCTGGAAAAGGAAATAGCAGATATAGAGAAAGAATTAGCAAGGAAGGAAGACACTACTAAAAGAAGGGAATTGGTAGATAAAAAAATAATATATGAAACATTTCAAACATATAAGGTAGAGAAAAATATGAAGACAAAGCAGAACTATTATGAACAAGGAGAAAAAACGCACAAAATTCTAGCGTGGCAGCTTAAGACAGAACAAACTAAAAGAATGGTATTGGCATCAAGGAAAAAAGACAAACAGATCACATATAATCCAACGGAAATTAATGAAAATTTCAGAGAATTCTACGAACAATTATACCAAACTGAAAACGAAGGGAAAGAAGGCAAAATAGATGAATTCTTAACTAAAATTGAACTACTGAAATTACAAACAGAGGAACAAAATAAATTAATAGAACCATTGGAAATGGTAGAAATACAAGAGACAATAAAAAATCTGCCGAATAATAAAACACCAGGAGAGGATGGTCTCCCAATAGAATTCTATAAAACATTTAAAGATTTATTAATTCCTCCCCTCCTGGAAGTAATCAACCAGATTGATAAAACACAAAGCTTACCAGATTCATGCAAAACAGCAATAATTACAGTAATACCAAAGGCAGGGAAAGATCCACTTGCACCAGCATCATATCGACCAATATCTCTACTTAACACAGATTACAAGATAATAGCTAAATTATTAGCAAACAGATTAGCTGACTATGTACCAAAAATAGTAAGTCTAGACCAAACTGGATTCATAAAAAAAAGACGAACAACAGATAATATTTTTAAGTTTATTAACTTAATTCATGCATAGAAGGAAATAAAACTCCAACAGTAGCGGTTGCTTTAGACGCAGAGAAGGCCTTCGACAGAGTAGAATGGAATTATTTATTCAAGGTACTACAAAAATTTAGTTTACCAGAGAAATATATTAATTGGATTAAAGCATTATATAAGGGGCCATTGGCAAGAGTGACAGTAAATGGATATGTATCAAAACATTTTAACTTAAGCAGATCAACAAGACAGGGATGCCCACTATCGCCCTTATTGTTCGCGTTAGCCATAGAACCACTTGCAGAACTGATAAGAACAGAAAATAAAATAAAAGGGATAAAAATAAAAGGCAAGGAATACAAAATCAGTTTATTTGCAGATGATGTTATAGTATACCTAACGGAACCAGAAACATCAATAAAAGAATTACATAAGAAATTGAAGGAGTATGGAGAAGTGTCGGGATACAAGATTAATGCAAATAAAAGTGAAGCAATGCCAATGAATAATGCGGATTTCTCAAAATTCAAGAAAGAATCACCGTTTAGATGGCAAATGCAAACAATACGATACCTAGGTATACAAATAAATAAAAACCTCAACCATCTATATAAACTTAATTATTATCCACTAATGAAAAAAATACAGGAAGATTTAGAGCATTGGAAAGACTTACCATTAACACTAATAGGAAGGATAAACTGTATTAAAATGAACATTTTTCCAAGGATACAATACCTATTTCAGGCACTGCCAATACACTTGACAGAAAAATTCTTTAAGGAGTTAAAGAAAATAATAAGGAAATTTTTATGGAAAGGGGGGAAACCGAGGATAGCACTAGATAAATTAACAGAATGGTATAGACAAGGAGGCTTACAACTGCCAAATTTTAAAAATTATTATAGAGCCGCACAATTAAGATATCTATCAGATTTTTACCAAACAAAAGAAAAGCAAGATTGGACTAGATTAGAGCTAGACAAAATAGGGGAGAAGATACCTGAACATATATTATATAAATGGGATGAAAAATTGGTAAAACATAGGAATTCTCCAGTATTGCACCATTTGCTTAATATTTGGAAGAAGATTCATGTAGAAAGAAATAAAACAAACTACCAATTATCAAAACTAATACTGACGCAAAATCAGCTCATCCCTTTTATGGTAGATAACCTGTCTTTTAGAGAATGGGAGAAAAAAGGGATTAAAAGAATAGAAAATTGTTTTTCAGGGAATAAATTATTATCCTTTGAACAAATGAAGGATAAATATAATATAACTCAAGATACTGTGCTGGCATATTACCAATTGAAATCCTATTTAAAGGATAAATTGGGAAGTAGTCTGAAGTTACCAGAAGGAAGCAATTTTGAATATCTGATTACAGACACAATGATAATTAAAAATTTTATAACAAACATGTATATCAAATTACAAGAAAAGGAGAATGAGGAAATAAATGATAAAACTAAACAAAAGTGGGATCAAGATCTAAACAGAAAGATAAAAAATGAAACATGGGAGAGGTTATGTTTAGGAACTATGAGAAATACAATAAATACGAGATTACGTATGATACAATATAATTGGATACATAGGTTATATATCACTCCTCAAAAGTTAAATAAATGGGATCCAACAGTATCTGACAGATGTTTTTGTTGTAAAAAAGAAATAGGAACAACAATTCATGCAATCTGGACTTGTGAAAAGGTGAAAAAATTTTGGGAAGATCTAAACCAGATATTAAATGAAATTACAGAAAGCAATATACCAAAAAACCCAGAGATCTACCTCCTAAGTAACATAAAAAATAAAGAATTTGGACTTGATTTGGAGGGTGTACAAAAAAGATTTGTTAAGATAGCCATAGCTGTAGCAAAAAAATGTATTATGTCAAACTGGAAATTAGAAGATAATTTGAAAATACAGCAATGGTATATAGAAATGAATAAATGTATTCCTTTAGAAAAAATAACATATAGTTTAAGAAATAATATAACATTATTTGAACAAACATGGGAGCCGTACATGGAATATAATAGAGAAAACGTACCGGGACATCTATCACCTAAAATGACAAAAGGAAAAGAGAATGGAAAGAATTGACTCAGTGGAAGTTTTTGTTCGTTAATGTTGAGTGACAACATTGATGGGTTTGATGTATCTTGGACTCAGAGTTTTGAATGGGTGGGGGGGAGGGGAGGAGGGAGGGGGGGGAGAAAACGACACTGTATATATTTGAAAGGAGAAATGTGTATATCTTGAATAATGTGATCTATAGTGTGAAAAATAAAAAAAATTAAAAAAACTGCACTGTTGTTTCTTTCCCCCTTAACTGTACTGTTGCAAAAAAGCTACATTTGTGCTTAATCAAAATTTAATTCTTTGTCTATCCTTCAATTCAGGAAGATGTTTGCTATCATGCTGCTACTGATTAATTTAACTGAGTTAATCCCGGTTACAAATTTCAACATAGAAGCAAAATACAACCAGGTGAGTAGGAAAAGATAAGAATTTCTACTACCTTTTCACGAGTGAAAAGTCATCATTTATAAATTTTGCTTGGTTCCAATATTGATTCCTCCTGCCTCACTGGGTTTATTTACATAAGCCTAATGGAACAAGACAAATATTATGATTAGACTTGCATGTATTTATTGCATCAACTGGCATATTCCTCTAAAAGTAAGAAATAAGGGATGTAGGTTCTAGCAGTCTGATATTTTTATACTATATTAACTTTTTACCTTTAGTTCAAGTTTATTATCATCTGACTGATATACCCAGTCTGACAAAACAGCATTTCTTTGGACCATGATGCACAAACACAATACATAATAATCACATATATACAGAAAGATATATTTTAAAATAAAAATAAATGAATATTTTGAGATGCTTTATTCAGATACTGTTCATCAATCTCACAGCCCACGGGAAGAAGTTATTTCCCAGCCTGGCAGTACCTTCTGTACCTTTTTGATGGCAGTGGAACAAAGGTAGTGTGCTAGATGGAAAAGGTCTTTAATAATTCTTTGAGTCCTATTTAAGCCAAGGTCCCCATATATCTCATCAATAGAAGAAAGGGATACCCCAGTGCTCTTCTTGGCCATTTTGATGATCCTCTGTATTGACTTTTGGTCTGATACTTTGCAGCTACTATATCATAATGATTCAGCTTGGCAGGACACTCTCCATTGTGCTCCTGTCAAAAGTTGTCAAGATGGGGGATGGTAACCTTGCCCTCCTCAAACTCATTGAATTCAGTTTGGCTTTCAACAATTATACCTCAAGAGGCTGGTGGATTGATTGTCATAGCTGGAACTCAATACCCCTCTCTGCAACTGGATTCTGGAGTTCTTGATTGAAAGACTGCAGTCAGGGTTAGGAGCATAACCTCAAGTCCCACCACGCTGAGCACTAGTGTATCTTAGGGCTTTGTGCTCACCCCGTTACTCATGCTTTGCCTTCCCTACTGATGAGGTGTTGAAGGTCCAAGATAGGTCGTCCTTTATATGCACACTAAGGAACTTTGGTTCTATCATGGAGACAGTGGAGAACACATCGATGTGGCATGGAGAATGGTGAACGTTTGTCCATCTGAAGTTACAATCATCTTTGTCTTGTCTACCTTGAGGCTCAGGTTGTTTTACACCATTTTGCGAGCTTTCCAGCCTCCTCTCTGTAAGATGAATCATCATTGCTGCCAATGAGGCCAATTCCTGTTCTATCATTTGCAACGATGATTCTGTTTGAACTGAATCTGGCTGTGCAGTCATGAGTCAGCAGCATGAACAGTAACGGGCTGAGCACAAAGCCCTAAGATACACCAGCGCCCAGTGTGGTGGGACTTGAGGTTATGCTCCTAACCCTGACTGCGGTCTTTCAATCAAGAACTCCAGAATCCAGTTGCAGAGAGGGGTATTGAGTTCCAGCTATGACAATCAATCCACCAGCCTCTTGAGGTATGATTGTTGAAAGCCAAGCTGAATTCAATGAGCAACAGCTTGGAATATGAGGCATCATTCTCGAGGTGGGTCCGGATAGAGTGGAGTGTCAAGCCATTGCATTGTCTGTGGATCGGTTTGGACGGGGACAATGGGCCCATTGTCACTGGAAGGGGTGATTTGATGCATTCCATGGCCAGTCACTCAAAGCACTTCATGATTGTAGAGGTCAGTCCCATTAGGCGGTAGTCATTTAGTGCAGTTATTCTCGTTCTCTTGGATAGCTCAAGCTATATGACTGAAATATACTACATATGATTTTGGTGTATATTTTCTGTTTTAAATTTAGTTTTTTCAATTGTGGAACATTTTGATGTGCATACAAGTATATGTATATTTGCTTCACTGGTGTATCTTGAGTCATTGTCTTGCAAACACCTTTTGAATGTTGAGCACCATCACACTGTGCACTGGTGTACCACAGGGCTGTGTGCGCAGTCTGCCCCTGTTCACACTACTGACCCATGACTGCATCGCCAGATCCAGCTCCAAAAATGTCACCAAGTTTGCAGATGACACAATAGTTGGCCTCGTCAGCAACAATAACGTGGACAAAATGAAGATGATTGTTGACTTCAGGAAGACCAGGAACAGCCACCCTCCACTACACTAACAGCTCTGTAATAGAGAGAGTGGAGAGCACCAGGTTCCTTGGAGTTCACTTAACTAATGACCTATCGTAGGCACTCAACATCTCGACAGGAAGGCACAACTGCAATTCCTGAGAAGAATGAAGTGGGCAAGGCTACCAGCCACCATTACTTCGGCCTTCTATAGGAGCTCTATGGAGGGTGTCCTGGCTGGCTGCATCAGTGTGGTAAGGTTGCTGCAGAGAAGTGGATCAGAGGTCAATCCACAGGACCATAAGAGTAGAAGAGAGGATTACAGGAATCTCCCTCTCCCCAATTGATGTGATCTACCGGGTTCATTGTCTGAAGAGGGCATGCAAAATCATCCTGCCCATACCATCTTTCAGCTGCTCCCACGGCAGTGAGAATGCTGAACAATCAAAAGAATACTAACCATCCAAAACTTTAATATTCATGAAACAATATTTATTTGCATTGATGAAATGCTTATCTTGCATATGTATTGTTTGTCTGTATATGTGTATGTATATATGTATATGTGTTATGTCTGGTTGTATATCTGCGTGCTTTGCACCAAGGATAAGAATGCTGTTTCATCGGGTTCTACTTGTAAAATCAGATGACAATAAACTTGACTTGAAATTTAAAAAGAGCTGAAAATATAAAGGAATTTATGCCATGAATAAAGACACAGAGGAGAAAAATTACTACTTTTTTTTGTATTAGGCCTTTATGTGAGGTTGAACAAATCATTACACCCTTAATAAATAGGAATAGCCTAACAAAAAATCTCAGAAACATTTCCATTGGGATTTGTTTTCATGTGAAGTTCACTGACTTGTATTAATCTGAATATTTATTTGATCTATGTAATTGCATAACAGGTAAAAAATAACTAGAGAGATTGCAGAGTGCTGTCATCTCATTCACCATTTCAGTTGGCTAGGTTCAGATTTTTTAAAATGAATATTGACAAGTTAACTCTGTTTTTCCATTTAAGTAGCTTTTGTAAAATGTAACCAGCAGGGTCTAAACTTGTGTAAACAAAAACACCAAAAGTTAAATATTTAAATGAATTACTTTTTAAAGCAATCAGAATTTTAGTAATTCCCAGAATCATCCAAGTTCGCGTCATTTGAACTATTGCCAATGTCAACACATCTTAAATGAGGAGCCCAAAGCTGCTCACAATGCTCCAAATGAGGTCTCACCTGTGCCTTTTAGAGCTTCAACATCATATCCCTGCTTTTATATTCTATTCCCCTTTAATGAATGCCAGCATTGCCTTTACCTTCGTCACCACCATCTCAACGTGCAAGCTTGCCTTCAGGCTATCCTGCCTGAGGACTCCCAAGTCCTTTTGCATCTGGGTATTTTCAATTTTCTCCACTTTTTGAAAATAGTCTGCCCATTAATTTTTTCCACCCAAGTGCATGACCCTACACTCTTTGACATCGTCTTTCATTTGCCACTTCTCGGCCCATTCTCCTAATCTGTCTTTCTTCACCCTTTGTGTTTCCTGCTCCCCACCTATGTTCATATCATCTGCAAACTTGGGCCACAAAGCCAGTCATTCCATTATCCAAATCATTAATATGCAACATAAAAAGAAGCGGCCCCAACACCGTCCCCTGTGGAACGCCACTAGAAACTGTCAGCCAATCAGAATATGATTGTTGTATTCCTATTCTCTGCTTTCTGCCAATCATCCAAATGCTCTACCTACAGAGTATAATTCCTGTTATACCATGGACTCTTGTGTGCCTCATGTGTGGCACCATGTTAAATGCCTTCTGAAAATCCACTGAATTTCCCTTATCCAGTCTGCTTGTCACTTCTTTAAAGAATTCCAGTATGTTTATCAAGCAAGATTTTCCCTTAAGGAAACCTTGCTGCCTTTGGCTTATCCTGTCATGTACCACCAATTACTCCAAAACCTCATGCTTAACAATCAATTCCATCTGCTGACATCAGGCTAACTGGTCTTTAATTTCCTTTTTGCTGGCTCCCTTCTGGAATTTTGCAATTTTCCAGTCTTCTAGGACTATGTCAGAGTCTATTGATTCCTGAAAGATCAATACCAATGCCTCCACAATCTCTGCCACTACCTCATTCAGGACCCGATGGTGCAATCCATCTGGTTGAGGAGACTTATCCACTCTCAGACTATTCGGCTTTTTGAGCACCTTCTCCCTTGAAATAGTAACTGCGCTCACTTCATCTTCCCTGATACCCTTCACTACCTGGCACACTGCTAAAGTCTTCCATCGCGAAGACTGATGCAAAATACTCATTAGGTTCCTCTGCCATGTCCTTGTCTCCCATTATTTCTCCAGCATCACTTTCTAGTGGCCTTGAAGAAGTTTTTTTGTATCCTCTTTGATATTATTTTGCTAGCCTACTTTCATACTTCATCTTTTCCCTCATGAGTTTTTAGTCACCTTCTGTAAGTTTTTAAAAATTTCCCAATCCTCCATCTTCCCACTCATATTTTGCTCTTTGTATGTCTTCTCTTTTTTTTTCATGTTGGCTTTGATTTCCCTTATCAGCCACAGTTGTGACATTTTTCCATGTGAATATTTCCTCCTTTCTGGCCTGTATTTATCCTGCACCTTCTTCATTTATTGCAGAAACTCTATCCATTGCTGCTCTGCGTCTTCCCTACTAGTGCTCCCTTCCAATCTACTGTCCAGTTCCTCTCTCATGCCATTGTAATTCCCTTTACTCCACTGAAATGCTGACACATCTGATTATATTTTCTACTTGTTAAATCTCAATTGAACTCGATCATATTGTGAACACTGCTCCCTAATGGTTCCTTTAAGCTCTCTAATCATCCATCTCTGGCGCATTAACAAGCTGCTGTAAAAAAAAAACACCTCATAGGCTTTCTACAATATCTCTTCCTTGAGATCCAGTCCCAACCTGGTTTTCCCAATCTACTTGCATGTTAAAATCCCCCATGACTACCATAACATTGCATTTCTGACACACCTTTTCAGTTTGCTGTTGTAATTTGCATGGAGGTCTGTACATAACCACCAACCTTGCTATTCCTTAACTCAACTCACAAAAATTTTATCTCTTCTGATTCTATGTCACCTCTTTCTAATGAATTAATGTTCTTTACCAACAGAGCCACACCATCCTATCTGCTTACCAGCTTATCCTTAGGTCCTAATGACATGCATCCTTTAACCATGACTACATGATGTTCACAACATCATACTGCCAATCTATAGCTTTACGACAAGGTCATCCACTTTATTTCTTATGCTGCATTAATTTTAATAGAAAACCTTTAGTCCATTATTTGTTACACTTGACTGTGTCCCTGTTGCATTGCAACACATCCCCATGGATGCAATTTTTTCCCGATCCGCCAGGCCTCTACACAAATTCCCTCTGAGTTGTCTTTACTTGTGCGCCAAATGTCTTTCTCTGCTTCTTCACTTTGGCTCACACCCCCCAGTGAATCTAGTTTAAATATCACACCCCTCCCCCATTCCCCCACCGAGCATTAGCAAACCTCCCTGACAGGATGTTGGTTCCCCTCGAGTTCAGGTGCAACTTGTCCCACTTGTACAGGTCACCCCCTTCCTCAGAAAAGGTTCCAATGAGCCAAGATTTTGAAACCCTGCTGTCTGCACCATCTCCTCACACATTGGTCTGCACTATCTCTCTGTTCTGACCTTCCCTAATCCAGTAATCCAGAGATCCACCTTGAAGGTCCTACTCTTCAGGTTCTTTTTTAACTCCCTCAATTGACTTTGCAGGATCCCTACCCCACTCCTGTTCATGTCATTGGTGCTAATATGTACCATGACCTCTGGCTGCTCCCCTTTCCCCTCAAGAATATTCTGCATCCACTCAGAGACATCCTGAACCCAAGCACCCAGGAGGCAATGCACTGTTCTGGAATCTGTTTTGCTGGTATAGCATCTCCTATCTATTTCCATGACTATTGAGTCTTCTGTGGCTATTGCTCTGCATGTCTCACCCTTCCTTTCTGAGGATCAGAGGCAATCATGGTGCTGTTGATCTGGCTGCTGCTGCCTGGCCCAGATACTATAGATCAATGGTTCTCAACCTTTTTCTTCCAGTCACACACCACTTTAAGTATTCCCGATGCCATAGGTGCTCTGTGATTAGTAAAGGATTGCTTAAGGTGGTAAGTGAGTGGAGAGAAAAAGTTTGAAAACCACTGTATTAATCGTACCTAATTGACTGATTATGTGCACAGTTTCATAACTCTAAAGAAAATGGGCCAATGACAATTTTTATCAAACAAAATATTTCTATTACAATTGTGTCTATAACAGAGGTTCTCAATTTTTTTCCCCCACTCACTCTCACGTACTCACATAATCCTTTACTAATCACAGAGCACTTATGGCATATAGATTACATAAAGTGGTATGTGAGTGGAAAGAAAAAATTTGAAAACCATTGCTGTAGATCATCCCTCCCAGCAGTACCCAAAGGAGTATACTTATTCTCAAGGCAAGCACAGGAGTACCCTGCACTGCCTGGCTGTTCCTCTTTCCTCTCCTGACTGACACCTTGCTGCCTTCCTTATGCATCATAGGCGTGACTGCATCCCTGTAACTCTTTTCTATCACTCCAAATTATCTAGAGTTCATCCATCTCCAGTACCAATTCCCTAACCGTGGTCTGTCAGGAGCTGCAGCTGGATGCACTTCTCGCAGATGAAGTTGTCAGGGATACCTCAGTACAGATGGACTAAGGTAGTGCAGATACCAGTGGCCCCGAGAGTTTGTGTGTCGTATCAGAAAAATAAGCTTTGCAGAGTTGAAAGTGGATGTCTCTCGAAGCACTCTTGCTAACAGTGAATTAGTATTTTGGTGTGAGATTTTCCTCTTTAGTACTATTATGTAGATGTTTGTTCATCCCAAACTCATCATCTGCAATGTCATGGGGAAAATATAGCTTCGGAGATACTTTGATCACATTACCAGTATTGTCACTCATGGAAGAACTAGTTCTTACTAACCTGAACTAACTGAATGTTATTTGAAGGCCATTCACTATAAATCAGCATGACATTCTACACACACAAGTTATTCTGCACACTGCTCACACTGAAGAATATATTGGATCTTCAAATACTTCATTACACCCAAGGCAAATTTTGCCTTCTAATGCACTTCTTCAATGATGAAGTACAGAAGACATCCTCCAGCCTCAGGAATATTGTTGTATGCATCAGCTAAAATGTGCTGTACCACAAATTTAGCTGATGATTGCTGATTTAGGGAGGTGGTTGACACACTTTATTCCTTCAGATCAGATTTAATCTACTTATTCTTGAGCTACAGGAACATGCAGAGACAAGGGCCTGTTTGAAAGGACATCCTATCCCTTAGTGGAAAGTTGTTCACATGTAATTATCACCTGTCATATTGTTTAAAAACATTTACCAAAAGATCAGCATTAAGTTTTACAGCTGTTTTTATTGGAAAATGGGTTCTGACCCAAAACGTCGCCTGCCTTTTGCTTTCATGGATGCTGCGTGACCTGTCACTCTTGTGTTCTGCAGGAAATCCATCCAGTAACAATCATTTCAACAGTGAAAATGCTGGCAAATAATGGAACGTAGAACAGCCAGGTACAGTCCCTTTAGCTCATATGTGTGGAATATGATGTCAAATTAAACCAAATGTCTGCCTTTACATGATCCATATCCATCCATTCTCGGTGTATTCTGTTTATCTAAAAGCCTCCTATATGCTACCATCACATCTGCTTCCATCACTATTTCTGTCAGCCATTCCAGCCCCCTGCCACTCTCTTCTTTAAAAAAATACCTTGCATATCTCCTTTAAGCTTTTCCTCTCTCATCTTTAATGCACGTCTGCTACTATTTGACACCGTTCATGGACAGAAATTTCAGGGTTTTTATGGTTAACAGAAAGCAGGGACTGTTGTTTGATTTGGCCATTATGGCCCACATAATGTTATAGATACCACAAAATTGGACCAATTAATTAAGTATGTAACCCAGTACTACCTGCAACTAAACTGGCTCCCCCACCAGGCTTGCCTAATGCAGAGGGTGGCTAGACACCCTGCTGGATGAAAAACAATACCTACCGAAGGGCGGATGAACACTCTCGTAGGGTCAATGGCCATCTAGCAAACACGAGTCGTGAAGTGCAGAAAGGGCATCCCTTGTATCGAAGTTTGATCTGGCCATTCACTGCAACAGAACTTCCCCCAACTGATTTCAACCTCGCCATGCCACTGGATCTGGGAGGGGATGCCGAGAAGGTGGGTCTGGACCTGTGCAACCTCCTACTCACCTAAATCTATTCAAACACATGCTGTTCCTTTCTGAGGAGTGGGATATCCTCATATCAAACCCCATAAACTGACTGAAAGGAACCATCATCATCCTATGGGATAGATAGCCAGAAGATATCAACTAAAGAGAACACCTAATGCTAAATTAGATTAGACTTCGTGTCTGCCAGTAAAAGTTTTTATTTCTTTATACAAATTAGGGATGGCATTTAAGATGACAAAAAATAATCAGCTATTTCATATCATTCCAGCATGATAATTATAATTTTATTGGTAATTTTTTTCACTGTCTTTATTATTCCTCCCAGTAAACTAGTTTAGAATTATTATTGATCTTGTCTGACCAGAAGGCCCTTTCTATCATGTCATTTGAATATTTTAGACTAAATCAGTTGCGGGTCATCTTTTTTTCAATTGTCATCGAATCATAGAGTTTATAGTACAGATGCAGACCATTCAGCCCAACCCAACCTGTCTGCATTTACCCCACATATCTCTAAACCTTTCCTATCCATTTTCCTTTTCTAAATGTCTTTTAAACATTACAATTGTTCCCACTTCGACCACTTCCTCTGGCAGCTGATTCTACACACCCACAACCCTCTGTGTGAAGAAGGTGCCCCTCAGGTTTCTTTTAATCCTTTCCCTTCTCATCTTAATTCCATGCCTTCTTATTTAGGTTACCCTACCCTCAGGAAAAAACATGACTATTTATCTTATCCATGCCCCACATGACCTTATGAACCTCTATAAAGTTCCCACTCAACCTCCTATGATCCAGGGAGAAAATCCCCTGCCTGTCCACCCTCTCCTTATAATTCAAGCTCGTCAGTCCTGGTAACATTCTTGTGAATCTTTTCTGCATCCTTCTCAGCTTCATGAAATCTTTCCTATAACTGGGTGACCAGAACTGCATCCAATATTCGAAATGCACCTCACCAACATCCTTTAAGTTGTAACATGATATCCCTGCTCCTCCACTCAATGCCCTGAATGATGAGGCGTGCCAAACTCCTCCTTCATTACCCTGTCCACCTTTGTCATTACTTTCATCGAATAATGTACGTACCACATAGTCTCTATGCTTTACAAGGACCTACCATTTACTATACAAATCCTGCCCTGATTTAGCCTCACAAAGTGCAATATCTTGCTCTTTTCCAAATTCCATTTCTCATTCCTTGTTCCACTTTTTCAGTTCATCGAGATCCTCTTGTAATCTCAGATCCTTCTTCACTGCCCATTTTACCACCAATTTTGGTGTCATCTACAAATGTATTAACTCTGCTAACTAGATTATCATCTAAGTTGTTGATATAAATGGCAAACAGTGGACCCAGCACCAATCTCTGTGGAACACGACTGGTCACAGGCTTTCGATCCACCCTCCAGGACCATCCTCTGGTTCCTACCATCAATTCTATGTCCAATTGGCCACTCACCCTGGATCCCATCCCTTCTGGACCAGCCTCCCCTGCAGAACCTTGTCAAGCCCCTTTCTGATATCCATGTAGACAATGTCTACTGCCTTGCCCTTATCAATTTTCTTGGTCACTTCTTCAAAATAACCAATCAAATTCACAAGACATTATTTACTGACTATCCACAATCAGTATATGTGAAACAAAGAAAACCAGCGTTTATCTATTAAGTCATTAGATGAAGCAAAACCTTAACAAAGCAAATGAACGTTTGTGGTTCATTTCTGGAGAACGACATTGAAAAGCCGAAATTATGTAGAACTTAATTTAGACCAAATTAACTGTCCTATGTAGTATTTCGGAAGAAGAGCAAATTTCCAAAGGGGATATCAGCACCAAGAGTTTATAATTATCAGGAAAGATTATTCTTTTCCCCAAATAAAACAGGCTAAGAAATGACTGAAAAGATTGTTGGGGTTAAAGGATTAAATGGAAAGAAAACTTTCCCAAAAAGACCAGAACCAGGAATTGGAAATGTAGCCTCAAATAAATGCAATGGAATATTCAAGAGGAACTTGTTTAAGCAGCATGATATAGTACAGATTCTATCACCAAAGTGTGTATGTACATATGTACAGATGGTAGTGTAGGATGTAGTGAGACGTAGTGAGAGGAAACTTCCAGGCAAATCTCCAAGCAAAGCTCGAGGATGCAAACTGCCTCACGGACACGTCTCCTGAAACCCTCTGGGATCAGCTGAAAATGGCCATACTGCAATCCACTGAAGAGGTACTGGGCTTCTCTTCCAGGAAAAACAAGGACTGGTTTGACGAAAACAACCAGGAAATCCAGGAGCTGCTGGCAAAGAAGCGATCTGCCCACCAGGCTCACCTTGCAAAGCCTTCCTGGCCAGAGAAAAAATGAGCCTTCCGTCTCGCATGCAGCCACCTTCAGCGCAAACTGCGGGAGATCCAAAATGAGTGGTGGACTAGCCTCGCCAAACGAACCCAGCTTAGCACCGACATTGGCGACTTCAGGGGTTTTTATGAGACTAAAGGTGGTGTACGGCCCCTCACCCCAAGTCCAAAGCCCTCTGCAAGGCTCAGACAGCGAAGTCCTCCTCAGTGACAAGATCTCCATCCTCAATCGATGGTCAGAACACTTCCAATCCATTTTCAGTGCCAACCGCTCAGTCCAAGAATCCGCCCTGCTCCAGCTCCCTCAGCAACCCTTGAGGCTAGAGCTGATTGAGATCCTTACCCGGGAAGAGACATATAAAGCAATTGAACAACTGAAAAGTGGCAAAGCAGCAGGTATGGATGGAATCCCCCCCAGAGGTCTGGAAGGCTGGCGGCAAAGCTCTGCATACCAAACTACATGAGTTTTTCATGCTCTGCTGGGACCAAGGAAAGCTGCCACAGGACCTTCGTGATGCCATCATCATCACCCTGTACAAAATCAAAGGCGAGAAATCAGACTGCTCAAACTACAGGGGAATCATGCTGCTCTCCATTGCAGGCAAAATCTTCGCTAGGATTCTCCTTAATAGACTAATACCTAGTGTCACCGAAAATGTCCTCCCAGAATCACAGTGTGGCTTTCGCGCAAACAGAGGAACTACTGACATGGTCTTTGCCTTCAGACATGTCCAAGAAAAGTGCAGAGAACAAAACAAAGGACTCTACATCACCTTTGTTGACCTCTCCAAAGCCTTTGACACCATGAGCAGGAAAGGGCTTTGGCAAATACTAGAGCGCCTCAGATGCCCCCCCAAGTTCCTCAACATGGTTATCCAACTGCACAAAAACCAACAAGGTCGGGTCAGATACAGCAAAGAGCTCTCTGAACCCTTCTCCATTGACAACGGCGTGAAGCAAGGCTGCGTCCTCGCACCAATCCTCTTTACTATCTTCTTCAGCATGATGCTGAAACAAGCCAATAAAGACCTCAACAATGAAGATGGTGTTTACATCCGGTACCGCACGGATGGCAGTCTCTTCAATCTGAGGCGCCTGCAAGCTCACACCAAGACACAAGAACAACTTGTCCATGAACTACTCTTTGCAGAAGATGCCGCTTTAGTTGCCCATTCAGAGTCAGCTCTCCAGCGCATGACGTCTTGTTTTGCGGAAACTGCCAAAATGTTTGGCCTTGAAGTCAGCCTGAAGAAAACTGAGGTCCTCCATCAGCCAGCTCCCCACCATGACCACCAGCCCCCCCACATCTCCATCGGGCACACTGAACTCAAAACGGTCAACCAGTTTACCTACCTCGGCTGCACCATTTCATCTGATGCAAGGATTGACAAAGAGATAGACAACAGACTCGCCAAGGCAAATAGCGCCTTTGGAAGACTACACAAAAGAGTCTGGAAAAACAACCACCTGAAGAAACACACAAAGATCAGCGTGTATGGAGCCGTTGTCATACCCACTCTCCTGTTCGGCTCCGAATCATGGGTCCTCTACCGGCATCACCTACGGCTCCTAGAACACTTCCATCAGCGCTGTCTCCGCTCCATCCTCAACATTCATTGGAATGACTTCATCACCAACATCGAAGTACTCGAGCTGGCAGAGTCCGCAACATCGAATCCATGCTGCTGAAGACCCAACTGCGCTGGGTGGGTCACGTCTCCAGAATGGAGGACGATCGCCTTCCCAAGATCGTGTTCTATGGCGAGCTCTCCACTGGCCACCGAGACAGAGGTCCACCAAAGAAGAGGTACAAGGACTGCCTAAAGAAATCTCTTAGTGCCTGCCACATTGACCACCGCCATTGGGCTGACATCGCCTCCAACCGTGCATCTTGGCGCCTCACAGTTCGGTGGGCAGCAACCTCCTTTGAAGAAGACCGCAGAGCCCACCTCATTGACAAAAGACAAAGGAGGAAAAACCCAACACCCAACCCCAACCAACCAATTTTCCCTTGCAAATGCTGCAACCGTGCCAGCCTGTCCCACATCACACTTGTCAGTCATCAACGAGCCTGCAGCAGACGTGGACATAACCCTCCATAAATCTTCGTCCACGAAGTCAAGCCAAAGTGTAGGATGACTGTGATTGGCTGAGAGTGTAGCCACACCTACTGGCAGGTCTTAAAGGATTGCTCCTAACCAGACCAGGTCATTCTGGACTGGTCGACCTACTTGTGATATGCTCCAGTCTTTTAGTTAATTAAAGCCTTGGTTTGGATCAACAAGTCTTTGGTTCTTTTGACGCGCATATCAAGCAGTGATTGGATTGAATGCAGAAGCTGCTAGCAGTGTAATTTCTCTCTAAAGGTCAGAAACTAGAAAGGCCTATGAGGGTAATAATGAAAGCAAAGAAATTTCCATCTTTTAACATTATCCATGTTCATGCTTTGAAATTCCAAACAAGCTTTCTCTGAGAAAATGTCAGAATTGTTCTAATTTGTTCCCTGCATGAAATGGATCAGACGTAGGCTTTTGACAACCAGGAAGTCATAATGTCTAGACTGGAGTAGAGTATGCTTTGCCTAGTGGATCCATTTATCAATCATATTCAAAATATAAACTCCCTACACACACCAATTGATTGATGGCTTTTCAGCCTCTCTTGGGTATAATTATCACAATTCTAAAATATTCAGTATGATTTAGTGCTCATTCCTTACGGGTTGCTGGAGTATTTATTATTGTTTGGTGCCAAATGTGAAACTGCACTTCTATCATTCATGTAATAAATGCTCCACATGTGTCTACATGCAATGGCCATATTCACCTTCTATTCAACTAACCAAAGCAACTTTAAAAAGCAGTAGTAAAACCACAGCAATGCTGGAGGAACTCAGCAGGCCTCGCAGCATCCATAGGAGGTAAAGACATACAACCAAGTGTTCCCTGCCTGAGCCCTTCTTCAAGGTATGAGCAAAAGGTTGGCAGGCATCTGAATAAATAAGCTGGGTGTAAGGGAAGAAAGAGCCGGCCAGCAGACAACAGGTGATAATCGAACGTGGCTAGGGGGACAGGAGAGGACCGGTGAGAATTGATCTGGGGAGGGGGTGGCTCTGTGAATGCAGAGCTGGAGGAAAGGAGGCAGAGGGAAAAGGAAAAAGAGGGAGAGAGTCAAAGCTAAAGGAAAGGAGAAATAGGGGAAGGGGAGAGATGGGGATTGGAGGGGGGTCTAAGAAATCAGAGCAGTCATTGTTAATTTGCCACTTGACAACGTTTCTTAACCCTTACAAGTTTCTGACATTACAAAAGTATCCAATTTGAAAGACAAGAAAGAGTACCTTAAATTAAAAAATATATTTGTTTGACTGACTCCTGAACTGATGGTGAAGAATAAGAAAACAATTGCAGTGTATCTATCATGAGAAAGAATCCAATATATTCAGGTAGAAAATCATTAATAAGTTGTGAGAATATGGAATCTGTTTTATTGGTTTCCAGGGTACAATCAGATCATAGAACAATACAGGCTCTTCAACCCATGATGTGATGCAGACCCATGAAACTTACGAAAAAAAAAACCGTCACTACCTCGTAACCTTCTACTTTTCTCATCTATTTGCCTGTCTAAGTATCTTAAATGTTTCTATTGTTCCAACCTTCAACGCAACGCCTGGCAATACATTCCAGGCATCCACAACTCTCTGTGTAAAAACCTTACCCCTGTTGTCTCTCCTAAACTTCCCACTCTTCATTTTGTACTGATGTCCTCTGGTGTTTGCTATTCCTGCCCTGGGGAAAAGGTGTTGGCTGTCTACCTTTATCCATGCCCCTCATAATCTTGTAGACCTCTAAAAAGGTCATCTCTCATCCTTCTTCACTCAAAAGAGAACAGCTAACCTTGCCTCATAAAATATCCTGGTAAATCTCCTCTACACCCTCTCTATAGCTTCCCCATCCTTCCTGTCATGAGGTGGCCAGAACTGAACATAATATTCTCAGTGTGGTCTCACCAGAGATTTATGGAGCTGCAACATGACCTCAAGGCTCTGGAAATCAATCTGCCAATCAATGAAGCTCAACATATTAAAGGCTTCTTAACTGTACTACCAACCTGCTCAGCGACCTTGAGAGATCTATGGATTTGGACCCAAAGTTCCCTCTGTTCTTCCACACTAAGTATTCTACCATTAACCATGGTGTAAAACATGCTGTTTGACCTGCTGGGTTTCTCTGGAATTGTGTTCGTACTACCATGAACCATGTACTCTGCCTTCATGTTTGACCTTCCAAAATGCATCTCCTCACACTTACTGGATTGAACTATCCGTAACATCTTTAACCTTATTCACCCATCTTCTTCATCCAGGTAATTTATAATAATCTTGAAAAGGCAGGGGACCCAGAACAGATACCTGCAGATCTCCACTGGTCACTAACCTCCAGGCAGAATTATTTCCATCCACTATTGAACTCTGCTTTCTACAGGCACCCAGTTCTGAATCCACACAGCCAAAGTTCCATGGATCCTATGCCTCACAACTTCCTGAATGAGTCTCCCATGGAGGGCCCTGTCAAATGCCTTACTAAAATACACATGAACCACTTCTACTGCCTTACCTTCATCGATTTCTTTTGTTACTTCGTAAAAAATCTCCATTAGGATTGTGAGGCACAACCTTCTCACAAAACCATGCCAAATATCCCTGAGAAGTCAGTACTTCTCTAAATGCTCGTAAACCTCCGATAGCTTGCCCACCACTGGTGAAAGTAAGACTCACCAGTCTATCCCAGGATTCTCCCTATTACTTTTTTTTTAAACAAGGGGACCACATTTGCCATTCTCCAATCTGCTAGCACCTCCCTTGTGTCTAGTTTTCTCCTTCAAAGTTGTTATCACAAAATGTATCTTTTAGATGTGATTTACGGTAACTGTTTTCTAATCATGTTAGCAAGTATCTGATGTAACAAGATAAAAATGACAATTGCATATACCGGAACCTCGACTCCATCTGCTTCCCCTTTCTGCAGAATGCATTTGAAATAGTTGATGCATTTTCCAGATAAATAATACTCCAGCAAATTACTGTGTTTGAGAAACAAATGCTAAAGATGTTGGAATTTTGGACAGACAAAGAATTGCTGCAGGATCTCAAAAAGTCAGACAGCATCATGGGTCAAAATGGTCAGCCTAATCTATGGATTGCATTCGCCCAGCAATTTTTTTTATCTACTCATTTATAGTAGTGGGACTAGTAACAGTGAAGGAACATGTATAACATAGAGAGCTGCAATAATTTCAAAAATGGAAAGGAGACTGTTTAGCTGGTAAAAAAAAAGTAAATATTAATATTAGAACAAGAGTGAAGGTAAAATGTTAATTTGCCCTTCCTCATAACAGAAATACTGATCACCTTTTCCAATATTTTTCATATTTTTAGAAGTTTCAGGCTTGTATTATCTACAATTCTTTATAATCTTCTGTAGATAATGTATCTTTGAATCTTTAAAAGGATTTTAATAAATTAATGACTCACATGTTCTCATGGTAGATCCTGGATATGCTGTTTCATACCAATAACTGCAGTGGCATGGAATCTACGATGTGTTACAGAGTATATTAGAGGTCCCTTTATAATGCACGTATTGAGTTGAATGATGTATTTTCATACTGATTTGTAAATGTAAGAACGTAACAGAGTCCCAGTTTAACAGCTCAGAATAAAGACTCTTTCTTGCAACTAGATATTTATAGATCCCAAGGGAAAATGGCCGTGGAGTTGTTGACTTGTATTCATGCCGGTTATATGAAGAGAGGTTAGAGAACACAACAGATTCTGTCTTAAATCAAATTCTAACATGAAGTGAAATATTAAAAAGGGTTTCATAAAGTTTGAAATAAAATATTGGAAGAGGGAACGACCGACAGTTGGCTTACAGTTCACATTATTGGAGGGACGTCTCCCAGGAGAAGAAAAACATCTTTGTGACCAGGAACTTTGATAATTACAGAGATGTTGTCCTCAGCTTATAACCTTTGTTGGCAGAGCAAGGATTCTTTCAATTTGGCCCTCTCTTCATCTGTAGTTCTGATCCTTTTCCTTAGAATTGATTTTTTTGCTTCTAATTCTCAAGTCAATCTCCTAGTTGATAGTTAGCAGGTCTTCTGGTATTTTACATTAACTAAGATAAGGTTTGAAATTTTTGCAAATTGTAACAACTGCCGTTTCTCCACCAGCGCCTTCCTTTCCCAACCCTCCACCGGCTGCCTCATCTCCCAACTACACAATGCAGGTTAAGTGTATCTGAGAAGTTGTACTGTCTTTTTCAATGTTTATAAATGCTGCAGTGCTTGGTATGGGATGGAATGATTTCAACTTTGCAGACATTGCAAAACTTGGGAACATTATCACCTTCAGATGGAGGCCAATGCCAGGTAGTGTGAAGTGATATTGAACTTCATTGATTATCTTTTGATTATCTAATTCACTTTAGGAATGAAAGAGAAAGGCTGTTTATCATTAATTAGACAATGATGAAAAGTCTAAATGTATAGAACAGCCTTGATGTCTATATTCACAAATTTTTAAAAGTAGCAAAGCATGTTGATAGGATGGATTAAAAAAAAAGCACATGGTTTTCTTGCTGGAAGCATAAAACATAAAGCCAGACAGACTGCATTATGTGATAAATTGATGGTAAGCCTTCAGCTTGAGAACTGTAAGCAAAGCTTAGTAACATATCAGCAAACATAAAAGGCATGTGAAGGCATATTGTTTATCATAATTGATAAGGGATTTGAATTGTGAAAAGATGGAAGGTAAGTTAAATCTGTTCTTGAATAAAAGATATCAAGATATGATCCAAGATGTTAGCAGGGACTGGGCAGAGTTGTTAATATAGTTAAAGAAAGGCTGCTCTCTCTGGATTTCAGGTTTGAAAATGTTTTCAAAAAATCTTTAGGGCAGAACATTTTCTGACTTGAAAGATGTGACAGAATTTGAAATGCCCTTCCAAAAAGTATTTTTTCTTGAATATTTTAAAAGAAGTTTAAACTGTATTTGAAAATTTTAGTAAATTCTATAATGTGATCTTCTCCAGTCTGCGAGGTAACAGCAAATTAGCAATTGAGACAATACCAGAAGTGGTATTTGTGGTGGTAACTATGTCCCATTCCCAGCTTTCCTTGCATTGATCATACTCCTGCCTCAATTTTCGCAGGAGCTTTTAACAGTTTCTAGAATAAGGGAAAATCAGAACAAGTACAAACCAAAAAGAATCTGTAACCAAATCCCTTCTGTTTCACAAGCTTTTTTGTTTTGCTGCTGCATTCAGTACATACAAACTTCCTGTACTGTAATCTTTTAGCCACTCTAACTTATAAAAGATTACATTTCAATATAGAAAAGTATGTTTCCTATTCCTATCCCGTGGTTATATCTAACATTGTTTTGTGGTCTCTCTTCAGCCCTAATAATCATTGGAGATGAAAAATGCACAGGAAGAGGAAAGTGAAATATGTATTTTTAGAAAATAATGACTTGTGTTATGCGGAAAAGATCACGGGGCTCTCTTTCTACCATGAAGGACATCTACAACACTCGATGCAGGTGAAAGGCAATAAACATTGTGAAGGACTCCACATACCCTTCACCTTAACTGTTCTCCTTTCTGCCATCTGGTAGGAGATACTGTAGCACTCATGTTGTTAATCCAGATTGGGCAACAGTTCTTTTTTCCCAAGCCATTAGGCTCCTGAATTCCCAGACGGATAGTGGATAGTACTGTGGACATTTACTGTATATGTCTTAACATTTTAATATCTCAATGTGTTTAACTTCTATTCTAACTTATATTTATGTACCTATGCTCTGTGGTCATGAAGAAACACTATTTCATTTTTACCATGAGAGCAGGGTATGAACTTGATAATAGTGGGCTGAGTTGAGATTTTCATTCCCCAAACCATTGGTAAAATCATAGAATATGTTTGAAAAGAATTGAATTTGACTTATTTAATTTATGTAATTTTTATTATAGTAAAATGTTGGACTAACTAATAACAAGTTCACCCCTGTGGAAATGTGCTTGTGTAATTTCTATAATAATTTAGCTGTCTAGACCAGAAATTGCAATGACTGTTGCAATAAGCATGAAAGCAAATTGTTTAAAGTGACAAGATTATATTCTGGTGATTTCCATTTCTAGAGAGTAAGCTTTGAGAATAACCCATTGAGAAAGATTTCAAGGTATTACATGAAAAATTAGCAGGGCTTTTTTTTAATCTTTAGATTTAATTTTTTAAAAAATTTAAACATACATTACGGTAACAGGCCGTTTTGGCCCAGAAGCCCATGCCGCCCAATTACACCCAATTGATCTACAACCCTGGTATGTTTTGAAGGGTGGGAGGAAACTGGAGCACCTGGAGGAAACTCACGCAGACACAGGGAGAACGTACGAACTCCTTACGGACAGCGCTGGATTCATACCCGGGTCGCTGGCGTTGTAACAGCATTGCGTGTCCCCGGAAATGGGATGCTTCTGTTTTGAGGAAAGTCTGGAGAGGCTGATTTCCTTGGAGCACGACGAGGCTGATGGGAAGCCTGATCTGGATGCTGTTAGGTCTGCTTTGTTCATGAATGAGTGAGACAAACACCAGGCTGAGTCGAAATCAGGGTTCTTTGTTCTTTATTACCGGATTGTAACACTTGCGACTAAACATGTTAGTCGGAGAATGCATTCTGCCGTTATCAGCAAAATGGTGATTTTTTATACCCTTGGATACATGCTTAGAACATCATCATATCATTACTTGTCCAATGACTAAAACTGTTGCTATCCTTTCCCTGCTAGCTTCCTGCCTCTCAATCCATCAATGTCTCTCTTATCTTGTAAGTACAAGGATGCATTCACATCTTGTTACTGCCCTGTACATTCCCATCTCATGATGTTTTACCTAACAGGAGTACAAGGACACCTCCCCTTCTTGTTACTGCCCTGTACAGGGTAACTCCCTACACATTCCCATCTCATGATGTTTTACCTTACAATGCACAGAGAGGGAAGTGGCAGCAAAGGTCAAGGTCAAAAATGGTGCAAGGCACAAAGAGCTGGAGAAACTCAGCAGGTTATGCAGTGAAAGGCAATCGACGATTCAGGTCTGAGCCCTTCGTCAGGAATCTGGAGAAACAGGCAGAGGCCTGAGTAAAAAAGTAGGGGGAAGCCAAGAATTAGCAGGGCTTTAATGTAAAGGACCAATATGGGCTGGCATGTTGCTGATGAATGAATTAATTCGAAAGATTAATGCTTTTTTAAAAAGTTATAGTTTAGAACCTGCTCAGAAAAACTGTATGTTACTACTGTGCTCCTCGACAATAATTGCAAGGTTCCCACAGGATCCCCATTTTACTCATGGATTCCTTATATAAATGACTCAATTAAAAACAAGTCAGAGAGTATTTTATGCAGAAAATATAAGTACTGGTTTATTTTATTGCCCCTCAGTCAGAGTGCATTTTCATATAAACCTTTCCTTCTTCCTTCTTAGTTCCTTTCCAGTATCCTTTACCTCATTGCCTCTCTGCTCCCATGCAGATCAGCATCTCTGGTATGACACTTGTTAAAATCTGAAATACTTCTGTCATTATAATAATTACCAGTTTATTCCAAACTTGAATTGTGCCAAGGAATGAAATAGAACCATCACAAACACCAACAATGATTAAAAGATATGAAAATGACCATTTTTAAAAGAACATCAAATCTGTGAATACAGCTTTTAAACAGAGCATCAATTCCTTAGTCTGTGGCCATACAGTTATGTTTGTAACTTGTATGCAATCCCAATTTCTTAGGAATGATTTGCTCCCAGTCCTCTCCACTCTTAAAATGGCAGGGAGTAACTAAAATGGAATAATAGATCTGATGAAAATTCTCTGGAGAGGAGCCTAGGGCTTTATATATATGATGATTGAAATGTATGTTGCGGACACATGGAGATGAATAAACCCAGATGTGCAAGAACATTTCTTTTGCTCCCCGGTGCATCATTAACATTCTAGAATTGGCTTGGTGCTGCACCACAGCCCTTGATACACAGCCTTTCTGAAGCAGACATCAGAAGCTAAAATGCTTTTGATCCTTTATTGATCCTCAGAGGCCTCATGTTACCATACAAGAAATTGTGCACGAGTGATTCAATTAAATCTTGATACAAAATTCCTAGTTGTAGTTTCTAAAGTACCACTGACTATGACGACAACCTGGAAGGTCAAGTACGCAGGATTATATTATGAGTTTTTAAACAAGATTTAAGAGAAAATAAGGTGAAGCCTAAGGCCGTGAGTTCAAACAAAAAAGCAAGGCATGTAGGGAATGAGCTGTGGAGACTCAGTTGCTGAGTCTATTTCAGAGATAAATCAATAGCTTCATTGATATTCAGGGAATCTGGGATTAATGAGGGAAAGTGGTGCTAAGGGAAAAGATCTGCCTCAATTAAATGGCAGAGCAGGCATGTTACATCAAATGGCGGACTCCCGATTCTGTTAGGAAGTTCTGATGAGATGTGGATACAAAATAATGGAGAGGAAATTGACTGGTGACTATAGGATGCTTCTTCAAGGGTCAAACAGTGAGAAACAGCCTTCAGATACTCTGGCTGGTGCAGATGGAGGTATTGTGCCTCCCTGACCACCTCTTCATCCTGCAAGGAGTAATTAAAGAGCACCTTTCTCCCCATTCTGTACCTCCTCCGATCTGGAGAAGGCTGGAGAGTCTGAAAAGATACATCAACAGGCTAAAAAGAGTTTCTTCCCTGCAACCCTCTGGCTCCTGAATACATCTCAGAACAGTGCTTTCATGCTGCCCTTGCTTGGTGATCATGGACCTTCCTTTTCATTTTAATGCTATAGTCTGCAAATTTACTCTTTACACAGCTGTATTTAATGTTAGAGATGACCTGTTCTCAGAAGAATCCTTCTCACTGTACCCAGATATAGTGTGACATATAACAAAGTTAAACACCATGACAGGGAGAAAGACTGATCATGATTGGCAGTCTCTGGCCCAAAGAAGAATGAGCTTGGTACCATGGGAATTTTCTTTCCAATTTATGTCAGTACTCTTCTTCTTTCTTCTTCTTTGGCTTGGCTTCGCGGACGAAGATTTATGGAGGGGGTAAAAGTCCACGTCAGCTGCAGGCTCGTTTGTGGCTGACAAGTCCGATGCGGGACAGGCAGACACGGTTGCAGCGGCTGCAGGGGAAAATTGGTTGGGTGTTGGGTACTATGCACTACTTTAGCTACTAACATGGTTATGTCATAGAAACCAGGTGGCATTGACAAAGTGATTATTTTTTTCTGGTGGTAAAATCAGTTGTCTCATTAGGTGGGCTGGGAAATAATGTCATTTACCAAGAATAACACAATTTTTCCATCACATGGATGATATATAATGTATGCCCATAATTATAAATTGACAAATATTTCAGTAATTACAGCCTGCTCCACGTCATACTATATTTCCAAATTTTCACCCTCTCTCTCCTCTTTAGAGATTTGAAAATTTACCTGAACTCTTCAGTTTTGAGTGAGAAACAGTGTTAATTTTTTCAAATTAGTTACTTTCTTCATCAGAGGTCATGGAATATTATCTTGGTTTCCTTTCATGGATGCAGCCATAGCTGGATGTTTCCTAGCACGTCTGCCATTGTTTCAGATTACCAGCCTTTGCAGCATGATATTCTTGTCGTGAATTTATATAGTGCAACAAGGTTCTCTGAAAATGGAATGCCCCAGGTTTCTAGAAACTTAATATGAGCTGATAATTGAAACAATTCATACCGAAGATCTTACAGAACCTATGATCTCTGAACATAGGAAACATCTCACCTGGCCACACGGTTTAAATCTTGAGCGAAATCTAAATGAGGTGTATACCCAAGGAACCACAGATCAAGATTACTTTGACTTCCTTTGTTTTCTAGAGAGGTAATTCAGTACTCTTGTTTAGAAAAATGCAGCAAGATAAACCATAAACAATTACAATCGGCATTCAAAATTAAAAAAATGAAAATAGTTACGTTTTCAAGTTCAAGTTCTAAATGTAATTTAGTTTTAAATTGAATCTTTCTGTGTTTAACATTTCACCATGACTGTTTCATCATCCCATTTTGCCTCCAACAATGTCTGTTTCTATTTTAACAGTAAGAGGCAATCAGAGGAGATGGATCAGTAATTCCCATTATTAGTGAATTATAAACATTCTGCCATAGTTTTAATTTCTTTTTTGCTGAATCACTAGTTTTCTGAGACACAGGGCACCAAGCTGTTAAAGTGAGATAGGAAAAGCCAGACTCCTAGCTTGATGAAAGTGGCGACACAGGCAGACAGAGTGGCAAACAAAACATATGCACACTTGCCTTCATTGGTCAGGGCATTAAGTACAACACCATAGGCATGTCACAGCTGTAAGAGACATTGATGAGACCGGATTTGAAATACTGTGCACAATTCTGATTACCTTGTAACAGGAAAGATGCCATTAAACTAGAAGTGTTCAGGTTTTATCGAGGCGGTGACCAGGAAGGTTGATAGAGGAAAGGCTGTGGATGTTGTCTATATGGACTTTAGTAAGACCTCTGACAAGGTGCCACATAGGAGGTTAGTAAGGAAGGTTCAGTCGCAAGGTATTCATGGTCAAGTAGTGAACTGGATTCGACAATGGTTGGACGAGAGAAGCCAACAAGTAGTGGTGGCAGATTGCTTCTCAGATTGGAGGCCTGTGACTAGTTGTGTACCTTAGAGATCGGTGCTGGATTCATTGTTGTTTGTCATCTATATCAATGATCTGGACGATAATGTGGTAAATTGGATCAGCAAGTTTGCAGATGACACTAAGATTGGAGGCATTGTAGACAGTGAGGAAGGTTTTCAAAACCTGCAGATGGATCTGAACCAGCTGAAAAAAATGGACTGAAAAATGGCAGATGCAATTTAATGCAGACAAGAGCGCGGTGTTGCATTTTGGAAGGACAAACCAAGACAGGACATAAACAGTAAATGGTAGGGCACTGAGGAGTGCGGTAAAACAGAAGGATCTGGGAATACAGATGCACAATAACCTGAAATTAGTGTCACAGGTGGATAGGGTCGCAAAGTGAGTTTTTGGCATAAGATCCATCATAATGTCCGAGGGGCTCTTATCACCCAACTCTTGCATATTTAGGATCTGAATACCACATTCATGCTTGCTGAGTGAGATCCAGTATGTCCAGTAAAATCTGACAGAATCGGGTATACTTCTGGTCTGCTGGCAAGTTATCAAGATATCAGCTCACCTTCACAGCAGTAGCAAATCCAGGGTGCTGACTACATACAAAAATTTGGTATCCTTAGATGCGATGCTTCTGAGGTTAAATTGCACAGCAGACACTACATTGGTGACCCAGATGGTTCCAATGAAATTGGAACTTTTCAATAACTCTGCAGCTATGCAAGAGGCTGCATCAGCTGAAGCCAAGCCCTTGGCTGGTGAGCCCAAAAGTGAGGCAGTTGCAACTGATGCAGCCTCTTGCATGGCTGCAGAGTTGTTGAAAAGTTCCACTTTCATTGGAACCGTCAGGGTCACCAATGTAGGGCCTGCTGTGGCAGCGCTACTCAATAAATGCACACACTAGTCAGATATATTGGTGGAATGACTTTAATCTTACATCCCACTCTCTTTTAAGTCACTTTCGGTTCGGGGACCTGAATCCAGAAATAACGTCATGACGCATTCTGATGGGGTGATTCGGCCCATCCGGACCATGACCACTCTGCTCGCTACACTCTCTTTATATTAGCATTCAAGTCTTTTGGGTCCATGCACATGTGTAGGTCACCATTCTTTTTGACACACAACATCGAATTCACCCATTCTGCGGTCTCCTCCACTTTTTTTATGACCCCTAATGACGCCATTTGGTCAAGTTCTTGCATGAGCTTTTCTTTTAGTGATGCTAGAACCTGCCTCGGGGCATACACTACTGACTGTGCATACTCCTTTAACTATATGTTTTGGTGAATGGTAGAACTCCAAACCCCTTGAAGATGTCTGTAAATTGATCCAGTCTTTCATCTACACTGTTCCATGCCTTGGGCTATTAATGTTTTACACCCTCTTGACTAGGTTTAAGTTTTCACATGATTTGTCACCAAGCAGCAATTCATGTCCATCTTGGACTACCATGAACCTGAGGTAGTGTTCTTTATCTTTAACTTTCATCTTTAGTCTACATGTACCTTTCATGTCAATGTGCTGACCATTGTTGGCTTTGAGCTGCAGAATTTGAATGGATGTATGGCTTTATCTTCATTGCCCTGATGTTGCACTCACAGATCAAATTGGCCTTTCCCCCAAGTCCAGCCTGAAAGGAATCTCTGCTCCATTTGTATGCAATGACACAGTCCACCTGTCCTGCTCAACTTTGCTCATGCTTGGCTGTTCAGTGTCTGTTAGTTTAAAATCTTCCTGCACTACCATGCCCATGAAGAATGAGTCTGCCCTCTGCATTTGCTATGTACCTTTCTATAGGCTGGGCATTGTTTTGCTGCATATTCAGTGCCACATCGTTTACAATTGAATGTCTCTCCATCTTTTTGTGGTTTCCTATTTCTCATCTGTTTATGTGTGTGTTCAGACACTGTGGCTATGGCTATGCCTTCATTTTCACTAAGTCCATTAAAGAAAGTATCAAAACTCTCTGTCAGCAGCTGCATGGGTACATGATGCACGTACCTCTCAATCATTTCATTTTTCATCAAGCATCTCGATAACCTTGTCGAACTTGCCCTGGTCTTCTGCCTTGGCAAAAACAAATGTTTTGAAAGCCTCTAGTGCTTAAGTAGCTGTGCATCCAGTTTTCTAACAAGCCCAATAATTTGCAGATAGAGCGTGAATTGCTGCTTGGACAACCTCCACACGTGGTCAACGTTCACAGCATAAGGAGCCTTTACACTTTCCATGTTTTCTGCTGATACCAATTAATACACACTCCCAGTACCATGTGATGTTTCTTTTAAGTAATAAAGAAGCTTCGGTTCTTTCAGTATCAACTATATTTTATTAACAACGTGGTGCAGCTGTGTTCTTCATTTAACCCAAACTAAAATATTCATCGCTGACTCTCTCTAATGGTCAGGAATGTCACTAGCACTCTATCATGAAGACCCCTATCACCCTGCGCACAGCAATTTTCAGCTACTCCTATAGGCCAAGAGATACAGGAGAATCAGAGCCCAAACCACCAGGTTGAGAAACAGTTTCTTCCCATGAGCAATGAGCCTGCTGAATGACTCAGACAAACGCTCTGTGACTCAACTATTTAACAATAATTATTTATTTTAATATTTGTATATAAGTACTATGCATATGCATCATTTGTCTGTATGTGTGTTATGTCTGCAAGTGTGCTTGCAGTGTGTTGCACCGAGGACCAGAGAATGCTGTTTCCTCAGGTTGTAGTTGAAAGAAAGAATTGTACCATTAGAAGCAGAAACACTTCCTTGAAGATGTCTTAGGTATTGAAGCCCAAAGGCTTCTGAAGCATATCAGGCAGCATCTATGGAAAGCAATGACAGTTAATGTTTCAGGCCATAACTCTTCATTAGGAATAATAGAAAAGAAGGATAGAAGCCCAAATAAATAAAAAAAAAGAAGAGAAGGATAGGATTCCTTGGTGCCATGTGAATACAAGGGAAGAAATGGAAAAGGAGCTAGGAGTTACTTGAAGAGATACTAGAAGATACACTCTGATAGGAGGACAATGGATCATGGATCGAAGGGAAGGGGATGGGGACCTAAAGGAAGAAAGATGTGGGTGACAATAAGGTCAAGAGGGTGAGGAAGTGGAAAGAGAAGGAAAACATAAGTAGGGCCAGAGAAATCAGGGTAAGCAAGGGGAATGGAGTAGGGCAGCTATTCTCAACCTTTTTTTTGATTATGACCTGTTTAGGACAATTCAAAGTTTATGGTTCCCCTTCCCTGCGAAGCAGCCAAGTTTTGGTTTCTTCCATACTTCTCTCCTACCGATTATTTAAAAAATATAATATATTTGTGTTACATGAGATGTAAACAAGGGATTTTACTTAAACACGCTATGGCTCCCGGAAGTGGGAGGAGGAGTGGGCTGTGAAGGGCCTCACGAGAATGGCTGGAGAAGGGTTATTCAGATTTACATTGGGACTCATTATGGCATTAACAGAATAGTTTCAAGTTTACATTTATTGTCATGTGTGCCAAGGTACAGAGAAAATGTTTGTTTGCATTCTGTCCAGCAAGTCCATCCTTACACGAGCACAGCAGAATAAAACAGTACAGAGAGTCTGTTAACAGTGAGAGATCAGATGGAACAAGTAGGGCAATATTGTATTACCAGTGTAAGGTTAGTTCAAGAGACTGATATAGCAGGAAAGAAACATCCTTGTATCTGGTAGTGTGTGATTTCATACTTTTGAAACCACCCCATGGGAGGAGGGAGAAGAGAATGTGTGAGGGTTAAGATGAGTCCTTAGTGTGCCAGCTGCTTAATTGAGGCATCGTGGAGTGTTGATGGAGGGAACAGCAGTTTGTGTGATGGTCTGACCTGCCTCCACAGCCAGGATGGATTCCTACAAAAATAATCTGATTGTGATTAAATTACAAATTTGTTGGTTAAAGGATAAATCTTGGTATGAATAACTTTCTTGTCTTTTTATTAGTGTAGCATATTTCATGTTTACCTGAATGTCAGCACTTCTGACAAAACAGCTCTCCTTCAGTAGTGCACAGATATGACAGCCCAGTTTAGTTTGTACTCAAGACTCTCAAAATGGACTTGTATCCATGCCCTTCTGATTTAGCACTGAGTTTGTTGAAAGAATGACTTAAGTGATGTGAGCAAAGTCAAGTTTATTGTCATCTGATTGCACAAGTACAGCAGGATGAAACAGTGTTCTCCGGTCCTCAGTGCACAACATGCAGACACACAACCAGACGTAAACACGCATACAGTCAAACAATACATATACAGGACAAATACAATATTTCATCTGCACAAATAAATAAATATTGTTTTGTACATATGAAAGTTTTTAGATGGTTAGTGTGAGCAGTTAATTTGGTTGTTCAGTGTCTCTGGGAGGTGCACTTTGATGTGTTCCACCACCAGATGCTCAAAGCATTTCATAATTGTGGAGGTCAATGCCACAGAGTGGTAGACATTGATGCCTGTTATTGCCACCCTCTTGGGCACTGGGATGATGGGGCAGCATAGCAGCTTTTTCAGTACTTCTGTGCACTACAGCTGACTAAATATTGTTAAACACTCTTGCAAGTATCACTTTGTGTAAAGCATTTTTGTAAATCATTGTAAATGAATTGTAAGAATCAAAAACAAGCTGAATTCTATTGAATTATACACATGACAATAAACAATTCAATTCATAGTGAAAATCTACTCCTGAACTAAGCTCACACCTGTAATGTTGCCCCGTTCTATTTATAACTGACCTGTGTTTGTAACTCTGCACTCTGTACTGTTTTTCCTGTTATACTACGTATGGGTTGACCAGCTGGACTGCTCCAAAGTGACCTTTCTCACTGCACCTTCGTGCATATGGCAATAAACTTAGTAAACTAGGAGTTGTGGAGCATCATAATTAACATCTTAATACATATTTAACAAGGGTTAACAAATATGGTCCAACTGTTGATAACATCTATGTTTGAGTTTGAGATCCAATAACTCCATATGACCAGAATCTCAACCTGGTGTTCTAATTTTAGCATCACAGAATAAAACTTACAAATATGATGCTCAAAGTACAGATGTTGAAATGAGTTTCTCAGTGAAAAGAATCTTTTATTTAGAGGGATAATATAAAATTATAGTGGAGCACATAATCCTGTGAGAGAAAACTGCTAACAAACAGAAAGCATTTATTATTGTAATAAAAGGTTTATCTGATTGCATCCACAGAAATATACTATTTTACCTATAACATTAACTGTGACATGTGCACATTTCACCAAATTATTAGTTTTTATGTAAAAACACAAGATTCTCACAACATCTGCATATTTATTGCACAGCAAGCAAAGTTTTGTGTGTGAGCTGATGCACAGGTGCATGTCATAACCTCATCATAATTAGGACAGCAAGAGAATGCCACAAGAAAAAAATGGCATCATCTTTTTATTAACTAGAAAATTATTTTATTCTGTGAAGGTGGTCGCTCCTCCTTCTCCCTCTACAACTCCTTCTGTTTCCTTGTGGACATTGGTGTTTGTTTCTGTGATGGACCCAGTTACTTTCTTCAAGGCTTCAGCTGGCATTTCTGTAACTGGCCTGTTATCAAGGTGCTGCTTTGTGACAATATATTCGTCATTCACAGCAGTGTTAATTTTTGTTTGGCTAGCCTCATCTTCACTTCTATCTCTGGTATCATTTTGCCATTTATTCCCATGCTTCTCCTGGACTTCATTCACATCCACATTATCACACATATTATTGTTGCCACAGACTTTGCTGATTCCATGTTCTGGACCTGTGTTTTCCCCAGAATACCCACCCATTTCACCATTTGTCACACATATGTAGTTTTGGACTGCTTCAGGTGCAGGGATACCTTTTTCATTTCCCTCGGTTTCCAAGGCTATTCTATTTTCAGCATCTTCTTTGTCTTCATTCTTTGCCACACTTTGCTCCAGATTTTCTTTCTGATCAGAGACTCCAGTAGAGATCTTCATTTGAAGAGGCACTTGGCCATTTTTATCTTTTAAGCAATTTTTGTCTTTCTTGCTTGGTTTGTCATCTTTTCTTGATTTTTTCTGCAAAGAGAGGGAGAACAGCGTTGAATTATCACCAGGATTGTCTGCAGTTTTATTTCTCTGATCTTTACTTTTCCTAGAGAATGGCATCATTTTGCGTGGCCATCATATGGAATGTTTAACATCCTAAAGTCCCCAAACCCATGTAATTAAAATACACACCGCTCAAATGTTTCTAAGCAGTTCACAATATTGCATACTTGTTAGCGCCTGCTCCTCCCCCTCCTCTTTCTCCCTCCTCTCCTCTTCCATCCTCCACCCACCTTTTTATTCAGGTGCCTGCCCTTTTTTGCTTATACCTAATGAAGGGCCCAGGCCCAAAATGCTGGTTACCTTTGCATCCTATGGATGCTGCATGACCTGCTGAGTTTCTGCAGCATGTTTGTGCATTGCTCACAACATTGCTGCCTCAATTTTGCATTGTATCAGTACAATCTCTGGCAACATCAAGAACAGAAACAGAATATTTTATAAATAAAGTGTTTGTCCTGTTTGTTTTAGTTCCTTTCATATGACCCATTCAGTTCTATAGATTTCTTTTTCTGTAAGCGAATTGACTAAAATCCTTTCGTTGTTTAACTAAAAGTTTCTCCTGTAGCCCATGATGTTTATGTCTGGCCCAATGAAAGTACTCACTTATTAATTGGAATGAATCAATGCTGCAATATATTGTGTCTCTTCAGAATAATGTTGAAGTAATATTGATTTTCATGATAGTTATCTGTGTAGCTCCTCAGAAAAGCAAAGGGCACGTGGATCAAAGATAATTAGTAAAATGGGAAGTCTTAAACCACTGGGGAAAAATCGTGAAGATCACCAATATCATGAAGGTGTAAAGAGTAAGCATAAAAACCTCAAAGAGCAGAAATCTTTCTTTCAAGTGACACAAACACAATAACCAGTAGCAAAAATTCAAATACGGACTAGCAAGTCCTCTGTAAACTTTATATTTTTAATGGTTGCCAACACTAGGAGTGTTTAACAGGGGTTCTGCAGCCTGTAGAAAGTCAGCATGGGTTGCCAGCACCATTTATTTGACTGAATGGTGCACCAATAACAACCTTGTACTCAATGTCAACAAAACTAAGGAGCCAATTGTTGACTTCAGGAAAGGAAAGGCAGAGGTATACAATCCAATGATCATTGGGAGATCAGAAGTGGAGGGGGTAAGTTCTTGGGAGTCACTATCACTTCCTAGACCCAATACACCAATGGCATTGTGAAGAAAGCATGTCAGAGCCTCTACTTCCCCAGGAGTGCATGGAGGTTTGATATGATACCAGAACCCTTCGCAAATTTCTCCAGAGGTGTGGAAAGTGTGCTGACCGGCTGCATCACGGTCTGTTCTGGAGACACCAATACTAAGCCTAAATCCCTCCAAAAGGTACAGGACATCACAGGGAAAACCCTCCCCACTATTGAGTACATCTAGAGGGAGCGCTGCCATTAGAGAGTAGCAGCAATCATCAAGGATCCACACCACCTAGCGCATGATCTGTTCTTGCTGCTGCCATGAAGAAAGAGGTATAGATGCCACAAGACTCGCACCACCAGGTTCAGGAACAGCTGCTACCCCTCTACCATCAGACTCCTCAACAACAAACTCAATCAGAGACTCATTTAAGAACTCTTACTTGTGCACTTTATCCATTTTTTAATTCTCTCTGTATTGCAGTTTGTTTACATTGATTATCTGCCTACAGTTCTTTATCTGTTTACATATATATGCTGTGCATAGTTTTCTTTGTAATACCAATAAGTGGAAATTCTGCCTTGCCTGCAGATAAAAGAACCTTAGGGTTGTGTTTGATATTATGTATGTACTCTGACAATAAATCTCAAGTCTGAAATACTACAGAAATAAAATATAGGGGCACATGTCTTCTTGCGAACACCACCTAAAATGACCAAATTGATACATATAAAATTGTTTTTTCTCAATTCAAGATAATATGTTTTCCCTTCTAAATCCTCAATTCATGCAGATAGTTACTCCCTTCTAAGCTGGCAGTAACTACTTTTCAAAAGTCCTTGATCACTACACAGCTATCCATGGCCCTCGACCAAAGTGACTTTCCTAAACTTCCTACTCCTTGCAACATGGCCCATATCTGAAGGTTGCTACCATTGAAAATGAACTTCATATTGAAATTCTGCCATTGGGAGACATTGTAGCAACTGTATGCAATGACTTGAGCCACTTCTATAATCACTGCATTTATAGATGAACAGTTCTGAGACAATAAGCAAAGGAAGGGTGATGGATCTTCCATAGACATGTGCATGGACATAGATGGACATGAGCATGACTTGGATATGAGCATGGACAGAGACTGACATGGACATAGACATGGGCATGGATATGGCCATGACCTTAAACTTGGAAGGGTGATAGATGGAGGGAAAAATGATGTAACAAACAGGAGAGAAAAACATATATTCGACAATGAAAAAATAAGGATGGGAAAGGTAAAGGATATTGCCAAAAGCTAGAAACAGGGTAGAGAGCCAATAGACTGCAGATATTGGAATTTGGAGAAAAAAAGTAAACTACTGGAGGAACTGAGTGAATCAGTGATCCTGTAACCTGTGGAAGCTAAGAGGTGATGCATGTTTTGGACATATAATGCCAACTACCCCTTTGCCTCTGCAGATACTACCTGATCCTCTGAGCTCCTCCAGCCGTTTGTTTTTATTTTGTGTGAGAAACAGTGTGTTTGGTAACAAATTCAGAGAGGATTAAAGAGGACATCATCATTGCATTTGTATGACACCACTATGATGAATATAACACACTGCTATTGTCAATCTTCTCTCCTGGAGGTACAGATTGAAATTCATTAACTGTGAGTCAATTAGACTTGATAATCCTTGTTTTACTAACTTCAACCTACTTCAGACAAGCAAAATAAACCTGATGGACATTTATAAGATTGGGACAGGTACACTTATGAGGAAGGCTTGGAGGTTAATGAGCCAAACTCAGGAAAAAGGGACTATCTTGTTGAGCATGAACAGGTTGGGCTGAAGGGCCTATTTTTGTTCTGTAGAGCTCTATGACTCGATAACTCTATTTCAGAATTATGAATGGATTATAAGAGATGTGCTCAGCAATATTCACAACTTAAAATAACCCAACCTTCAATAGTATTGCTGTACAGAATGATGCATGAAGTTTAACTTGCCACCAAAAGAAAGGAAGAGGAATGTGAGGCCATTTACCTTTTGTTCTTTCATTTTTTCTTTGCAGGGGAGTGATGGTCTCTGGAGGAAAATAATCTGTTTTGTAGCAAGATTCCCATCACTGAAAAGTACATCACACCAAGAAAGACATTATATCATTTCATTAATCTCATACAATCTAACCAAATCCACCCAAACACATTAAATTACAAGATTTTGTTTCATCAGCTTCCATTCCCTGATGCTATGAAGAAAACAATGCCTGAAGACACGTTTATCTTGCTATTCCAGTAACAGCTACCCTGCTGCAGTAGCCTTGTTGAATAACATTAGTGAAACATGGAAGTCTGCAGACGCTGGGATTGTAGTAAAAACACATCAAAATGCTGGAGGAACTTCTTCAGCATCCGTAAAAAGTAAAGATATATTGCTGAGGTCTTGGGCCTGATATAACGTTAGCCCCAAGGTACATGTAATTTGCCCAATAAAGTGTGAAGGTACAATAGACATCGCCTCCTCATCATTTGGCTTGCACTCAATTACCCCTTCGAACATAGTTTCTGCTGCAGTTCTTTCCATGTATAGGAATCTCTGTTTGCAATTTCATTTCTACACCATGCAGTGATAGGGCTCAACAGGGCTCTAGGAATGTGGGGATATTGATGTCTACATCAATGGTGTTGCAGGATTGGAAAGATCATACAATGAATGTCTGAACTAGCCTGCAGTATTCCCTTCCTTACAATTGTGTTCTTTTGAAAATGTAATTGGAGCAGGCTCAAAGCTTCAGCTATGTAAGTCTAAATCTGATTGTAACCCCTTTCACACTGGCACCTTATCCTAGTAATTAACGGCCAATATGCAGGTTAAAGGGCAAAGGGCCAGTGTGAATGCTTGCGAAACGGCATGCAGGCGTCAAATCACTCTGGGGATGGACCGTCTCGGTAGGGTGTATCATCCCCAGGGTCATTTGCGTGCCCATTAGCCCAGTGTGAAAGGGACAGGGACTATCCAGGGATAAAGTAGTGAGGCGTTGATGAAGTTTTTGCATGAGTGCAGGAATGTGAAGGAACTAAAGATTAAAAAGAAGGTATAAACTTTAGATTTTATTTACTAAATCCTGATCAATGTATTATGATCTTGTATTTAAACAAAATTAATCATGCCTAATTATAACATAATTAAGCATTATGTTCAGCACTGTATGAGCCCTTCAGCCTCTGTTGTTGGCCCAACCTATATAAACCTTTATAAATTTATAAAGCACATAGACACACAGTTCATAAAGACTGTGGGAAAGTTGCAGAGAGAGAGAATGAGTGATGGTGAACCTGCCCTCGCAGAATTCCGTGGAGCAGAGAAATGGTTGTATGCACAGAAGACTTTTGGAGGAGTTTCTCGGCCACATGAAATTCGGTGGGGGAGGGGGTGGGCGGCAGGTCTGCCATCGCCTGATGTGTCACTCATACGTCACCAGTGGAGGATAGGCACCCTCTCCCTGGGGATGCCTGGTGGAAAGTGTGAAAGGATGCAGAGAACCGGTTAACAGTGGTCCAGCATGAACGGCAAAAACTGCTTCTTTAACCGGTTCATTGAATGGCCAATTTACAAGTTAGCCAGTGTGAAAAGGGCTACAGACTTGATGAATGTAACAGCCTCCTGAAAGTGTTGTAATGAAATATAAAAAAAATGAATATGAGTAAAACACCAACTAATTATAAGATTACACTAATGGTTTCCTGCAATAGAAGCAGCTAGCTTTGTGATTAAATAATCAAGAAAAAATGTATGAGCTACATTAGAGCATAAGATTTGTTGCAGTTGTATAAAGACATTGGTGAGGCCCCATCGAGAGTATTATGTTCCATTTTATTCATTGTGCTGCAGAAAAGATATCGTCAAGCTGGAAAGGATGCTGAGAAGATTAATAAAGGATGTTGCTGGGAGGGGGGTGGGCTGAATTATCGGGAGAGTTTAAGCAGGCTAGGGCTTTATTCCTTGGGGTGCAGTAAGATGGGGGGAGGGTGATCTCAAAGTGCTGTACAAAATCATGAGAGGAATTGGTCGGGTGATCGCAGAGTCTTTTCCCAAGAGTAGGGGAATCGGAAACTAGGGGATATTGGTTTAAGGTGAGGGCGAAAGATTTAATAGGACCACAAAGGGTAAGTTTTTTGTGGAGTGGGTGGTGGGTGTATGGAACAAACTGCCAGAGGAGGTAGTTGAAGCCAGTTCTGTTGCAATGTTTAAGAAACATTTGGATGGAAACATGGATAAGATGATGTGTTTAGAGGGATATTGGCCAAAAGCAGACATATGTGACTAGTGTGAGTGGGGCATTTTGGTCAGCATGGGCAAGTTGGGCCAATAGGCCAGAATCCACACTGTATGGCTCTATGACTATGACATAAAACAGCAGGTAAGACAATATGGGATCAATTTTAAAGCACATCAATGAGAGAAAATTAAATGTGATGCCTTAGTTACTGGATAATAAATCTCTGGGATGTCTATGAAATCACTGAGCTAATCTTAATAAGTTCATAAAATATGTGCTCTACTCTCAGCTCCATTAATCTGTGATCAACACCAACCTCTGGTGCTATGTGTGTGCTCTACTCTCAGGTCCATTAATCCGTGATCAACACCAACCTCTGGTGCTACATGTGTGGACTTTACACATGCTCCCCGTGTCCATTAATCTGTGATCAACACCAACCTCTGGTGCTATATGTGTGTTCTACTCTCAGCTCCATTAATCTGTGATCAACACCAACCTCTGGTGTTATATGTGTGGACTTTGCACATGCTCCCTGTGACAAGGAAGGTTATCTCCAGCTGCTCTGATTTCCTCCTCTATCCCAAAGATATGCAGTTGGTCGGTTAATAGGGTACTGTAGTGTATGAATGCATGGTAGAGTCTGATAGGTGTTAATGAAAACATGGGGAAAATAAAATGAACCAAGGTCGGATTAATGTAAATGGGTGATTGATGATCAGTATGGATTTGATTGGCTAAAGAGCCTGTTTCTATGCTGTATCTTTCTATGACTCTTTTATTCTTTCATCACTCTGGTTTTCATTCATGTCTTTCTCAATGTTTCTTGCTGGCTTAATCCTCTTTAAAATCTCTCCCAAGTAATCATTGCTCATGTGTGACACTTGGTACTGTGTGTTGGCATTGTACGCTGACCGACCAACTTGGTCCTTTGCTCATCCACCTTCCAGCTTTTTATTCTCCCTAACCTGACTCAGATGAACCAACTCTAGCATCTCTACCAACTCTAGCATCTCTATCAGGTTTATATCTATATGTTACCAAGAAATAAAGATTAAATTAAAACTATAATCATATATTATATAATTTTAACATTATAATTTTAAAATATAATTTAAATTGCAATTTCTCAAATTGTAATATTTTGCAACACACTGTATAAACTTATTAAGCTGCTAAGATTCTCATAATCAAGGGACAAATACAAAGTGAATATGGTCACTCTGAATTCAAACATCCAAAAAGAAAATTAAATTCCAATTATCATGGTGTTGATCCATTAATATAACAACGATTTCATGCTCTGATTATTCCTTCCTGACATTGGAATGAAGGAATATCTTCGATAGGGTGAGTCCAGATGAGTTAACATGGACCTACTCTGCTTCTCTCTCCACAGATGCTGCCTAATCTGTTGAGTATTTCCAGCATTTTCATTTTTTATTTCCTTTACCAATACAGTTAATAATCTCTGCAACATGTTGGGACAATCTGAATTATCCTTTTCAAAATATAACAATTTGGATTGTTATATTAACAAATGTAAGCATCTCAAAACTGTTCCACAAAGGTAAAAGAATTCATTTTACATGTAATCTAAGTAGCTGTAAAGCATAAATCAAGTCAAGTCACATTTATTTGTCATAAACCTTGCAGTGTACAGTGAAAACGAGATAGCGTTTCTCTGGACTGTGGAGCTGGTTATTTTCATGAGGCAATTTTTATAAATAACATATCACTTATTACATACATTACATGTGCTAGCCTTGTGTTTCCTCATGGCTTGGGGGAAAAAGCTGTCTCAAATGCTTAAGTACTTCTTCCCAGATGACAGGAGGGAGAACGGATTGCGGGAAGGGTGTGTCGAGTCCTTCACGATGTTTATGGCTTTCCACAAACACCAGCCATTATAAATGTCCATCATGGCAGGGAGAGAGACCCCAATAATCCCCTCGGCAGTCTTTACTATCTGCTGCAGGAATTTGAGATCTGAGATGATACAGTTCCCAATCCAGGCAGTGATGCAGTTACATAGGATGCTCTCAATGCATCCCCTGTAGAATGTAGTGAGGGTGGAGGGTGGAAGCTGAACTTCCCTCAACCTCTGCAGGAAGTAAAGGTATTGTTGGGCCTTCTTGGCAATGGATCTGGTGTTGGGGGACCAGAAGAGATCCTCCACCAGGAATTTGGTCTCTTGACTACCTCGATAGTGGAGCCATCATGCTCAGCGGAGAGTGGTCCTCCCGGGTTCTCCTGAAGTTGACCACCATCCCCTTTGTTTTGTTGATGTTCAGGTTTAGGTTGTTGTCTCTGCACCAGTCTGTTAGTGATTGTACTTTCTCTCTGTAAGCTGACTCATCGTTCTTGCTGATGAGCCCACCACAGTTGTGTATCAGTGAATGTGATGATGTAGTTTGAACTGTATACCGCTGCACAGTCGTGGGTCAACTGGGTAAACAGCAGTGGGCTGAGCACGCAGCCCTGGGGGGCTCCTGTGCTCAGTGTGATGGTGTTGGACATGCTGTCTCCAATTTGGACTGACTGATGTCTTCCAGTCAGGAAGTTGAGGATCTAGTTACAGAGAAAGGTGTTTAGGCCTAACAGGTTCAACTTCCTAATCAGGTGCTGCGGTATGATTGTGTTGAATGCTGAGCTGAAGTCTATGAACAGCATTCGAAAATAATATATAAAAAATGATGAAGACTCTAGAATGATCCTAGTATGTGTTAGCTTATGATTTCTTGCTTTATTCAATTATCATTAATTATTGTGGCTGATAAACTAAGCATGCATGTTCTGAGTTAACAAAGCAAAATGTCATACAGTTATGTGCCACATTCCTGCGATTGTGTGGAATGTTATAATTTCAATGCCCAATTATGTGACCTTTTCAATATCATCCCCGGCACAAAGATCAGTCAGCCTTGCTCATCTTTTACACTGGCTCCAGAGTTTAAGTGCTTGCTTTGTTCTTTAGTGACCCGAGCTAAAGGATCAACAAGAAGCACAAGGCTGTAAGTTTCAATAACAACATTCCATTGAGCTCCATCATCATGCTGAACTCAAACCATAATTAGGAGAAAGAAAATCTTTCATTTATATTGTGTTTTTCATGTCATTTTCAAAGCAACTTACTTAAAAGTATTTATTTGAATCACTGAGTTCTCATAGTGTGGAGATTTTTAAAGAATTTCAGGAAGAAAATGTGCTCTACGTTGAGAGGTAAGGATGTGAAATTAAAGGAAATTTATAATAAATTTCTCATTTAGGACTTTGGCTCCTGTGTGCAGTGGGCTAAAGGTGAGTTGTTATGCTTGAAATGTGACCACTCGCCTACATTCAGGGACTGCAGTAAACCAGGCAGGTAGTAAAACTCCTATCGCTGTGGATGTTTCATCTGGTTATACGTGTTCAGTCAGATGAACATAAATTTGAACTTGAATTCTGAATGATCCTTTTCAAAAAATATAACAATTTACCTTTACTGCATCTTTAAACCAAGTATCTCAAAGGTATGCCACACAACTAAAAGATGAAAACAGATGCACAAGAAGTTTTGGACAAAATAAAACTATTTCTTGTTAAGCCGATACTATCTCTCTACCAAAGGAAGTAAATTAGCAAAGTATACTTTGATTTTTGGGGAGCATATATAAGAAATGAAAATCAATAACCTATTCTAAATCTTCCTTAGATGTATCTAATGGATCTTATTTTTCTTTGCTCATTTGTTTCTAGATTAAAAGAGTACAACTGTACTATAGGCTCTTCCATCTAGTTTGAAGATTGGGAATTGGAATAAGGATGTGTTCATGCAGATGTTATTGCCAAAGCTCTGCAGTTACAATGGCATGACTGAAAAAGTGATAACTGAAAGTGAAGATATGACCAAGGTAGCTCTTGGATGTTGGAAAATCTTAATGAACATTTTCACTAATGTGAATGCAAAGAAGGTGCTTGCACCAGTAAATCAACTGAGTGTTTGACATTTGTGTCTACCACCTATTGCTTACAGAGAACATAGAGCATTACAAGCCTTCAACCCACAATTTCAGTGCCAGACCTGATGCCCAAAATAAATTAAAACTCTGGTCCTTGCACAGGATCTATATCCCCTGCATATCCATGTGTCTATCTAAAAGCCAGCTAAATGTTGCAATCATATTTGTTTTAATCACTACCCATGGCACACCATTCCAGGCACCTACCATCTCTCTGTAAAAAAAAAACTTGCCCACACATTTCCTTTAAAATTTCCCTTACCTCACCTTAAACAAATGTCATTTACCCTGCAAAAAAATTATTCTGACTGACAACCCTATCTCTATCTCAGATAATTGTACAAAATTCCATCAGGTCTCCTCTCATCCCCCGATGGTCCAGAGAAAACAACATATTTATTCAACCTCCCCAATGTCTTAAACCCTTCAATCCGGGGAGCATTCTGGTAAATCTCTTCTGCATCCTTTCTAAACCCGCCACATCCTTCCTGTAATTTTATTATCGGTATTCACACAGATGCTTAGCATTACACATGCCCATTTCGGCGTCAGAAAAGAGTGGTGACATTGGTTCAGGCTATTTTGATTCACACTGACTGATACTCCCATGGTGGAATTTGCTGTATGTGGAAATCATAATGTACCTAGTTTGAAAACAATTACCTGCAAAAACATTGTTCTTTCAACAGTAGGAGCAAATTTGGCTGTAAATATTAACTACATAAATACTAAGTAGTGCATGCAGACCACAGCCAATGCAATTACATCACTCTGGCTCCCTTTACATTTCTGTGAAGTTCACATGGAAGGGACAGTAGGGAGAGTGATCATTCTATATTTATTTTTGATTTACAAATTAATAATCTTCAAACTAATAGAATACTTCAGATACTGTAAATCTAAAACAAAAACTAAAAATGTTGAAAATATTCAGCAGGTTTTTTTTTGCACAACCAATAAGTGGTAATTCTGCCTCGTCCCGCAGAAAAAGGCTTTGCAATAATTCTTCAATTTCCATGAAGAAATGACTTCCTGAACCATTCCTATGTGTTTGTGAACATTATATTAATATTGAAGATATCATTTGCTTTGGATCTAATTTGCATTTAATAACAAATTGAATACCAAAACAGCACTACTGAAAATTCAATGAGGCAAAGATTCACGCACACTACCTCCAACCTCATCTGCTGCATTTGGTGTTCCTGATGTGGCCTCTATATTGCTGAGTCTAAGCACAGATTTTAGGACTATTTCGTAGAGCCTCTACTCTGTCCTCAATGGCCATCCCAAGCTCTCAATTCAGCTTCTCTTCCCATCCCACACCATCCTGCCTCTTGACCTTCTCCACTGCCAAGGTAAGGCCTAATACAAACTAAAAGAGCAACACCTCATTTACTGCCTGAGCATTCTACAACCCAACAAAATGAGTGTTGAATTCTCTACTTTTAGGCAACATTCACTTTCTCTCCTCCAATACACCTCCTCTGTCCTCTTTTCCATACCCCTCTCCAGCCTCCCCCCTACTAGTTCCATCACCTATTGCCCATACATTTCATCCATCAGACCCCCTCCACATCTGCCCTTCATCCCTCCCTTAATGATCCCTATTCTCACCTTACTTATCAGATTCTAATATCTTAGACTTGGTGTCACCTATAGCAGCCGTTTTCACATTCACCCTTCCTGCTCCATTTGACTATTTGTCCTTATCTGTTTCCATCTATCACTTACCTGCCTCTCTCCCAGGTCCATCCCTGTCCTCTCCCATCTGCCCTCATTCTTACCTCGTGCCTCCCCCTCTTCAATCTTAGTTCTGATGCAAGATTTTGACCTGTCACTTTCTTCCTCCACAGATGTTGTTCACTCTGTGTAGTCCTTCCAGTGTGTGTGTTTTGTTCTCTCTCTGCCCTCCAGATTCTAGAATTTGCAGTTTCTTGTGTCTGCAATGCTGAAAACTCAGTATTTGACCAACAAAAGAAATAAGAAACAGTGGGGATAAGGGAGCATTAAGCCAAATAGATCCTTATCCAATTTTCCAATCCTTAGATGTTTATTCAAGCTATTGAAGTTTCTCTCGTCATACCAGAAAATTCCCTACCTGTCTCTCCTCATTATAGGAGTAGGTAGAACACAGGTTAACTGCCAGCCATATGCAGCCAGAGAATTCAACAAAGGAACATAATCAGTTTTCACTTCATTTCCCTAAAGAAAGAAAAGCATGCAGTTAAAGATAGCCATGTTATTTGTGATTAATCCTGTCATTTTTAATTTTCCATTTCAAAATGTTGATTTTTAAAAATATTTTTTTATTTTTCACACTATAAACCACATTGATCAAGATACATACATTTTTCTTTTCAAATATATAGTGTCGTTTTCTCCCGCCCTCCCTCTTCCCATCCCACCCTTCCTACCTCCCCACCCATTCATTTAAAGTTCAGAATCTAAGATACATTAAACCCATCAAACAATGTTGTCACTCAGTAAAAATAAACAAGAAATTCCACTGAGTCAATTCTTTTCATTTCCTTCTCCTTCTGTCATTTTAGGTGGTAGATGTCCCCGGTAGGTTTTCTCTATTGTGTTTCATGTATGGCTCCCATATTTGTTCAAATATTGTAATATTATTTCTTAAATTATATGTTATTTTTTCTAATGGAATACATTTATTTATTTCTATGTACCATTGTTGTATTTTCAAATTATCTTCTAATTTCCAGCTTGACATAATACATTTTTTTGCTACAGCTAGGGCTATCATAACAAATCTTTTTTGTGCACCATCCAAATCAAGTCCAAATTCTTTGTTTTCTATGTTACTTAGGAGGAAGATCTCTGGGTTTTTTGGTATATTGCTTTTTGTGATGTTATTTAATATCTGGTTTAGATCTTCCCAAAATTTTTTCACTTTCTCACATGAATTGCATGAATTGTTGTCCCCGTTTCCTTTTTACAGCGAAAACATCTGTCAGATACTGTTGGGTCCCATTTATTTAACTTTTGAGGTGTAATGTATTTTAATGTTCCATTTTTTTTTAATGCAAATTATGTGCTTTCAATTTTTGATAAATTGAGGGTTGATGATTTGGAACTTGATTGGTTCCAAATTCAAAGCCATCGTCTGCTCAGTTGACATTCAACGTGTGTTGCTGCAAGGAGCCTGTGTCTCCTCAGATGTTTAGATTTTGAATTATCATTGGGCTGCTTAAATTGACTCTGGCAGAACATGGGTCTCTCTGGTGCTTTTAGATGCAATTAACAGTATTGGAGGCAATCTGATTCAGAAAATACCTCTGACGTAAAACTTTGCTGGAGTGTCAATTTGGATACAAGTTGGAATTTCCAAAGCTTATGCTTTTTGCTAAAATTACCAATCATCCAAATTTCATTTTCTCAAGGGTGAACAACAAAAATTTAAGACATAGATTCTAGTTTTATGGGAATTCAGTTGTGCTATTCACTTTAACTCTTATTTTCATTTCATATTTTTCCAATACTTCGCTCTCTTATGTGCTTCTTACAAGAAGTAAGCATTTTACTCATCAACTAACCTGGATGTAATCTGACAACTCAAAAAGCCTTTAGAACAATTAACATATGTAATTTATTTCAAAATTTACACTTTATATGCTTACCTCTCTGTTTAACGGCCAATTAATTTTATTTCAAAATTTGGTTTCTGCTAATTAATCCTTAAAGAACTTAACACTCATTTCCCAGAATAGTATTTCATGATTTCATGAAGAATAAAAAGAAGAGTAAATAATATTTTGAGAATGGATAAAAATTGTTCAGATTGAGTTAGGGTTATGTATAGTCATTTCCTCTTACTCTATTCAGAACATGTGAACATAATCAGATGTGAATGACTGCAGTAAAATTTGTCTCTCAAAACTAAATATACACTGTTAAGATGCACTCAAATTTCTTGCAGATTGCAACGCAAATCAGGCAAGTCAACACAAAGGCTTTTTAGAAATTATATCCAATGAAAGTTGAGTTGTCCTGATTTTGTGTTCTAATTTAGGAAAACATCTGTCCAGAAATCAGTTCCAGGCCAACAGAACTGTATTCTCACTCTGAAAATGCCAATCGGGGGGAAATTTCCAGCGATCAATGCTGGAAGCTGATCTCAAATCAAATAACTTGTCCCTATTTTCAAAGATCAACTTTGTTTGGCAGAGGGATGTCAATTTAAATGTTCACAAATTATTAAGCTGTTCCTGCTGTACTCCTAACACAACCCATGCTAGTTCTATTTAGTCCTTTCTCCTCGTATTAAAACCGAGTTACTTTCAAGTAGTCCCAATTCATTAAAATGTGCTTATTTTTCTTGACAATTTCATTTTCAACTGTAATAAATGTTTCAAGGAATTTTTATTGATGTTTTAAAGAAATTACAAGCTAAAACTCACAAAATTTTATTTCAACTACAACAGCAAATGCCACTGTGTTGGATTAGAGATTTGTTTCAACAATTCAGCACAGTTGCCCTTCTGACCCACGAAACCAATGAACCTAACAAGCCCATACATTTTGGAAGGTGGGAGGAAATGAGAGCACACACAGAGAAAACCCATCAGGTCACAGAGTAAAAGAACTAACTCCTCACCAACTGCAATGGATTTGAGCCCTGGTTTGCTGAAATACCATCGCGTTAATCGCTAACCTAAAAGGGCCCAACTGCAGTGTGGGGTGAAAATCAGCTTGTGTGTTTCTACAAGTGGGCAATGTGAACTTAGAACAGTTATATAGCAAGACTTAGACTTACAGATTGATTTGATTCATACATGAATCCTAGCTGTAAAATTATATTGTTTTATACCTTTCACCAAAAGGTAAATTATTTCTTCATGAAATAAGTAAGAGAAACCAAGATCCTGAGTCCACATAAGAAGTGACCTATCCTGGACGCAAAACATTTCCTTACTTGTCAGGAAAGAGCAACAGTTACTTCACGTCCTGATAAGACTGAGGCAGGCAAGGTTTTTGGCCACTATCCTACAGGAGCTCTATTGAGAGCATCCTGGCGAGCTGCATCACAATATGGTATGGTTGTTTTAGAGCCACAAATCAGAGGTCAATCCACAGGACCATAAGAGAGCCAGAGAAGATCACTGGGGTCTCCCACTCCCCCACTGAAGGGATATACTGAGATCATTATCTAAAGAGAGCTTTTGGTTTGAGGACTCCTACCACCCTGCACACAGCATTTTTCAGCTACTCCTGTTAGGAAAGAAATACAGGAATATCAGAGCCATAACCACCAGCCTGAGAAACAACTTCTTCCTTTGGGAAGGGTGACTGTTGAATGACTGATGAACTTCACATCCAAACCCTCCATGACTCAACGGTTTATTTAACAATAATATTTATTTATTTTAATATTTGTATACAGGTACCCCTCAACAAGATGGGGGTTATGTTACACTGTATAAGTACTGTGCATACACTATATATCATTTATCTGATTGTGTGTTATGTCTCTGTGTACTTGCAGTGTGTTGCATTGATGACCAAAGAATGCTGTTTCGTCAGGGTGTACTTGTACAATCGGGTAATAAATTAAATTGAATGTGAACTTGAAAACTTCTCTTTTTTCAAAGTTGCTCTTGAATAATATATTTATTTTTGATTCTTGCCTTTAAATTTTTATTTAACTCTGTGTTCTATTCTGGGCCAATCTAATACTTATGATTTTTCTAAATTATGAATACTAGCTGGTGAATAGAATTGGTGAAACTCAGTTAAATATCAAATCAGAAAATTTCATGCAAAATATTTTGCCTGGAATTGTCCATCTGTACAAACTGCCTAAAGAAATCTCTTGGGACTGCCTAAAGAAATCTCTTGGTGCCTGCCACATTGACCACCGCCAGTGGGCTGATAACGCCTCAAACCGTGCATCTTGGCGCCTCACAGTTTGGCGGGCAGCAACCTCCTTTGAAGAAGACTGCAGAGCCCACCTCACTGACAAAAGGCAAAGGAGGAAAAACCCAACACCCAACCCCAACCAACCAATTTTCCCTTGCAACCGCTGCAATCGTGTCTGCCTGTCCCGCATCGGACTTGTCAGCCACAAACGAGCCTGCAGCTGACGTGGACTTTTTACCCCCTCCATAAATCTTCGTCCGCGAAGCCAAGCCAAAGAGAAGACAATTTTTCTTGTACACCATATATAATAGAACATTCAGATTTTAACTTGAATCTTAAAAGTTTGAGGTGCTTTTGTCAGATTACTGTTAACTCTGTTCTTCAACTGAGCAGGAGGGCACAAACTGCCCACATTTCTCAGTTAAGGATCCTTCTCTTCATGTGGCAGAAATTTCTTTGCTCCATTGAACATGGCCAAGATTATGTATGAGCTGCATGCTTTTTCTGATCAAAATGACAAGATTTCCTCACAATTAAACTGTAAATATATGAAGCTGGAGTCTTTAGTTTGATCAGGAAGAAAAAAATACTACTTTCCACCAGAAGTGGAATGCTTCTATATTTTTTTCTTGAGTTATGTGCCAATTGCCAAGGGACCTGTTCAATTTCAGTCAGTGTTAAAAGCTGGACATAGAAGACCTTGGAGAATTTATGAGGTGACTGCAATGCCTGGTCCCTGACAGATTTCTATCTCAAAACTTTCTACGAGAAGGGAAATTTTCCAGATGTCAGATGGTATAAACCTATAGGTAATTCAATTAACATAATTTGTAAGAAGTGAATGTCAGTGGCATACATAGAAATGCCAACGCTCAGGACAAGAAAAATCTCCAGAGGATTGTTAATTTGGTCTGCGATATCTTCACTATCTTACTCCAGTAGGGTGTGGTACCCATCTGTTTCAAACAGGTGTCATTTTTCCAGTGCCCAAGAAGAGTGCAGTAACCTGCCTGAATGACTATCACCCAGTAGCATTTACATCAACAGCTGGAGATGAAGCATATCAGCTCCTGTCTGAGCAGTGACATGGATCCATTCCAGTTTGCCTATCATAGAAACAGATATATGGTGGATGCCATCTCACTGGCTCGACACAAAGCCCTGGAACACCTGAACAACAAAGATGCATACATCAGGATGCTCTTTATCGACTACAATTTGGCATTTAACACCATTATCCCTCAAAACTAATCTGCAAACTTCAAGACCTGGGTGTTAACACCCCGCTGTGTATATGGATCATGGATTTCTTCATCTCTAGACCACAATTCATGAAAATTGATAAGAACTTCTCCATAATCTTCATCAGCACTGGAACACCACAGGGCTGCGTTCTCAGCCAACTGCTCTATTTACTTTACATCTATAACACCTATTGGTAATGACAATAACTCCATCCATAAATTTGCTGACGATACCACAGTAGTAGGTTGTATAAAGGAGAGGGTGAGTCAGCGTGCAGGAGGGAGAATGAAAACTTAGCTGCATAGTGCACCAACAACAACCTTGCTCTCAGTTTCACCAAAACTAAGGAGCTGACTGTTGACTTCAGGAAGGGAAAGTCAAAGGTATACAATCCAGTGATCACTGGGGAATCAGAGGTGGAGAGGGTGAGCAAGTTTAGGTTCTTGAGAGTCACTATTTTGAAGGATCTTTCCTGGACCCAACACACGAATGGCATCATGAAGAAAACACATCAGCACCTCTACTTCCTGCGAAGTTTACAAAGGTTTGATATGGCACCAGAAACCCTGGCAAATTTCTACAAAGGTGTAGTGGAAAGTGTGCTGACTGGCCACATCACGGTCTGGTATGGGAACACCAATACCCCTGAGCATAAAGCCCTACAAAAGATAGTGGACACAGCCCAGGACATTACAGGCAAAACTCTCTCCACTATTGAGAGCATCTATAGGAAACACTGCCATCAGAGGGCAGCAGTAATCATTAAAGATCCTCACCACCCAGCACACATTCTGTTCTTGCTGCTGTCATCAGGAAAGAGGTATAGATGCCACAAAATTCACACCACCAAGTTCAGGAACAGCTGCCACCATCAGACTTTTCAACAACAAACTCAATCAGAAACTCATTTAAGGACTCTTACTTGAGCAGTTTATTGATTTTCTTTTGTTGTCTCTATATTACACAGTTAGTTTCTTTATATTCATTATCTCTTTACAGTTTTTTGTTTACATGTTTACACTGTGTGCAGTTTATTTTTGTACTACCAATTAGTGGTAATTCTACTGCGCCTAAAGGAAAAAGAATCTCAAGGTTGTATGCCATGTCATGTATGAACTCTGAAAACAAATCTGAAATCACAGGCACCAGACTTCACTCCATCGAGGACATCAATAAGAGGTGGTGTCTTAAGAAAGCAGCCTCAAGGACCCCCACCACCACTGCCCTCACCATGCCCTCTTTATTCTGCTACCATCTGGAAAAAGGTAGAAGAGTCTAAAGTTCTGCTACAATCTGGAAAAAGGTAGAAGAGTCTAAAGACAAGCACTCGACGACACAAGGACACCTTCTTCCCCGCTGCCAAAAGATTCCTGAATGATGAATGTACTAAAGACACTGCCTTATTTTTTTATTTATTTTTGTAAGGTCATTTACATGAACGTTTTCACTACGATTCTGCCACAAAAAAACAAACTTTGTGACTTATTCATGAGAATAAATTCTGATTCTGATTGACAAATCATGGGAAAATGTTTCATTGATAAAGACCTTGATGCTTTCACATCGGGAAAATTAGTCTCAAATTGCATTTGAATATGGTGCTGAAGTACAGGGCAGAGAGACAGTCTGATACAATGAATTTAGGCACAGCTGCATCAGTTGTTGGGTAATTCTCCTCCTATGCATACACTGAAGGCTTCCTAGTTGTACAAAGGAAATGTACCAGATGTATTGTTGCTGAAGACATTGGTATGTGAGTGACTAATATCTACCAAAGGTCTGCAGGGCAGGTTATCGGTCATTATTTGATGGCAACAGTAAGATTTATTGCCCTCCATGTGTTGAAGAGTGCAAAATATTACCCCTTTTCAGTCACTCTCAGCATTATTTAAATACAGGCAAAATATTCGCGAGTATTTTTCTGGCTCTTCCTTGTTTTTTTTTTACAGGGTTTACAACTATCCTTTCCAGTTGCAAATTCATGCATTGTGCAAGAATCAGATACTGATGGATTTTTTTTAACTTTAAGACCCTGAATAAAAGGGTCCTTAATGCTGACCCCAGATGTGTATATTAATGGAAAATAGTCTGACGTGAAGAATGAATAAAGAGCATACAGAGCAGCTCACGCTGCCAGAGATAAGAAGAAGAGGAAAGGGAGATGGATACTTAGCAGGAGGCCGGTTTTGTCCAGAGCACTCAGACAACAATTGTCTCAGCTGTTAGTCAGTGAAAAGTAGATGAAGGCAGCTGGCCAGGCCCGAGCATGAGCAGCAGGGTTAGGAACCCCAGTGCTGTCATCCAAAAGCACATTGTAAAACCACAGGGAAAAGCAGAAGCAATCCAAGTAATCAATCCAGAGGATGGACTGCTGTACTGCTACATGAACAGCAGGCTCCTTCTCATGCAATAGTCCACAGCAGTGAGAGAACAGACTAACACTCTATGAGAATGAACAGAAATTCTGGTGAACCGCATTATGTCATGCCAGTGGCCTTGGGTGGGACCAAATGCGCATGGCCATCACTTCCAATTCAAAAAAGATGAGGGGAAAACTGAATACAAAGGTTTTGGCACGTTGGTGCTGGACTCCTCTTTGACAATGAGCATAGCCTTCCCAATAAACCAAGTAACTCATTGTGTATACACATAACCTACTCTGTAAGGCTGCTCTTCCAAAGTCTCCATCTGAGCCCTCTGTCATGTAATCGATCAAAGAGCTTACACTTTAGCGAGGTGGTACCAGGATTCTCTTTGGCCCTATCACTTATGTCTTATCTTCCAGCCCTGCCCAACTTTCCAATACCCAAGTTGTTAGTTGAGATTATAAAATTTGAACAATGGTCCATCTTAATCATTACTGACTTTTGCCTTACCTAGGCTACTCTTCTCAGCTACCTGAAATGGTAGATGCAATGAAGGAGTTGTGCTAGTTGTGCTCAGGGTAGCAGGGAACAGGAAGTTATACCAACTGGCACAGAGAGTGGGGTCAATAGGACACGAGAAAGCTGATTAGGCCATAGAAGCCCCAATGATGGTCAGCATCATCTTCTCTAATATGGCTAGGTCATGATGGTGCATGGCCCCAAATGGCCTACTCACACTCTGCCTGCTCCTGATCATGTGTCATCATCTACAGGAAGAGGTGGGAGGTAGGAAAGTCATTAAAAAATATTGTACATTATGTTTGATGAGATGGTTAAATATTTTTGCATCATTTGTTAAGATTATCTTATTTGATGAGGAGAACATACGAATGTTTTGTTTGCAATTGCTAAGCCCTCAAGAATGTTGTAATATTTTGTATTAAGCTGCTTGACTTTTGCATTGTCTCATAGTGAGCTCAACTTTTCATAGGAAAAAGATGATCAGCAAATCATATGACTCTGGTTTCAGTATATTTAATACATTTTCATGTGCTTTGCAATAATAACAGGAAGCTGCAGTAGTTTTGCAAACTGCCACATTGCCCTAATGAAGCATCGACTAACACTTTCTGAACTTTGCATGAATGTAGAACAGGTTAATCATTATTCACAGTGTCTCAAAGTGTGCAGCTTATAACTGTAGCTAGCCTACATGAAATGTTAACAGCTAACAATTTAAAACTCCACATGCAATAGAAATAATCCTCATCTGACCTTGGTAAACTGAAATTATTCCTCAAAATAATCCAATTACTATAACTGTTTTGAAAGGATTTATACTGAAAATTATGTTCATTAAAATTGTATGAAGGCTTTACAGTCAGGCAATTTGGATCATAGTTTTACAGCATAGCAGCAGGCCCTTCAGCCCAACATACCCATGCCAACCAAATTGTCTACCAAAGCTGGTTCCATTTTCCTGTATTTAGCTAATATCCCTCCAAAATCTTTCTACCCACGCACCTAAATGTATTTTACATGTGAGATACAGAATGTTTTTCACCTATTACCATTTAGCTGGGTTCATTGCTGATGGTGGATCAGGATTTTAAATGACGAATTTTTAAACTGTGCCTTATATTAATATTGCACATTGGGATATTATCATGATAATAATCTTAATGATTCAATTGTAGTTCCATCAATGCTTTCCCTATTAATTAATATTTCCATCTGTCCCCACTGAACACCACTATAGTCACACAACACTTCAACAATTTGTTTTCCAGATTCTGCATCAAAAGTATAACATTCAACACACATTTTCTAGGATCAACAGTTCCAATCTCCCAGTTGCATGCAATTTCAACTCTACTTCCCATTTCATTCTCACGTCTCTCCACTGTTGAGTGCAATCTAGAACAACAACACATTATAGACCAGGTGGTCAGCGACTCAATGTCATGAACATTGAATTTTACAATTTCAGCTAAGCCTTACCTTTTATGTTCCCCCACTCCCTCCTTCCAATCCACCTCCAGTCCTTCCATTATTACTCCCTTTTCCATACCTCTTGTCAAGTCCAGTCATCAATATTCATTCCCTTCCCTCTCCCATTCTATCCAGTTGCTATCCACATACTTCACCCATCAGATATCCACACCCATCAGATATCCACCCCCACCATGCTCGATCTACCCTTCATTCTCAATGATTCCCATTATAACTTTCCTTACATATGATTCCAGCATTTAAAGCCTTGTGTCCATGCTCATCATCCACCAGACTCTACCTCTTTCCCCATCTCTTCTCCCCCCTCCACCTAGTTCCATGCGCCTAGTCTGCTTCCAACTATCCACCCACCTGCCTCAGTCTTCCAGCTCTACCCTCCTCCACCTGTTTCTGCTGATCACCCGCAACTCCCCTTGGTCCACCTATTATTTACAGGCTTTGCCTCATCCCCTGTTCCCCTCTCATCTTTATGGACATTTTCAATGCCTCACTGCAGCAGTCTACCTTTCTCGCAGGATTCAAAACAGTGACCATCATCCTTGTGCCCAAGAGGGCAAAATAACTGGTCTCAATGACTATCAGCCTGTGGTAGTGACCTCCACCATTATGAAATGCTTCGAGCATCTGGTGATGGAAAACATCAAAGCACACCTCTCAGAGACACTGAACCCATTTTGATTCGCTTTTAGAAGAAACCGTTCCGCAGACGATGCTATAGCCTTGTCGCTTCACTCTGTCCTGACTCACCTTGAGAACGACACATCATATGCCGAGCTGCTGTTCATTGACTTCAGCTCGACGTTTAAGACAATCATCCCCCAGAGGCTGGTGGAGAAACTGCCCTCACTGGGACTCAACATCCCTCTCTCTAACTGGATCATGGACTTCCTAATGGAAAGACCATCGTCTATATGGATTGGGAGAAGAATGTCGAGCATAATCACACTGAGCACTGGCTCACCTCGGGACTGTGTGCTCAGCCTGCTCCTGTTCACACTACTGACCCATGATTGCTACACTAGATCCAGCTCTAACTATGTCATTTTTGCAGATAACACAACATTAGTTGGCCTTATCAGCAACAACAATGAGTGGCTCAACAGAGAAGAGGTGCAAAATCTTATGATATGATATGGTACGAGAGTAACAACCTGCAATTCAATGTGGACAAGATGAAGGAGATAATCGTGGACTTCAGAAGGATCAGGAACAAACACCCTCCATGACACATCAACAATTCTGCAGTGGAGAGAGTGGAGAGCACTAAGTTCCTTGGAGTTCACTTAGCCAGTGACCTTTCGTGGACACTCAACAGTGACTGCATTTCCTGAGAAGACTGAAGTGGTCAAGGTGACCAGCCAGCATTATGTCAACCTTCAACCTATTGAAGGGACTTGGCCAGTTACATCACAGTGTAGTATGGTGGCTGGAGAGAAATGGACTGGAGGTCAATCCACAGGACCATGAAAGTGGCAGAGAGGATCACTGGATTCTCCCTCTCCATCATCGACATGATCTATTAGGTTTATCGTCTGAAGAGGGCATTCAAAATCATTGAGGATCCCTTCCGCCTGCACACAGCATGTTTAAGCTGCTCCCATCAGGAAAGAGGGAAAGAGCTACAGGAGTATCAGCATCACCAACTTGAGGAACAGCTTCTTCCCAGAGGTAGTGAGAATGCTGAACGACCGAAGGAACTGCTCACACTAACCATCCGAGACTCTCAAATGTTCAAAGCAATATTAATTAATTAATTAATTTGATTGCATATATGAATACATGGCCTGCATATGTATTGTTTGAAGTAAAAGATGAAAGTTTGCAGACACTGTGGTTAAAGTTAAAACACAATGCTGGAGAAACTCAGTTGGTCAAATAGTGTCCTTTATATAAGCAAAGATAAAGATACATAACTGATGTTTTGGGGTTGAACCCTTCAAGATAGGGAAAAATGTTGGCTGGCTTCCAAGCAAAAAAGGTTAAGGGTGAGGGGTGGGAGGAGGACCATGGTCCCAAAGGCAGGAGGTAATAGGGGGAGAAGGGAGGGAGGGCACAGCAGCAAGCAGGGGAGGAGGGAATGGATAGGTGAATAGAAAGGGAAGGGGAGAGGGGGAAAGGAGAGCAGGTTAGCAGAAACCGTAGAGGTTGATGTTAATGCTATCTGACTGGAGAATGCACAGACAGAAAAATCAGGTGATGTTCCTCCAATTCACAGGTGGTTTTGGTAGGTTAGTACATGAGGCCATGTGAGTATGGGAGTGGGGCACAGAACTAAAATGGTTGGCCATTGGGAGGTCCCTATCACTGGTGTGGACAGAGCAAAAGTGCACACCAAAGTGATATCCCTGTCTGCGGCTAGTCTCTCCGCTGTAGAGAAGGCCACAAAGGGAGCACTGGTTGCAGTAAATCAGTTCGGCGGATACATGTGAAGTGTTGCTTCACTTGAAAAGCCTGCTCGGGGCCATGAACTGTGGTAAGGGTGGAGGTGTGGGCACAAGTGTGGCAACTCCTGCGGCCACAGGGGAAGATGCTGAGCGGGTGGTTGGTGGGGTGGGATGTACACAAGGGAGTCATGGAGGGAGCAGTCCCTACAGAAGGTAGAGAGGGGAGGAGAGGGAAAATGTGTCTAGTAGCAGGATCCTGTTGTAAGGGCTGAAAATTCCTGAGGATAATGTGTTGGTGGGGTGATAGGAAAGGACAAGGGGAATCCTGTGTTTATTGTGTCGAGGGGCAGGGGGGGGCCAGGGCAGATGAGTTTGGAAATGGAAGAGATGTGGGTGAGGGCTGAGTTGATGATGTTGGAGGGAATGCCACATTTGAGAAGGCAGACATTTCGGATGTTCTGGGCTGGAAGACCTCATCTTTGGAGTCGGAGAAATTCTGAGAAGGGAAAAGAATCCTTGCAGGGGACAGGGTGTGAAGGAGTGTAATCAAGGTAGTTGGAGGTGTTAGTGGGTTTGCAAAATATGTTGGTGAAAAGCCTGTCTCCTGAAATAGAGGCAGAGAGATCCAGAAAGGGGAAAGTGTTGTTGGAGATAGACCAGGTGAGTTTGAGATCGGGGTGGAAGTTGGCAGAGAAATGAATGAAGTTGACGAACTCATCACGGGTGCATGAGGCAGCCCCAATGTAGTTGTCAATATAGTGGAGTAAGAGTTGAAGGCCTTGCCTGTGTAGGCTTGCAGCATGGATAGCATGTGTAATGTCTGCATGTGTTATGTCCGATTGTGCGTCTGCGTGTTTTGCACCGAGGACCGGAGAATGCTGTTTCATTGTGTTGTACTTGTCTAATCAGATGACAATAAACTTGACTTCCCTTCCTACTCTCAATTGTGATGCAGTTTTGACCCAAAAAGTTAACAAGTTCTTTCCTCCCCACAAATGCTGCTTGACCCACTGAGCAAGTTCCTCCAGCAGTTTGTTTTTTTTTTGCTCCAGATTCCAGCAACTACAATTCCTTGTGCCTCCATGAGCCAGTGGCACAATTGTTAACCAACACACAATCAGATTAGGGGATCAGGGATTGGGGTAGTTTTCACTTTACCTGGCAGATCTGTTAATGATGGTGTTGCACAAATACCATGAACATGAGGAGTAAGTGGAGGGGCCTTACAACAGTGGGTGTTTCTAGAACCCAGTGGAAAGCCAGGTAAAGAGGCAAACCGTAGAGAAGCTGCAGTAAATGGGCGACAAAGCCAAGTCCATATGGGGCCCCAACCCATATGGAAGGTTCAGAAGCCTGAAATTTCACTCTTCGATGTTCATGAACAGTTGCTTTCCAACAGTTAGCAGGCCTCCTGAAGCCCTTTGCATTACTCTCACTGTCATGCTTCTTCAGGGCCACCAGACTTATATTTCCACCTATTGATGAACCTTTTTCTTGCACTGTGACAAATTGCTCTTATTTATTTTTATTATTATTATCATTACTTTCCTCTTGGTTTTTTTTCCCCTCTTCTTATTTGTAGTTTTCTAGAGCTGTTGAGGAGTGTTTAAACTAGTTTGGCAGGGTGTGGGAACCAGAACTGCAGAGGATAGTGGAGAAGCATGATGCATGTGTTCTGAGTTTGCAAGTAAGGACAGGCAGGGGACAAACATAAAGGTAGTCATTTAAAGGGTTTGAAATGTAACTATTTCAAAGCTAGGAGTATGAGGAATATAGGCGACGAACATAGAACATGGATCAATATGAAGAACTACAACATTGTGACTGTTACAGACATTTGACTGGAGGAAGGACAGGCTGATGCAGATATTGGGGTTTAGGTGTTTTAAAAGGAATAAGTTCAGAAGTAAAGGTATGGGGATAGAGCATTACTGGATAGGGATAGGGATAGTATCACAGTTTAAAAAAAGGGGGATGCTGTTGAAGGAATGTCTACTGAGACGGTGTGGGTGAAAGTCAGAAATAGGAAGGGAGCAATCACTGTTCTGGGAGTAGTCTATATAGGCCCCCAACTAGCCCTCAGGATGCCCAGAAGCAGATAAGCAGGCAGATTTTTGGAAAGGTGCAGGAAATACAGGGATGTTGTTATGAGAAACTTCAACTTCCCTAAAATTGACTGATGCTTCCTGACTGCAAGAGGAATAGATGGAGCTGAATTTGTCAGGTCTGTTCAAGAAGGATTCCTGACACAGTGTGTGGACCAGCTGACGAGAGGAGAAGCCATATTGGATCTAATTCTGGGTAATGAACCTTTTGGTGGGTGAGCATTTGGTGAGAGTGACCACAACTCCATAAGCTTTAGCATAACAATGTATAAGGATAAAAGCAGACAAAATGGGAATGTGTTTAATTGGGGAAGGGATAATTACGATGGGATGAAACAGGAACTAGTGAGATTAAATTGGAAACAGATGTTCCAAGGTGAAATTACAAAACTAATGTGGAGGAAGTTTAGGGACCACTTTTGCTGGGTTCGGGATAGGTTTGTCCCAATGGGACAGAGAAAAAATGGTAGAAAAAGGGAATTGTAGTTGATGAAACAGATGAGGCAGCTAGTCAAAAAGAAGAAGGAAGCATACCTTAGAGACAGGAAACAGGAAGGGCTCATGATAATTAAATGTTAGCCAGGAAAGAGTTTAAGAAAGGACTTAGGAGAGCTTGAAGGGGGCATGAGAAGGTGGTAGATGTAATTTATATGGATTTTAAGGGCAGTAAATGTGGACTTTACTTGGTTTGGCTGTGAGTCGGAGGAGGAGCTTGGAGAGAGTCGGAGGCTGTGAGTTGGAGGAGGAGGAGCTTGGAGAAAGTGATGAGAAGGTAAGCTATAAAAGTCGGGGGCTTACCGGGGCTTGGGCCTACTTGATTTGGCTGAGAGTCGGAGGTGGAGGAGCTTGGTAATAGTGATGAGAAGGTGAGGTGAGCGGCCCGGTGAGCGAGCAACGCGGCGAAGGAGTGGGACTTCCAGGCTTTGGCTCAACAGGCTTAGGAGAAAGCAGGCGAGGAGAAAGGTAAGTGGCATTATTTTAACTCATTCAACCCTATGGGCTTAGTGCTTTGTACTGGGTGTCAGATGTGGGAACCATGGGTGAGTTCCACCCTCCCAGATAGCCACATCTGCGTCAGGTGCACCGAGATGCAATTCCTTAAGGACCGAGTTGGGGATCTGGAGCTGCAACTTGAGGACCTGTGGCTGGTAAGGGAGAGTGAGGAGTTGATAGATTCAACTTTCAGGGAGATAGTTACCCTGAGACCAGATGTGTCAGGTAAGTGGGTAACTGTCAGGGGAAGGAAGAAAAATGCCTGGAAAATGGAGAGCACACCTGTGACTACTCCTCTCAGCAACAGGTATATTGTGTTGGATGCTGTTGAGGGAGATGACCTGACAGAAGCTGGCCGCAGTGATCAGGTTGATGGCACTGAGCGCCTGGTATGGTGGTACAAAAGGTAAGAAGGAATGCAGTGGTCATTGGGGACTCCATAGTCAGAGGTACAGACAAGAGATTCTGTGAGCAAGATAGGTATACCCTCATGGTGTGCTGCCTCCCTGGTGCAAGGGTACGGGATATCTCAAATCGGGTCCAGAGTATTCTGAAAGGAGAGGGCAAGCAGCCTGATGTCTTGGTACATGTGGGTACCAATGACATAGATAAAAAGAGGGAGAAGGTACTAAAAAAGGATTACAGCGAGCTAGGACAGAAGCTAAGAAACAGGGTGGTGATCTCTGGATTGCTACCTGTGGCCAAGTGCAACTGAGGACAAAAATGGAAGGTTAAGACAAATTAATGTGTGGCTGAGGGGCTGGTGTAAAAGACAGGGTTTTGGCTTCTTGGACCATTGGGATCTCTTTTGGGGAAGACATGACCTTTACAAGAAGGATGGGTTACACCTAAACCCAAAAGGGGTCAATATATTGGCAGCTAGGTTTGGTGCAGCCGTCGGATGCAGTTTAAACTAATTTGGCTGGGGGATGGGAACCTGTATGATAGGGCAAAGGACAGGAAAGATAAAATAGGAAAAGTTGGGTTAGGCAGCGAAAGTAAAAAATCAGAAAGAGCAAGGAGGGTGATAAAAGCAAATCTGAAGGCTTTGTATCTTAATGCAAGAAGCATTCGGAACAAGGTAGATAAATTGGCTGTGGAAATTGAGACAAACAAATACGATTTGATTGGGATTACAGAAACATGGCTGCAAGGTGGGCAAGCCTGGGAACTTAACATCCCGGGGTATACAATATTTAGGAGGGATCGGCAAGAAAGAAAAGGGGGTGGGGTAGCTTTGATGGTGAGAGAAGGGACCAACACAATTGACAGGAAGGATATTAACTTGGAAGATGCGGAATCTATATAGGTAGAACTGAGGAATAGCAAGGGGTGGAAAACGTTAGTGGAGGTGGTATATGGGTCTCCAAATAGTAATGTAGAGGTGATGGAAGGCATAAAAAGAGAAATTAGAGAAGCGTGCAATAAGGGAACAGCTGTCATCATGGGAGACTTTAATTTGCATATAGATTGGACTAGCCAAATTAGTAAAAATACTGAGGAGGAGGAGGAATTCCTTGAATGTTTACGGGACAGTTATCTAGACCAATATGTCGAGGAACCAAGTCGGGAGCAGGCCATTTTAGACTGGGTATTATGTAATGCAAAGGGGCTAATGAGCAATCTTGTTGTACGAGGCCCTTTGGGTAGGAGCGATCACAATATGATCGAATTCTCACTCGACATGGAAGTGAAGAAATTAAAACCGAGACTAAGGTCCTGAATTTAAATAAAGGGAATTATGATGGTATGAGACGGGAATTGAGTAAGATTGATTGGGTGATGTTTATAGGGGGGTTGACGATGGATAGACAATGGAAAGCATTCAAAGATCTAATGGAAGAATTGCAGAAATCGTTTATACCAGATTGGCATAAAAATAAACCAAAAAAGGTGACTCAACCATGGATAACAAGGGAAATTAGAGACAGCATTAGGTCCAAAGGGAGAGCATATCAACTGGCCAAAAAAAGTACCAAATCCGAAGACTGGGAACAGTTCAAGATGCAGCAAAGGAGGACAAAGGGATTAATCAAGAGAGCAAAAATAAATTACGAAAGTAAGCTTGCGGCAAACATAAAAACCAACTTCAAAAGCTTTTATAGATATGTCAAGAGGAAAAAATTGGTGAAATTGCAGGAATATATAATGGGGAATAAGGAAATGGCAGACCAATTAAATTCTTACTTTAGTTCTGTTTTCACAAGAGAGGATACAAATAACCTCCAAAGGATTTTGGGAAACATAGAGACTAATGCAAGGGAGGAGCTGAAAGAAATCAGTATCTCTAAGGACATGGTCTTGGGGAAATTGAAGGGATTGAAGGCCGATAAATCCCAAGGGCCTGATAATCTTCATCCTAGGGTACTTAAAGAAGTGGCCATTCAGATAGCAGATGCTTTAAGAATTATTTTCCAGAACTTGATAGACTCAGGATCAGTACCCATGGATTGGAGGGTAGCTAATGTTACCCCACTATTTAAAAAGGGGGGTAGAGAAAAAGCGGGTTATTATAGACCAGTGAGCCTTACATCAGTAGTAGGCAAAATGATGGAATCCATTATTAAGGATGTAATAGCGGAGCATATGACTAGCAGAGAAGGGATCAGACAGAGTCAACATGGATTTACAAAAGGTAAATCGTGCTTGACAAATCTATTGGAATTCTTTGAGATGGTGACAGGTAAAATAGATGGGGGAGAGCCAGTGGATGTGGTTTACCTGAATTTCCAAAAGGTCTTCGATAAGGTCCCGCATAAACGACTGGCTTCCAAAATCAAGGCTCATGGGATTGGGGGCAAAGTATTGATGTGGAGTGAGAACTGGCTGGCAGATAGAAGACAGAGAGTTGGGATAAACGGCTCATTTTCTGAGTGGCAGGCAGTGACCAGTGGGGTGCCACAGAGATCTGTACTGGGACCCCAGCTGTTCACAATTTACATTAATGATCTAGATGAGGGGATTGGATGTAATATCTCCAAATTTGCAGACGACACTAAGCTCGGAGGGGTTGTGTGCACAGAAGAGGGGGTCAGGAAGCTCCAGTGTGATTTGGATAAATTGAGGGACTGGGCAAATACATGGCAAATGCACTACAATGTGGATAAATGTGAGGTTATCCACTTTGGTAATACAAACCGGAGGGCAGATTACTATTTGAATGGCAATAGATTGGAAGATTGGGAAGTGCAGAGAAACCTAAGGGTTCTTGTGCACCAGTCACTGAAAGCGAGCATGCAGGTACAGCAGGCGGTTAAAAAGGCAAATGGTATGTTGGCCTTCATATCAAGAGGATTTGAATATAGGAATAAGGATACCTTACTGCAGTTGTACAGAGCCTTGGTGAGACCACACCTGGAGTATTGTGTACAGTTTTGGTCACCTTATCTGAGGAGGGATGTTCTTGAAATGGAGGGAGTGCAAAGGCGATTCACCAGGCTGATACCTGGAATGGCAGGAATAACTTATGAGGAAAGATTGCGCAAATTGGGATTATACTCACTGGAGTTTAGAAGATTGAGAAGGGATCTCATAGAGACATATAAAATTCTGGCAGGACTGGACAGAATGGATGCGGAAGGGATGTTTCCAATGGTGGGGGAGTCTAGAACCTGGGGCCGTGGTTCGAGGCTAATAGGCAAACCATTTAGAACCGAGATGAGGAGGAATTTATTTACCCAGAGAGTGGTGAATCTGTGGAATTCATTGCCACAGAGAGCAGTAGAGGCAGGTTCATTGAATATATTTAAGAGGGAATTAGACATATTTCTTCAGTATAAGGGAATTAGGGGTTACAGAAAGAAGGCGGGGACGGGGTACTGAACTTTAAGATCAGGCATGATCTCATTAAATGGCGGAGCAGGCTCGAAGGGCCGAATGACCTACTCCTGCTCTTCTAAGTTTCTATGAAAGACTTCTTTAAAAGTCATGAGGCATGGGATCCATGGAACCTTGACTGTATGGATAAAAAAATGACTTGCAGTAGAAAGCAGAGAGTAGTAGTGGAAGGAAAGTATTCTGTCTGGAGGTCAGTGACTAGTTCTGGGACCCCTGCTCTTTATGATCTTAATAAATTAGCTAGATGAAGAAGTGGAAGGATAGGTCAGTAAGTTTGGAGGTGATATGAAGGTTGAAGGAGTTGTGGATAGTGCTAAAGGTTGTCATAGGTTACAAAAGGATATAGACAGATTGTAGAGTTGGCAGAAAAATGGCAGATGAAGTTCAATCTGGATAAGTGTGAGGTGATGCATTTTGGAAGGATAAAATCTGAGTTCAGGGTTAATAGTTGGTTATTTAGGAGTGTGGACGAAGAGAGGGATGTTGGGATCCAAATCCATACATCCCTCAAGGTCACTGCGCAGGTTGATAGGATAATTAACAAGGCCTATAGGACATTGGGCTTCAAGAGTAGAGCGGTCATGTTGCAAGTCTACAAATCTCTGGTGAAGCTACAACTAGAGTATTGTATTCAGTTCTGATCACCTAATTATAGGAAGGATGTGGAAGCTATAGAGAGGGTGTAGAGGAGATTTATCAGGATGTTGCCTGAATTGGAAAATAAGCCTTATCAGGCAAGATTAGCAGAGCTGGGACTTTTCTCTTTGGAGAGTAGAAGGATGAGAGGAGACTTAATAGAGATCGACAAGATTATGAGAAGCACAGGTAGGGTGGACAGCCAGCAGCTTTTTCTCAGGGCAGAAATAGCAAATACCAGTGGACATATGTACAAGTGAAGGGAAGGAAGTTTAGGGGAGACATTGGGGTAAGTTTTTTTTATATATACACACACAAATTTGTGTGTGCCTGGAATGCCTTGCCAGGGATGGTGGTGGAGGCTGAAACATTAGGGGCATTTCAGAGTCTCTTAAACAGGCACATGGATGGAAGAAAAATAGCGGGTTACAGGGTAGGGATGGTTTAGTATTTTTTTAAGGAATATATGGATCGCGACAACATCAAGGGCCGAAGGGGCTGTACTGTTCTATGTTCTGTGTTTTACAGTGCCCTCCATGATGTTTGGTACAAAATTTTTTTTTTGGTTTATTTGCCCCTGTGCTACACAGTTTTAAATTTGTAATCCAACAATTCACATGTGATTAAAGTGCACATTTTCAATTTTATTCAAGTTTATTTATATACATTTTGGTTTGATGATGCAGAAATGACAGCACTTTTTTTATACCTAGTCCCCTCATGTCAGGACACCATAATATTTGGAACATAGCAATAGCATGTATATTAGTCATGTTTAGTACTTTGTTGCATATTCCCATTACATAAAATAACTGCTTGAAGTATCTGATTAATAGTTATCACCAGGTGCTGAGTATCTTGCAGTGTAGCCTCTGTATTTCTGTTCATGAAATCTTCTGCACACAGTAGTCATTGACACGTCCGCACCTGCCTCCAGAAGAGTATTTTTGATCTGTCAGACAGGTGTTTGGGGACATTTCTTCATTGTGATGAGAATTCTTATGTCATCAACAGTGGAGGTCTTGGGTTACCAGTCCCTTTGCGATTACTGAGCTAACCAGTACATTCTTTCTCTTAATGATGTTCCAAACAGTTCATTTTGGTAATCCAAAGGTTTGTGTAATGTCTCTTACTGTTTTCCAGTCTCATATTGGCTTCTTTGGCTTTCATTGGCATAACTCGTCCTCATGTTGAAAAATGGCAATGACAGACTCCAAAGGTGTTCAAAAGCTTAGAGGGTGAGCTTAGCTCTCTTATACGTGCACCGATGAAGCTTTTAAACATACCTGAGTGCTCACAAACACCGGTGAAGCCAAATATCCAAACATTATGTGGCCCTGAAATGAGGGAACTATGAGGGAAGTACTGTAATTTCTACATGGTCAAACCAAAATGTATACAAATAACCTTGAATAAAATTTGGAATGTGCACTTTAATTACACGTAAATGGTTTGATTACAAATTTATAACCGTGAAGCACTGGAAATAAAGGAAAAAAAGTGTCTTTGTCTCAAACATTATGCAGGGCACTCTATGTACCTGGGAAGCTGAAGTAAATAAAACTTTCATTGCATCTGTACCTTGTACTTATGCATATGACAATAAACCATTCATTCATTCATATATAAACCAATTGGGGAATAATTGCCTGAGATGGTTTTGGAGTGCCAGTCTGATACCTGCCCACAGTCTTAAAGGAACAGGCTTCAATGTTTGTTCTTGCATCAGAGTCCACAGAGCACTGCATTTGTCTTTGAAAGATGTCAATTCTTGTAGATGATCGGATGGCACTGCACATGTTCAGAGTTTACCCTGTCAGCACATCAGAGGACCCCATTTGAAAATCAAAATGAGAGTCATAGACTGCCCTTCACATGTGTAGTCTCCAACTTTCATCGCACAATTTTATAGGCAAACATTTCTATCTCGAAGTGGTTCTTCATTCTTAGCCGTGATCAAGTTCTGCAAGCAAAGCTAAGTGGTGCATCTTACTTTGAGGAGAATGTGTGCAATCCAAGTCACTTAGACTGAAACTTTCTGAGGATTCCTTGGTAATGCTGTTTGGAAATTGGCCATTTTCTCCTTCACTGAGCACGGAGATGAAGAAAAAAAATTAATTTTAAGTTTATACAATAAATGATCATTTAATTTGGGTTCTTGAGAATAAATTTTAAAGGAATGAAACTTTGAAATACCTGAATATTTACCAAACTGCTAGTAGGTGTACATTTTAGGAACAATACTGAAAGGATCCTAGCCTTAGCTTTGAATTCATCAGTGGCTAGATGTATGCCATTGGCCCACATGTTAAACCGGCATGCTGTACTGCAGCTCACGCACCAACACTTACGTTCATCACTGTCCACTGCTCCACCACTATGGCATCATACATTTCATACTTCTCCTCAGAAACTCCTTCAAAGATAAAAAGCCCATCCACTGATTTAGATATTGATTCTGTCCAAACATGAAACACATTTAGTCAATATAGGTTCACAAATCGAATGAAAAAACTGCAAAAATTAACAATAAGCTAAATTAGACCTGATGTGTCCCAACCCTCATGCCTGCTCCAGCCTCCATAAGTTTGGTTCAGCTGATGCTCTGCTATCACACAGTCCTATCGAGTGCAGCCAACCAGAAACAGGTGGCTTTGACCATTTGCCTCTGGATAGCCTTTATATGAGTTATGTCATTCACCACCTCCCATAAGACATTAGGCTTGATGTACAATTTAGTTGTGTAAATTAGAGTCAGTTATAGTGTCATAGAGAGGTATAGTATGGAAAGAGATCCTTCAACCCTCCAAATTCACTAAGTTAATCAAATGGTAAATTATCTTTCTCATACCTGTCGAAGTTCCCAGACAAATCAAGGCATCCACTAACAAGGCTCCCTTTGTGAAGTGTTCTGTCATGTGATGTAGCCAGTCTGCTTCTAAACTAATGATATCCTGTCCTTTTTTACTGATCTTCAATGGAATTGTAGTTGTATAATACTTGCAAAATTTCTGGTTTACTTGTTTATTGAAAAGGAGGAATATCTCATTTTCTAGAAAGAAACAAATGTGTTAATTCTGTAAGCTTGTGTAAGTTACAATTCTATCATACATGCAAATTAAGGAACTTTAAAACATTCTATATTCCCATTACATGTATTCATTCAAGAACTGCTTGTAATTGAGCTGAAGAATGAACTATTAGTCTGATTTTTTTTAGCTGTCTCTCCTTGTCTGAGCCTCATGCAACATAATCAGGTCACAAGGGTGGGTCAGTCAGCCCTGCTTACAATCTGCCGAGGATAGAAGATAACAATGGCAACTATGCATCCTTACCTTTCCCATTTGTCAAAACTATCAAGTTTTGGAATACCTCTGAATTTTCTTGACATTCTTAAATTACATGACTTAGCCTATCATTACGCATAGAAAATCTGTCAGTGACCCATCGTGAAGATTGGGAAAGAACAATGCAATTGAATCTTCAGTAGGAGAGAAGATTGGGAAAGATGTGTAAACTAAAGGGTGCTTTAATGATAGGATGAGTTGAATTAACTTCATTTCAGTGGCTATCAGCAAATTTAAGGTTCTTGCTTTGTGTAATGAGTTGTTAATAGTAAGGGTAATGAGATATGTCCAGCAGGCTAGACTAGTGGATTCAGGAAAAAAAAAACTGACCCAATATGATCTAAAACAGAAAATAGAATCTGCTGGGGGGGAGGGGGGGGGGGGGGAAACCAAGCAGGTCAGGCAGCATCAATGGAAAGAGAGATGCTTAAATATTCATATATGGGACCTAAAGCTGGATAGCAGAAAAAATGTGGGTGAACACAAGGGAATTTCTCTGATGAGAGTGAAGGCACAGCAGATTTCCATCCAGTTTGCCAACATGCCTTGTGCCTTAAACCTTTGGACCAGCAGGACCTTGTCAAAAGCTTTACCAAAGTCCAAGTAAATCATCTCCACATTCAGAGCCTCCACACTATTTTGGGTAGAGAATTTGGAAGATTTACTACATTCTGTGTGAAGTAATTTCTTCTCACATCAGTAATGTATGGCCAAATTTAGGCAATGCCATGATTCATTTATTAATTCCATTCCTCACTAAACTAGACTAAACTATTAAACATGCTTTGAAAATGGCAAACCACCAGATAAATACTGTAGTAATTTCTTCCCACCTCAGAAATGAACGATTTATTTCTGGACACCCCAGCCAGGAGAAGCATTATCTCAGCCTTTACTTTGTCAACTATTTTTTAAGTTTATATGTTTCAATTAGATCACATTAAATTTTTCTAAATTCTTAGTCTATCAAGCCAAAGTGCTCAACTTATCCTTATAACTCGACACCTCAGGGATCAATCTCATGAAACTTCGCTGCACATCCTCAAATGCTCTTCCTTTACCCGAGAGACCAGACCCAGACACAACTTTGGACCAAAACTCTACAAATCCAAAATTAAAATGGAGAATGCTGGAAGCATTCAGCAGTTCAAACAGCACCAGTAGGAAGAGAAGCAGGGGAGAACATTTTGGGTAAAGACCTTTCAGCAAATGGAAAATTGAGAAAATAAATGCGTTTTAGGTTGTAGCAAGAGGACTGGAGAAAATGTTGTCAAGGTACTAGTGACTTCAAAAACAAGCAGTTGGAAAATAAACAAAAATAATTTGAAACATAGATAAAGCCACAGCCGTGGAGAGAAACTGTAATAAGTTCAATAATAAATCCTGAGTGCCTCAACATTCGGAAATTGACTATTTCAATGGTGGGATGGAGCGGGGTAAAAAGGCCAGTGTTGCACAGGCATTAATTGCATAGGAAAGTGTTGTGAGAAGGGAAGTGGATGTTGGGAATGGAAGAGAGGACTTAGCCGTCACAATGGAAATGGTTCTGGAATGCTGAATGGGGTGCCGGGAGGAGGTGGGGGGGGGTGGTGAGAGTGGAGAGGAAGATTTGTCTGTTGATGGAAATGCATTTTGATGGTCATAGAAATTATCGTTAAGAGTGGAGGGGTGGAAGGGAACCCTGCTCTGGCTGTGGAGCAGAGGGAATGAATGTGCTAGAAAAGACATGATTGAGATCCCTATCGGGGAAGTTTGATTACAAAGTGACCTTAAAGACACAGATGTGAAAAGTTGCACCATCAGAGCAAATGTGACAAAGACAAAGCAACTGGGAGAATAGAATTAAGTCCTTGCATAAAGCAGGGTGGGAGGAGGAGCAGTCAAGATAGTTGCAGGAACCATTGGGCTCATAATGGTTATTGACAGTGGATCTATCCCTGAAATGACATTAGAGATGTTCAAGTTCAATTTCAAATTTATTGTCAGAATACATTGATTACATTGCATACAACCCTGGGATATTAAGAAAGGGAAAAACATCTCCACAGATGAGACTGTATCTTTCTGTTTCAACATTTTTTGTTATTTTTAGTTTCCATCTGCTAGTTATTAAAGTAATTGTCACCCTGACAACATTGGTCTGGACCCGATCACATACATTCCTTCTATTCTCTCCACCCTCTACTCCTTGTCTGTTGGATAGGCTTGCATTGAGGGGGGATCTTATAGAAACATAAAAAATTCTTAAGGGTTTAGACAGACTAGATGCAGGTAGGTTGGTTCCAATGGTGGGAAAAACTAGAACCAGGGGTCACAGTTTAAGGATAAGGGGAAAGTTTTTTAGGACTAAGATGAGGAAAAATCTCTTCTCAGAGAGTGGTGGATCTGTGGAATTCTTTGCCACAGGAAGTAGTTGAGATGGTTCCTTGTCAATATTTAAGAGTAGGTTAGATTTGGCCCTTGTGGCTAAGGGGATCAGGGGGTATGGCAAGAAGGCAGGAACCGGGTATTATTCAGCCATGATCATATTGAATGGAGGGCCAAATGGCCTACTCCTGCTCCTATTTTCTATGTTTCTGATTTGATGGTCATTATCCTAAAACATCACTGCTTTTCTCCCCAGAGATGATGCCTGACCGCTAAATAATTTTCAGACATTTTCTGATTTTGTTTCTGTACAGAATATTCCAGCTGTGTTCTCACATTGCCATATATGGTGGAGCAGGACATCTTTTCTCATGCCCATGAATTCAGTTTTCCTTCCAAAACTCTAATTGTCAACATCAAAATTTATCTCTTCAGTTATAATTTATGTTTTTGTTCTTTTTCTGACTAGAACTTCCAATGCTACTTTGGACATTTCACATGAAAGATAACTTCTGAGTACAAATTATTGTTGCATACCATTCTATTTAACTAGATAACTGTAGATTTTACTAGTCCTTTGAAGCTCCTCCCTGTGTCTTCTTCTCATCTCTATTTATCTGATGGGCTGCCATTTTCAAAGCTTGTTTAATAGTTCAGTTGAGTTTAATGTAGAATGGAATTGATAAATGGCATTGCCTAAATGTTTATTTCACATTGCTAAACCAGAAGTATACAAACTGAAAGTGACCCTTGGTGTAAGTGTTTGAAGGCTGCTAGTTAATGAGGGAAACATTCTGTTAGTTTATAATTCAGAAGTATATATTTTAATTGGTTTCGTACAACCATACATTTATTTGGATTTGTTGCTTCTATTCAGGAATATTGCTCTTTGATGAATCCTAAATTAACTTTAATTCCTTAATGTACAATTTATTAAAGTCTTAACCAAACTGCACATGCAACAATGATGGTTTAATTGCATTCATAGTACAGAGTTTCTGTACGTTTATTTTATATATTTGTTTTCTTCTATTTGATATTTTTCTTGATGCCTAATCTGAACAGCTTTCACAATATAATGTTGTACTAAAAGCTCTGCTCTGCTGTTGGAAGAGAAAGGATTACTTAAACTTTTGAACTTGACAGCTAGACTTTTGAAAAAAAATTCAGAAACTAGTTGGTTACCACAGGCATTTGACATTTTCAAAAATGCCCTGAAAAATGAATGTTAAATAATTCAGTAGTATGATGATTTATCAAAGCATTTTAAGATGAAAGGGACATATTTATGTTCATAAAATTTGTAATTATACACAACAGTGATTAATAAAATGTGTGGAATTATAAGAGATGATGCTGAATATTGGAACATTTTTTACAAACATAACTTCCCTGAAGTGGCAAGGGAGAAAGGGCAAACCATCACATAAAGGAAATCATGAAACTGTAAAGTCAAGAATTCACAAACAAAAGGTAACACTTTCTGTGAGAGATTGTTTCTGTTCTGATCTTGGTTCAGACTGAGAGGGCATTGATTTCTGAGGAGAAAGGAGGTACAATGTAAATTAATTGCCCACAGGATTCCAGGAGTTTATAGCGTTGTATATAGAGTATGACAGAACAGAACAAGCCCTACAGCTGATATAAACCCACTCCTCAATCTAACCATTCCCACTCAAACACCCATAACCCTCTGTTTTTCTTATATTTATTTATTTTTATTTTAAATTAAATTTAAAAAAATTTAGACATACAGTAATAGGCCATTCGGACCACAAGCCCATGCCGCCAAATTGACCTAGATCGCTGGTGCATTTTGAATGGTGGGAAGAAACCAGAGCCCCCGGAGGAAATACAGGGAGAATGTACAAATTCCTTACAGACAGCGCCAGATTCAAACCCCAGTCCCGATTGCTGGTGCTATAACAGCATTGTGCCAACTGCTACACTAACCATGCCGCCCTTGCCTTATCCATGTCTTTTATATGTCCCAATTGTTCCAGCCTCCACCACCATCCTGACAATGCATTCTAGGCATATACCATTCTCTGTTTAAAAAAAAAACTTACTTCTGACAACTTTCCTGAACATTCCTCCACTCACCTTAAACAGATTCCTCTGGTACTTGCCAGGAAAATTGTATTATTTGTCCACCCTATCTATGCTTCTCATAATTTTATATACCTCTATCAAGTTTCTTCTCATCGTATGTTTCTCCAAAGAGAAAAGCCCCAGCTTGGTCAACCTTACTTCATTAAACTTGTTCTCCAATCCAGGTTGCATCCTGGTAAATCTACTCTGCACCCTCTCTATATCCTTTATGTAATGAGGTAGTCAGAACTGCAATACTCCAAGTTTGATCTAACCAGTTTTATAGAGTTGCAACATTAAATCATCTCTTTTGAACTCAATCCCATGAGTAATGAAGGCCATCACCCCATATGCTTTCTTAACCACCCTATCAACATGCAGCAAACCCTAAAGGATCTATGGACTACCCTCTTAAGAATCCTGTCATTGACCACATACTCTGCCCTCAAGTTTGACCTTCTAAATTGCATCAGACTTATAGAACCATAGAAACATTGAACATTACAGCACAGAAACAGGCCATCTAGTCAGTGCCTAACTATTTTTCTGCCTAGTCCCATTGACCTGCACCCAGACTATCCCAAACAGAACACAGAAAATAGATATTGATCTGGTTTTTGTAAATCAAGAAGGGGCATTGGAGGTAAGCAGTTGACAACATTAAGCCTGAAATCCATGAGCTAATGGTGTTATCCTAGTCCAGTCTCTGAATTCTATCCATCCATAAATGTCGTGCTGTTGAGAGAAAATGACCTATGCAAGCATTTCCCAAACTCACAATTATTTCAGTAAATTAAGTCATTGATCCCATGTGATTTCCTTAAAAAAGAGATTGATCAGCTAAAAATGGCAACGCCGATTTGCCTTTTGGGGAGAAACTGAAAAAAAAAACCATTTCAGCTTGAACTTCCTCTATCAGATGGTTTGTACCATGTCTTTGGGGAAGAAGCCCTCTTGTACTTCCAAAATTGGAGGCTGCATATCCAAAAAATGAATATAGCTCCTGTTCCAGAATTTGTGATGATGTGTCAGGACACAAACCTCTCTCTCTCTCCATTGTCCTTCTTGAGGGATATCAGCAATTTTAGATTTAATCTCGGTTAAACTTATGTAAACAAAAATAAAAATGTCATAAATTGCTTTCATATTTATAAACAACAGATACATCTTTTTAACATAAATATAAACAGCCTGAATAAGCATTTTTCCTCTGCCATGTTGTTCTGATTAAGAATATATTGTCTGAAAAGGTGGTGGAACCTACTTGAACAGGAAACATTAACAGGGGAGTGTGACTTGTAGCGTGACTTGTTTTCAAAATGGCTGCTCAAGGATGGCTGAGTAGGTCCTTCTGGGAGTGGAAATTACTTTCTGCCTGTTTTCTAACTGAGAGATAGATCTCTGATCTCATCATCATTATTGTGCAGGATGCCTCTCTAAAAACGAAGTGTTGCAGATACCAGAATACTAAAATATAAACAGAAGTACTCAACCAGGCCAGGTACCTCTCGGGAGAGAGAAAGGTAATGCTTCAGGTCAGAGGATTTTGTTTCCACCACCACCCACACCTCCCCCCACCCCGCCCCCCACCCCTACACGTGAATTCACCCTTTCTGAAAGCTCATGTTTTAAGATGCCTCTCTCTAAAATGTTGCTAGGACTTAGTGTGGAGAGTGGAGGTGTGAGTGAGGGCAGAGAAAGTTGGTAGAGTTGTGGGGTGACAAAGGGAGGTGACGGGTGAGGGGTGTGAGTGAATTGAAGGGAAAGTCAAGGGTGTGATGTGAGCAGCAACTGTGTGACCGGCATAATGCACTAGGAGACAAAGTGCTCATTAGTGATCCCATCAACTCAATAAAATACTGGACTTAGGAACATGTCAAAACCGATTAAGAGAAGAAGACAAAATAAATATTTATTTGGCACATTTATGTGTTTAATTCTGAGACCTATTAAACAAAACGAAGTATCAGACTGGTTTAAAGTGAGATTGTTTTGCTCAAGTATTACAAAAGAAATGATAGATAAATCTCTCGCTGGGGCTGAAACAGTGTTCAGTGAAAGCAACTCACCCTCAACATCCTTCTTCCTGATCCCTCCAGCCATTTCTGGCTCTGAGGGCACATCTTGTTCACTGGCATTAGCTGCAGACATGCCGGCTTCGTGACCTTCTGTTCTGGGTATCCCGTCCGTTGCCAACTGAGATTGCTCAACTACAGCTGTCCCCACTTTGCACGGTCTGCCTACCCCTTCAGTTTCCCGAACCTCCAGCGGCGACAAAGCTCCTTGTTTACCACTCACTTTGTCTTCGACATCACCACCAGTTGCGCTTTCATTCTGTATCACCTTTTCATCTTCTGGGCACTCTGGACTCATTCTTTTTGCGGATGGCTGATCCTCAGCTTTCACTTGTTCTTCACACTGGGATCCTTCCCCGCGTGTTCCTTCTGCATCCTGATTCTGTGCAGGTTCATCTGCATTAACATCGCTTTGTTCGTTCTTTTCCTCTTTGTTTTGATTCCACATGCCATTAGTTGCTGAGCTTTCTTCGGGCATTGCTGTAGGATTGGCTGAGGAATTCTGATGCTGTACATGTCCAACAAGTCGAAAGCCCTTTCTTGACTTTTCTTGCACCTGGTTATTAATCAGAAAATGTTTACATATATTTAAAAGAATTATATTCTCTTCAATCCTCCTCTTCTGAAGACAGTAAGGGCTTTATTTTTAACTGACAGCTGATCATTCCCTACCCAAGGAAAGGTTGGCCAGCCACTAAAATTCAGGGGAAGGAAATCTCTGATCATTGCATTCAATGAAAGGAGGTTGGAAGGGTTTAAATAATCTCTAGTCAGGTGCATGGTCAGTAAAGGATCAGAGTGATATGGGCCAATGTCAGGCAAATGGGATCTGCTCTGGAAAACACCTTGGTTGGCAACGACAAGTTGGGCTGAAGGGCCTAATTTTGTCCTGTAAAACTCTATAACCAATGACCTAAGGCAATCAAGCAGCTACTTGGAATTAATGAGAGCATCCAAATAAGGTCCACTTTTAAAATGTTGTCCTTCACATAGTCATTTAGTGGAAGCCTGCAAGTCAGTCAACCACAATGTACCTTATATGTTCATCCACATTCTTTGAGGTATTTATGAATGGTGAAGGATTACTGGAGAATATCAAGAATTCAAGGTGACATTCTCTTCCCTTGGCAAAAAACACTAAATCAGGTTTATGCCCCACTATGTCTATCTGAGATCGGCTAAATTCAACACATGAGAGACTGAACGTGAATCTTTCTGTCTATTTGCACCTATCTTATAACACAAAAAATATAACACACAATACCATGTAATAGTAACGGGCTACCAATATTCTTATTATTTAAACCAGTGGTTCTCAACCTTTTCCTTTCCACTCACATACCACTTTTAATTATTCCCTATGCCATCATCGCTCTCTAATTAGTAAGAGATTGCTTTAGGTGGTATGTGAGAGGAAAGGGAAGTTTGAGAATTACTGCTTTAGACCCAATTGTTACTGAAATATTTTGCTTGAGAAAAATTGTAATTGGCCTATTTCCTTTGGAGTTATGAAACCGTGCACGTAACGAGTCTATGATTAAAACAGTGGTATTTAAACTTTTTCTTTCTACCCTCAGAGCACCTATGGCATAGGGATTACTAATCACAGAGCACCTATGGCATAGGGATTACTTAAAGTGGATTGTGAGTGGAAAGAAAAAGATTGAGAACCACTAGTTTAAACCATATCTTGACATGCTTTGAAAAGTCATAATAAAATCTTTGGTTTATTTAGACATCGATGGTAGTATTTTTACTTAATAAGAAGGGAACATATAGTTTCTAATTATAAAGATTTGACAATTTATAGAGCATCTGATTGATTTTAACATATTAATGTTGGTCATACAATGCTGATGTCAGGGTATGTGATAGCATCAATATTAAAGGACTGGACTATGCATTGTTGTGGGCAGCAGTGTCTTGGAAATTCACTCTCCTCCACCCTCATTGTTCAGTGTATCTTTAACTTCCATGCCTATACATGGCAGGGCAGAAGTATGAGACACACTGAACATTGGAATGTTGGTGTACCTGACCTCTTACTTTGTAATTAGATTCATCAATAAGTCCATCAATAAGGAATAAATCAAGAATTTATTTAACTTGTGTTTTTTACTGATTTCAGGGGAACAATTTATTTGGTTCAGCATCTTACCCCTCTCTCACAGAAGAATATTTAAAAAAAAATATGGTCATGGGCAGCAGCAGATAGATTGACAAATTATTCCTGTATCAGTTTTAATGCTCTAGAATAGCTTTATGATAACATTTTACATCCTGACCAAAGAGGAAAAATCTAAAAGACCTCATGTATCCTGTCTTTCCCAGCTGCACTTTGATTAAAGTGCAATTTTATCGCAAAAATTGAAGTTTTTTGTAAAACAGAATAAAATATGAATGGGGCATCATGGTTAGTATAACAGTTAACTGTTACAGTGTTAGCGACTGAAGTTCGAATCTGGCACATTCTCCCTGTGTTTGCATGGATTTCATCTGGGTGCTACATTTTCCTCCCATCGTTCAAAACATATCAAGGTTGTAGGTCAATTGGATGTAATTGGGTGGTATGGGGTCATGGGCCAAGAGGGCTCATTCTGTATGTCTCAATTTAAATTTAAGTCATTACTTGTAACTATAACAATTACCGTACCATGAAATAAATTATGCCCTCCTCAGTTAGGAAATAGACATTAGAATTTTTTTAGACCTCAGCATATTAGTTGAAAGTATAAAATTAAATATAACTTTTATTTGAGGTATTTAGTGTTTCAGTATTACTTTGAAGCCTAAAAAATAACTTTTTTATTCATTAAATTACGTGGGCTTTACAGGCTGAGCCCGCATTTGATTGCCCATCCCGAATTGCTCTTGAAAAGGTAGCAGTGGTGAGCTACCTTCCTGAACTGCCACAATTCTTGAGGTGAGTGCATTAGCCCCTAGTGCACTTAAGAAACGAGTTCCAGGAATTTGACTCCGAGTCAGTGAAGGAATAGCTATATATTTCCCAATCAAGGTGGTGGGTGGCTTGTGGCTTGGAGGGTAAATTCCAGGTGGTGGTTTCCTTCTGGCTAGTAGAGGTTGTGGGTTTGGTAGTTTTCGTCTAAGGAGTCTTGGTAAGTAACTGAGGTGCATCCTTCAGATCAGTGATTTTCAAATGTTTTCTTTCCACTTACATTTCACCTTAAGTAATCCCTATGCCACTGGTGCTCTGTGATTAGTAAAGGATTACTTAAGGTGGTATGTGAATGGAGAAAAAAGACTGAGAACTACTTAGGCCTTGGACACTATCCTATTGAACTTCTGCAGAGATATCCTATGGCTGAGTAGGTATGATTCCAACCAGCAGAGGATTTTCTCCTGATTTTCACTGAACTGGTCTGTAAAAAATAAACTTGCTCTGGATTTCAGATGAATTGCAGTGTATTGGCTTAATTCCCATGGGTGACATAACTGGCACGTCATTTAATCCTACTTGTGTTTTTGCAGCCGAGATCTACAGTGTCAGAATACTTTGGTTATGGTGGGTGAGAAGAAAATAGTACTTTTTACTGTTCAATCTATGAAGGCCTTTCAGAGAATTGGAATTCATTGTCTGTGTGTTGTTCAGATGGCTGGCTCCTCCCCTGGCTCCACCCTCACCTACCCCAATATAAACCCTAGTTTTCATGCCTTACCTCAGATTTACCTGAGAACTATTGTGTCTACTGGCCATTGATTGTAAGTTATTAAAAGCGTGCTTGTACTCCTCACTTATCTCTGAGTGCATTCAGTTGCATTACAATTTTAATAGCTTTTGAAGCCAGGCATGCTCCAGATCAACCCTCTGTCCCGAGGCCCCAGAGGAATTTGCTTACTGGCTGGAGTGCTTCCAGTCCTACCTGAAGGTCACACAAGACGTCTTCAACTTGGATGGTCTATAGAGATTGGCAATTCTCTCTTGTGTCAGCCCCAAAGGGTGTAATCAGAGACTGTGCTACCTATGAGTTGGCCATAGAAGGCTTGAAGACCCGCCTCATGAGGTTCCAGAATGATATGCTGGCGAGACACCAACTCTCTTAACGTTGGCAGCGTCTAGGTGAGTCACTGGATGACTATATTCTTGAACTGTGAGCCCTGACCAGAAAATGCCACGACAAAGTGGTAGCAGCCCAAGTCAGAGAGGAGGAACAAATCCGGGACACCCTCGTGGCAGGAGTGAGGTTGAGGTATGTGAGGCAGCAACTGCAAGAGTTGGAGAAGAAAGACTTGGCCAGCATCCTGGAGCTGGTGAAAGTGCTTGAGCAGGCCCAACTGGGAGTTGACAACATAATGGGTGATAGTGGTGCCTTTTCAGAGGACTGGGTCATTGGGGCATCTGTGACCCCCACAACCCCAGCGCCAACCACTGCAGCCACACACGACCAGGAATACTACTTCTGTGGACAGGTACAGTACCCCTGCACCCGATGTCCTCCCAAGGACTCCGTGTGTGCAGGATTTGGTAAGCGAGGACTCTGGGTGAAGGTCTGCTAGGCTAAAGGGAACCCAAAGAGGGTGACCGCGTGTGCAGCCTCTGAATCATTGTTCAACCCGTGCCTGAATCCCGAAGGACCAGCCCCCACCTCTCCATACTGTTCATTGCCAACTGAGACACAGCAGCTGCTCGAAGAAAACATAATTGAACCTAGCAACAGCTCATGGAGAACCCATGTAGTAGTCATGAAAGGGGAAGAAAGGTCTAGGCTAGTGATTGCTAGTTTCACACTCCTAGATCCGTACCCCCTCCCTCGAATTTCGGACTTGGTAAACGAAATTACATAGTACCGTGTCTATTCGACCATTGACCAGAAAGCTGCATGCCATTAGTTACTGATCCATTCCACAAGGACTGCCCCTACACAGCATTTGAGGCAGACGGATGGTTCTATCAGTTCCAGAGGGTCCCTTTTGGTATCACAAATGAGTTCTTGGTCTTCTAGAGACAGATGGACAAAATAGTCGACAAGTTTGGATTAAAGGCCTTCTTTCCTTATCTCGACAATGTCACCATTGTGGACACTCTCTGGAAGACCATGACACCAACCTCTAGAGGTTTCTCCACACGGCGAAGGCCCTGAACCTCATGTACGTCTCCAGTAAGTGTGGTTCTGGACGAAATGTCTGGTGATCCTGGGCTATGTGGTAGAGAATGACATCATTGGCCCTGACCCCAACCAGATGCACACCCTGTTAGACATCCCAATCCTGAGGACCATAAAAGCCTTAAAGAGATGTCTGGGCTTTTTCTCCTACTACGTCCAGTGGGTCCCTCACTACGTGAATAAGGTCCACCCCCTGTTAAAGTCCACTTCTTTCCCATTGTTGGCTGAAGCCCAGATGGCTTTTGATTACGTTAAGAGCTACATCGCAAAGCCCACCATGCATGCAGTGGATGAGAACACACCCTTCCAGGTGGAAAGTGATGGCTCTGACATAGCTCTGGTCACTACCCTTAACCAGGCAGGCAGGCCAGCCTTTTTCTCCTGCACCCTACAAGGCCACGAGCTTCAGGACCCATCTGTGGAGAAAGAGGCTCAAACCATTGTAGAGCCCATCAGGCACTGGAGGCATTACCTAGCCAGCATAAAATTTACACTGTTCACCAGTGTTTAATAATGTTTAATAATGCAAAAAGGGGCAAAAGATCGCTAGGTGGAGGATCGAACTCTCCACCTATAATTATGACATAACATACAGGCCAGGTACTCTCAATGAACCACCAGATGCCCTGTCAAGAGGAAGCTGTGCCTCTGCACACACCAGCCAGTTGCGGTCACTGCACGATGAGCTTTGCCACCCAGGCATCACTTGCATGGCTCATTTTGTCAAGGCTTCGCAACCTGCCCTACTCCATTGAGGACATCAGGGAAATGATCAGGTTCTGCCATGTCTGTGCAGAGTGCAAGCTGCACTTCTACTGCTCCAACAAAGCACACCTGATAAAGGCATCCCACCCCTTCGAAATGACTCAGTGTCCACCAATGGAAACGTGTACTTTCTCAACATTATCAACGAATATTCACATTTTCCATTCACCATCCCCTGCTCAGACATGACCACCACCACAGTCATCAGGGCCTTGCACTCTATTTTTGCCCTGTTTGGGTATCCCAGCTATATTCATAGTGACCAGGGCTCATCATTTATGAGCGAAGAGCTACACCGTAGCTCATAAGGGGCATTGCCTCAAGCAGGACGACTAGCTACAATCCCCGGGGGATCAGAGAAGCTGAAAAAGAGAAAGTGACTGTATGGAAGGCCATGAAACTGGCTCTTCGGTCCAAAGGCCTTCCAGACTTATGCTGACAGGAAGTCCTACCTGTGGCACTCCACTCCATTAGGTCACTCCTTTGCACAGCAAACAACACACCTCTTCTCGAGCTTGTTTGCTTTCCAAAGGAAATCCATGACTGCAACTACTCTCCCAGCTTGACTGATGGCACCAGGGCCAGTCCTACTAAGAAAGCATGTGAGGAGGAGCAAGACAGACCCCCTAACCCAACATATGCCTAAGTGGCTTACCCTGATGGCACAGAGGACACCGTTCAATCAGATACCTGGCACCCACCAGAACTGAGGATCCGATGCTTCAAGTGTGCCAGGAACTACTTAGTACCCCACTCAGGGTCTCAGAGCACACTGCTTGGGGAAGTGAACCAATCCACCCCACGACCTGAGTCAGAGCCCTCAAGACCCACTGACCCTGTACCACAGGGGGTCCAGGAAGCTCAAAGTCCTCCAGTACTGTGGCACTTGTCCAGAATTACCAGAACCCCTGACAGACTTAACTTAAAAATATTTGTAAACTTTTTTTTTAATGAATGGTCTCTGTTGTTCACCCACAAGCTCAAAGGATGGTGTACCTGTATTATGTTCAAAATACTTGTTAACAAATGCAGGCTCTTTCTCAAGCCTCCAGATGGATTAAGCATTTCACTTTGCAGACCTTTATTTATAATCTCTCACACTGAGGTCCCAGCAGCAGAATTTTTTCACTCTGGTGAAACTGCCTCCTGATGGAGCATCTTCTTCTGATGGAATGCCCTTGACATGAAACATTAATTTTGATTCTCCTTTCATGGATGGTGTCTGACCTGCCAAGTGTTTACAAGACTTCCTGTTTTCTTTCTGCATATTAAAGGATGTCAGAGGTGATGGGGAGAAAGCCAGAGAGTGGGGGTAAGTGGGAGAATGTGATCAGTTCATGATTAGAATGGCAGGACGGGACTCAATGTGCCCAATGGGCCTATTTCTGCTCCTATATCATCTGATTAAAAATAGGCATCATTTTTTTCCAGAAGAATACCACTCTTGCCAGTATACTATCAATATCAATATCATACTATATTGTATACTATCAATGTTTCCATTACACCTCAAATTAGTCACAGCTTCAGCAGTTAAAAATGATGAAAGTATTGGTGAGGGAAAGCCTTTGATGAGGAAGGGTACTACCCAAATGCTAAAAATTTACTGAGTTCTCAATTTACAACTAATACTGAAAATATACAGATTGGTGATGTTATTTATATAATGTCAACAATACCAATGCATTTAAAAGAACTAAAAGAAAAGGATTGTGTTCTTACATTTTGCATGACATCTGTTAAACCTTTGGAATTAATTGGTTGATTGGTAAGAAAACATGATTCAACTTCAAGGCTGCTTGGTTCAATCCTGATGTTATTCTCTTCAGAGCTGAGGAGATTGTAGAATAGGTATAAGTTATCATGATCTTCAAAGACATTAAACTATTCATTCATTTTCTTACTTTGTTTTATTTTATTTACACAGAGTGTTAATCTCCTCAGGAGTTGCAGAGGTTTGGTAAGACTTTGGAAACCCTAATGAATATCGATAGATGTATGGTGCTGACCTGCTGCTTCACAGTCTGTTTAGGGCACCAATACCCCTGAATGTAAAGTCCTGCAACAGGTAGTGAACACAGCCCAGGACATCACAGGCAAATCCCTTCCCACTATCAAGAACATTTACAGGGAATGTTGCCATCGAAGAGCAGCAGCAATCATCAAGGATCCACACCACCCAGAACACACTCTGTTCTCGCTGCTACCATCAGGAAAGAGGTGTCGGTACCACAAGATTCACACCAGCAGGTTCAAGAATAACTGCTACCCCTCCAGCATCAGACTCAACAACAAACTCAATCAGGGTCATATTTAAGGACTCTTACTTTTCCACTTCATTGATTTTTTTTAATCTCTCTGTATTGCACAGCTTGTTTCTATTTCTTCATTTGTTTACACGTGTACATTGATTCAGTTTTTTTTGCACTGCAAGTAAGTGGTCATTTTGCCCTGCCCCCAGGAACAAGAACCTCAGGGTTGTACATGATATCATGTATGAAATCTGACAATAAATCTGAATCAGAATAAATCTGAAATCTTGGATTAATAATTATTTTATTTATTCCTTATAAACACAAATTACTGGAGGTGAATACTTGATTCAGGCAAAATGAAGTGGAACAATTGGACGACTCTGCAATAACAGTTAAACTGCACAGCGCAAGGTTGTTAGAACTTTTGAAATTCTTCAATAAAATGTTTTGTCACAATTTACAAGTTGCAAAAGCTAAACCAAGTTGAAAGGACAGAGACTCTGAATCCAAATATTATGATGTTTTGTTATAAATCTTATACAGAAAATATTGATCAATTCAATCCTCTGTTCTCAATGATCTTTGAAGGTCCAGGTCAGCCAGCGGACCTGGCTCATAGTAAACAGAAGCCACTCATTGTGTTTTTAGGAGAGCTCGGCATCAACAACTCAAGCAATAACTCACTGTTTCCAGCTTACACAGACTAAATAAGGTGGTTACCTGCTATATAAATTATTGAAGGATAATAATATGAATTTTGTTTTTTTTTGATTGATCGTATTTCTGTTACAATATCCTGCCTGATTGTGAATTGTATGGAAATGTGTACTTGGCATTTTTTTGTTTTTGGTAATAGCAAAATTGTGCATAACTTTGATAATGAAGTACATGTTTCATCATTTGCCTATTTTAATGAAAAAGCACAGGTAATTGGAAGAAATGTAATACCTAAGTGCATCTCATTCCTTTATGAAGTTCAAAATTAAGAAACACTTATTCAATACTGTTAATTGATCATTAAAGTTTTACAGTCAGAATGGCATAGAATTAAGATCACGACTGTATGCTATGTGATTGCAGCAATCATAGTCTTCGAATGTTACAGCACTTTTATGGGCCCTTTGGCCCATTTGATCCATGCTGACCAAGTTGCCTGCTCAAGCGAGTCCCATTTGCCTGCACTCAGTTCTGAATATTTCTTAGCCATGTACCTATCTAAATATTTTCAGTTTTGCCTGCCTCTACAAACTACTCTGGCAGCATTTACCAACAGAGCAGCAACTGAGAGTTATCTGACAATTTCAGAATTAAGGATTTAAGTAAACTATTATCAGATATGTGATGAGGAGAGTTTGGCTGGCAACTGCCCTCCATTTGAATGCCATTTCAATAAAATTATCTTTGTCTGGCTTCATGCTAGGAAAAATCATACAGTGTAAATTTTTTTAACTGCATTGTTACTGTGAATATTATTTATCCTTTGTATTTACTGTCCCTTTCTGCACTGGGGTAATTTAATGTACACTATTGGAATGGTTTATTTCTTACAAAAATATCTGCCTGGCTGCAGCAAGTAAGAATTTTGATACATATGTACATTGTACTTATGTAGATGACAATAAACATCATCATTTAGTCTGAGCCCAATTCCAGAAAAAGATTGAAAACAAAAGCAAATTGGAATAAGGTGATTAGAATCAAAAAGCTGCCAAGGCTGATATTTCAAATTAAAAACAGAAAATGCTTTAAACACTCAGTGTGTAAGGTAGTATCTGTGAAATAAAAAGCAGAGCTCATATTTCGGTTAAAGATCCTTCGCTTGACCTGCTGAGTGTTTCCAGCATTTTTATACCTGAAATGAGGCTGGAAAGTGAGGGTGCACCAGTTGAAGTCGGTTATAGAAGATTTGTGCCAAATCCATGACTAAGCTTCAGAGGGAAGTAGGAATCTCAGGGCAGGCCCTCAGAAAGTCAATTAAATCCCACTCTGACTCAGTTGAAGTGAGCAGTCACTGGTTCTAGCAAAAAGGAGGGATCCTATCTGGGCTCCAAATGACCAATCGGAGAAACATATATAGGACACACTCCCAGATCTAACCAGTCTGTGGTTGCCCTGCCTTAGCAGACAGGGTATTGTATTTAAAAGGCTGAAATGTAAGTCAGGAGAACACGACTCAGTCCTCATCGAGGGCTCAGTAGTGGAGAGGGTAAAGAACTTCAAATTCTTGGGTGTCAACATCTCCAAGGATCTGTCCTGGAGCCTCCACGTTGATGTAATCACAAAGAAGGCTTGCCAGCGGCTATGCTTTGTGAAGTGTTTGAGGAGGTTCAGTATATCATTGAAGACTTCTACAGGTGTACTGTGGAGAACATTCTGGCTGGTTGCATCATTGCCTGGTAAAGAGGCGCCAACTCTCAGGACAAGAATAAAGTGCAGAAGTTTGTTAACTCAGCCTGCAATGTCACAGGCACCAGACTTCACTCCATCGAGGACATCTACACGAGACGGTGTCTTAAAAAACAGCCTCTATCCTCAAAGACCCCCACCACCCAGGCCATGTCCTCTTCACTCTGCTACCATTGGGGAAAAGGTACAGGAGCCTAAAAACGAGCACTCAGCGGCACAAGGACAGCTTCTTCCCCACTGCCATCAGGTTCCTGAATAATCAATAAGCCAAAGACACTGCCTGACTTTTCGTGCCCTATTATTATTATTTTAATTTTTCCAGTAATGTCGTAAGGTAAGATGGTTGTAATATTTACATTTGCTCTATGAATCTGCTGCAGAACACTGAATTTCATGACTTGTTCATAACAATAAATCCTGATTCTGATAGCAGGGAACAACTGAAGATGTTCCCGATACTGGCTAATATTCCCTAATGATCATCCTCCATTGTCGTGATAGAGGTAGCTGATTATACTAACTCAATGAGAGAGGAACAATCTAAACCAATATCGAAACATCAGGGATTGCAACACCTTGTCCTATCTTTCAACCTGACTGTTCCTAAGATTAATTTCAGACAGACGCAAGAGACTACAGATGCTGGTTTCTGAAACCAAAAAAATACAATCCCCTGGAGGAACTCAGCAGGAAGAGCAGCATCAGTGGGAGAAAATGAATGATCAGAATCTTGGGTTTAAACCCTTCACTGTGGTTCCAACCTGAAACATTGACCATTGTTTTTCTGCCACGAATTTGCTCATACCTTGAAGAAGGTTTGCAAGATTGGTTATGTAACTTTACCTCCCATAAATGCTACAAGACCTGGTGAGTTCCTCCAGCATTTCTGTGTTTTGCAGACTTCCATGCTTCACTCTGATGGTTTTAAGTTACAACTTTATCAATCCATTATTTTCAGTGTATGTCATTGCAAAGAGACAGATGTGTTTTTTGTCTAATAAAACCTATATATATATATATATATATATATGATTGAGTTATTTATTTGCTTACCTCAGTGACAGCATACCTGGCAATATTAGAAATCTATCTACAGAGAGGAGAGTAAATGGAGAGGAGCTAGTGTACAGCTAGTCAAAGTTTGCATTACTTCAGTGTTGAAGACAGAGATCCTAGAAGGAACATTAAACAGTGCCATATACTGTAGGTAGAGGTTAGGTATAATGGTGTCATCACTTTGTGGGTGGCATATTAGAGAGCTCCCAGTAGTCAACTGGAGATAGGACAACAGATATAATAGGCAGATATCAGAGAGAGGCAATAAATATAGAGTTATTGTACTAAAAGATTTCAAATCTCCCAAGTTAACTGTGATTGCCTCAACATTAATGACTCAGAAAGCAAGTTTTTTTAAACATAGGAGATCAATGAGTATTGGAGTATTACTGAACTTTAACTTGGGGATTGTAGCTGGTCAAGAGGAGGAAATGTCAGTGGGGGGTCATTTTTGGAAAGTGACCATAACTCTGTATTTGAGAGTCATAAAGGTCTTAAACTGAGAATGGTCAATTTTATTAACTTATGGAGGGTCAGGCCAAAGTAGATTTGGTGCACCTACTTGAAGGCAAGTTTACATCTGCACAGAGGGAACTAATAATCACCAGGCCTGTCTCTGGCCAACATTTACCAATTTATTGGTCATGTATTATACTGTTGATTTTGCCTTCAGAAACTACAAAAGGTCATGGGTGACTCATTGGATATTCCCAGAACATTTCAAAGGATATGAATAGTTTATTTTAAATGCATGAAGAAATTATTAGGATTTGAACTAAATACAAACCCCACATCAAACCACATAACAATATTACATTTTGTTCAAAAGATTAATGGTGTGTTCACACATTATAGATATTAGAATCACAAACCATGGAAACACGAATATTGCAAATTCCACCTATATATAAGTAAATGGTTCAGATGAATGATTAAAAATGTTTTTAAAACTGCTCATACTGTTGCAGTGTAAAAGCTGAAGTAGAAATACTTTTGTGTGTCCATTAAATTTACATTGGGTTTTCTGCAAAACCATAACATCGAACTGGGGTGAGCCTCCATTACCACAGTTTCAGATAACCCTTTTCTTTCCCACAAAAATAGAGTTCAAGTAATTCTGAAGTTTCTGTGTAAAATGCCCATAAACTACTCCTACATCACAAAAGAACTGCCTGCATTATTGCAAATCCTTATTTTTGCACCAGTATTACTGTGAATATTTATTATCTTGTGTATTTACTGACTCTGTTATTTAATTCAATTAGCTACTATTACAGTTTTTCTTTACTATCTGTTCGGCTGTAGCAATTAAGAATTACATTGTGCATGTGTATGTCAATAAACTCATTACCATCATTATCATTATCAGTGGAAATGAGAAACAGTTTATATTCCAGGTTGACATGAAAAGTTAACTTTGTTTCACTTTTCATTGTTGCTGACCTAATGTCTTGAGTGTTTCCAGAATTTTCAAATTTTGTTTCAGGCTTGTCGCAGCTATTTGTCACCTTGCTAAACCCTGCTTTATACCACCGAATAAAGTCAAAATTTCATGCTTAAATTCCAAGATTGAGGCTTGGGCTTCTTTGATGCACCATATATGTCTCCAGGAGATTAAAGGGCTGATCTTGCTATCCATGTAAAAATGTTCATGACAGACAGATTGTAAACAGCCAGATGAGGAAAGGAAGTTCAAATACTGATGCAAAGTCTGTAGATTTCAACAGAAACAACTTAATTCTTTGAACAATACTGCTGTGTTTTATAAAAGTAATTTCTGCAGCACAAATGGTTTTCTGCCATGGAGCCGACCATTATGTCTTCACATTTTCGAACAGCAGAAAACAACATTTGGATCAAATTAGCAATCTGGATTCGATCACAAAAAAATGCAGCACATTACTATCTTTCCCACAATGATGCTAGGAAAGGATCCTTTATACATTATTACTACTAAATCAACGTTATAATAGTGCAGTGCTCCCCATTGCTTGGAACCAATTACTGTTCCAGCAAATCAACAGTGAATTTGTGAAAACCATGGTTCAGTAAAACCCAAGGTGAAACCCCTAACTTGATATTTCTTAATGACATATTTATTTCACTTTGCAGAGAATGCAGTTGGCTATTAACATTCTGAATGTACAACAGTGATATACTGACTGAAAATTAATTGACCTTTCCATACACAGATTTCATCATTGCCCATCACAAAACTGGTCTGTGACCCAGAAGCAGCAGTTCCTCACTTTACACTTTGGGACTTGCACAAAGGCTTGTTAGGGATGAGGAGCATTTTCTTGCAGCAATAGAAGTGCTTCAGTTGAATTCGTGGTGGGAATGCAGAAAGGTTGGACCATCCCATGGTCATATGCTATAAAAAGCCTGCCTTGCATTGGTGATCTCTTGAGTTGACAGTGGAGATGATGGGTATTCAATCAAGTGCATTCTCTCACCTTTCCATCTGGTCAACAGTCCGCCTCATTTCAGGCAGGTTCGTATGGCACGGGCTTCAGCGTGGTTTCACTTTGAGCAAAAATCAGTGCACAATGCCAGCGAGCTAAAGTCCATTGGCATACTAAAGGCCCAGTGCAACATTTCCTGCCTGCAGTGGACAGGTCCAACCACATGCACGTGGACATTGTAGGGTCCCTTCCCATCAGCCCGGGGATGAGGTACCTTTACACCATGGTCGACCTCTTTGCATGCTGGCCAGAGGCGGTGCCCATGCCAGCCTGCGACAAGGAGACCTGTGCGAGAGCCTTTACCTCACAGTGAGTTGCTAGTTTTGGAGACCCTTCCCATATAACTTCAGACCGGAGAGCCCAGTTTACCTCTTCCCTCTGGCCAAATTCTGCAGCAGCCAGCTACACTACATAACTGCCTACCACTCCCAATCCAATAGGCTGGTAGAGCGCTTCAATTGCCATCTAAAAGCAGCTCTCAGATCATGGCTGCGTGGGCCCAACTGGATGAATGAAGTCCAATTTGTCCTGCTGGGCATCCACGCAGCACCTAAAGAGGGCCTCCCTACCTCACTGGTGGAAATGGTCTACAGCACACTGCTCTCCATCCCAGGCGACATCCATTTCGGCTCCACAGATGTGCTACAGTGCTTGAGGAACCACACCGCCTACCCACCTCCAAATCCTACCACCACCCACAGGACAGCAACTAGTCATGTCCCACAAGAACTCAAAGCCATGGACTTTGTCTTTGTAAGACAGAGGCAAACCAGGAACCCCTCTGCAGTGCCCTTACAAAGGGCCTTTCAAGGTACTGAGAAGGGAGGGGGTTGTATATACTCTAGACATTGGAGGCAGGTATTACATGTTTACTCAGTTGACCGCCGCAAGAAAGCCCAATTGAACTGTTTAGGGCCTTTCTCTGCCTCTACACTACAGTGCCAGAGGTGTCCACACAAAAACAATCTCCTAAACCTCATCCAAAGAGACTGCGATTCGGGGTGGGGGTGGTGTAGCAGGCCAGATCAACCCCGCACGTGATGGGCTGAATCACCGTAGCAAACAGCCAGCGCAGCAGGGAACGGGTGCTTTCCCACTACCACACAGAAGTTCCAGGCTGCAGGAGCGCATTGCCAGGGGAACGGCCAAGCCTCACAGCAGCATTACAACATCACTCCTATGAGTCTGTTGCCTCCCCTTAAAAAGGAACGCACATGGTTTGAATGAACGGCAGTTACTGGTTTACTTGCTTGGTGTGGACAGCATTTATTTCACCAGCTCTGTCTTTAGCAGTGCTACATCTTCCTCTTTATATAAGTTAAACATAGTTTGAGAATATGGGCACAATTTAGATTTAGAAGGTTTTACGGATTGCAGAATTTTTCCCTTGCCAGTCCTATTATATCTAATCACATTTTTTTTATTACCCTCGTTGCAGGATATAGCTTTTAAGGATTGGCACAGATTGGACATTAAATGTTTTAAAGACCTTTTTTAATCAAAATAAGTATGCTTCTTTTCAACAATTGATGGTTAAATTTAAATGGCCAAATGGTACTTTTTTTATATTTGAAAGTTACACGTTTTGTTCAATCTCAGATCCCTGATTTTCCACAAATTCCTGAGGCAAATATTCTTGATTTACTTTTTGATTTACAACTTTCTCATAAAGGTTCAATATCTCTTATTTATAACAATTTGCTTAATTTAAGAATGGCCTCGTTAAAGAGAGACTGGGAACAGGATTTGAATCTTTCATTTTCTGATGAGGTTTGGGATTCCATTTGTCATCTGATTAATACGACCTCCCTTTGTGCAAGACATTGCTTAGTGCAATTTAAAGTGGTCCATAAAGTACATATTTCTAAAGTTAAATTATCTCGCTTTTACTCTGATATAAATTCTCCATGTGACAAATGTAAAATTGCTGAGGCTTCTTTGATTCACATGTTTTGGACTTGCCCTAGTTTAGAAAAATTTTGGAAAGATTTTTCAAACATTATCGGTGATTCTTAAGGTTAAATTGGAACCTTGCCCTTTAATTGCTCTTTTTGGATCATTTCTTTCATTGAGTTCAACTCAAAACCAAATTTTATCTTCGACCTTTTTAAAAAATATATAATTTTCAATTTTCCCAACAATAGTGTCTATTGTTTACACAGTCTATTTTATCCCCAACCCCTCTCCCCTCCCTCCCGAACTCTAATACAACAAAGAAAAACATTATATAAATTAAATAAATACAAAGAAGAAAATAGCTTTAAAGTCAAAAAAAACCTTTAAGGGAACTTAAAAATAACCCAAAAGAAACCTAAAAGGGTAAGGAACAAAATACAAGAGCACGTCACCTGCGCCATGTCCCACTTCACTGATCTATAGCATTTCACAACTCGCACGGTGGTTGATTTTACTTTATTCACTATATCTAAAAGGGGTATAATTACATCTGCACACCAATGTGCTGCAGGTAGGGTTGCCACACCCTATGTGCCACATTTCCTCCTCAAATTGTATGTAATTTTCTCCTGGGGAATACAACTCTGCATTTCCGTATTCCATTACGTAATATTTAATTGGGAGTCGGACTTCCACAAGACCACTATACACTTCCTGGCTACCGAGAGGACAACCTTCACAAATTGAATTTGGTGCCTGGCCAGTTTAAAACTCATGAATTTTATCTTTTATTTCATTGATAGCCAGATGTGCAATTTTGATTAAATGGAAAGAAAACACTTCACCTAAACACACACAATGGTTAAATGATATTATGTTTTGTTTTAAGTTTAGAAAAAAAATTAGATATGCCATTAAAGATACAAATACTAATTTCATAAAGACATGGGGTCCTTTTATGGAGCATTATCATAATCTAAAGGTTTAGGGTTGTCATATCCCTCGCTGCTGTGCCATCCATTTCCAGGTTGTTGTCACTTGATATCCACGTTAGTTTTTTTTCCAGCCTTGTATAATAGTAGAGGCTTTGAATTATGGATTTTTTTTCTTATTTTCCTTACAATTTGTGTCCCTTACATAATTGTACTGTTTAATTTCTGTATTGTAAACATTAATTAAAATATTTTAAAAAGGAAAATTTAAATTTAAAATGCATTGGGAGGGATTCCATTGATGGAAACATAATGGTACTTATGCAGAAATTATTATGGGATCTGGTATAGAAGAAGCTTGGGGTTGCTCAGCCATTATCATACTATATGGAGGGCAGGCTTGAGGGGCCATTTTGCTTCCGCCAGCACCTATGTTCTCATGACTCATTTAATTTTCTTTTGTTGCTTTTTTTCTGTTTGTAAACAAGTATATTTTTAAATGAAATACATCTTAAACAAAGATAAGTTGACAGAATATTTTTCTTTATGATATTAAATTCATATAACAGTTATACATAAATAAATACAGCCTAGATCACTTGGTTTATAAACGAGATGATTCAATGTTTCCTCAGAGGGCTTGGTTTGGTGTTTTATTAGTTCATCATATCTTTACAGTTTGCAGTGCTATTTTCTGGTCCATGACACTTTTGAAGAAATATTTTTAAAATATTACTGAAACATTTTCATTATACTGGCTGGAAGAAGGCTTGTTTTGTGTCTTTGATTTTTATGCATCTGTGCATTCTTGCCATATTCCTAAAGTGAGCAAAGTTTGTTTCATAAGAAATTAAAGTAGAACATTTTCATTACTATGAATAGCATCAAGATGCCTGATGCCTTAAAATTCAGACAAAACTCCCAAATGCAAATATTCTTAAAACTGACAAAAGTGTGATGATCAGAATTTGAAATGTTATTTATCTGCAAGCTGGTATAATAATTTGAAAGGTGTAAAATCTTCATGGAAGAAAGAAAGCAGCATAACAGTGTTGTGTTTAGCCATTCTCTGCTCTGATGATAGATTTATGACTGAAAATTGCATCCTTCTTTTCTACAAATGATGACAAGTGTATGTGCCAAGTCATTTTGGTGAACTATTTGGTGCATTAGATGTTTCTTGGAAATGGGACCAAGATTTACCAAAAATTCTACCAGAAATCCTAATGACATAGAAGCAGATCATTTTGCCAACTTTTTGAGCAATTACACTCATCTCCCAGCAACCCATTCTCTCACACATACCCATTAAGACCCTGCTGACTCCCTCACCACCTACCCACACTGAAAATAATTTATAGTGGGCCATTAATGTAGTGATCAGCATGTCTTTGGGACATGAGAGGAAAGCAGAGCACTCTGGAGGAACCATGTCCCCTGGCAGAACAGACAAATTCCACAAAGCCAGCATCGCACCTGGATCGCTGGTCCTGTGAGATAGATGCATGACCTGCAGAGGCAGTAATTTTAAGAAATTGCTTTCTTGAGCAACTGTTTAACAATGTGAACTCCTTTCTCTGCTTTACAATTTGATTGTGGATGCAGAGGACGAAGTCACATCTAAAATCATACTCTTCTGCAAAGTTCTGGAATTCTCTACAAGTACAGCCGTCGGGTGTGGTTTAAACTAATTTGGCAGGGGGGTGGTAACCTGTATGATAGGGCAAAGGACAGAAAAAATAAAACAGGAAAAGTTAGGTTAGGCAGCGAAAGTAAAAAATCAGAAAGAGCAAGGAGGGTGAAAAAAGCAAATCTGAAGGCTTTATATCTTAATGCAAGAAGCATTTGGAACAAGGTAGATGAATTAGCTGTGGAAATTGAGATAAACAAATATGATTTGATTGGGATTACAGAAACATGGCTGCAGGGTGGGCAAGCCTGGGAACTTAACATCCCGGGGTATACGATATTTAGGAGGGATCGGCAAGAAAGAAAAGGGGGTGGGGTAGTATTGATGGTGAGAGAAGGGACCGACATGATTGACAGGAAGGATATTAACTCAGAAGATGCGGAATCTATATGGGTAGAACTGAGGAATAGCAAGGGGCGGAAAACGTTAGTGGGGGTGGTATATAGGCCTCCAAATAGTAGTGTAGAGGTGAGGGAAGGCATTAAAAGAGAAATTAGAAAAGTGTGCAATAAGGGAACAGCTGTCATCATGGGAGACTTTAATTTGCATATAGATTGGACTAGTCAAATTGGTAAAAATACTGAGGAGGAGGAACTCCTTGAATGTTTACGGGACGGTTATCTAGACCAATATGTCGAGGAACCAACTCGGGAGCAGGCCATTTTAGATTGGGTATTATGCAATGATAAGGGGCTAATCAACAATCTTGTTGTACGAGGCCTTTTGGGTAGGAGCGATCACAATATGATCGAATTCTCACTCGACATGGAGAGTGATGAAATTAAAACCGAGACTAAGGTCCTGAATTTAAATAAAGGGAATTATGATGGTATGAGACGGGAGTTGAGTAAGATTGATTGGGTGGTGTTTATGGGGGAGTTAACTGTGGATAGACAATGGAAAGCATTCACAGATCTAATGGAGAAATTGCAAAAATCGTTTATACCGGTTTGGCATAAAAATAAACCAAAAAAGGTGACTCAACCGTGGATAACAAGGGAAATTAGAGACAGCATTAGGTCCAAAGAGAGAGCATATCAATTGGCCAAAAAAAAGTACCACAACCGAAGACTGGGAGCAGTTCAAGATGCAGCAAAGGAGGACAAAGGGATTAATCAAGAGAGCAAAAATAAATTACGAAAGTAAGCTTGCGGCAAATATAAAAACCGACTGCAAAAGCTTTTATAAATATGTCAAGAGGAAAAATTTGGTGAAATCCAGAGTAAGTCCTTTGCAGTCGGAATCAGGGGAATATATAATGGGGAATAAGGAAATGGCATACCAATTAAATTCTTACTTTAGATCTGTTTTTACAAGAGAGGATACAAATAACCTCCCAAGGATTTTGGGAAACATAGAGACTAATGCAAGGGAGGAACTGAAAGAAATCAGTATCTCTAAGGACATGGTCTTGGGGAAATTGATGGGATTGAAGGCAGATAAATCTCAAGGGCCTGATAATCTACATCCTAGGGTACTTAAGGAAGTGGCCATTCAGATAGCAGATGCTTTAAGAATTATTTTCCAGAACTCGATAGACTCAGGATCAGTACCCATGGATTAGAGGGTACCTAATGTTACCCCACTATTTAAAAAGGGGGGTAGAGAAAAAGCGGGGAATTATAGGCCGGTGAGCCTTACATCAGTAGTGGGCAAAATGATGGAATCCATTATTAATGATGTAATAGCGGAGCATATGACTAGCAGAGAAGGGATCGGACGGAGCCAACATGGATTTACAAAAGGTAAATCGTGCTTGACAAATCTATTGGAATTCTTTGAGATGGTGACAGGTAAAATAGATGGGGGAGAGCCAGTGGATGTGGTGTACCTGGACTTCCAAAAGGCCTTCGATAAGGTCCCGCATAAACGACTGGCTTCCAAAATCAAGGCTCATGGGATTGGGGGCAAAGTATTGATGTGGATTGAGAACTGGCTGGCAGGTAGAAGACAGAGAGTTGGGATAAATGGCTCGTTTTCTGAGTGGCATGCGGTGACCAGTGAGGTGCCACAGGGATCTGTACTGGAACCCCAGCTGTTCACAATTTACATTCATGATCTGGATGAGGGGATTGGATGTAATATCTCCAAATTTGCAGACGACACTGAGCTAGGAGGGGTTGTGTGCACGGAAGAGGGGGTCAGGAAGCTCCAGTGTGATTTGGATAAATTGAGGGACTGGGCAGATACATGGCAAATGCACTACAATGTGGATAAATGTGAGGTTATCCACTTTGGTAATACAAACTTGAGCGCAGATTACTATTTGAATGGCAATAGATTAAGAGATGGGGAAGTTCAGAGAGACCTAGGGGTACTTGTACACCAACCTCTGAAGGCGAGCATGCAGGTACAGCAGGCGGTTAAAAAGGCAAATGGTATGTTGGCCTTCATATCAAGAGGATTTGAGTATAGGAACAAGGATACCTTACTGCAGCTATACAGGGCCTTGGTGAGACCCCACCTGGAGTATTGTGTGCAGTTTTGGTCACCTTATCTAAGGAAGGATGTTCTTGCAATGGAGGGAGTGCAGAGGCGATTCACCAGGCTGATACCTGGAATGGCAGGAATGACTTATGAGGAAAGATTGCGCAAATTGGGATTATACTCGCTGGAGTTTAGAAGACTGAGAGGGGATCTCATGAGACATATAAAATTCTGGCAGGACTGGACAGAATGGATGTAGATGGGATGTTTCCAATGATGGGAAAATCCAGAACACGGGGCCATGGTTTGAAGATAATAGGCAAACAATTTAGGACCGAGATGAGGAGGAATTTCTTTACCCAGAGGGTGGTGAATCTGTGGAATTCATTGCCACAGAAGGCAGTAGAGGCAGGTTCATTAAATATATTTAAGAGGGAATTAGATATATTTCTTCAGTATAAGGGTATTAAAGGTTACGGAGAGAAGGCGGGGACGGGGTACTGAACTTTAAGATCAGCCATGATCTCGTTGAATGGCGGAGCAGGCTCGAAGGGTCGAATGACCTACTCCTGCTCCTATCTTCTATGTTTCTATAGTATGGTCCATTGTCACTATAGGCAATTTGAGGAATTCCATGTCTTGCAAAGATCGAGCACATATATTTGATCACACAAGTAGCAGACATGTTAGGAAGCACTGTAATCTCCAGATAGTTTGTTAGGTAATCAATAACCAGCAAGCAATTCTTTCCATCAATGTGGAATAAATCAGTCTCAACTTTCTGCCATGGCGTTGCTGGCAAGTCAGTTATGATGATGGATTCTGCCAATAACAGTGATTATCCCTGACCAATATACAGGAGTTTTGGTCCATCTCTTGGATTTTTCCATTCCAAAGTGCCCCTCATGCACCCTTTTCAGCATCTCTTGTCACAGTGATTGAGGGATGGCAATTCTGCTCTATTTGAGTAGCAGCCCATTGACAACACTCAGTTCAGGTCTGATGTTGTAATATGGCTGACATTCACCTCTAGGCCATCCTTCATTCAGATTCTTGATGATCTTCTGTAGAACTGTGTCCTTTTCTGTTTCAGCTGCAATCTATCATGTCAAATACTGGAAGAGATTCAGTGATCAAGGTCACATGGAGATTCACATCTGTCTTTGTGGAATCCTTATTGTGTGCTTCACTCTGCATAATTGCCCTGGATAATGCATCAGCTAACACAATAGGTTTCCCTGGTGTGTACACCCGCTGGGCTTAAATTTTCACATGCTTTGTCACCAAGCAGTGATTCATGTCCATCTGGGACTACTGCCAATCTGAGGTGGTGCTCTTTAACTTTCATCTTGAGTTTCCATGTACCTTTCAAGTTGATCCATTGTAGGCTTTAAACTGTACAGGATTTGCATGGATGTCTGCCTTTTTCTTCATTGCCCTGATCTCACGCTCGCAGATAAATTGACTTTTGCCTGAAAGGATATTTGTTCCATTTGTCCTGCTCATCTCTGTTCATGCTTGGTTGTTCACTGTCTGTTGGTTTATAATCTTTCTGCACATCCATGCAAACGAAAAGTGTGTCACTGAAAGTAGTTTCTTCCATAGTGTGTACAGTATCTTCAATGGTGCACACACTTTAACTTCTGTATTGTTTCCCTTTGGAAAAACATTGCTTTGTATAATGATTCTGTCCTTTGCGCTTGTTATAAACTTTTCAATAGCCTGGGTATCATTTTGGTGTAAGTTGATGCATTCATTTGCAATTGAATGTCTCTCCATCCTTCTGTTTGTTTTCTATATCTCACTTTGTTTTTGTGCGTGGGCACACCTACGGATATGCTTTCATATTCACTTTTTTGTGTGCTGCAGAGTTAATTCACTGGCATGAGATATCTGCATAGGTCCAGTTAAGGTAAACTCTGTCGCTCGCAGAAACCTCTCTTTCTTTCTTATCAATAATCTCAAACACATTTTGATCATGATCCAAAAATGTATGTTCTCGCTTTTAATTTCAAGTCCGTTAAAAAAGTATCAAAGCTCACTCCTTGCATCAGTCTTCTTTGGTCTTTGGCTTGGCTTCGCGGACGAAGATTTATGGAGGGGGTAAAAAGTCCACGTCAGCTGCAGGCTCGTTTGTGGCTGACCAGTCCGATGCGGGACAGGCAGACACGATTGCAGCGGTTGCAAGGGAAAATTGGTTGGTTGGGGTTGGGTTTTGGGTTTTTCCTCCTTTGCCTTTTGTCAGTGAGGTGGGCTCTGCGGTCTTCTTCAAAGGAGGCTGCTGCCCGCCAAACTGTGAGGCGCCAAGATGCACGGTTTGAGGCGTTATCAGCCCACTGGCGGTGGTCAATGTGGCAGGCACCAAGAGATTTCTTTAGGCAGTCCTTGTACCTTTTCTTTGGTGCACCTCTGTCACGGTGGCCAGTGGAGAGCTCGCCATATAATACGATCTTGGGAAGGCGATGGTCCTCCATTCTGGAGACGTGACCCATCCAGTGCAGCTGGATCTTCAGCAGCGTGGACTCGATGCTGTCGACCTCTGCCATCTCGAGTACCTCGACGTTAGGGGTGTGAGCGCTCCAATGGATGTTGAGGATGGAGCGGAGACAACGCTGGTGGAAGCGTTCTAGGAGCCGTAGGTGGTGCCGGTAGAGGACCCATGATTCGGAGCTGAACAGGAGTGTGGGTATGACAACGGCTCTGTATACGCTTATCTTTGTGAGGTTTTTCAGTTGGTTGTTTTTCCAGACTCTTTTGTGTAGTCTTCCAAAGGCGCTATTTGCCTTGGCGAGTCTGTTGTCTATCTCATTGTCGATCCTTGCATCTGATGAAATGGTGCAGCCGAGATAGGTAAACTGGTTGACCGTTTTGAGTTTTGTGTGCCCGATGGAGATGTGGGGGGGCTGGTAGTCATGGTGGGGAGCTGGCTGATGGAGGACCTCAGTTTTCTTCAGGCTGACTTCCAGGCCAAACATTTTGGCAGTTTCCGCAAAGCAGGACGTCAAGCGCTGAAGAGCTGGCTCTGAATGGGCAACTAAAGCGGCATCATCTGCAAAGAGTAGTTCACGGACAAGTTTCTCTTGTGTCAGTATGCATCAGTATGCATGAATTAAACACATACCTCTTGAACATTTCATTTTTCTTTAGTGAACAGTCTTTATCAAACATCTTGATAACATTGTTGAACTAGCCCTGGACTTTTGCTTCAGCGAAAACAAATGTGACCTCTCGTGCCTGAGGTCCCGCCATGGTAAATAGGAGTGTAATCTTCAGTGCATCAGGTTTGCTATCGAGTCCAATGGTTTGCAGGTACAGCATGAATCTTTGGTTGAACAACCTCCAATCATGGTTGACATTTCCAGCCCAATTTACAGCATCAGGAGTCTTCATACTTACCATTTTTCTGCTGCTATCGAGTGATTCTCTTTCGACACACACCTGGTGTTTCTTCCACTCCTGGATCCATGTGATGTTTCTTTTATTGTAATAAAGAAACTTGTGTTCCTTTAAAATAGCTATGCTTTATAACTCATGACAGTGAGGAGGCATCCATCTTGAATCCAATCAGGCTGCAGCAAACTAACCTCCAACTTCCTCTAATGGTCAGGAGTATCACTAACATTTTATCACAAAAATGATATCACTGTGATATCACAAATATTCTGAGATTGAATAACTGTTTTAAGTCCACAATCAGAAACATATTATTCTTTTAAATATCAAATAAAACATCATATTTTTAAACATCTATGCAGTGAACATGCTGATCATTAGGAATTGTTCAACTTATGGAGCAAGTAACACCAAAGCTAATACAGGAATGGAATGTTTCACCTTTGGGGAAAATGGTAGTATCATTAGATTTTTCCCATAGCCATACAAAAAAATTAACATTGAATATGAAATTGTTGCAAATGTATGTTGAAAATCTACCTGGCTTTGGTTTAAGGAAAACTGTTCAACAAATGAATTCAGTTTTTGGTTAATTAATATCAGAAGACTTTTAAAAAAACTTTTATTTAAAATTTAGGAATACAGCACCGTAACAGGCCATTTCAGCCCATGAATCCATGTCCAATTTACATCCCATTAACCTACACCCATGGTACATTTTGAATGGTGGGAGGAAACCAGAACCCTTGGAGAAAACCCACGCAGACACGGGAAGAACATACAAACTCCAATGTAAACTCAAAAGTATATTAAGAATGCATTGTTTATATTCCTTTGGTTGCAATATGAAGAATTATCCCTAGAGTTACATATGTGACTTTAAATGGGTAATTATAGCTCAATTACATTGGTAACCTTGGGCAATGATCTACTCTGATAACCTCTGACGTGACAGTGTTTATATAGTATGGAATGAGTATCACTTACAATTGAATCAAATAATGTCCTTTCCTTCAACCAAGGCAATTTTGAAAACACTTGATAAAAAAAAGCATTTCACAAAAAGAATTGTTTATAATCAGTCAATAATCTCAAACTTCATTTAAAAACATAGACTTCAAGATAATAATCAATTTATGTTTGGAATAGAGAGCCTCTTTTCATGATATGTTCCTATGAAGTTAAAACTCCTGGTTTGCACAATTATGGATGAATAACTTAAATATTTACATTGTCAAATGATCCTCTATCAACAAAAATAAAACTAAATTTACCGTGAAGAAAATCTATTTGAGTAACCCAGTGCCCGTGTTTATCTCCCACTTATTTAGTCTGCTTTACCTCTCTGCTGCCTTGATCAAAATAGCTCTGAACATTTTCTCTAGAGTTGTTTTCTTCTGCCCATCAATGGACTGAATGAAAGGGTGAAAGCCAGCCAGTACATAGCCTCTCTGGTAGAGTTCCTGCAGCCGATCAGGAAGATCAGACAAGGTGAAAAGCTGGACTGCAGACGATTCGACATCTGAAGAAACACCACACAAAAGTGAGAATGAGAAATCAATAGAATTAAAACAAATAATTAATTCTGTAGCCAAAAATATGACAAAACACTTTTTTCCCCAAACTGTATCTCCTCAGAATAGCATTTTACCAAGTATGTCAGTACCTCAGTTTCATGAAAATGATTTAGTCTTGTCCCCAGCGAGAAAAGTTGCATTAAAAATAGGAAATGCATAAAAGTATATTTAAGCTACCAGTCCATTGATATTCTGCAGAGTTTTTATACCATACATTGTGCATATTGTTAACTAGCATGTTTTAATGTTGTAGAACTATTGCCAAGACCCACTTTAGTGTAATAATTATTCATTAGTGTCACCTTTTCCACAAGAATGCAAAGAGATCTATTTTTATTTTTTTCCTAGAGGACAAATTAAATTCAAACACAAGGCATTTCTGGATTGGACAAAAAACAGTTCCATTGGCGTCTGTAGTTAGACATCCAGGAGAAAACTTGTTATTGAAAGAGCAGATGGTGGTGGAAAGAGCGCAAGGGGATCAGTAACTCATTGACTGTCAAAATACCTAATATTTATTCAGGTATGCAGTTTTTAAACTTCTAATTTGTATTATTTTCAAAAAATCAAAAATACGCAGACTGTATACGCATGTGTAATAGTTAAATTTTGTGGCCAGTTTTTAGGGTGAAATTTAGACGGTCGACTATTACACGCATACTACTTTAGACTGCAGTAAGTACCTGCATCGCTCGGGTCGTTGGGATCTTTGACGTGTGGATACCCGGGGTCGGGTAGTAAGTCCATATTCAAGGTGTCGGGAGCTTGGATGGGAGTACAGGCTGCCGGGACCTAGGTGAGATTCTGTGGTCGAGCATCGGGAGCTCGTAGGGGAGGATGGCCAGGGTCGTCAGGAGCACTGGAGCCACAATTATACAATCCTACTAAAACTACCATTGTGAGCACCGGCTCATCTGATTCTTGTCTCAGCCAACATATTTTCCGCAAGCCACACATTATATGTGAAATAGCCGCATGTGGCTCACAAGCCATCCCTGTCTTGTCTAAGACTCTCCCACCATTTCAACATTCGAATTGTTTCAATGAGATCCCCCCTCATTCTCCTAAATTCCAACAAGTGCAGGCCAAGAGATATTAAATGCTCCTCATATAATAGCCCTTTTATTCCTGGAATCATCCTTGTGAACCTCGTCTGAGCCTTCTCCAACATAAACACATCCTTTCCTAAATGAGGAACTCAAAACTGCTCACAGTACTCCAAATGAGGTCTCACCAGTGCTTTATAAAACCTCAACATCACATCCCTGCTCTTATTCCTTTTGAAATGAATGCCACATTCAATGAATTGCCTTCTTCACCACTGACTGAACAATGCAAGTTTACCTTCAGGCTATTCTGCATGAGGACTCCCAAGTCACTTGGCAATTTACTTTCAATTTTCTCTCCATTTAAAAAATTGTTTGCCCGTTTACTTTTTCTATCAAAGTGCATGAGCGTACATTTCCATCATTGTATTTCATTCGCCACTTCTCTACCCATTCGCCTAATCTGCATCCTCCATTTCCTCAACACTACATGCTCCTCCACCTACCTTCGTATGGCCACAAAACCATTCATTCCGATGATCCATATCATTGCTCAAAACGGACCAAGGATTGTAGGTCAATTGGGTGTAAAAGGATGGCACGGGGTCATGGGCCAACAGGGCCTGTAATTGTGCTGTATATCTACATTTAAATTTAAAAATTAATATACAACACAAAAAGAAAGGCTCCAACCCCGACCCCTGTGGAACGTCACTAGCAATTGGCAGCCAACCAGAATATTATCCCTGTTTTCCAACTCTGCTTCCTTCCAACCAGCCAATGCTCTATCCATGCTGGCATGTTCCCTTTTATACCATGAGCTCTGATCTTGTTAAGTAGCCTCACGTGTGACATCTTGTCATAGGCTTTCTGAAAATCCAAATACACAACATCCACTATATCTCCTTTATCCAGCTTGCTTGTTCTTCAAAGAATTCTGATTGGTTTATCGTGCAAGATTTCCCTTAAGGAAACCATGCTGACCTTGGCCTATCATGTCATGAGCCTCCAAGTACTCCATAACCTCATCCTTGACAATTAACTCAAACTTCTTCTGAAACACTGATGTCAAGCTAACCAGTCTCTAATTTCCTTTCTGCTGCCTCCTTCCTTTGTTGAAAAGAGGGTGACATTTGCAATTGTCTGGTCCTCTGGGACCATACCAGTATCTATCGATTCCTGAAAGATCATTACCAATGCTCTACATTCTCTACCCCCGTTACTTCTTTCAAGACCCGAGGGTGCAATCCATCTGGTTGAAGAGACTTATCCCACCTGAGACCATTCAGCTTTTTGAGCATGTTCTTCCTTGAAATAGTAACTGCCCTCATTTCATTTTCATGATACTCTTCAACTGATAATCTCTTCCACAGTGAAGACAGAAGCAAAATATTCATTTAGATCCTCTGCCACTTCCTTGCCTCCCATTATTATTACTCTGGCATCATTTTCTAATGGTCCTATATCTACTCTCACCTCTCTTTTACTACTTATGTAAAAGGAGAAGCTTTTTGTTTACTCTTTGAAACTATTTAACCTATTTTTATACTAGATTTTTCCATCCTTGTAAGTTTTTTTTTACTTCCCTTCTGCAAGTATTTTTTAGAACTTCCCATCCCTCTATCTTGCCACTAATTTTTGCACTTTGTATGTCCTCTCTTTTGCTTTCACGTTGGCTTTGACTTCCCTTATCAGCCACAGTTGTGACATTTTTCCTTCTGAATATTTCCTCTTTTTTGGTCTGTATTTAACCTGCTCCTTCCTCATTTCTTGGATAAACTCCACCCATTGCTGCTCTGCCATCTTCCCAACTCAGACCCTGTTCCAATCTACTTTGGATAGTTCCTCTCTCACGTCACTGCTATTTCCTTTACTCCTCTGAAATACATCTGACTAGTTTCTCCTTATTAATCTCAAATTGAACTTAATTATATTATGATCACTGCCTCATCAAGGTTCTCTAATCACCTCGGGTGCATTACACAATGCCATATCTAGTACAGCTGATCCTCTAGTGGGCTCATCAACAAACTGTTCTAGAAAAACAAAGTCAAAATGACTATATACCAATTTAAGATTAAATATGTCTGAGAGGCAGACACTTTTCCCACTTGAATTCTAAAATCTCACAGTGAAGAAGCGCATCATTTGGAAAGAGAAGGATGCATCAAGTGACCTCAGCGATTAATTCACCGGTATTGCATCATCTGCTCAACATTTGGAAGAAGATTCATGTAGAAAGGAATAAAACAAATTACCAACTACCAAAACTAATATTGACACAAAATCAGCTAATCCATTTTACAATAGATAACCTTTCCTTTAGAGAATGGGAGAGAAAAGGGATCAAAAGAATAGAAAATTATTTTTCGGGAAATAAATTATTATCCTTTCAACAAATGAAGGATAAATATAATATTACTCATGATACAATGTTTGCATACTACCAACTGAAAACCTACTTGAAGGACAAATTGGAAAACAGTCTGAGGTTACCAGAAGGAAGCAATTTTGAATATGTGATTACAGACACAATGATAATCAAAAAATTTGTAACAAACATGTACATCAAACTGCAAGAAAAGGAGAACGAGGAAACAAATGGTAAAACTAAACAAAAATGGGAACAAGATCTAAACATAACGATAAAGAATAAAACATGGGAGAAGCTATGCTCCGGAACTATGAGAAATACAATAAACACGAGGATACAATATAACTGGGGGTGAAGTCACCAAAGGAATGTGGGCGAGCCATACATATGAAGCATACATATACACAGAACTAGTAACCAAGCCACAGTATACAGTGGTGTACCACCACAGTTGGTACCTCTGGAGTGATTTTCCTGCTGTCAGCCACAGTCATCCTCGGGCTCCTTCTCAACTCCCACTTCATAAAATAGTTCAGATTCCATTCATTAAGAAGCATAGTTAGCATGACCTTCACCACCCAACATCACATTAACTTGGAGACCTATGAACCAGGTTCTGATAAATGGGATCTGTGCAGATGGGTGCTTTGTAGTTGGCACAATGGCTGAAGGACTTAATTCCATCTCTAGGAGTCCAGACTTGACAACATCACTAAAGCATCGACTTCATCAACCAGGAGCAATGTCTTGCATTCCTCTCAAATTTGGCTGCCCTCAGAAATTCAATTCTACATTGTGTTTGTTTCATGATAGCATGAAAGCCATGATACCCAACCAATGGGTTGTGTCTACGACAGAGCAATTCCCAATGAAGAACGGTGTCAATCAAAGGCTGCGACATTACCCCAATATTTCACTCAATCTTTCTTTCTTTAACAAATGCTTACAGGAGCAAAGCTGATGGAAATAATCTGAAACTTTTCACTTTTGACAAGTGAACTCCAGAATCAAGCTCTATGCCGCAGAGGAGCTGCAGTATCTAGCCAACACTTGCATTTGTGCACACTTAAAGGATGAGTTCCAAGTCATCACACCACATTAAATAAAAGCTTATGCTTAACTTCTGCAGGGTGGTAGGCAATCTTCTTCAGAAGAACAAGGGATCAGGGAAGACCACTCTTCACTATACATTAATAGCTTTGTGGTGGAAAGTACCAGGTTCCTCAGCATCCACTTAAGAAGTGACCTATCCTGGACACATAATGACTCCTCATTTGTCAGGAATGGACAACAATGACTGCACTTCCGAAGCAGAATGGGGCAGGCAAGGCTACCAACCACCATTCTGTCAAATTTCTACAGGAGTTCTCTCAAGACAGAGTTATGTCCTGGTCGGCTGTATCATAGCGTGGTATGGTAACTGTAGAGCAGGGATGTCAAACTCAAATTCACAGAGGGCCAAAATTAAAAACTTGGACTAAGTCGTGGGCCAAACTAAATATTCATTGAAAATTTTCAACAACATCTGCATGTTTTCTCTTCTTTCAACATATGTAATGTTAAACTTTTTCTTATCAAAATAAATGTTTAATAATAGTTTTGGTTAAACACTTTCCAGAAGAAGCATTAACAAATGAGAAATAAAATATTCAATAAATAATATTTCTCTATAGCCTTTAAGCTCCTTTTAAATTTATTTTTTTTCACAAGCCAACAAGTCAAAAAAATAACAACTTGCTTCAATGACAAACAGGTTTGTCTTTTAAAATGATGAACATAAGAGTCTCCCTCCCACCTGTCTTGAAAGGTCCTGTTTTCTGTCTTTCGTTTGGCCATTTTCCGTAAGGGGTTTATTACATGTGAGTTCGGCGACAGGTCACAGATGCTAATAAAAGTAAAGAGAGGAGGAGGGGGCGATTAGCGGGCTGACGGGCCGGCGCCAATGCATTTGCAAAGCATTCTGGGATTTGTAGTATTAGCTGTGCATGCGCTATACTGGTGCGGCGGCCAGCGGGCCAGCTCTAATACATATTTGATATGATCTTCCGGGCCAAATATAATTATATCATGGGCCAAATTTGGCCCGCGGGCCTGAGTTTGACATGTGTGCTGTAGAGCATCAGATTTCAGGTTAATCCCCCAGACCATAAAAGCAGCAGAGAGGATCACTGGGGTTGCCTTCTGCCCCCATTGATGGGATTAACTTGGATTGTTATTTAAAGAGTGCCTACAAAATCAGGCAGAACCCCAACCCCATGGGAAAAGATACAGAAGTATCTGAGCAAGAACCACCACACTGAGGAACAGCTTCTTCCCAAGGGCAGAGAGATTGCTGAACGACTGCTAAAACAACTCTCCCTGACTCTACTATTTATTAAGAATATTTATTTTAATATACAGTACGAATATATGTAGTGTGTATATGATCATTTTGCTGTATACGTCTGTACGTGTGTTTTGCACTGTTCGACACCATGGACTGGGGGCTTGTACTAGTACAATTGGATAACAAATGAATTTTAACCACACTGTCATCCGACAGAAAAGGTTCAAATGAAGATCCTGGAAAATTTAGTCGCACTTGCCATATTTCAGGAGTCAGTTCTGAGTAAGGCCGGACATCAATAATAAAATGCACCACTGCCCTCAATGTACCACTCAGCTTGTGTTAATTGACGAAAATTACATTTGAAGACAAAGAATGCAAACTGGCATAAAACTCGTGGTTGACAGGACAGCAATTATCCATGCCTTCCCATATACAGTGGCCACCTCAGTGTACTGGGAAAGTACCACAGTGCAGACTCAGCAAAATCCTCCAAATTCACTCGAAGGATAAACAAATCATATCTTCTTCCAAGCCAACATTTTTAGCAGTTATATGTAGTTGAGCTAGGCTGGGTCAGATATACTAAGGGAAAGATTCAAGATTACGTTCCTTAAATGGAAATCCTGGGAACTGGTCCATGACATCTCAAGTGGAGTAGGTTGACATTGAGAACTTTGCGCCATGTATTGAAAGCACATGTAGGCCTCGTGTAAAGGAACATGTAACCCATAAACTACTCAACTGTCCACCTTGTTTGTCCTCAAGGTGACTCACTGGCTGGATATAGAAATCCTAACTGTGGGCAGGATGAATTTCACTTGTGCCTTGCAATGAAGTGAAAGGCGCAGGTTCATTACGTGTCAGGATGTTCCTGTTCAGTACTACAATCAAGTCTGCAATACCTGCCGGTTACATTATATCAAATATAGTTAACTAATCAGGTGTTCTGTCACACAAAAGATTCAGACTCCGTTTTCTTATATTTGTCACTTACATCTATCCAATGCAGCAAGTTGAAAACTTCCAGAGCTGTCAATCAGATGTAGATTTATGAACAGTAACAGAGACAGAAGTTGTAGACACATTTAAATTTATGGAGCCAGTCTAAACTGAAAATGAGCTACTGTCATTGTCAATTACAAGTAACTGCTGATGGATCTGCCAGAAATCAGGAGGAGAGTGAAGGTCAGCACCATCTGTAAACAAGCTCTTTGTAATATTGCTGCAGTGTAATAAATCAAATTATGGGGATTTTACCAAGCTCCAGATCGGAGGCCGTGCTCAGAAGTACATTACAGATTCAGGGATATTTGTTCACTCAACTCCAAAACAAAAAAAAAGAGCTACTCTTTTGAAAGATGTCTTTGACTTAAAATTTGAACATATTTCTGGGCACCTTAGCACTGTTCTGAAATTGATCTCTTCACTTTTTGATGGGTTTTCATTCTCCTAAGCATTTTTTTTTGTGGTGTAAAATTCCCCCAAATAACAGCAATAATCACATAGAGATAATTTACAGTTTATGATTAAGTTTAAGATATTCAAGCTCACTGTTCTGTAAAGCAAATGTTCTCATACACTCACAGAACAACTTACTATAACTAACCCTGCTTCCCTCCAAAACTGGGCTATTTAGTTTTTTTAATTGAAGACATCAGTTATCTTGTTTTACACGTCCTCACTAAGATCCTTGCCTCCTTTTGCCTAAACTGCAACTTCACATGTATGCTTTGACTGTATTACCCTTGGAGGTTCAGTCAAAGACACTCAGTTTCTCAAATTCTTTCCATGTGGATCCTAATCTTTACAATTTCATTGGGAAAACAGTGCTGGGTCACTGTTGTTTGATTATTTGTATTAATGATTTGGATGGCAGCGCAGTCAACGTGATTAGCAAATATGGAATGATACCAAAATTGGTGCTGTTCAACAACAAGGAAGGTTATCTAAGTTTAAAACAGGCTCTTTATTTTGATATTCAAAATATTAGACTTATTTATGGATAGGAAGAGCATAAAGAAGATGGATCAAATGCAGGCAAATGGGACTAGCCCAGAATGCAAATTTGGTTGACATGGATGAGTTGGGCTGACAAGCCTGTTCTGAGCTGTATAACTGTGAAAATACTATTGCAGAAATATTGCATGAATTTTGGTTTGTTTTGATTTCCTTCCCTTTTAAGTGTTTGATGTGCAAGGGAAGCAATTTGGGATTTTACCACCCCTCAGAGGTGTTAAAAACTGACAGCTTTAGACTAATTACATCCAAATGAGCTAGTCGTGCATAGTTTAAGCACGTGGTCATGGATTATGAAATGAAGACTAGACCTAAAAATATAAAATATTCTTCTTAAATTTAACTCACAAGAGTAATTCAAGAAGCACATAATTATTTTATTTCCAATGGGAATCCCTCCCCTAATGACATAGGGGAGTGATCTGGAACTCTATAGAGATTTACAGGAGTAATTTATATTCAATATGAAATTACTCCTATAAATCTCTATACCTGTACCTGATTAACACTTGATTTGCAATTTCCTTTCATTATAAAATAATGTTATCTCTTTGTATATCTTTTATCTTCTGAGGTATTACATGTTTAATTAATTTGCATTGCAGATGTTACCACAGAAAGCCACAATTGAGTCAGGATTTCCGGTCAGGTGACCAGACTAACTGCCACATAAAAGCTTTCAAAGTAGCTTTGCGTGCAGATGAGAACTTAGCCTAAATCACTATTCATTCCTGCCAGCATCAATTCACTCTCCAAGCCCAGCTTTGGTATTGACCACACAAATGTGAAATGTGCATAGCTTGAATGCACCATAACATATAAAAGAAGGGGAATTTTCACAAAGGGATTTCCTCTATTAACACAGTTTTCAATGATTGATCTCATTTATTGGTCTCTCTGAATCATCTGCTGATGTTCTGCTAAATTTATAAAACCTCCAAAGAAATTTTCAGAACTCTTTTAATCATCAAGAATGAATCAACATTGGAGAGAATGTGCAGTGAGAGGAGCAAGATTATTCTTTCACCAAATGCCCTTAAGGATAAGACAATTAATTATTTACATTGGACCTTCAGCTCACGATGTCAGATCCAACAATCAGTATAACCATCCATTTACACTAAACCTGCATAATCCCATTTTTCTGTATATTCCCATCAACTCCCCTTAGAAACTGGGGACAATTTATAGTGGTCAAATGGCACATCCTTGGAGTGTGGGAACTAATCAGAACACCCAGGGAAGACCCATGTGGTCACAGTAAAAATGTGCAAGCTCCACACAGATAGCATCAGAGGTTAGAATTGAACACCCATCACTGGAGGTGAGAGATAACAGCTTTACAAGCTGCCGCTTGCCATTACTGTGCCATTCACAAATTATACTTCCAAAGTCAAGGAAAATTGTTTAAAGAAGGGGCCGAGCTGCCTCTATCTGTCACCCTTCACCCTGGTTCAGCAATCCCCACAGGCTACCCCTCCCTCACTGCCCTCATTATATTAGCTCTCTCTCCTTCACACTTTCTGTCCTGATAAAGTCTTTCTACATTGACTACTGATGTTGTTCAACCTGTTGAGCTCCTCCAGCAGATTGTGTACTGTTGAAAAATACTATTGCTGCACCTTAGTTTTATTCTAAATACACTTTTCTTCTGCAAAGGCAAAATGTGAGAAAAATAAACCATCTCTTCAAGAGCAAATTGTTTACAGCAATGTCTCAGAACTGGTGAAGCGTCTGGTTGGAACCTACTGAAACAAACTTTCAATCTATATTCACACTGTGTTTCTGATGAGCCAACGAGGGACCTGGTGGCCAACATTATATCCACATGTATTTCTAAATTCTGGAAAACCTTAATTCAATGACCTCTTGCTCTGCAGATTCTAACAGTAGAAAACATTCTCAGGAGTCTCAATACTGATGGAAACAAGCCAAGCAGATGCCATTTATTTCCATAATGTTACTGAATTGCAGTGTGCTTTTCCAAGTATGCTTAAAATTTAAAATCACCCTTAAAGCAAAGTTTTTATAGATGGAAGATATTTCTTCTGAGTCAATATAGATTAATTCAGATCATAAGAACAGTAATGAAACTTTATCTGGGGCTGTGAAACTTTGGGGCTGTGGATTAACACAGAAACAATTGTAAATATGATCAATCGCAAATATTTTATGTTATCTAATATAATGTTGAGAAAATTGTTGCAGTTAATCACTGAAAACATTTCAAGCCATGACTATAGATTATTCCTATCCAGATGAAGTTGTAACTAATTTAGATGGGCATTTAATTATTCACTAAAAAGCCATAATAGTTAAACTAAATTCTTTACGCTAATTTTCTATCTGTAATACAAGGGAATGGGAGTAATACCATTACTGTGCCCGGAGGAGGGAATAGAAGTAATGCAAGATAAGGGCGTAACTTATTTGTAACTATATACACCCAGATCATGAATATCTGTCTGATAAATGTTGAGGAAAAATATTTAATCATATTTCTATTGAACACCCAGCAGAGCAGAGGCTGAGGACATACAACAGGCAAGGTCAGGTAAGATCTTTGCATAGTAACAAGGAGTAAGTAGTGGAGATGATAACTAGGGCAAGAGGTTCTTAAAGACCGGGTTAGGGAACTAGAGCTGGAGCTGATGAACAATGGATCATTTGGGAGGGAGAAGCTATCAGGAGACAGTCACGCCCAAAAGTCAGGAGGCAGCTAACTGGGTGACTGTTAGGAGAGGGAAGGGAAATGAGCAGTCAGTGCAGAGCACCCCTGTGGCCTTTCCCCTCAACAATAAATATAACGTTTTGGATATGTTGGGGGAGGGGGAAAAATAACAATCAACCAGGGCCAAGTCAAAGTGGTCAGATCTCTGGTAGAGTCTGGGCATTTGGCTATGAAAGGAAGGGGGCAGAAGAGGACAGTTATAGTGATTGGGGTTTCGATAGAAGGAGGATCTGTGAACAAGATAAAGAATACCGTATGGTACGTTTCCTCCCAGGTGCCAGGGTTAGAGACATCTCATGTCTAGTCCACTGCATTCTGAAGTGGGAGGGTGAGCAGCCAAATGATGTGGTCCACATTGGCACCAATGAGACAGATAGGAGTAGGGATGAGGTCCTGAAGAGGGAATATAGGGAGTTAAGAAAGAGGCTGCAAAGCAGGTCCTGAAAGGTGGCAAACTCCTGATTGCTGCTTGTGCCATGTGCCAGTGAGGGTTAGAAAAGGAAGTTGTAGCAGATGAATGCATAGCTGAAGAGTTGGTGCAGAGTGCAGGGATTCAGATCTGTGGATCATTTGGATCTCTTCTGGGAAAGATACATCCTGTACAAAAAGGATGGGCTGCATCTGAATTGGAGAGAGACCAATATCCTGGTGGACAGCCTCACAAGAGCTGTTGGGGAGAATTTAAACTAGTTTGGCAAGGGTATGCGAACCAGAATGTGAGAGCAGAGAATAGAGCAGAAGGTGGAAGGGATGATGCAATGTGCTGTGGGCTTGGAGGAAGGATAGGCAGGGGAGGAAGCATAAATGTAGTCAATTGGAGGGTTTGAAATGTGTCTTTTTCAATGCAAGGAATATTAGGAATTAAGGAGTTGAACTTGGAGCATGAATCAGTACATGGAATTACGATGTTGTGGCCATTAGAGACTTGTCTGATGCAAGGACAGGATTTGCTGATTCAGGTGCCAGGGTTTAGATGATTTAAAAGGGATGGGATGAGGGGAGGGGGTGTAAAAGAGGGGGTAGAATTACTGGTCAGGGCTAGTGTCACAGCTGGTGAAAGGAAGGATGCTGTGGAGGGAGCATCATCTGAGTTGGTGTGGGTGGAAGTCAGAAATAGGGAGGAAGCAATCACTGTATTTCTAGTAGTCTATAGGCCCCTAAACACCACTTGGGTCTGAAGAATACACAAGTAGCAGATTTTGGAATGCTGCAGAAATAACAGGGTTGTAGTTATGGGAGACTTCAACTTCCCAAATATTGACTGGCAACTCCTTACTGCAAGAGAATAGATGGCACAGAATTTGTCAGTGTGTTCAAGGGGGATTCCTGAAATAGTGGACCAGCCAAATAGAGGTGAGGCCATAATGGGTCTGGTACTAGGTAATTAAACTGGCCAGGTGACAGACCTCTGAGTGGGTGATTTAGGTGATAGTGATCAGAATTTTCTGCACTTTGGCATTGCTATAGACAAGGATAAAAGGAAACAAAATGGCAAAGTGTTGAATTGAGAAGGTGTAATAATGATGGGATGAGGCAAGAACTGGAGAGGGTAAATTGGGAACAGTTTTATTTTGGGAGAATGCACAGAAATAATGTGGAGGATGTTTAGTGACCACATGCGCAGGGTTTTGGCTAGGTTTGTCTCACTGACACAAGGAAAAGATGGTATGAAAAGTGAACCATGGCAGACACAATAGTGAGGCAGATAGTTAAGAGGAAGAAAGAAGTATATATTAGATTTAGGAAGCAAAATACAGGAAGGGCTCATGAGAATTGTATGGTAGCCAGAAAGAAACAGGAATTAGGAGAGCTGGAAGGGAGCATGAGAAGGCCTTGCCAAGTAGGATAAAGGAAAACCTGAAGACATTTTATGCATATGTGAAGAAGAGAAGGATGATAGGAATGAAGATGGGGCCTCTTCAGATTAAGGAGGCAATATACATGGAGGTGGAAAAGGTTTGGGAGGTCCTAAATTAATACTTTGCTTCAGTATTTACCAGATAAAAGAGTGCTGGTCAAGGTGAAACCAGAATAGAACATGCTTATGTGCTAGACCATGTTGAGATTAGAAAGAGGAATTGCTGGATCTTTATAAAAAAACATTAGGATTGATAAGTCCCAAGGACTGGATGAGATATACCCCAGTTTGTTATGGGAAGAAATTGCTGGGGCATTGGCAATAATCTTTGCATCCTAGTTGGCTACAGAGAAGGTGCCAAGAATTGGAGAATGGAAAATGTGGTCCCCGTGTTCCAAAAAAGTAATAGGGAGGATCCTGGGAATTACAGACCAGTGATTGTATCAGTGGTAAGCAATCTATGGATAAGATTCTTAAGGACAAGATACTGGCTTCTCGGGGATAGTCAGCATGGCTTTGTGAGGGGAAGGTTGTGCCTCACAAGCCTAAATAAATTTTTTGAGGAGGTAACAAAAGAAATTTATGAAGGTAAAATAGTAGATGTGGTGTCGATGGATTTTAGAAAGGCATTTGACATGGGAGACTTGAACAGAAAGTCATGAGGCATGGAACATTGACTCTGTGGATTCAGAATTGGGTTGTCTGTAGAAAGCAGAGAGTAGTAGTGTTTGGAAGTCAGTGACTAGTGGAGTTTCACAGAGATTCCTGCTCTTTGTGACTTTTATTGGGATGGGTCAGTAAGTCTGTGGATGATACAAAGGTTGCAGGGGTTATGGATAGCGTTGAAGGTTTTCATAGGCTACAACAGGATGTAGAATTGAGTAGGAAAAGCAGCAGATGAGGTTCAAACCGGATAAATGTGAGGTGATGCATTTTGGAAGGTCAAACTTGAAGGCAGAGTACATGGTTAATGGTGGGATACTTAGCAGTGTGGAAGAACAGAGGGACCTTGGGGTCTAAATCCATAATCTCTCAAGGCTGCCGCACAGGCACAAGAAGTCCTATGGTGGGGTGGCCACATGCAGCTCTTGAACATATAAAGTGTGGTTTAGGAAATATGTTAGCTGGCTATTTGGGCCCCAGCTGTGGACTTACACTTGACTGAGCATATTCGTACAGCCTTGACAACATATCAGCTAGATTTTCAATGACTCACAGCCAAGATGGAGACTCACAATAATCACCAGGATTTTGAAAATATCTGTTATGTATATGTGAACTTTTTGATTATTGAATCTAATACAAATTAGCATTTTAAAAACTAAATTCATGAATAATATTACTTACATGTATTTTCTAATATCTATAGAAAATATTTATAACAAAATTAGGATGGCCAGGTGTCCAGTTTTAGCTTGGACAGTCTGGCTTTTGAGTACTCTGTCTTGTGCCACCTCAAGCCAGATGCTAATTTGTCCTCCATTTGAGGGTGTTGGGCCCAAATGGGGGAAAAATTAAAGGGTAAAAAGGGCACTTGCTTTTTAATTTTGGCATGCGTGTCTGTGTTTCTCACGTGCATGCATGGCTCACCTCCCACATCCCTCCCCCTGAGTTTCTGACACTGCCCCTGCATGTCCTCTGTTTTGGTAAGTTTGAAATGGCCACCCTAAACAAAATGTGCATGTAAGAATAAAAACATTTTTGTAATATTTTTCAAGTCTTGCTACTCCCAGACCTGTTTGTCATATGTGTCTCTTTGGTTAAGCAAGTTTGGACACCCCTGGCCTATGGGATGCTGGGTTTCATTAGTTGGGAATTGTGTTCAGGAGTTGTGAGATAATGTTGCAGCTCTTTAAATCGTTGGTGAGACCACACTGAAATATTGTTTCGTTCTGGCCACTTCATTACAGCAAGGATGTGGAATCTATGGAGAGGGTGCAGAGGAGACTTAACAGGATGTTGCCCAGATTGGAAAATATGTCCTTATGAGACAAAGTTAGCAGAGCTAGGGCTTTTCTCTGTGTAATGAAGAAGGATGAGAGGTGACTTAATAGAGGTCTATGAGATTATAAGAAACGTCGATAAGGTAGAGAGCCAGAAACTTTTTCCCAGGGTGGGAGAGGCAAAGACTAGTGGACATATGTACAAAATGAAGGGAAAAAAGTTTAGGGGAGACATCAGGGTAATATTTTTGACACAGAGGATTGTGGAAAGAATTGGCAGGGGTGGCGGTGGAGGCTGATACAATAGGGGCATGTAAGAGACTTTTGGACAGGCACATGGATGAAAGAAAAATAGAGGGTTATGAGGTAGAAAGGGTTTTGTTTTTTGGGGAGAGGGTATAGAATCAGTCAGCATATCACTGTGGGCTGAAAAGCCTGTAATGTTCTATGTTCTCTTAAATGTCTCCAAATGGTGTTCCATATTGTTCACTAATTCTATTTTCTTTTCCCACAGTCTGAAGGCCATGGTTCATTCCCATCATGCAGTTGTGAAATGAAAATGACTGGATTGTGATAAAAATCCGTTTAATTTATTAACATTATTCATATGAGAAGGTTTTCCATCTGACCCTTCCCAATATGTGGCTCCATAACCACACTCATGTGGTTGATTCTCAAAAGACCTGTGATGGCCAGTGTAAGTGAGAGAATGCTGTCCACCAGGCTACAGGATTACGTGCTGAGAGATGCACTGAGGCTTGGCTCAGCCAACTTGAGAGCTTTGTGGTGAAGAACCTGATGCTACCAGACATTGAGCACTTGAGCAGTTGAGGGAAGCCCCTCAAATTCGAAGTGGGGGGGGTGGGAGAAACTACAAGGGGCCACAACGCTACCAAAGGCACTCTGTAGTTAATTTGAGAATTAATGTTACAATGTACAGTAATGGAATGTATATATGAATATGAATCTTAGGTTGCAAAAAGACTTTGCACAGTTTTCCTTTGAACAGTTATATTGTGAATAAAGTTTAGTTTGAAAAAATACCAGAAGTGGACACTAAATGTTGGCCTTGTCCGAGAACATCTGCTCAAAAAATGAACACAAAATCACTTTGCTAATTAACTTTTACTCCCAACATGGGAGATCGTTCAGTCCATCGGGTTCATGCCAGCTCTCAACAAACAATTTCACAAGTCTCATTCCTTCTCTCCTTATTTCCCAGCCCTCCTGCACCTGCTACCAGTTATATTTGTTCATGAACTCCTGTTTGATTTCTGCCCCCCCAACATGAAAAGTGTAACTGTAGCCAGCACATCTTTACTTGGGGTCTGGACACTGAGAGGAAGCTCATGGTCATAGAGAAGATACAAACTTTATACAGACAACATCTAAGTTATGGATTGAACCAGATCACCAGAGCTTTGAGGCAGAAACACCAAGTTCTACACAATCATATCACCCATACTTTTGGGAAATTTGTTATGGCTACAGAGGACACAATTTAGCCCAACCCCCCCCCCATTATAGAATCCCATAATTCATTGTTATGGGATCATTGATGGAAAAATAAATCTGCAGCAATTGCTTTATTGACCATTTTGGTATTATCAGCTGATTTTGCAAACTTGATTTCAAATTCATTGATAAATCTTATAGAAAGTCAGCACAGGCACAGGGAAAACGTTAGCATTTTGGTATAATTCCCTGATAGTAACACTTTCTGTTTTTTAAATTTTTTTTATTTTTCACACTATGAACCATACTGACCAAAATACACACAAACATTTCCCTCTTATACACAGTGTCATTTTCTCCCCTTTTACCCCCTCCCTTCCCTCCCTCCTTCACCCCCCCCCACCCACTCAACGCTCAACATATATGATACATTAAACCCATTAAACAATGTCATCATACAATGAAAATAATCAAGAAATTGGTGTCATCCACTTTTACATATTGGGTCAGTTCATTTCGTCTTCTCCTTCTGTCATTTTAGGTGGTTGATTACATTGTTGTCATGCATTTTTACTCAATTTTCACAGTAACTGAATAGATCTGTGACTAAGTATGTTTTTTGAAATAAAGTTCTGCAAAATTGGTTTCCAATAAATGAGATTCAAAAGGTTACAGAGAAAATGATTGTTGGAATATTATCTTGTATTCCAGCAATCTATTATATTCCAGAGAAATATTTACTAGGATGTTTCCCGGACATCAGGAACTGAGTTACAGGGAAAAGTTAAACAGATTAGGACTTTATTCCTTGGAGCGTAGAAGAATGAGGGGAGATATTTAAAAGGATGATGGGTAGAGAAAGAGTAAATGGAAGTAGGTTTTTTTCCCACTGATGGTAGGTGAGATACAAACCGAAGGACATGGTTTAAGAGTGAAGGGAATAGTTTAGGTGAGACATTAATAGAAACTTCGACACAGAGAGTGGAATGAACTGCCAGCTGAAGTGGTGACTGCAGACTCAATTTTAACATTTAAGAAGAATTTGGACAGGTACAGGCTATGGACTGGGTACAGGTCAGTGGAACTAGGCAGAATAATAGTCCAGCACAGACTAGAAGGGCCTGTTTCTGTGTTAAAATGTTCTGTGGTTCTATAGTTTCATCACTCCAAATCACAGAGACAATTAAAGTAGATGGGCAATCATAAAATTCCTATTAAAACAATTGTAAGCATCCATTTCATTATATGCCCTTTATAAAATTAATCATCTCTGAAGGTCAGGTCTCACATGAAAAAAGTTAAATTTATCTATTACATCGAGAAATTGTGACATTACTGAGAAAGCCTTGACATCTGAACATGAGACAATAAAGTTTTTAAAAAATCTGTTTGGGTAACACGAGTTTATGAATGAGAAAGGACACAGAAAAGTAACATAATCATTTTAAGAAGCATCTTTAACTCATAACTTGTAAAATTTATGCCATGGATTAAAGAGAAAGTATAAATTTCCACTGTTTTCTGGGACTCCATGATTCCTCCTCCAATTGTTCTGTATGACGTCAAGAATACCCCAGCAAATTCCCCCAGCAAGCATGGTGCCAAAATTATTTCTTTCTTCAGTTCCACCACCACCAACAGAATCTAAACACCAGCCACATCTTCCCTCTCTACACCTTCCAACTGCCACAGGGACAACTCCTAAAATGACTCCGTTTCCCCCCCCTCCCAGTCCACTTTCCATCTCCATTCATCCCTTTCTCATCCTTGGAATTTCCCCAGTTAATGCAGTAGGTGCTACACTTGTTCTTACAACTCCTCTCACACCACCATACAGGAGAAGATTCATGAGCACCTCCTCCACCCTTATCTACCACAGTACTCCCAATATGAACTCAGCTATGGTGGAAAGTCCAATCTTAGATGAGACATCTGCCCTCAGGTCACAAAAGCCATCCCCAACAGCCATTCTGATCTTCCGAGTGCATGTCAGTTCAACTCCCACACCAACATGTTCATCCCCAGTCCTCTCCACTGCAATCCAAACAAGAGGAACAGCATCTTGTAATCCACTTGGGTAATCTAGTCAATGGCACTGACCTCCACAATCCTGAAGTACTTTGAGTGGCTGGTAATGGAGTGCATCAAAGCATACCTACTAGTCATAATGGACCCACTTCAGTTTTCCTATTCACAAAACTGATCCACAGACAAAGCAATAGACCTGACCCTCCATCTTGACCCACCTAGAGAATGATGCCTCCTATACCAGGCTGATGTTTGTTGACTTCAGCTCAGCAATCAACACAATAATACCTCAAAGGCCGGTGGATAAACAGTCCTCACTGGGACTCAGTACCTCTTTCTGCAATTGGATCCTGTACTTCTTGATTGAAAGACCGCAGTCAATCTGGGTTGGCAGAAAAACCTCAAGCCCCATCATACTGAGCACTGGTGCACCTCAGGGCTGTGTGTTCAACCCACTAATGTTCATTCTACTAATTCAGTTCTAACAGAATCATCAAGTTTGTGGTAGTTGGCCTCATCAGTTGGCTTACAGGGAGGTGTTGAAAGGCTTGTACAGTGGTGTAAGACCAATAACCTGAGTCTCAATGTGGACATAACAAAGGAGGTGACTGTGGACTTCAGGAGGATGAAAAACATTTCACACTATATATCAATGGCTCTGATGTAGAGAGAATGGGGACATAAAGTTTCTTGACACGCAATTAAAGGGCAACCTATCCTAGACCCACCACACCACCTTATTTGTCAGAAAGAAGCAGCAGCACCTACACTTCCAAAGGAGATTAAGAAGGGAAAGGCTACCAGTCACCAGCCTACAAACATTCTACAGGAGAACAAGAGAGTTTTCTGGCTGGGCTGCATCATGGTGTAGTATGTGAATGAGAGTGAGCGAGAGAGTGAGAGAGAGAGAGAGAGATCAGTTCTACAGTGTTACAGCCAGCGACAGCAGCTGGAACTGGAACAGGACAAGCTGGCAAGCTTGTGGAAAACCCCATTTGGAAGATGGGTTGTGAGTTCTTATTTCAGCCTGGTCAAAGGCCTTATGGTTCATACAAGAGGAGAGGACTGGCTGTCTAATGTTTCATTTGGAATAAGAGAAACAAAAAGGCACTCTATGGTGACCTGAAAGAAAGAGGTTATCAGTTGGAGAACCCTGAGGGGGCAAGTTTCATCAGCAAGACACTGAAGTGGCTGATTGAAGGAATCAGCTGTGGATGTCCCGGAACAACCTCTCTGAAAACCAACAAGAATCTTCCTGAGCAGTAACCATTTACCTTTCAAGCATCAAAGCCTGGTGAACTTTACAAACGTTAAATTATGTGTACAGTATAAGAATTTCCTGCAACCAGTGAACTTGGAGGAATGAGAAGTGAGATTGGACTGTGAATCAAAGAACGTTTCTGAACTTACACACACATTACATACATGTGTGCTTAGAATTAGAAGGGGGATACGTCAATAGTGATCAGCTAAAGTGTGATTCTGTTTTCATGTTTAAAGATAATTAAAAATAACTTGTGTTTAAGTAACCATTTGTCTTGGAGAATATCTATTGCTGCTGGGTTTTGGGGTCCTCTGGGTTCGTAACAACAGGCTTATCACACTCTATTTTCTACCTCCTGCCTGGCAGAGGATACACAAGTTTGAAAACACACCTTCAGATTCAAGAATGTTTTCTTTCCTGCTATTATTGGGCACTTTGTACAGTCCCTCCATGGCTATGATTAAGCCTTGCACTGCTTACATTGCACTTTTGTTTTATTCTAACACTATATGTTTATTCCTGCATTGGCTGAGTAGTTCATAGATCAAAACTTTTCATTGGTTCATGTGGCAACAAACAATTCAATTTGATTCAATAGTATTTTGAACATATTTCTATAAATATTCCTCTCTGGTTCCTTTTTAATCCTTTGAGGTTACAGCAAGTTGACCATCTTAAAGTACTCAACCTCTGAATCAAACCATCAGATGGGGTGGGGGAGGGAGGTGTCAAAATTCTGCCAGACCATATAACCTCAGCTGCCAAGGAACTGTCACATTACAGTGTTTCAGAATAGGTATTACACTGAAGATTGTTAAAGTAGATATAAAATCAGATTTGACAACTTAATGAGCAGGATTTACTCTTTAATCAACACGATCAAAACAGATTAAACGGTTGTTTATTTCATCTTTTTTTAAATCTGTACGCTGATAGTCACATGTGTGAAAATTAAATACGAGTACTGATGCAGGGATTGACGACAGTATGCAAAACCCAAAAACAAATTTTTCTTCTTGTGCTTTGATGGTATGGTATATCTTTGAAAGTACAATGTATAGATATTTAGCCATCAATTGATATTCAGACTTTAACATAGCAAAATTAATCTAGCCCAGTTGTGCAAGCAGGTTCATGAAAGGATTAGGGAAGCAACTTGCGTAGTGGCATTTATTGGAAGAGGACTGGAGTTTAGAAATAGGGATGCATTGAAACAATTGCACAGAGTAATGATGAGGCCTCATCTGGTCTGGTGCACATGGTTTTGGACCCCTCATTTCAGAAAAGATATATTGGCATTGGCCAGACTAATTCCTGGAATAAGTAGATTGTTTGTCACAACAGGCTAAAGAAATTATATATACATACACACACACACACACATATATATATATATTTTAAGAAACAAATATATATACATATATATATATACACACACACACACACACACACACATATATATATATAAATATATATATACATATATATTTATATATATATACACACATATATATATACATATATATTTATATACATATATATTATATACACACACACATATTTTTTTAAGAAACAAATATATATACACATATATATATATAGATATATATATATCTATATATATATATTATATACACACATACACACACACACACACACACACACACACACACACACACACACACACACACACACACACACACACACACACACATATATATATATATATTTATTGGAGTTTATAAGAATGAGAATAATCTTATTGAAACATATAACATCCCTGAGGAGTTGGAGGGAGAGCGAGACAGGGTAGATGCTGAGCTATTTCCATTAGTAGGAATATCTCAAACCAGGGGATACAGTTACAAGATAAGATGGTGGTCATTTAAAACTGGCTACAGAGGACCTTTTCATAGAGATAAGCAAATCTTTGAAATCCCCAATCCAGAGGGTTGTGAAGGCATGGACATTGTGGAAATATAAAGAGGAAGTAGACTTTTAGTTTTGTTTGGAGAGATTTCTTGTTGCTGCCTTTCCATAGATGCTGTATGTCTACTTGCACAGTGTCTAATTGCATGGAGTACTTCTTCCATGGTGACTGGGGTACAGCAAGTGGAAGAGATGCTGGCTGGTTCATGTGTAGTAAACTAATCAAATGAAGGATACTTCAGACCAGTGGAACGTAGATCCTGCACCAGGCAAGACTGCCTGGACACTGCCACAGAGCTGGTGGTGCTGTCATCTGGAGGAGCTCAGCTGTTGTACTCGATGAGCTTGAGAAACAGTTGACACTGAATGCTCTATACTGTGAGACTGAGCGCCTTGCAGGAAGTGAAATTTCAGGAAGTGGTCAGGCCGCTGATCAAGAGTGGGCAGAAAGAGACTGGAAACTGTCACCCAGACAAAAAGAACAGATGATGTAAAAAAAAGCCATCGATGTAAATGGTCTCAGACCTGAAAGATTAACTCTGTTTTTCTTTCCACAGATACTGCCTGACCGACTAAGCATTTCCATCATTTTCAGTTTTTATTAAAAAGAACTTGCAGTTAGTTTAGGAAAGCATCTTCCAACAGAGTAGTGTGCCAGACAATAGGCTTGCAACATACATTAAAGCACATAGAATAAGGCAAGTAGCATGGACAGAAAATTAGTTTAATGACAGGAAACAGATGTGTGCAAGAATGGCAGGAAATAAACAGGGGAGATTCCCAGAGGTTAGTTGGGTACTAGGATCAGTGCTTTCATATATATAAGATATATATGGACTTGACAGGTGTAGATCACACAAACCTTGGAGACATGGTGAACTGTGAGGAGAACAATGAGAGACCAGAAGAAGGTGGTGGATTGAACAGTTCAAATTTAATGCTGAGGTGTGCAAAGAATGGGAAGAGGTAATATCGACAAGAAAGCATAATTCTAAAAAGGATCTTGGAACAGAAAGTTGAGGGTAAATATACATAATTCATTGAAAATGGCCAGTCAGACTTATAAAGTGGTTAGAATTATTTGTAGGATCCTGGACTCTATGAAAAGAGTCATCTACTATTGCAAACAAAGAATTAATGAATCTTTATAACATCCTCTTTGCCATAACTGAAACAGTTCTGGGGAATACTCTTCAGGAAAGAAATGTAGACCTCTAGAGAGTCCATTTACTAAAAGTATTCGAGGAATTATTCAACTATTCATCTACATTAATATTTCAAAGAAACTAGAGTTATTTTGTCAAGAATTAGTGTAGGGAGAGGATCAGGTAAAATGTGTTTCAAATCACAATGGGTCTTGACAAAATAGTTAAGAGAGATCATGTTTCTAAACTTCTATTCCTGTCTAAGGTCTTCCAAAAGTTGTTCTTAGCCAATTGTTGCCCTACTTACTCAAAACAACAAATCCAAAAGATTCCAGCCAGGTGATAAGGCACATGATAGCCCAGAGTTGGCCTTACTAAGAGTATACAATGACCTGCTCCTTGCCACTGACCCAGGGAGCTCTGCCATTCTAATTCTCCTCGACCTTACTGCAGCATTCTATTTTATTAGATCACCTCCAGCAGAATGTCGGTGTCGATGGCATGGTCAAGAACTGGTTTAAATCTTATCTTAGTGGTAGGACTTTCTCAGATAACATAGGCAAATTTTCATCCTCCTCTGCTACCCTTTCCTGTGGGGTCCCACAAGGGTCTATTCTGGATCTCATTCTCTCCTCCTTATACATGCTTCCCTTTGGCCATATCATCCAAAAATGCAGAATCTCCTTCCATTGCTACACTGATGATACTCAGCTCTATCTCTCTCTGAAGCCCAATGACTAAGCAACAATAACCAGCCTCAAAAACTGTCTGGAGGACATAACATGCTGGATGCCTCAAAATTTCCTGCAGCTAAACGAAGGCAAACCTGAGATCATCCTATTTGGTGCCCCCCCAACTCCACCAAAATTATCTCCAATAAATTGGCAACTTATCCGCCCTCATTAAACCACACATTAAATCAGTTGGTGTTATATTCGATTCCACCTTCAAGTTTGACAAAAAAGCCAATGCAGTAAAAGCTAGCATTTTCCAGCTCCACACTCTTGTCAAATTCAAATCATTCCTGTCACTGAAAGATCTCGAGAAAGTTATCCACACCCTCATTTTCTCCCATTTAGACCACTCTAACTCTCTATATAGAGAAATTAGTCAGTAGTCATTATCCCTCCCATCTGCCACTGGGAGCCAAGAAAAGGGACTACATCATCCCTATTCTGTCTTCCCTCCACTGGCTACTGGTACAGCTCAGAATAGAATTTTAAGTTCTCCAGTTTGTTTACAAAGCCCTTAACGGACTAGCCCCCTCTTATATCATCAATCTCCTAACACCTTACTTCACTTCAAAACCCCTCAGATCGGTCAATTCAGGACGTTTGGTTGTTCCGCGCTCTAATCGCAAACTCACGGGAGATCGCACCTTCGTGTTAGCAGCCCCCAAACTATGGAACAATATTCCTCCCTGCATCAAATCAGCCCCTTCCTTTAACTCTTTTAAATCCAGGCTGAAGTTGTATTTTGAAGTGATGGTTGATTGTTACCATATTGTATGTATAATTCTGAACCTCGAGTACACGCTTTATACCTCACTTTAAAGAGCTGCTTAAGTTGAGATGTAATTTATGATCTGCACAGCACTTTGGTCAATGTGAGTTGTTTTAAATGTGCTATATAAATAAAATAAAATAAAAAAATATTGTTCCCATTGATAGAGGGTTCATTAACCAAAGTGCATGAAACAAAAATACTGGCACTGCAATAAAACTTTCTCACGCAGCAAGTTCCTAAAATCTGCTATACACTGTCCATAATAGTCAGGAGGCAGATTCAATTAGGGCAATCAAAACATTGGTTCACCTCCAACTGGAATATTGTGTTTAGGTCAAGCACAGTACAATGGGATAGTTGTAAGGATTCTGGGGGGGTGTGCAGAAAAGATTTACCAAACTGATTCCAGGCTCTGTGGATACAGTGAAGAAGCTAGGGTTGCACTCTTGAGGTTATGAGAGTATCTGATAATAAGAACTGCAAAAATAAGTGCATATATGGAGAAGATTGCTAAAGAAATTATTTCAGTTAGACAAAGGATAAAGAACAAAGATTTGCAAAAGAACCAAAAATGACACAATTTTTTTTAATGCAGCACATGCTCACTGCCTGGCATATTTCTGACAGCATGGTTGAAGGTGGATCACTGAAAGCATTTAAAAGTGTTCATATGAGCACTAAAATTGTTTAGGCTTTTAGGGCTATGGACCACGAGTTGGGGTTGAAACTAACTAATGGTCACCTTTGGTTTGAATGGGCAAGTTAGGCCGAATGGCCTGTTTCCATTTTTATGATTATATCGTTTAAAAGGAAGGCGTATAAATATCTGAAAGGAAAGAATGGGGAGAGATCTGCGATTTTTTTCCTCCCACCAGATTAGGTTCATGGTGCTGATGTGGAGCTGGGGTTTTCGGCTGGGGAGTGCAACTAAGATCAAGACCAGAGACCATGGGTGCCTCAGCAGATTAGAGAGGGAGAAAGAGTCTCATAAGAACAATCTTGGAGGGTGTTTCATAGTCCAGGGCCAAAAAAGAAATTTCTACGATTGCCGACATGATTATCACATGGTGAATTACTTCACTAGAACCAGAGTCAAGGCTTTCAGTGAACAGCTACAGAATAGTCTGGAGCTCAGCAGCTGTGATCTACTTTGTACAATGTACATGTGAACCTAAACTGGTTATGACCATAAACTTGCTATCATTATTGGTATTAATAGGTTTTGGTGGGGAAAAAAAAAGGCTAAGGTTCTGTAGGAAGATGTTCAAGAGTCAGGAAAGTGAATGAGGCAGAAAGAAAGAAAAGGAATAATCTCCAGATTATTCCTTGCACTTTATAGAAATAAGAGTAGAGTGCAGATTAATGTATAGCTGGAGAGTTGAGGTTTTGGTTTCTGGGAGTCTGGAACCAGATCTGGGCAAGATGACAGGGCTGGGGCTTATCTTCTCACAGATGGATTTGCTATGGTTGTTGGGAAGGTTTTAAGCTAGATTCAGAGAATAGGAAGCTGAGCAAAGATCCTGGAGAGTAAAGCAAAAGTGGAAAAAGAAAAATATCAGTGAGAGAAATTGAAAAACTAAAAAAAGCAAGATTAGAGTCTGGCTATGGTTAAGATATACTGCAAATAGTAAATAATACAGGTACACAATCCTTTATCTGGAACCCTCGGGGAACAGTATGTTCCGAATTTTGGATTTTTCCGGATTTCAGAACAAAAGCCAGCTGCCCACTTGAATTGTGCTGCTGTATCCACCTCTTTCTAGTCGTGCTTGTGCCTCTCTCCACCCTCACCAACCTGAGTCGTGCTGCCTTCTCTCTACCCACTGCCCACCTGAGTCGTGCTGCCATTTCTCACCCACCCGAGTCACGCTGCCATCTCTCTCCCCTGCCCACCCGAGTCGCGCTGCTGTCTCTCTCTCCTCCCCCAGCCCACCTGAGTCACACTGCTCTCTCTCTCTCTCTCTCTCTCCCCTCCCACCCCCAACCCGCCCAACCTAGTCACGCTGCTGCCTTTCTCTCTCCCTCCACTGTACCAGCACCATGAAAAAAATGCTGGTTTTTGGAGCTTTCCAGATTTTAGATGTCCAGATAAAGGATTGTGTACCTGTACTGTATAAATGAGGGCAGGAATGGTAGTTTAATGTTCCTGGCTACAAAATTTTCAGACCAGATAGAGATGGGAATTACAAGAAAAGGCAGTGACATAATCAGTTAAAGAAACAATCAAGGCTGTGAGAAGAGATGATAATTCAATGAGGTGAGAGAAATTGAATTGCGGCATTCCCACTGTAGGAAGAGTTTTCCTTAACATTAATTAGGATACAACACAAAAAGTACTGAGGACATTGAATTTATCAATCATATTTAGAAGAGTGACTACAGAGAAGCTGGAGGGACTCTGTAGTAAGAAATTAACAATCAACATTTTGGATATTCTAGCATGGCAGTTTATGTTTCTCGTGTTCAGAATAACTAGTTTAACTAGTATTCAGTGAGTTAAACCTGAAGGGGAGATTCATTTAGGAAAAAAAAGATGGGGAGGGGGATGGAGTATCAGCGGGGGAACATTTTTGTGATGACTTGGTTAGTATTAGCATAGTTAGAGAGAAGGACAAGGATATCATGGCAGTAAAAGTTTTTAATTGGGATAAGGCCAAAGTTATTAGAAATAGTTTTCTGAAATCAGTCAGAGCAGTGAGAAGCAAACTCAAGGAGGTCAGGCTAAACAGGTTTAGGTGTGGGGGGGGGGGGGGGAGTCAGAGAAGAGGAAAAGCTAGAAGGAAAGGTGATTGATGATGTTGGGATCTGTGACTGCTAGTAAAATATCAGGAGTGACCCTATACTTTAACCCTATATTCTAAATTGTGCACTGTACATGACTGTGTGGATGTGAGAGATAATCTGTTAGTCTGCTTGCAGAAGAACCATTCTCACTGTAGCAAGTATTGTGACAAATAAACAATCTTAAACTTAAACAAACATATTCAGGGGTTATTGCTGAGATCACAGTTTGAATTAAAGGTTCTTTTTATAGTCACATAATAATACAATAAAAATGTAATATACATGATGTACTTCAACTCTTGTCTGCCATTGAGCATTGCCCAGAAACCTTAACAATAGGAGAAAGATAAGCAAAAGAGAGTTTATTAATAATATCTGTGAATGATGGAGACAAAGTTTGCAGTGTAATATTTAAAAATGTGCAGATGACATGAAATTTAGAGTGAGGAAGATAATAAAAGACTACAAGAAAATATAATTAGCCTTTTAAAAAGGCAGAAAAGATACAGTGAGTGATGAAGTAATGTCATTTAACAGAATGACGGAAAAGATATAATAAAGGCTGAATTGCACTCATTTAAAAAAATATGTAGAAACAAAGGAGCCTTTGAGTAAATTGGTCAAAACATTTCAAAACGTATGTTGCAAGTGCAGCTAGTAAAGTGCTATATTTAGCATCCTGGGCTTCATAAGCAGAGGAACAGAGTCCTTCAGCAAAGTTGTTAGATTGAAGGTTTGAAAATATTGGTTAAACCACAACAAGAATATTGCATCCCATTCTGATCAACACTCTTCAGGGAGTAATATTTCTAGGAAGGGTGCAGAAAAGATTTACTGCTGGGAAATTTCAGCTATGAAATAAAACTGGGGTTATTTTTCTTGGAGTAGATAATGTTGATAGAACTTTTGCTGCACATAATAAATCAGGTTTTGAACTGGTAAAAGGAGAAGCTGTTCCAGTAGCAGATTGTTCAAGAACCCAGCAAAGAGAGATTTAAAGCATGAGCAAAAGTCAGTGGAAGGATGGATGAAAACCTTTATTCATGAAGGGAGCAGTTACGATGATTTTGGACCTAAGTGGTGGAAACAAAGATGAGCATGAAAATTGGATAGGCCTTCGAGGAGAATAGTTTGCAGGGGTGTGGAAAGAGAATGGAGGAATGAACTGAATAGGTTTGACTACAAGGAACCGTAACCAGAATAATGCGTTGAATGGTTTCATTCAACAGGTACAGTGGGTTGCTGTAATGTCACTAGGACTGGCCGGCTTCAATTTCAAGGAGAAGCTGGATAGACAGGATCTTATCTCCCTGGAGCAGTAGAAGGCTGAGGGGAAGCTTATTGGGGTTTATAAAATCCTGAGGGACTCAGATAAGGTAAATAGTTACAGTCCCTTTCCCAGGATAGGGGAGTCTAAAAGTAGAGAGCATTGATTTAAGGTAAGAGAGAAAGGGACACCGAGGGGCACTTTCCACACAATTATGTAGTGGGTATATGAAACGAGCTGCCTGAGAAAATATACAGGCAAAGACAGTTGTAATGTTAAAAGACATTATCCAAGTTCATGTATAGGAATGATTTAGAGTGATAGAGACCGAACACTGCCAAATGACATTAGCTTATGCAGACAACTCAGTCAGCATGGGGAAGTTGGGCTGAAGGGCCTGTTCACATGCTGTAAAACCCTGTGACTCCAATGTTTCAAAATTCTATGATTGTTTTGATTCAGTACTTTTGTTCAGAAAATAGTTAGATCAAAGTTAGAAGTATAACATGGGCATGGATGATGAAATACTACAGAACATGGATTCTCTGAAAATGCCATCTGTGGATTGGACTTGACATACTGATCTACTGTTGGTTATGATAGATTGACAAATATCCATATCCAGTGGAGATTTGGCTTCTCATCGGAGAGGATGAAGAAAATGTTTCACAGACTTTTATCTTTCTTGGAGATTTAATTTATGTATTTTTGATTCTCAGTAGATTAAAGATGTTGCATGTAGTTTAAACCAAAATAAATTGTCCAGTGTATGTTAATTGGAACATGCTAGATACCATGAAAGATATTACATTGTTTCATACTTTATGCAATGGTGCAATGGAGTTCAAATAGTTACCTGATATTGTTATAACAGAAATGGAATTCCATTCAATGAGGTGAATAAAAATGAAAGACCTTTTCCCCTCTATCTGGCAACTCTCAACCAAATTAATTTTGTTAGTGACAATGTATTTGCCTTGTTAGCTACTCTAATTCCAAGGGATTTAATTATCCTCCAAACTATTGTAATGAGTTTTAATCAGAATGAATCAAAGAGAAATAATACTCTTGGCAAACTAGGAAGATTGAACATCAACTCTTTCACACCGAGGATACTATCCCAACATTTATGGAAGTGAGTTTGGAAGGTGAATAGGTCACGTTTCCTGAAACAGGTACTGATAAATTAATTACAGGAACTAAGTTACATGTTGTGGTGTTGTAAATTAAGAAGTTATTTGATGCTTAGGATGAAAGAAAAAGAGCTCAGTTCTAACCAGAGTAGAAAAGAGAGATTGGCTGTGGTGCAGAAAGGTCGTGGGCTTGGAAGGGATAGAATGGCTATCAGGGATGACATGGTGAGACCAAGATAGATAGAATTAAGGCAGAGACCAAGAATAGATCAGCAGTGAGGGATAACATGGAAGGGAACCACTGATCTAGACCCAATTATACTGAAATATTTTGCTTGAGAAAATTTGTCATTGGCCCATTTCCTTTGGAGTTATGAAACCGTGCATATAACGAGTCAATTAGGTACGACTAAAATAGCTGTTTTCAAACGTTTTCTTTCCATTCACATACCACCTTAAGCAACCCCTTACTAATCACAGAGCACTTATGGCATAGGGATTGCTTAAAGTAGAATGTGAGTTAGGGGGCAGTATGAAAACCACTGATTTAGGACATGTGGGAGAAATGGGCAAAGGTTGTGGTGCATTGGATAAGATGAAGACATATTGAAAGGATGTGGAGAGACCAGTGGCAGTAAAGGACTGACTAGAGAAGGGCAGAGAGTTCAGTGGGAACTTAAAGAATAGAAGGTTAGAAGAGGATATCCCTTCAGGTTTATTGGCATGAGGAAGGAAGAATGCAGGGCTGAGTGATTAAGCCTGCTCCTTATAGCTGTAAAGCTGTGTTTGATGTGAATGCATTTGTGGCACCCAGCCATTCTTGTCTCCCTCCACTAATGAATGTGACTAAGAAACATAATTCAGGAGATTTAAATTATGGCTTAACATTTAGGTGTACAGTCCCATCCAAAGATTTAAATGACCTGAGAAGTTTCAGCACTTGAAGTGGGCTCATTGGAAGAAGTTTGTGGTTTCCTCCCACATCCCAAAAATGTTTGGGTTTCTCAGTTATCTGTCCATTGCAAATTGACACACACGACTGGATGAGGGGTAGAACCAGTGGGAGTGGATGGGAATGTGAGGTGGATTAAATAAATTAGGGTAGGATTAGTATAAAAATGGATGATGAATATTCAGGGTGGAATCACTGAGCCAAAGGGCATGTTTCTGTGTTTTAATCTCACCACAATTCCAGGTTTCCCCTAATGAGTAACCACCTAAAAGAAAGTGATGAATCTTTTGTTGATACATGGAAAGATAACTCCATTGGCAGTGAGATAACTGCTTTATTCTACCATTACACACCTTAACCATTTTATCCATAAAGGCATGAAAATACTTCTTTGAAATTAACATATTAGACACGGGATCACAAGCTATGACTTAGCTTTGTAAATGTATGTAAATGTGTGCACCACTTACCACCCTCTTCTGCTAAAATGAAGTCTAGGAGCTTATAGTCATAGGTCGTATCCACCTTTGTTTCCACTTGGGGTCTTTTGAGTGTGGAGTAGATTTTGCCAGGACTGCTTTCATCAGATTTTTCCAGCTTTGGTAAGCTGCAGCCCATTTTAACAGTTGCTAATTCAAATTAGAACAGAACAGGAAATTAGAGAATCAAGTGAACAGCAGCAAAAAATGACACCTCCAGATTTCTCTGAGAAATTTAATAAATCTTAATCAACTAAACATGCTGTTAACTGCATGAATTCTATTTATCATAGATGTCACATTCATTTTGTTTAATAGATCCTTCACAATGCAGCTGGCATTGTGGAAATATTTAGACGCATTAACAGTCCAATGACTCCATTATAAAATATTTTCCACATTTGTTTTTACTCTTTTAACTGTCAACATGGTTTAACTGCACATCACTTATACAAGAGTAAAATGAATGTGAAGCCATTTACTACAACTGAAAACAACCATATCAACTGTTGACTGTCACTAAGCTTTAAAATAGTATTCCTATCTTAACCATAGAACTGTTATGTCATAAGCTACGATGTTGATATTTTGATTACTTAGTTCTTTCTCAATGTTCTTGTTATCAATCAATAAATGCCTGATAAATGAATCTGTAGGGGAAAAAGCTGATTGCTGGTTTTGGCAACACTAAATAACAAGCATCAGAGATTTAAAAGAAAAGTAAAAATAAAATTCATTTTTTAAAAATTTACACATACAGCATGGAAACAGGCCCTTCCAGCCCACAAACCTGTGTTGTCGAAATACCCCAATTAACCTACAGTCCCCTGGATATTTTGAAAGGTGGGAGGAAACTGGAGCACTCAGAGGAAACCCAAACAGACACAAGGAGAATGTGCAAACTCCTAAAAGACAGCAAACCGCTACGCTAACCATGCTGCCCCTTTCTTTGTTAACCTATTTTTTTCTTTCAGGACCTGATATTTCCAGCATTTCATTTCTGTGGTCAATAGTACTTCTTATTTAATGGAAACACCACAATATGTGACTTAAATAAATAGTCATTAGATATAATTAAAACTGAAATGAAGGAGAATTTTTCATCATTTCAAAACAGCAATGTTTTAACTCCACCCACACCACACTCGCACACACACGCGCGTGCATACACAAACACACACACTCACACACACAAACACACCCTCTTACCAAAATAAGAACACTGACTTGGGGACAATTTAACCTTGGTTCCCAGTAAGATCTTCTTCCTCAAATCAATAACCTGTTGGATCCTGCTTTTCACAATTTTTAACAAATATCCCAACACATTAAAAGCCAGCTTGATCCAAAATTGCACATGCTAATTAGGAATTTCCTCAGTGGCTTAAATTTCTCTCAAAAATCTTGCATGTGAGTTCAAATTACCCGCAGGAGAAGGAGTGCATGTTAATGAAGTCCATTGGTAAAATTATTGCATCTTCATACCCTTGTTTTAAACCTTAAAACCTGTCCTGCTTTTCAATCAGATTGGCTGATTTCTGCCTTACCCACATTTACTGACCTCGATGACCTTGTCATACAGAAATTTATTTGCTCATTTTGAGAGTTACATTTGACTTAACTTTTTGGGGAACAGATTTTGGGATTTCCAGTCTCCTTTCTGTGAAAGTACTTCCTTTTTGCATGATTCAGCTCCCTCGATCTACCATGAGGACAAATAGTTTCTCCACATTATTATTATTTTAAACACCTCATCTTCTCAATCAAAGAGAAGACGAGGAATGCAACCCATACTAATAATTTAATCCTTTAACCTGAAAATAACTCTTGTGTAAACTGTAACAAGAGGCTAAGAAATCAATTGACTAACATTTAATTCACAGCCTGCCTCCACTGGCAAGAGGTTATATGGTGAATTATTTCATGGCAGACCTCTTGAAGAGAATCATTAAGAAATATATTTGATAGTTGACTGATGTGCAGTACTAATTATGTTATGATTGCTGGGCCTAGCTCCTAAATTACAGCAGATATCAATTATCATAAAGCACTCTTTTTCTTAAGATTAATTTCTAATAAATGTTACATTTGTTATTTTCCATAGAAATCAAAGAAGAATAATTTTCACATCCCATAACATGTTGGAAAGTTTGGCCAGATTTATTCATATTTTTGCTTTGAAGATATGTGGGAATTCACAGACAACGTTCTCAAAGGTTCTTCAAATGAGTCAAGTGTTCAATTAGTTAATTTATTAAATTAAGACTTTTTTTGCCATCCTATTCATAATTTTGGGTTTATTAAAGTACTGTGCAATTTACTTCTTAAAAATAAGTCACTCAAATAATCAAAACAGTTATATATGAAAAAAGTAACACATACATTTTTAAAATGCCTCCTGTGGTGGAAGTCTTACCACCAGATTCATAATGACAAAACAATACTCTTGACAGACTCTATTATGGTATTATAATTGTAGTTTTTAACAAGCACAAGTTCTTTTCAAAGAGTTCTCCATAAGATTGTCAGCATGGAAAAAAAATGGTCCTATACACTAAATAAAAATTCTACAGCCTTGTAGCACAATATTCTGAAAGTATTTTAACCATATTGTATTTTCTGGAATAATTTTAGGAAGATGCAAAGAAGGTACAAATAAATCATAAAATATCTGTTGGAAATAATGTCAGTTTGGCTGGATTTTAATTTTGATTACATTATATGCAGCCAGTAAATACCAAAAGAATTCTATGTTTCTATGTAATTATTTATGAAGTATATACTAAACAGAAAATTTAACCATTTAAGGGAAGCCAGGCCTTCTTTATATTCTAGGTACACTAAAGCCACAAATTCAAATATGTATTTGAATCTTAATTGTAAAACAAATTTTCTTCCGACATCTATCATGAGACACAGCAGAATTTAATATCACAGACCATATTTGTTTATCAGACACAGAGATTAGTTCATCGTGAATTTTAAAAAATCACTTTCAGTAGCCTCACACCTACAAAGTAACTCACTTTCTGTGATAGTTAAATGAAGAATGGAAAAAAAATGCTAGTTTTATATTCTAAAAACCAAATAAAATTTTTGCAGCAAATTCTCACATCTTGAAGCAAAGCTTTAACTCCTTTTGGATTAGCACCAAATTTTACTGCACAGGGTACAATCAGTACCAAATAACCAGCACTTAAACAGACAAATGATTATTTATTAATTTACCTGAGAAATGCTTGCCACGAAAATGTTTCAAACAAACCAGCAGCTTTTTCAATAATTGCCAGCGATCAAAATGCCACCACAATTAAAGATACTTTCATTTCAGGAATGGAAGTTACTGACTCTGAAGGAAACTTAGATCAGCTTTACAAGCAAGAACTAATTCAAAACGACTGAGTTCAACAAAGCACTATTACAAGAATCATGGTAGAAAATCAAGCTACGCAAGAAATAGTCTGATACTTTTTCAAATGTTGCAAATGAATTATTTGGGTCTAAAATTATCCGTTAACTTCCTTTTGCTGTTGAAAATGTCATGCATCAAAAATTTTAATCTTCAGTGCTGCGTGTTCAGTGAAACCACATCCTGTACAAGTTCAGTGTTTTTCTTTTTTACCCCTTCTCCTTTACTCGCCCAATCACAACAGCTTGAAGGCGACACAAAAATACTAACTACAGTCTCACAAAGATCGCTGAAATAAGTGAACCAATAATGAGGTGAAAAAAAGAACACCAGCCAAGAATGCACCACAAACGTCTAACCAGCTGAACTGTGTGCGAGCTGCAGTTCAACAGCCAGATGGGGCGAGCTAGCATGCTGACTTAACTCTTCAATGAAATTCATATTTTAAAACCCAGAACAATCCCCCCCACCCCCCCCAAGTCTGAAATGCATTACTCTGATCTCCATGGGAGACTGTTAAAGAGGAAACCCACTCCTAGGACAATCTGTGACTAATTGAAGTTTTGTTTAAATAAAACAATAGGAAGATCTGATCATTTCAAACTAAAATGCCATATGGGTCTTAATTATCTGGTTGACAAAGAATGTTGAAAATGAACAGCCCTGAAACAGTTTTACTGCACAAGGAGATGGAAAATATGTAATGTTTTTGTAAAATAGGAAATGGAAAGCCATTTTCTCCCAAATTCAGAATCATGCCTAATTGCATCAATCGTGCAGAAACTAATTTACAACCATACAATGCAATGCGAGAGCTCTTTCATCATCAGGAGGTGACAAGCACACTGGGAACATTCATCACACATCAAACCCAGCAAGGAAGAGTGTTGTTCAGTAGAGGTGTAAGCACTCGAGCCACTATGAAACCACCAGACAGGGGTGAAATTGGGGAAGGAAGTGCTAAAGGGTGTAAGTAATCAGCTCAAACAGAACCTCCTTGCTCCCTCTAGCTTCACATTCATGTAATTTCACATTTTTGAATGCAGCCTCCACCAACCCTTTGCAAGAATATTTGTTTCGTTATCTTTTTCCTGCAAAAAATGTAGCTGCATCGTGCTTAGTGGAAAGCTTGATCAGTAGGAACTACTTCTGTAAAGGGACCATCAAACACTTATGCAGTGAGCTTGATGTGATTCAGACAAGTCTGATCTCCGGATGCCAACGGAGCAAGACTTCACTCTCTGAACATAGAGCAATTAACATAGTACAGAAACAAGCCAATCCACTCCACCATGTATGTACTGACCATGATGCTAATCTGAATTAATGTCATCTACCTGAACAAGATCACTCTTTCCTCCATTCCCTGCCAGTTCTTGTGTCTGGCTAAATGCCTTTCAAACATCCCCATTATATCTGCCTCTATTATCTCCACTGGAAACATGTTCCAGGCATCTAACATGTCCAGTATACAAAAAAAACCTGCATTATAAATCTTCTTGAAACTTTACTCTTCTTCCCTTAAACCTACATTCAGTAGTATTGGACATTTTCACCCTGGGAAAAAGACTACTGGGAATTACCCTACCCATCATCAGGTTGTCCCCCATCTTCCAATGTTCCAGAGAAAGCAATCCAATTTTATCAAAGATACTCTTATAGCTAATCAATCCAGGAAACATCCTGGTGAACTGCTTCTGCACTTCTCCACCTTCACATTCTTCCTACATTGCAGTGATCACAACTGCATATAATGCTCCAAATGTGGCCTAACCATAGAACTGTGATATAACTGCCCAACTCTCTGATCCAACCAATAAAGCAAGTATGCTGTACACCACCTTTATCACACTATCCACATGCGTTACTGCTTTTAGGGAGCTATGGGGCTATACCCAAGATCCCTCTGTTTGCCAATGTTCCAGAGGATCTGCTATTTGCTGCATTCTTTCCTTTTGCATTTGAACCTCCCAAAATGAAAGACATTGCACTTGTCTGATTTCTTCACCCAAATCTCCAAATGATCTTTTGGTATCCTTTCAGAATTTTTCTCACTATCAATAGCTCCACCAACAGATTAGAGTATCAGGTGGATAGTGGAAAAGATTCAATGATGTGCTCAAAGCTTACTTGAAGCATAGAGCAAATCTCTCCCTCCCCTGCCAAACAAAGAATAACAACAAAATATCATAATGACATAAAATTAAAGTAAGAATAAGTAAGTTCTATTCATCCAAGAGATTCCAAACTCAATGACCCCATTTCAGGAGAAATTAGACTCTTTCCATTCCCATTTCTCCCATTTCCAGAACAACCAGATTTTTCTTTCGGGGACAATGGTGGACTACGCCTTAATCCTCGTACATCTGGCAACGAATCAGCAAAAATCATTGCTTCACACTCATTCTCAAAAAACCGAGATTGAAAGTCTCCACAAAACATCTTCAACACTGCCGGATAACGAAAAGTAGACTTATAACCTTTACACCACAAAACTTCTTTAACTAGATTAAATTGACGCCAACGTTGAATAACCCCTTGACTCAAATCGGGATAAAAAATACTCTACTATTCTGAATCATTAACGGAGCTTGTCGTTGTCTTGCATTTTGCACTGCAAGACGAAGTATCATTTCTCTGTCCATATAATTCAAGCATCAAATTATCACGGGTGTCAGTGATTGATCAGGCGGAGGTCGTCTTCTTAAGGCTCTATGAGCTCTTGCCAATACCAAGCCTCCAGAGAAAAATTCTTGTCCCAATATTTGTGGGATCCATTCTGTAAAAAAACGAAGAGGATCTTGTTCTTCCATACCTTCTGGCAAACCAACAATCTTCACATTGTTCCTTCTACTTTGATTTTCCAAATAATCTACTTTCCTCTCTAACTCCTTTTCACGTTCTCGCAATTCTTTAATGGATTTTTCCACCTCCATCACTTTTTTTGTATTAGAGGCCACTTGCTGTTGTGAGAGATGGGAAAATTGACCTAAAATTATGAACATGGAAGAAACTAAAGTTCATCAGTAAAATGGCTGAAACCAGTTCAAACAGGATAAGTTTGGGGCTTAGGATGCAGGAAAGCAGAGTCAGCACGATTAACATAAGAATCTTCTATCCTTTGTGACAAGACCATAGGACTAAGATAAGGAATGGTAAGGTACAATAGAATGTAGGAAGTTGAGGTAGTCTGGATCAGATAAGGGTCTCCTAGCCCTGGACAGAAGTACCAAGTCATACATTTCTAATTAGCTAACCATACACAGATTTATACATATGAAATTAGCCAACCCTAGATAGAATGAGTCAACTCTGCATATCAAGAGACTGTAGCCCAGAGAATCAGGAAGGTGTGAATAAGGACAATGACATGAAGGGACACCGACAGGATACCCCCCCTGGTCCTCCAAGTGTACTGAAACTGCACGTAGGCAGGAAGAATTACCTATGCCAAACCCATCCAGGGGGCAGAAGAATGTAAGGGGGAGGGCATTCTGATACTGAAATTGACTGTATAAAAGTTGGGTGAGCCCCAGTATGTGTGTGTATTCCCAGGGTAAGGGGAAGCACCCAACTTTGCATTGTTGTAGTAATAAATGTTCTTTGTTCTCAATTTTTGTCTCGAGCAATTTCTTTAAAGGTACTTTAATTCCTAACAAATGGGGGCTCGTCCGGGATCACACTCCCTCCACTGACAGAGTACCCCGACGACGAGAGTAGGTGCACCCTGGCTGATTCAGCTGGACTCACGGGCGACGGGTGGCTGGTCAGTGGAAGAAGCGAGTGATATCCGAGAAGAGGCATTGAGAACAAACGGCGGAAGGACGCGCGCTAGAGCAGTACTGCCAGAACTCGGTAAGAGTATTTTACTTGTTCCTAAGTATGGGAATAGCGGGCAGTAGAGATGAGAGTCCTGACACAGGACGTGACCACCAGATAGCTACGTACAGCCCGCTTGGGATGATGTTATCTGAGTGGGGCACAGGAAAGACCCGCGGTAAAGACAAACTGACGACGGTCAGGTATTGTTGTAATGAATGGGTGAGATACCCGGTTAAAGGGAGCTCCGTGTACTGGCCAAAATTCGGATCCGAGGATGAATGGATGTGTGAAGCTTTGAACTTATGGCTCTATCAAAACCAGAAAGACAATGTTGAGAGCAGGGAATATGCAGCCTGCTGGCTCAAGGGATCCATTGAACAGCTGGTTTTGAATGAGAAAGAATCCAGGGATAAGAGAGAGGAGGAACCTCTTGTCCCTGAATCACAGGGTTGGGATGTGTTACATTCCCTCCCTCCACCCTATGTTCCTCCTATGCCAGCTCCTATCTTTCCTTCCCCTCCTATGACCTACCCTTCTGCACCTTCCCCACCTCCCCCACCACTAGAGAAGAGAGAAGAGAGCAGGAGTGGTATGATAACTTGCTCACAAAGCACTCGATTACCACCTCTGTTGGCAGGAGAGAGAGGTAACTTTAATTCAGAACAGCGTGAGACTCTTCAGGAAGAAAGGGCAGAACCCTTTGATTCATTTCCCAGGGAGCAGGAACCCAGACCTAATAAGCCAGAAACCAATTGGATGAGACCACTGCGGGAAGTTCCCATGAGAGAGGGTCTCGGTTTCGTAAATGTGCCCCTGACCAGTACTGAAGTGTGTAACTTTAAGAAAGAACTGACCTCCCTGATAGAAGATCCCCAGGGATGTGCCGAACAGTTAGACCAATTTTTGGGACCAAATATATATACAATATGGGGGTCTCGACATAGAATCCCCAGCAGGGGAACAATTGGTACTAACAGGTTTTGTTACCAACTCAGCCCCAGACATTAAGAGAAAATTACAAAAGACAGAAAATTGGCATGAGCAGGGAATAACCCAGCTTCTACAGATCACACAAAAAGCATTTGTCCAGACATCTGAGGATAAGCAGAAAGCAAAGGCTAACATTTTGATGCAAGCAGTTAAAGGAATAGTAGATGAGTAACATGAAAAAAAAAAGGCAGGGACTGTGTGCCAGCTCCTGAATGTTGGGAGAAGTGCAGGGAGTGGGAGAGTAGAGACCAGAGATAATTTCATAAATCACGACTTCCCACTTCAGTCACTGACCAATATTGATTAAAATTCATGCTAAAAATTAAATGTCATAAATGATCGTTTTTCAATACTGTAGAATTAGCGAATTTAACTACCAGTTAATTCCAATTTATGAAATAAATTGTATTTAAATGTGATTTTGCACAGGGAGTACCTGAGAGTTGAGTGATGTTATAACATTTGCAGGGAGAAATGTTTGCGCAAAGAGGGTGAGTTCTATACATCTTAACTTTAAGTGTATGTGAGATAAAGAAAGGATCTGATGTGTAAAGTGGCTGGATCAGCCAGTTGAAGGGGGAGTGTGCATGTCCCTTTAAGTACACTGTGGCACTTGAAATTGAGGCTTCAGGCTCTTGTCTTGCAGTTAGAGGTATGGAGCCCTATCAACACATTTAATACATTTCTTCTACACATTCAGCAGTCAAGGTCCGTGAGTTTAAAGATCACCCACCTCTGGAGAATAAAGATACCTCTGGGGATTCCTATGGGGATTCCTATAAGTTTAATCATTCATTTCTCTGGTGCATTTTCCTCTGGAGTGAAATTAATGCCTCAGCACAATTTCTCTGTATTGCCGCTGTTATTTAATTCATGATAACTTTCCCCCATTCATCAGGTTTATATTTAAATCCGGTAGTGCGGAAGTTACATTGTAAATAATCACGGAGGTAAATCCTGCGCAACTGGATTCAGCTTAATGGAGAAATAAACCTGCGAACTGGTCTATGGTGCTGTGTGAGTACTGCAATAGGTGGAATATGATTTAAATTGGTGGCATAGTTCAGAACAATTGGGTGCATAAGAATAATAATATCATTAAGAACTCACAGATCTTGTACCAGATGCTATTCAGTACATCTTGACTTAAGGACTGGAGAAATTGGCATGTTAGAATGAGATTGGCATGGTACCAATATTTCTTGATTCAATAATGACTCCACAAGCTCCAGGATTCATGCAGCAGAACTTTTAAGTGGAATATAATAGAAACTAGCCTGTACTTAAATTATTGTGTGTGCAATCTTCATAAGAACATCTTTTAACTTTTTTTTGGTGCCTGTTTTACAGACTGTTTTAAATAAGGCCAGCTCCTGTGAGCTGTGGCACAAGGCATTTTACTTAAGGCAGAACTAAAGGTTGAATATGTTTCAAGTTCTCTTGCAGGGGCTCTTGTGCTGCAATGTCTGTTATGTACTCACTCTAACAAATTGGAGGGTTGTGCCCCATACAGACAAGCAGCTCCAACTGCATTTTAATAAGGTCTAACATATTCAAAACCCATGCAAATATGGTTTGTGTTTCATTTTACAATTTTTACACTAACACAAAGGAAAGTCAGATTGTTATTCATTTTATTAAAATCTAGTGATTGGTTATATGTAAAAGCATGGCAAGAGGATCAACTAAAACCTGCCTGGGATGGTCCCTTCTGTGTACTAAGAACAAGAGAGAAAGGCTGGACCCACATTCAAAGAATTAATGACAAAGTGCCATAATGTTACAATTTTATTCGTTTTTTTAATGGTTTATTCAGTTTTGTGTATTTTATTGCTGTTTTCAATGAGCTTTACATTTATCGTGGTTTATTCAGTTTTGTGTATTTTATTGCTGTTTTCAATGAGCTTTACATTTATCGTGGTTTATTCAGTTTTGTGTATTTTATTGCTGTTTTCAATGAGCTTTACATTTATCGTGGTTTATTCAGTTTTGTGTATTTTATTGCTGTTTTCAATGAGCTTTATATTTATCGTGGTTTATTCAGTTTTGTGTATTTTATTGCTGTTTTCAATGAGCTTTACATTTATCGTGGTTTATTCAGTTTTTGTGCATTTTATTGCTGTTTTCAATGAGCTTTACATTTATTGTGGTTTTATTCAGTTCTTCTTGCATTTTATTGCAGTTTTCAATGAGCTTTACATTTATTGTGGTTTTATTCAGTTCTTGCATTTTATTGCAGTTTTCAATGAGCTTTACATTTTTTGTGTTTTATTAAGTTCTTATTGTATTTTAATGAGCTTACATGTATTCTTCATTGTTGTTTACTAATTTCTTTGGAATATTGTTCGTTAATGTTTTAAGCCCCCCTGGAATAGGGGCAGCAGAGGTTACAATTCAGCTCCTTTAGAATGTAGACAGGGCATAGATTTAATGTATAGTCATAATGGGATATAAGGGATCCCAATACGGACCAGGGGAATTAAACAGCTTTAGTGGAGTACTCTCGATGTTTTAAGTACTTCTGGAGAAGGGGTAGCAGAGGTTACAGATTGTACTGTTTTACAGGCTAGAGAGGGCATAGAGGCAAGGTATTTAGAATACGGATCAGGGAAACACAGTGGGGATAGGCAGTCACACAGTGAGGCACCTGTGTACACAGACTAACCGCAAAACAAACAATGTACATTTCACACAAAGGGGGAAACTAACAAGCTAACCGCAAAACAAACAGACACTTCACACAACCACGAGACACATAATCCCCCACCTGGCTCTCTCTCTCTGATCATCCCTGAAGGGGAACACCTGTTTTCAGGGAGCTGCTGCTCATCTGGTGCTTATATAACGTGGAAAGGAGCGAAGTAGAGTGCAGGGTGTCAAAATCCTCACAAAGGACATTGGATTGTACATGTAGCAGAGAGAGAGAGAGTTGACACATATGCTAATGTACACAGACAGGCTGCAACTCACAAGTTCAATGAATGTTAGCAGACAAGCTGCAACACACAGTTAAATCACAAGAAACAATCCCCCCCCCAGCTTGGTCTCTTTTCATCACCCCATGAAAGGGAGCACCAGTTTCCAACAACGTGAGCTGCTTGACACTTTAATATCAGGCTCCAAACAGCCTTCGGAGATCGGTGGCCCTAGGGTTCGGGGCTGAAGGGGACATCAGATACTAGCCACAATCAAACGGAACCGCCTGACTACTGCTACTCGTTCGCTGCTGAAGGCAGCGCTTCTCATAGACTGCGACTCGTTCGCTGCTGAAGGCAGCGCTTCTCATAGACTGCGACTCGTTCGCTGCTGAAGGCAGCGCTTCTCATAGACTGCTACTCGTTCGCTGCTGAAGGCAGCGCCTCTCACAGACTTCGTCGGGACAACACTTAACAAAGGTCGTGTGCTTCAAAGACACTGCTTCCATATTTCAACGTATGGGATGGACTAGACTCTTTACTGAGAACTGGAGCCTGATACTCCAAACCCTAATAAGCAGCTGGACTCACTCCCCTGACCTTCATGGTGCTCCCCTACCTAAAGACTTTACACAGACATTACAATTCGGTTATTGACCAGCTGGGTAAAACTACACCTTACACTTGAAAGATCAGTGTTACTGATCTAAAAGAAAAGTGAGGAAGGGGGGGGGGGGGATCAGTCACACTGACACTAGTAACCAAAGATCAGTAACACTGATCATGGTGAAAGATCAGTATTACTGATCTAAAAGAAAAGTGAGGATTGTGAGAGATGGGAAAATTGACCTAAAATTATGAACATGGAAGAAACTAAAGTTCATCAGTAAAATGGCTGAAACCAGTTCAAACAGGATAAGTTTGGGGCTTAGGATGCAGGAAAGCAGAGTCAGCACGATTAACATAAGAATCTTCTATCCTTTGTGACAAGACCATAGGACTAAGATAAGGAATGGTAAGGTACAATAGAATGTAGGAAGTTGAGGTAGTCTGGATCAGATAAGGGTCTCCTAGCCCTGGACAGAAGTACCAAGTCATACATTTCTAATTAGCTAACCATACACAGATTTATACATATGAAATTAGCCAACCCTAGATAGAATGAGTCAACTCTGCATATCAAGAGACTGTAGCCCAGAGAATCAGGAAGGTGTGAATAAGGACAATGACATGAAGGGACACCGACAGGATACCCCCCCTGGTCCTCCAAGTGTACTGAAACTGCACGTAGGCAGGAAGAATTACCTATGCCAAACCCATCCAGGGGGCAGAAGAATGTAAGGGGGAGGGCATTCTGATACTGAAATTGACTGTATAAAAGTTGGGTGAGCCCCAGTATGTGTGTGTATTCCCAGGGTAAGGGGAAGCACCCAACTTTGCATTGTTGTAGTAATAAATGTTCTTTGTTCTCAATTTTTGTCTCGAGCAATTTCTTTAAAGGTACTTTAATTCCTAACACTGTTTACATTCCAAAAAGGCAGACTGAAATTTTTTTAAATCTTCAGAAAATACTTCCATTCGTGTATTCACTGTAGTGATTTCTGACTTCATACTATCTTTCATTTGAGCTAACTCTTGCAATATCGGCTGAGACGGTACTTAACAGGTTAACTTGTAGTTCAGAAACACCCGATTCTGTTTTCTTTAAGATAGTGTCAGAACCAGATAACGGCAACTCCTGCTGCAGCTCAACAGCAGGCACTTTAACAGTCTTACTGTGAGTTTGACCTTCCTCCGGAAAATGAGTAATTGCAGTGATATCCTTCTCCTGGTAAGTAGTAATCATTTTTTTTTTCAGCTCCCACAGGCAATCTTTGTGACTTCGAGATGGAGAAAAGCAAATCTGAAGTCATAGCAGTTTTTCAGGTCCTGAATCTTCAACACTCCGAAAATGTAGTTTCTTCTGCAGTTGAGGTTTAATCTTTTTACCATTAGTAGCCATAACAATTCCTTGATACTTTGAACTAAGTTTTTAAAAAAAGTTTAAACTTAAAAACAAAGAGTTAAAAATGGGTTCTTAAAAGTCTGGCCAGAGAGGTCGAGATTACACGTCTAGACTCTATGCCATCTTGCCACGCACCCCCCCCCCCCCGAATGCTCTTTTAAAGGTAGTCCTGAGTCTGGAGTATAGGACAGTTCACTTATAGCAGTTTTACTTTTGATCAATTAACAGTCAAGGATGAAGAAGCTGATGATGACTGGGCCTTGGACACCGTCCTGAGGAACTCCTACAGTGATATCCCAAGGCTAAGATAACTGACTTCCGATAACCATGGCATCATCATTTGTGTGAAGTGTTATTCCAACAACTGGAGTTTATTTTATCTTTTGATGCCCACTGACTTCAGTTTTACCAGGGCACCATAATCCCTCACTTAGTCTGCCTTTATGTCCAGGGTTTTCACCTCCACCTCACCTCTGAAATTGATCTGGTATACTGGCAAAAAGTGATCAAAGAGAAGCTGATCTTAAGGTGGTATGTGAGTGGGAAGGGAAGATTGAGAATCACTGCTCTAGACCCAATTGATACTGAAATATTTTGCTTGAGAAAAAATGTCATTGGCCCATTTCCTTTGGAGTTATTAACGTCAATTAGGTAGGATTAAAACAGTGGTTTTCAAACTTTTTCTTTCCACTCACATACCACCTTAAGCAATCCCTTTCTAATCACAGAGCACCTACGGCATAGAGAACACTTAGTGTAACAATTTTTATATTTGGGGAGAATTTATATAGAGTAGGTCACATACATTCACACATTTTAAAACAGATCTTATTTGAAATACTGAAGAATTCACATTGCAGGATCTCTGGAGAATGTAAGCACCTTTCACAAGTAAAGTGTTAATTGAACTGACATCATAAAATACTTGACCATTGTCTTGCTGGAGTCATGCTGTCTATCAGTACCCTTTCTGCAAAGGGCTCATAGAAAGGTCACTCCTGGATTTTGTTAATCTAACAACAGATAGGAGCAGAAGAAAGAACTCCTGTTGTTTTGCTCAGGAAGGTGGGGGTTTTTGCAAGACATGAGTCGCATGCTCTCTTTGGAGTTTCAGTTGAAAGAGAGAGAAAGTTGAGTTCACAGTTCAGTCAGTCAGTGTGTGGGACACTGACAAGTAAGTGAAAAGTGCAATCCAGGGAAAACTGTTTGAAACTGATGAAAGCAAGTTCTAGAGCAGTAGATTGCTTGAAGAAAGAGGTTACCCTGAAGACCCTGATGGGGCAAGTTTCATCAGTGAGACTCTGAGGTGACTAGTGGTGGTACCTCAGTTGTGGAAATCCTGGAGCAACAAATATCTTTCTGCAAATCCTACAAGAACATTCCTGAGCGGTAAACATTTACCTTTCAAGCACCAAGCCTGGTGAACTTTATACATGTTAAATTCTGTGCACAGTATGGTGACTGCCTGCAACCAGAGAACTTGGAAGGAGAAGCGAGATTGAATTGTGAACCAAAGAACTTTTCTTAATGATTGATTCTATTTTCATGTTTGAAGTTGATTAAAAATAACTTTTGTTTTGAAAGCCACTTGTCTTGGTGAATGTCTATTGCTGCTGGGCTTTGGGGTCCTTTGGGCTTGTAACAGTAGTACGTGAGTGGAAAGAAAAAGGTTGAGAACCACCGGTTTAACATACAAGCATGAATACAGAATTGACAATTTGTATAGTACTGCATCTTGATATGTAAATATGTTTCTTCAAAACCATGAATAGTTTTTAATGGAATTATAACAAATATTTGAAAACAAATTTTACATAACATTGTTTTACCACTCATTTTCCATAGTAGCAAAAGTAGAAAACATATCTCTTGTGGCTTCCAAACTTGCAATCTGAATGCATAATGACTATAAATATATTTTTCTGCAATTGTGTAGTAGTAACACTACTTCAAAGCTATGGTAGGTTATGGAAAATCTGCTCATTTTGTTACTATTGATAGTGTGAGAAATGAGTAAAATTAATATGAAAATATGAAAGATGAGGAAACTAGTATGGATATATGTGTAATGAATAAAGCCAGTATGAATAGGATAAGGATAGATAATAGAATGTAGGAAGTAAAGTTAGTCTGAATAAGATAAGGGTCTTCTAGCCTAAGACAGAATTAGCAAGTTCTGCATATAAGAAGTTAGTAAGTCCTGAGAGTCGGGAAGGTGTGAATAAGGACAATGACATGATGGGACACCGACAGGATACCCCCTGGTCCTCCAAGTTCACAGAAACAGCACGTAGGCAGACAGGATTGCCTAATGCCAAACTCATCCAGGAGGCAGAAGAATGTAAGGGGGAGGGTACTTCTATACTGAAATAAACTGTATAAAAGTTGGGTGAGCCTGTTGGACTCTGGCTTTAACTTACTCTTAATTTAGTCTATGTGTAGTCTGAGTCCAGCGCGTTCTTTGAATGAAGTGATAGGAGAAGGTATTCGGTTCAACAGTCAATTTATTACACAGCACAAGAATAAAACTTAACAGAGCTCTGGGTCAGTCTGTTAGTTCATAGGTCACCTGCCAGTGAGCTACTCCCCGAGACTGACCCCTATGGTCCAGTTGGTTCAGTTTATATAGGTCAACCTTATCATACAGAACAAAAGTTGGCTTCCTTTGCTAGATTTCATTATCATACAGAACAAAAGTTGTCTTCCTTTGCTAGATCTTTTTGCATAAGCGTTATCACAAGTCATCTCCTGTTTTGCAGATATCTGGGGTGTAGCACTCCCATGTTAATCCTCCTGGCCAGACTATCCCATTGTGTTGATCAGAAATTAATTCATCCCCAGATATCTATAATCACCATTCTGTTCTTGTCCTGCCAATTTCTGCTGTTCTCTTTAACACCTCCTCCTGCCTTAATCTTCCTCCTAGACTTGTTTTCCATTCCCTTTGTTTCTTACAGGCCATTCTTTGTTCTGATCTGGCCTGTGTCTCCTGTGCTACTCACCACCTCATTTCGTTTGAGCATTCCTCCTAAATTGTTTTATGCATTTCCTCTCCCTGTATTTTGGAGAGACAATTTTGCTCAGCCAACTTTTGCTCCCTGCTGTGATTGCCACTTAATCACATTCCTTTTTCCCTGAACCATGCAGTAAATATACACTTATTAATTAATCATTTATTTTATACTGTTTTAACCCCTAGATTCCAACAGTCCCCCTTTTGGTCTCATGAAAATGAGACCAACCACCAGTTAATTTATTAGATAGAGAAATCCGGGTTACATGCCAGGGTTGGCATTTCTGATCCCTTGTAATCATTACACTCTTGAGAGGGCAGTAGGGACAAATACATGCCTTGGGGTCTGGGGATGTCTCTCTGTGACAGCGCTCGTTGGATGAGGCACTGGAGGCAGGGAAGGATGCATGGGATCAGAATTAACGCCAAAACCACAAATCCAGCAACTAGCACTAAAGTATGTATCCATCCCCAGTCTCCAGAGAACAAATTTCCCAGCCATGCGCTGCCCAAGGGTCGCCAGGTCTGAACCGGGACGTGAGCTAATTTGCGAATGCCAGATGAAATTTCTTTTACTGCTTGCCCATTGTCATCAATTTTCAAACAACAATTAGTGAGATTCAGTTTTCCACACACACCCCCTTCAGTGGCTAACAAGTAGTCTAAAGCTAAGCGGTTCTGAAACACCGTGGCCCTAATCTGTTGCTGCTCTTCTGCCAACAGATCAAGGGCTGCGGCGGTGTCATTGGTGATAATTTCCAAAATAGCTTGTAAACGAATCAGACGGTTTAACATGTAAATTGGGGTTCGATATCCCCAGGACCCATCCTGTGCCCAAGTAGCAGGTCCATAATAAGAAATAATGCGCTCTGGAGGCCAGTCCTCTCCCCACTCACCGATCTTTAAATCCCTCTTCTGGCGGAGCCCCTGATATACACGCGCTGCTAACTGATGGGAGTCGTTCTGTGGTAACAGCACAAATTGTGGTTGAATGATACCTATACAGCACGTTCCCCTCCAGTCTGGCTCCAAAAAAGTGTAAGCTGTATTCCCACAAATCCAATATAAACCCTCTGGGGCAAATCCGTGTGGATAGGGATGAGCCCAAAATTGTCTGAGTGAGGGAACCCCTTCATATGGATTAACACCCGTGCAATTCCATACCCCTTTCCCACGGGAGTTATCTGTTATGGGTCTACAATGTGTTACCTTCTGTGGGGACAGGAACCACCGGGGTCGCTGAGGATGCCATCGAGGGAATTTCCCCAAGATCTTAACCCTTGTGCATCTCGAGTCTCCTTTATAATGCCTGCCTTGCTCCTTCCTGATACATTCCTCTCCCAATGGGTGATTAGCTAGATGCCATGTCTGGCGGGGGCGCGTTTCATCTGCCGATCCGTGAAAGCTCATCAACTCCCATACTTCCAGGGGCTCCCCGCTCCATGGCCATGATCCATCTCTTGTGGGTCCCCCACATACCCAACAGTTTTTAACCCCCAAGAGTTCTGCCGTAGTTTGGCAAAGGTCTACCCATCTGTTGTCCCCTACTCTGTGAGTGGCAGCCTGGCGTTTAGCGTTGTCATAGATATCCCCCTTCTCTATGTCCCATACGTATGGTTGTTCTCTCTTTTGCCACATGGGGTCCCACTGTATCCTCTGAATGGGAATTGAGCCCCCTTTCTCCTTATCTTGGTCTCCCTCCGGGGCACAAAACCATGTTACTCCTTGGGGACAGCGGTCTTGATTTGATGTGAACTGTAAAGAGCCCTTATTGAATTTAACATCATACACTTGTCCATTATGCACACACTTACGTCCTGTGTGAGCCCCCACACAGTGTTCAGGAAAGTTAGTCCAATCAGTAAAGTACTGTTCTTTTTCGTTGTGCGACCCCCAGGCCGAGTGCACACACTTTGTACAGTGGTTTTCTACTCCAGCCCCTTCAAGGGCTCGGAATACCAGTACCCATAGTCCCCACATAGTATTCATCCCAGCTTCTTTCGTTGTTTTGATGCCAATAACTTGATTATGCCGTCAACCACTGATACACAGTCACTGTAGTCCAATAGTCTCTTTAAAAAGGACTTTAAGTGTTCTTAGTCCGTGGTTGCTTCACAGGTTCTCAGTCACCTCCGTTCGAATCTGTTCCAGTGTCCGTGTCGGTGGGTCCGTTGCTGCACACTGACTCCAATGATACCACGTCTCGCCTTTTCCTTGTAGTCGAACCGCGTGGGACGTCCTCTCCACCACTCTGTAGGGTCCTGTCCACCTGGGCTCCGACCCCTTTCTTTTGATGACCTTTAGCAGAACCCACTCCGCGACTGAAGGTATCGGTGTTTCCCCTTCTCTGATGGGACTTGTGACCTGTTGTGAAAAATCTGACACCAGAGCCGTTAGTTTTTCATAATAAAGCTTGCATCCCATTGAGCTTACCTCATTCTTCGTTGTCTGAATTCCGGCTCCCGGTCCTGGAACCTGGTGCCCTGTTTGTAGTTCATATGGAGTAAATCCTGTCACAGAACTTACCGAACTCCTTACTGACATTAATGCCAGGGGCAACGAATCCACCCAATTTAGTTTGGTCCGTGCCTGTACTTTCCTGATCTTACTTTTTATTGTTTGGTTCATCCTCTCCACTATTTTCTGCCATGTTAATGCCTTCATGGGTAAACGTAACATTTGGAGCATTCAGTATCTTTTCTAGTCTCGTCTGCCTTAACGAAGTCATTGTAAATGCTGTGGAGCTCACAAATGCTACAATACTATGTGTTGTTAATACTGTCAGGCCATGTCCCATTACTATGTGTGCCACCTTTTGTAAAATCTTTGCTACTCCCGCTGCATGTCTTGTACATGGTGGGTGTCTGTCTTCCGTTGGGTCTAGTGTGATACTCACATACATCAGCACACATCTTCCACCCCCTTTTTTCTGAAAAAGAACACCATCAATTGTGTGTGCTTTTTCAGAAACATCCAAAAAGAAAGGTAGTTTATAATTTGGAATCGCCAAATCTGTAGCTGTTGTAAGAGCTTGCTTCAATAGAATAAAACTCATCTCAGCCTGTGCAGTCCAATCCAGTGTAGCTCCCAGGTTCCTCATCCCCTGCTCATTCACCAAAGTTCGCAGTGGATGTGTCAATTCACCATACGATGGGATAAACTGCCTACTATAACCTGACAAACCCAAAAACGAAAGCATCTCTTTAACTGTCTTTGGTTTTGGATGATGTAGTATTGCATCTGCCAAATAGGGGTGTAATCTGACAGTTCGAAGGTCATGGGATCAACCTGCTGACAAAAACCCACATCTGCTGGTCCCACTGACCACAGGTTCTCAGGGAGAGAATCTAGCATAGGGGCTGAGTCGGGGTGATCCATCTTCTCCCTACCATGAAATCGTTCAATCTGTCTATGCTCAAGGAGGACTTGATCATGTGTCGGAGACAAAATTCTGTATGCCTGACCAGATGAGGAGAACTGCATTGTCGGTATTTGGGTGTCAGACCAGTCCCTTAGGGACTTCAAGTTCCGACACATCGGTCCCAAATCTTTTGCCTGATGAGTAGTGCCAATTGCAAGGGTGACATGAGGAATGGCCTCACCTGCCATCTCATACCATTCCAGCTGTTCAGATGTCAGTGCCACCGCAGCGGCCACTCCCTCCTTTCCTATCACTATGTAGTCCGAATTAATTTCCCATTGCCTGCCCTCTACCTCTTCATAAAAGGCATGCTGATACATTTCATCCCCATCCCTATCGTAAAAGAGGGTCATATGGGGAGGGTCCGAGGGAGGGGTATACGGGTGTAACGTCTGGATCCACGGCTTCCATTGATTATAAAGCCTTAGCAGCCCTCCCTTCTGTGGGTCCTCAGGTTGCAGCAGCCCCCAGTAAATGTCAGCCCATTGTCCCTCAGACGCGGATCCTCCAGCTGCCGCCAACAACATCTGAGAACTGGAATGCAGTGTAGTTACTGAACAGTTCATAGAATATCCATTTGGAAAGGTAATCTCTATTCCGCTGGGTCCACAAAGGATCGATGCTCCGCACTTGACCAACAGGTCTCTGCCCAAAAGATTGGTAGGGCACCTGGCTGACAAAATGTATTGATGTGTAAAAGTCTGTCCTGCCACAGAAGTGACTAGTGGTGTAGAAAACGGCAGATTTTCTGGTGTACCCGAGAACCCTATCAGCTGGACGCTAGAGGATGATGTTTTATCTTGAAATTCAGTGCCAGTCAGTGTTGAAAATCTGGCTCCCGTATCCACTAAAAAGGATACTTCCATGTCCATAACTTTAATCTGCAGGAAAGGGTCTGCCAACCTAGCCTGCTCGTGGGTGCTCGGGCTCCGTCACTGTGGGCAATCTTGCTCCTCCTCTGTCAGCAAAGGGAATTGTCTCTTTGGAGCTAAAGCCGCATGGGGTGCCTGCTGTACCGGGGGTGGCACTGACGATCTCTGGGACTGGACCCAATGCTCATTTTGTGGTGGTCCATATCCCCTTCCCCCAGTGTCCCGAGGATCCCAAGCCAGGGGGCAGTCTCTCTTCCAGTGTCCTGGCTGACCGCATACAAAGCATACGGCTGGCTGCATTCGTGGAGCACCCCGACCTCTCCCTCTTACTCGGAATCCCCCCATTGGACCTCCCATTCTGGCCACATAGGTGGGACCCGGTGCCCAATATGGGGCCGGGTGCCAACTCATATTATTCCCTTGTGGTGGCTGCGTTGGCTGCTGAATCATCTGGTTTGCACCCTTTGAGGAAATCTTTTTTGCCTCGTTTGCCTTTTTTCTAGCCTCTTCCAATTGAAGCTTAAGGAGTTGCACTTGTGCCGACTCCATAGTATGTTTGTCCTCCTTTTGCTTAGCCCTGTAACGTTTCATGTGATGGGTCAAATGTTTTTCCCATTGCTCACTCGAGCAGCCAGGAATATCAGGGTTATTCTCTAATGTCTCCCTAACTACAGCTGGCAGTCCACTCGTTACTGCAGCCCTAAAGAGTGTAGTCTGCAAGGGATCTGTGGCTGGGTGTACTCCTGCCTTATCAGTCCAACTCTCCCTACACTGACTCAAAAAAGTCGAGATCTCCTCATCCTCCTTTATGGAAAAGGTCAGGGACTGCATGACACCGGGGGAAACGGGGAACTTATCTCTCATAGCCCCTCCTATTGCCGTAGCATGGTTGGCAAATGGCTCGGCATCGAGGCAACTAGTGATTCCTGCGACTATTTCTACCTGCTGTATCTCCCACAGCCCAAGCTGTTTACCCAATAATGCTCTCCAATCCCCTATGGCTATCTTATGTCCCATCGTATATTGGCAGAACTTTCCCATCCACGCTCCACCTCCCTCAGTCGGAGGTGGCATTTTATCCACAATACAATTCATGTCAGTGAATGAGAAGGGTTGATACCTCTCCCCAATTTGCGGACCCTTATAAATTAGCGGCATCTGTCTATACCTTTCTGGAAGCCGTACTTCCTCCCTGTCCCGCAACGCATATCCCAAAGGGGAACGAGGGTCATCCTGACTCTGTCTTCTATGTGTGATCATGCTTCCCCTGATCGTGACTGGCTGTTCCTCCTCTTCATTCTCCACACTCACACTAGCTAGATCAGTATCCTCGTCCTGCTCTCTCTCCCGTTCCCATCTGACACTCGCGGGGTCATTTCCCTTCCTATTCTCCTCTTGTCCCAGCTCTTTCTCATCTGTACTTCCCAAGCCCCTACTATTTTTCCTTACTGCACATCTATCGTTCTGTACTTCGTGCACCCACTCTTTTGTTTCCTCCACTCTCCCCTGTGCAACTCTCTTCAGTCTCTCCTTCGCCTCATGTAGTTCTGGACCTGTTAACTCAGTGACATTCACTATTCCCTCACTTATCTGCATCGCTGGCATTTGGGGAATAGGATAAGGTGGTGGCAATGTCTCCGGTAACTCTGGATATAACGGGGCTGACGGCTTCACCTCCCCCGTATTCTCCTTAGTGTTATGGGATCCCTGTTTAATATCATGTTGAAGGTTCGCATCCACAGCCATGCAAGCCAATGTTATAATGTGTAAATCTGCCCTTCTCTGTTCCTTCACTTCGCTCTGTTGTTTAAACCTTCGTCTATTCCACATAGATCCTTGTCCTTTTGCCTCATGTTCCTGCACCTCCTTGGCTGCTTCCCTCTCTGCTTCTCCTAAGTACCGTACCAGTCGGATTTTTTCAAACCCTAGTGGCACCTTCCCCTGATCCTGCAGCTCTCTCCATATCTGTTCGTACCGTGCCATAGCCTGTACCTCCTCTCCCTTCGGTACTCCTCCCAGTAATTGATCCCTTGTTTTCTCCCACTGTCGGTGTACAGATAGGGGAACCCCTCTGTCTCCCCCGAGCTCTTGCCCTACATCCCTAATTACTCCTTCCATCTCCGTTCTGATCTTTAACTCTTTAGACTTCGTGATTTTGACACCCTGCAATATACTTCGTCCCTTCCCCCTTTGTATAACCACTAGATGACCAGCAGTTCCCTGAAACCAGGTGTTCCCCTTCAGGGATGATCAGAGAGAGAGAGCCAGCTGGGGGATTATGTGTCTCGTGGTTGTGTGAAGTGTCTGTTTGTTTTGCGGTTAGCTTGTTAGTTTCCCCCTTTGTGTGAAATGTACACTGTTTGTTTTGCGGTTAGTCTGTGTACACAGGTGCCTCACTGTGTGACTGCCTATCCCCACTGTGTTTCCCTGCTCCGTATTCTAAATACCTTGCCTCTATGCCCTCTCTACCCTGTAAAACAGTACAATCTGTAACCTCTGCTGCCCCTTTTCCAGAAGTACTTAAAACATCGAGAGTAACACAGTGATATACACAGCAACAATACCAGCGTGCATGAAAAAACAGTTAAATGCCGAACACCTTATACAGATACTTATTACTATTATGGTACACGATTCTTAAACAAATACTTATTCCACACTATAGAAACAAATAACTATAACACAATACACCTTATACGGATACTTATTATACCCTACTATGGTACATGATTCTTAAGCAAATACTTATTACACACTATAAAAACAAATAACTATAACACAATACACCTTATACGGATACTTATTATACACTACAGGAGCAAATAACCATCACCATACACCTTATACTAATTGGCCAAGTGTCTAAAGCTATCTCTCGAGATCGCTACGAGGGGACTCCAACCCCGTTCTACTAGGAGGACTCCAACCCCCTTTCTACTAGGAGGACTCCAACCCCCTTTTTCTCAACCCCCTTTTACTAGGAGGACTCCAACCCCCTTTTACTAGGAGGACTCCAACCCCCTTTTACTAGGAGGACTCCAACCCCCTTTTACTAGGAGGACTCCAACCCCCTTTTACTAGGAGGACTCCAACCCCCTTTTTCTAGGAGGACTCCAACCCCCTTTTTCTAGGAGGACTCCAACCCCCTTTTTCTAGGAGGACTCCAACCCCCTTTCTCTAGGAGGACTCCAACCCCCTTTTTCTAGGAGGACTCCAACCCCCTTTCTACTACAGGGGACTCCAACCCCGTTCTACTAGGGGGACTCCAACCCCCTTTCTACTAGGGGGACTCCAACCCCCTTTTGTTTTATTCTTTGGCTTTAACGAGGGCTTTTGCAGAGTAGTGACAACACACAATTTATCTTTGCCAATAGCAGAACTTCGTTAAAACAGGCGTCTGCTTACCTCCCTTTGTAGGATGGTCACTTGTTGTTATCACCACACCACAATCGACCGGTGTTTCGTATCTTTTTCTTCCGTCACTTCTCCATCTTCATCACGTCGGGGTCACCAAATTGTTGGACTCTGGCTTTAACTTACTCTTAATTTAGTCTATGTGTAGTCTGAGTCCAGCGCGTTCTTTGAATGAAGTGATAGGAGAAGGTATTCGGTTCAACAGTCAATTTATTACACAGCACAAGAATAAAACTTAACAGAGCTCTGGGTCAGTCTGTTAGTTCATAGGTCACCTGCCAGTGAGCTACTCCCCGAGACTGACCCCTATGGTCCAGTTGGTTCAGTTTATATAGGTCAACCTTATCATACAGAACAAAAGTTGGCTTCCTTTGCTAGATTTCATTATCATACAGAACAAAAGTTGTCTTCCTTTGCTAGATCTTTTTGCATAAGCGTTATCACAAGTCATCTCCTGTTTTGCAGATATCTGGGGTGTAGCACTCCCATGTTAATCCTCCTGGCCAGACTATCCCATTGTGTTGATCAGAAATTAATTCATCCCCAGATATCTATAATCACCATTCTGTTCTTGTCCTGCCAATTTCTGCTGTTCTCTTTAACACCTCCTCCTGCCTTAATCTTCCTCCTAGACTTGTTTTCCATTCCCTTTGTTTCTTACAGGCCATTCTTTGTTCTGATCTGGCCTGTGTCTCCTGTGCTACTCACCACCTCATTTCGTTTGAGCATTCCTCCTAAATTGTTTTATGCATTTCCTCTCCCTGTATTTTGGAGAGACAATTTTGCTCAGCCAACTTTTGCTCCCTGCTGTGATTGCCACTTAATCACATTCCTTTTTCCCTGAACCATGCAGTAAATATACACTTATTAATTAATCATTTATTTTATACTGTTTTAACCCCTAGATTCCAACAAGCCCCAGTGTATGTGTTTATTCCCAGGGTAAGGGGAAAGCACCCAACTTTGCATTGTTGTATAATAAATGTTCTTTGTTCTCAATTTTTGTCTCGAGCAATTTCTGTGAAGGTACTTCTGTTTCTCACAAATGGGGGCTTGTCCGGGATCCCACTCCCTCCACTGACAGAGTGCCCGACGACGAGGGTAGGTGCACCCTGGCTGATTCAGCTGGACTCACGGACGGCGGGTGACTTGTCAGTGGATGAAGCGAGTGATATCCGAGAAGAGGCATTGAGAACAAACGACGGGAGGACGTTAAGGAAGCGCGCTAGGAATAGCTACTGGATCCCGGTAAGAGGAATTTTACTTACCTGTTAGTATGGGAGGTGTGAGTAGCAAGGGAAATAGTCCTAAGGAAGGACGGGACAATCAGATAACTAAGCAAAGTCCATTAGGATTAATGCTATCTGATTGGGGTGCGGGGAAAACCCGTGGGAAAGACAAACAAACCATGGTCAGGTATTGCTGTCTGGAATGGGTTAAAAAAACCCGATAAAAGGGAATTCGGTATATTGGCCAAAGTTCGGATCCGATAAGGACTGGATGTGTCAGGCATTGAACATCTGGCTCTATCAAAATCAATATGCAGCCTAGCCTGCTGGCTCAGTGGATCAGTTGATCAACTGGTTTTGAATGAAAAGGAATGTAAGGACAAGAAGGATGAGGAACCTTTTGTCCCTGAAACACAAGGATGGGATGTGTTACATTCCCTTCCTCCACCTTATGCTCCTCCTATGCTGGCTCCTATCTTTCCCCTCTCTCCTATATTCTACCCTTCTTCACCTTCCCCTCCTCCCCCACAGCTAAAGAAAAGAGAAGAAAGTAGGGGTGGTATGATGACCTGTTCACAAAGTACTAGATTACCACCTCAATTGATGAGAGGGAGGAGACTTTGATTCAAAACAGTGTGAGACCCTCCGCGAGGGAAGGGCAGAACCCTTTGATTCATTTCCTGGAGAGCAGGAATCTAGACATTATAAAGGAGAGGATAAGCCAAAAATTAACTGGATGAGACCTTTACGGGAAGTTCCCATGGGAGGCGGTCTCGGTTTCGTAAATGTGCCCCTGACTAGTATGGAGGTGTGTAATTTTAAGAGAGAATGCCCAATAAACAGAAAGGAAAGGCTAAGATTTTGATGCAGGCAGTCAAGGAAGTCGTGGAGGGACAGCAAGGAAAGGGTAGGGGCTGTGTGCCAGCTCCTGGACATTGGGAGGAGCTCTGGGAGTGGGAGAGTAGAGACCAGAGAAGGGGCAAGGGTAGAGGGGAATTCCGGGGATGACGACCGTTCCCGGGACCTCATGGTAATCCCAGTAGGAATTGGGAAACAGGAGCATTAGTTTGCTACCATTGTAAAAAGGAGGGACATTTTAAGAGAGAATGCCCAATGCGAGCCAGGGAGACGCGATCTTACGCACTGATGTGTTGGAATATAGGGGTTAATTAATCATAGAAAATATGTAGAATATATGCTTATGTACTATTCAATTTGTATACATGAATCCAGTACTATGTAACAATTTAATATTTACCTCATGGTGAAGGGAAAGAGTAGTGTAAGTAAGGGGCAGCCACAGTATGTAGCAAAGTTGGCTGATTGCAGTAGGTTTAGAATTGCCTGCTCCCAAAATACAAAAGAGAGGATATGTATGAAACAACTTAGTAGGAATGTTAAGGCAAAAGGAGGGTTGATTAGCACAAACAAAAAGAATCCTGACAGAGACTGTCAGAAACAAAGAGAATGGAATCAGTAAGAAGGCTAAGACAGAAGGAGGTGTTGAGTAGAACAGAAGAATATGGCCAGATGAGAATAAAGAAATAATTAGAAATATCTGGGGTATGAATTGATTTCTGATCAAAACAACAGGATATTCTGACCTTGAGGATTAAGATGGGAGCTCTACACCCCAGATAAGTGCAGAGCAGGAAATTACTTGTGATAAATCTTATGCAAGAAATCTAGAAATCAACAAAGAAAGCCAACTTTTGTTCTGTATGATAATGGAATCTAGCAAAGGAAGCCAACTTTTGTTCTGTTTGATAAGGTTGAGCTATATAAACTGTAGAGACTGGACAGTAGAGGTCAGTCTTGGGGAATAGCTCACTGTGCAGGTGACCTATGAACTAGCGACTGAACCAGAGCTCTGTTAAGCTTTATTCTTGTGCTGTGTAATAAACTGATTGTTGAACCGAATACCTTCTCCTATCACTTCATTTAACGAACATGCTGGACTCAGAAGACAATATAGACTAAATTAAGGGTAGGGTAAAGCCAGAGTCCGACAGATGGAAGCAGATTATGAATAGGGGGGCCACGGTTCTCAGTCAATACACACCGTGGGGCTGCACAGAGAACCATTGGTAAATTTAAGCATAGAACCCCACAGTGACAAGATTACCTTTTTAGTAGATTCTGGGGCAGCCCGGTCTAGTATTTTACAACCACCCGAGGGTGTTAAGATAGAGGGGACAGTGATGATTTCGGGAGTAGGAGGAAGAGATTTTACGGTCCCTGTAATAAGGGATGTAAGAATACAGAGGGGAGACAAGATAGTAATGGAGGACATTCTACTGGTTCCCCAAGCTGGAGTTTGTTTGTTAGGATGAGATTTACAGGACCAATTGGCTATCGGCACCAGACCACAGGAATCAGGTATGGGGTTCAATTGTATGTATTAACTGAGGAGGATCGGGAACTAATAAATCCTGGAGTATGGGCAAAAAGAGGCAATAGAGGAGTGTTAGATATTCCTCCCTTGCAAGTTACTTTAAAAGATCCTGAGCAAGTAATTAGACGAAAGCAGTATCCAATTCCGATGGCTGGCCGAAAGGGGCTGCAGCCAGTAATTGACCAGTTGGTGAAAGATGGTATACTCGAACCTTGAATGTCACCTTTTAATACCCCTACCCCTGAGGCGAACGACCAGTACATATCCAAATATTTAAAGGGACTTTCTGCCTCTCTATACGAATTAAAATGGAAGGGTTTATTAGCTCAAAACCCACCCCTGGAGCATCCTATTCATTTTATTAAATGTGGTGATTGGGTATATGTAAAAGCATGGCAAGATCACCAACTAAAACCTGTCTGGGATGGCCCCTATTGAGTATTTTTGATTACAGACACTGCAGTGCGAACGAAAGAAAAGGGGTGGACTCACATAGAATGAATTAAACAAGCTGCTGATCCACGGACTAAAGACATTGATAATCTACCCTCCACCTGACGTGCAGTCCTTCATCCTTCTGATCTGAAAGTTACGCTACACTGGGAAAAAGTGCTGTAATGTTGTTTTTACCATTTGCTGGTTTGTTTAGTTGTTGGTTCCCAATTTTTGGGAAATCACCAAATTGCTCACAATGTATTAAGTCCTCCTGGAATAGGGGCAACAGAGGTGACAATTATTTACCTTAAGAATGCACACAGGGCACAGGTATAGAGTATAGTCATAGTGGGGTACCTTATTTAGTATGATTTAATATAGGATCCCAACATGGACCAGGGGAACAGAACGGCCCTAGGGGAGAGTATTTCGGCCTCTACAGGTATTAAAAAGAGGAGTTTTAAAGAGATAGCACAAAGAAGATGGTGGGACAATGACAGACAGAATGTTAGTCAGGATTGTACATGTAGCAGAGATAGAGTTGAATACATATGGTAATGTTCACAGACAGGCTGCAACTCACAGGTTCAGTGATACTTATGCTAATATTCGCAGACAAGCTGCAACTCACAGGTTAAGTGACAAGAAACACCCCCCCCCCCCCCCCAACTTGGTCTCCTGTAAATCATCCTTTGGGTCACACAGACATTCGGAATGTTAAGAACCACCACTGTAAGGGGAGTTCCAGTTGTAAACGACGTAAGCTGCTCCAGAACACCACAGCTGCATTTAAATCGTTTAATCAGACTCCAGCCTTGGAGATCATTACCAAACAGACAGTGATGGCCCTGAATTTATGGGCTGAAGAAAGACGACAGATACGAGCCACAGCCTGGCTCTCGATTACTCGTTGGGTGCTGAAGGCAGCATTTGTGAAAGACTGGTTAATGACAATGCTCACAACGGTCAGGCGGTTAAAGACACTTCTTTAGGAGTTCGAAAATCTTCCCATGCCCAGGTTCAGACTTGGCAACCTTGGTCCGGTGTGGGATGGACTAGACTTTTTATTGGTAACTGGAGTCTGATACCCACAGCCCTTATAGCAGCTAGACTCGCTATTCTGGCCATTATGGTGCTCCCCTGCCTAAAGACTTGTGTGCAGTATTTAATTCAACGGACCCCTCGTCAGAACACTGTAACCCAAAGGATGTATGTTTCCCAAATTCTGTCTGATGATGCTGAGACTGCTGGGAAAAAGACCAAGTTTATAAGTAATACATTCCAGTTGAGAATTCACGAAGCATAGCTAAAAGAAAAGTGAGGATTGTGAGAGATGAGTAAAACTAATATGAAAATATGAAAGATGAAGAAAACTAGTATGGATATATGTGTAATGAATAAAGCCAGTATGAATAGGATAAGGATAGATAATAGAATGTAGGAAGTAGAGTTAGTCTGAATAAGATAAGGGTCTTCTAGCCTTTTAGACAGAATCAGCAAGTTCTGCATATAAGTTAGTAAGCCCTGAGAGTCGGGAAGGTGTAAATAAGGACAATGACATGATGGGACACCGACAGGATACCCTCTGGTCCTCCAAGTTCACAGAAACAGCATGTAGGCAGACAGGATTGCCTAATGCCAAACTCATCCAGGAGGCAGAAGAATGTAAGGGGGAGGGTACTTCTACACTGAAATAAACTGTATAAAAGTTGGGTGAGCCCCAGTGTATGTGTGTATTCCCAGGATAAGGGAAAACACCCAACTTTGCATTGTTATATAATAAATGTTCTTTGTTCTCAATTTTTGTCTCGAGCAAATTCTGTGAAGGTACTTCTGTTTCTCACAACAGGAACTAAACAAAGTAGGCTGCAATTTCCAGCACTAAGTTCTGTATTCAGCTCTGTTCAAACTTTGCACTCAGGAGTACCTTAGACAAAACCAATCAATGCAAAGAATAACTGCAAGTTGCCTCCTCTTTGAACTTTAAAAACTCCATCAAGGTGGATTATATCAAATGTAACCTGTACCCAGTGGATCAGCTCAAGCCCTATCCAGGACCATAGGGTGAGAGGCAGAATATAATATTCACACATCACAGTCACTATGTGTGGTCATCAGAAGCACCAGCTCCAACAGGTAATATTTTGTGGTCATCAGATTATTCAGGTTTTCCTATCCATCAATATTAAGAAAGTATTAGAATTTTCAGCCTAAAAATATAGTGAAATTCTGGTGGTGGTAGTAAACTAAAATGAATGCAGTGAGCTAAATTAGGCTGGATTTTTACAGAATAGGGAGAAGTCCCGTGATTATTTTATCTTCTTTCTTCTTCTTTGGCTTGGCTTCGCGGACGAAGATTTATGGAGGGGGTAAAAGTCCACGTCAGCTGCAGGCTCGATTGTGGCTGACAAGTCTGATGCGGGACAGGCAGACACGGTTGCAGCGGTTGCAGGGGAAAATTGGTTGGGGTTGGGTGTTGGGTTTTTCCTCCTTTGTCTTTTGTCAGTGAGTTGGGCTCTGCGGTCTTCTTCAAAGGAGGTTGCTGCCCGCCGAACTGTGAGGCGCCAAGATGCACGGTTTGAGGCGATATCAGCCCACTGGCGGTGGTCAATGTGGCAGGCATCAAGAGATTTCTTTAGGCAGTCCTTGTACCTCTTCTTTGGTGCACCTCTGTCATGGTGGCCAGTGGAGCTCGCCATATAACACGATCTTGGGAAGGCGATGGTCCTCCATTCTGGAGACGTGACCCACCCAGTGCAGCTGGATCTTCAGCAGCGTGGACTCGATGCTGTTGGCCTCTGCCATCTCGAGTACTTCGATGTTAGGGATGAAGTCGCTCCAATGAATTTTGAGGATGGAGCGGAGACAACGCCGGTGGAAGCGTTCTAGGAGCCGTAGGTGATGCCGGTAGAGGACCCATGATTCGGAGCCGAACAGGAATGTGGGTATGACAACGGCTCTGTATACGCTAATCTTTGTGAGGTTTTTCAGTTGGTTGTTTTTCCAGACTCTTTTGTGTAGTCTTCCAAAGGCGCTATTTACCTTGGAGAGTCTGTTGTCTATCTCGTTGTCGATCCTTGCATCTGATGAAATGGTGCAGCCGAGATAGGTAAATTGGTTGACCGTTTTGAGTTTTGTGTGCCCGATGGAGATGTGGGGGGGCTGGTAGTCATGGTGGGGAGCTGGCTGATGGAGGACCTCCATTTTCTTCAGGCTGACTTCCAGGAAAAAACCTCCTTAACTAACATACAGCAGACAGGACTACTTATCACAAGATATTACTTATCACAAGATATTACTTATCACAAGATATTATTTATCAAAAGATATTACTTATCACAAGATATTACTTATCACAAGATATTACTTATCACAAGATATTACTTATCACAAGATATTACTTATCACAAGATATTACAGTACGTTTCTGATTATCCAAAAATCATTCTACCAAAATTCTCAAATATTTTCTCAAAATTTTCTCAAAAGTTTTCGGCTGAGATATGATGATGTTACAAGTTGAAAAAAGTTGATTTTTTTTTAAATTACCGCGCTCGAGTGGGGCTCTGCCTATGACGCACTGTTAGCACCAATTTGGTAACAACAGAGCTCAGAACCAGCTGAAGCAATTTGTAGCATGAAATGGGGGGGGGGGGGGGGGCGGGGGGGTTTGGTGGCAGATGTGACTACTGTTTTTTTTTAAACTTTATTTAGTCGTTCAAAAAAGAAATAATATGACATCTACAATTATTAACCATAAAAATGAATGTTATTTTTTATATATATAAAAAAGAGAAAAGAACCCTCCCCCCCCCAGCCAACTCTCCTAAGGAGCCATAAAGAAAAAAAAATATTAAAGAAAAATTAAATATACATATTAGATCTAATCAATGTAAATTCAAATTTAAATATGAATATAACGACCACTTATTAATAAAAAATTATAATTATCGTGTGAAACATACATAATTTTTCCATTATTAAACAATATTTAATTTCATTATGCCATCTATTAATATCAATCATTTATATCTTTCCACGTACTAGCAATACATTTTTTTGCCACTGATAAAGCTAAATATACAAAAGCAAGCTGAAACTTATCTAATCCCAAGCCTTTCAAAGGTTGTCAACTACCCAATAAAAATACTGTTGGATCTAAAACTATTTTAATTTTATACAGATATTCTAAAAACGATTGAATTTTCTTCCAAAAATATTGTATATGTATACATGACCAAACGGCATGAAAAAAAGTTCCAACCGTATCACCACATCTAAAACACAAGTCTGATTCATGAAAACCATACTTCTTTAATTTTTCAGGTGTTAAATATAATTGATGTAAAAAAATTATAGTTAATCATTTCATAACAGGCATTTATCAATCTAGTTACACTTTCGTAACAAATATCTAACCAATCATCTTTGGAAAAAATAAAACCAGTATCCGCTTCCCATTTACTTTTAGATCTATCCCAACCCTTTTTATCCATACCATCCTGTAATATTTGATACATAGATGAAATATAACCTTTCTCTGGTAACTTCATAAGAAAAGTCTCAAATTTAGTAATTTCAAGTAAAATCATATCTCTACCAAACATACATCTTACAAAAGATCAAATTTGATAATATAAAAACAAAGAATTCTTATCAATACTAAAACCTTCCCTCATCTGATTAAAAGATAAAAATTTACCCTCTTTAAAACAATCTCCCAAATTTTTCACACCTTTAAATCTCCAATGCAATAAACTTCAATTATGTATTGAAAAAGGAATAAGTTGGGGTCGTGGCAAGATGGCGTAGGGAGCGGGAGCGGACGTGCATTCCCGGTCTCCCCCAGGCAGTTATATAAATACCCGTTTTAAGAATATTTATTTTCTGTTAAAAGTCTTTGTTTTGTTTATCAATTGTTTTTAGTTTAAAATGGCAACAGATTAAGGAAAATAGAGTTCAAATACAGAACAAAACTACACTCTCCGACTTTGGAAGAAACTCGGCCTATTTGCCCAGACAGAATCACGGAGTCAAGGCTGGAATTTTCTTAAGAACGGAGCTCATTAATTGGACTGTCGGATAAGCTGGTCTTGGACACCCCTCTGAAAAATGGTGATGAATATTGATTTGAAATGTTTTATGAAGATAAATTGCAGTAATTGGCATTGGTTGCCCGTGAGTTTTAAAAATCCAGATAACATTAAAGTTTATTAGTGATTTTTTTTGGATGGAATATCGGAAGGATGAATTTATTATCTATAAATACAGAACAAAATTACATGCTTTGATTTTGGAAGAAATTTGACCTATTTGCCCAGACAGAGCTGGAGTTGGTGCTGGAATTTTCTCAAGAACAGAACTTATTAAAGTTGATTTCGGACTCCTTTTTGAAAGATGGCGACGAATGTTGATTTGAAATATTTGAAATATTTTCTGAAGATAAACATATATATGGAACTCCTTGACCTGCACTAAGGTTTATCAGTGATTTTTTTTTGGATGGAATATTGGAAGAGTGAATTTATTATCTGTGAGTATGCATACATTGCAAACAGATTTTAATAGTTTTGAAAAGGTTTTTTTTAAACTAAACAACAAGATCAGTTTAATATTGAGAAAATTGGAAAAAACGGAAACTTTATTATTAAATTTGGAAATTCAGTAGAAAGAAACTATGAACAAGATTGATGATTTATAAAATTAAAGTCGAAGGAGCAATGTCCAAGAAGAGTTAAAATTTTTGAATAAGTTTTTCTTGAAAATAAACAATAATTTCAACTTAACATTGAGAAGATTGACAAAGAAGAAAATTTGGTATTAAATTGGGAAACACAGAAGAAAGAACTTATGAATAACATTGATGCTTTAGAAGATCAAGACCGAAGGAATTATGTTCAAGAAAATTTTAAAAGATTTGAAAAAAACTTTTTTGAAAGTAAGCTACAAATTCAACTTGAGACTGAGAAGAATGGAAGATTCAGTGTTGAACTGGGATGTTCAGAGGTGTTTTAATTCAGTGGATGAAATTCAGGAAGACTTGAAAAAAAAATTAAAAAAAAACCTTTATTGATTGTAAACAATGTTTAACTCAGTGTTGGGAGGGTGGAAAGGGTGCAAAATTTAATATCAAGTTTGGATTTTCAAAAAAAAGAGTTCATGAATAAGATTGGTTAAATTGATGGACCGGGGTTTTATGGATATAAGAAATGATGATTTTTTGGTTTATACGTGTGTTTTGTCTGCCTGGGGGGGGGGGGGGGGGGGGGGGGGGAGGGAGTGGTACTTCTGCTCCCGAAAGTCATATGCCACTTGTGGTGTATACCACACCCATTTGGGTTTTTGGGAATTAACCACCACAAGGTGGTTTCCAAAAGGGTTAGGGGAGGTGGGTATGACAACGGCTCTGTATACGCTTATCTTTGTGAGGTTTTTCAGTTGGTTGTTTTTCCAGACTCCGAATCATGGGTCCTCTACCGGCACCACCTACGGCTCCTAGAACGCTTCCACCAGCGTTGTCTCCGCTCCATCCTCAACATCCATTGGAGCGCTCACACCCCTAACGTCGAGGTACTCGAGATGGCAGAGGTCGACAGCATCGAGTCCACGCTGCTGAAGATCCAGCTGCGCTGGATGGGTCACGTCTCCAGAATGGAGGACCATCGCCTTCCCAAGATCGTATTATATGGCGAGCTCTCCACTGGCCACCGTGACAGAGGTGCACCAAAGAAAAGGTACAAGGACTGCCTAAAGAAATCTCTTGGTGCCTGCCACATTGACCACCGCCAGTGGGCTGATAACGCCTCAAACCGTGCATCTTGGCGCCTCACAGTTTGGCGGGCAGCAGCCTCCTTTGAAGAAGACCGCAGAGCCCACCTCTCTGACAAAAGGCAAAGGAGGAAAAACCCAACACCCAACCCCAACCAACCAATTTTCCCTTGCAACCGCTGCAATCGTGTCTGCCTGTCCCGCATCGGACTGGTCAGCCACAAACGAGCCTGCAGCTGACGTGGACTTTTTACCCCCTCCATAAATCTTCGTCCGCGAAGCCAAGCCAAAGAAAGAGGGGAGGTGGGGGGGGGGTGAAAATTATTTAGTATCTATTATGTAATATTATACTAAGTCAATTTGAAATGAATGTATGGAGATACTATAAATAAATTTCGGAAAAAAAAAGAAAAAGGAATAAGTTGATTATTATATAACGGAGTCAAAGCCGATAATTTACACCTAGAGCCTGTCATTTTATTTTTCTTTATCCATAACTTCATTAAATGTTTTAATATAGGCACATTATATTGTAACAAATTTATATTCCATCTAAACAAAAATTGATGTATTTCAAATTCAGAAATATTTGCCATCTCAATTTTGGACTAACTAGGAGGCCGTACCAAATCCATCAAGGAACTAATAAATTTAAGTTGGGCTGCTTCATAATAATTTTGAAAATGTGGTAAATGTAATCTCCCCAACTCATATTTCAAAGTTAATTTATTCAAAGCCACTCTCGAAAATTTACCTCTCCATAAAAACTCCCTAACCATTTTATTCAAATCTCGAAAAAAAATATTATCAAGTAAATACAGAATAGATTGAAACAAATATTGTATATGTGGAAAAATATTCATCTTAATTGTATTTATCCTACCCATTAAATTAATAGGTAAATCTTTCCATTTAATCAAATCAGTTTTAATTTTTTTCATTAAAGGAACATAATTTAATTTATATGAAGATTGATAATTAACATTCAAAATTATACCCAAATATTTAATTCGATCAGTCCATGTCAAATTAATAATATTCTTATAAACTGAACAATCTCCTTCACTCACCGGTAATATTTCACTTTTTTCCCCCAATTAACTTTATATCCAGAAAGACATCCATATTGTATTAAACACTCCTTCAAGTGCAAAAGTGACTGAGCTGGGTTTATTAAATACACCAATACATCATCACCAAATAAATTAATTTTATACTCCTCGTCTAAAACTTTCATACCTTGTATCTGCGTATTTTGTCTTATCAATTGTGCTTAAGGTTCAATCACTAACGCAAACAAAGCTGGTGATAAAGGACAATCTTGACGAGTTGATCGAGATAGCTTAAAGGGTTCCGAAATCAAACCATTCATCAATACTCTAGCTACCGGTTTACTATATAAAGCCCTAATCCAACCAATAAAAAAAGGACCAAACTTGAATTTCTCCAAAACTTTAAACAGAAAGTTCCATTCAATTCTATCAAATGCCTTTTCTGCATCTTGAGATATCACCATCAGATGATCTGGAGATTGTCAAAATCTATTAATCAAACTAATCACGCTCAAAATGTTATCTGAAGCATATCTATTCTTTATAAAACCTGTTTGATCCATATGAATCAACTTTGGTAAAAATTTATCCAATCTATTCGCTAATATTTTAGCTATTATTTTATAATCTACATTTAACAATGAAATTGGTCAAAATGAAGATACCTTCAAAGGATCTCTATCTTTTTTTGGAATTACTGTAATTAAAGCACTAGAACAAAATTCAGGTAATTCATAATGTTCTCCAACTTGACGTAATACATCCCCAAATACTATAGATAAATCATCATAAAAAATTTTATAAAATTCAACCAAAAATCCATCATCACCAGGCGATTTACCGTTCGGCATTTCCAGCATAGCCATTTTAATTTCTGAATCAGTAAATGGTTCTTCTAACTCCTGTATATCTGCATCCTCTAATATCGGTAAATTCAACTGTGATTAAAAAAAAAATCAATCGATCCAGTTTCTTGTTTTCCTTCAGATGTATATAACTTTTTATAAAATGAGTAAAATTCATCATTAATCTCACGAGGTTTATAAGTAATAAGGAAATTCCATCTAACAGCATTAATAGTCCTCAAAATCTGTTCTTTCTTTAATTCCCACGCCAGTACCTTATGTGCTTTCTCTCCCCATTCATAATACCGTTGTTTAGTCCTATTAATCACACACTCAAATTGATAAGATTGCAAAGTATTATATTTCAATTTCAGCCTAGATAATTCTATTTTCTGATCATCTGTAGCATTTTTCTGAAATTCCTTTTCTAACTCATCATTCCGTTTCTCTAATTCTAATTCAAAACTCTGATTTAATCGATTCTTCTTTATTTTAGAAATATAACTAATTATTTGTCCTCTCAAATAGGCTTTCATAGCATCCCATAATACAAACTTACTTTGAACAGAATTAGAATTTTCTTTCAAAAAAATTGATTTGTTTTTTCAAAAAATCAATAAATTCCATATTTTTAACAACATTATATTAAACCACTTGGATTTTCTCAGAAGTTGCATATGTAAAATATAACAAAGAATGATCTGAAATCACCCTACTTTTATATTCCGCTTGTTGTATTTTCCCTTATAAATGTGCCGATACTAAAAAGAAGTCAATCCTTGAAAACGATTCATGTCTAGTTGAATAAAAAGAGAAATCTTTCTCTGTCGGATTAAAACGTCCAAATATCTACTAAATTAAGATTCAATTTCAATGCTTGAACCTGAACTGCCATCTTGGATTTTTTAACTTTCTTCAGGGATTTATCTAATAAAGGTTCCAAAACACAATTAAAATCACCACCAACTAAAATATTATCATTAGCCTGACCCAAACATAAAAATGCATCTGAAATAAATATTTCATCATCTACATTTGGGGCATAAATATTAAGTAAAGTCCAAAATTCACTAAAAATCTTACAATTCAATTTAAGAATACATCCTACCTTTTCCTCCATTGATTGTAATTCAAAAGATAAATTTTTATGTATCAAAATTGCGACACCTTTAGCCCTGGAATTAAATGAGGAAGAATATACATGCCCAACCCAGTCCCTCTTTAATTCCATACTTTCCTTCATATTCAAATGTTTCTTGTAAAAAATCAACATCAATTTTCATTTTCTTAATATATGCCAAAACTCGCTTACGCTTAATCGGACTATTTAATCCTCAAACATTAAAAGTAGCAAACCTCAACTTCGACATATCTACTATTGTTACTAAATACCTATATCTTGAAAACTCAAATCAATAGGCGAAAAAAAATCACAAATTAAAAATGAACTAAAATGAAAATAAAAAAAATAAAGAAAAAAAAAGAAAATCCCACCCCCCCAAAAAAAACTACCAAAAGGTAGTAATCCCCTAAACAAAAATTGGGTGTGGGTCACCCACCAGTGACTGATGACTAGTAAAGAACTTAGAGCAAATCTCTCCCTCCCCAGCCAAACAATCAATAACATCAAAATATCATAACAACAAAAAAAATAGAGTAAGAAAAAAAATTATTCTTTTCTGAAGAAGTTCCATTTCTGAAGAAGTTGGACTCTTTTTCCATTCCCGTTTTTCCAATTTCTGCCATTTCTTCATTTCCAGAACAACCAGATTTTTCTTTAGGAGATAATGGTGGACTACACCTTTGTCCTCTTATATCTGACAATGAATCAGCAAAAATCATTGCTTCATGATCATTTTCAAAAAAACAAAATTGATAGTCTCCATAAAACACCAGCACTGCAGGGTAGCGAAAAGTAGACTTATAACCTTTACGCCACAAAACTTCTTTAACTGGATTAAATCGACGTCGACATTGAATGACCTCTTGACTCAAATCAGGGTAAAAGAAAACTCTGCTATTCTGAATCAATAACGGAGTTTGTCGTTGTCTCACATTCTGCACTGCAAGTCGAAGTATTGCTTCTCTGTCCAAATAATTCAAACATCGAATTGTTACCGGTCTCGGTGGTTGACCAGCTGAGGGTGTTCTTCTTAAAGCTCTATGGGCTCTTTCCAGTACCAATCCCCCAGAAAAAAAATCTTGCTCTAATACTTGCGGGATCCAGTCTTTTACCTTCTGGCAAACCAACAATTTTCACATTATTCCTTCTGCTTTGATTCTCCAAGTAGTCTATTTTCCTCTCTAGCTCCTTCTCGCGTTCTCCCAATTCTATGACTGATTTTTCAACCTTCAGCACTTTTCTGTGTTAGAAGCCACATGTTATTTACAGTCCAAAAAAGCAGTCTGAAATTTTTTAAATTCTTCATAAGATGCACCCACATGTGTCTTAACCATATTTAATTCTGAACTTATACCAGTAGTCATTTGAGCCATTTCATTCATTTGAGATATCAAAGAGTTAATAACAGCTTGTACAACATTATTTATTTGTATACACTGTAGGTCAGAAAAACTCAGCCCAATTCTCTCTGATGTAGTGACAGAACAAGGTAACTGCAGTTCTTGCTGCAACTCAACAGAAGGCATTTTAAAAGTTTTACAGCGGGTCTGGACTCCCAGTGACTGCACTCCGACTTCCTCAGGGAGTCGCCGCTGGTCTCCCCCCACATCTCGTTGTTGTTTCATGAAATCACGGAGAAAAGCAATTTCTTCAGATTGAAGTGCTTCCTGATGCATTTCCAACAATGGAGCCATCTTCCTGTGTGCTCCCTCTATTGAAATCGAAAGACTTTCCAAATCGGGATCCACTTCTTGGGAACACACACCTTCTTCCAGAGAACAAGTAATTCCAGCACCATCCTTCACTTGGTGAGTAATAGACATTTTTTTTCAACTTCCACAGGAAGTCTTTGAGGTTTAGACACTGAAGAGATTAAGCCTGAGGCCCTAAATCTTCAGCACTTCGAAAATGTAACTTCTGCACTTGAGGTTTAATCTTTTTACCATTAGTGGCCATAATAATTCCTTGATACATTAAACTAAAATTTAAAAAGTTTAAACTTGAAAACAAAAAGTTAAAAAACAGGTACTTAAAAGTCTGGCCAGAGAGGTCGAGATTACACGTCTAGACTCTATGCCATCTTGCCACACCGCCGCGACTACTGTTTTTGAAAATGCTGCAGTGGTTTGTGTTGCTGCAAATTATTCTGGGGCAATATGACTATGGACCTTTGCAATAAAATGTGTTCTTGTATCGAGGTGGAAGGAAGGCATCTATCACATTGACTGCAAGAGGAGAGGCATCTTCGACCTGCACCACCTCCCCCTCGCCAAGCCTCATTCCCTCTCCCTGCTCACCTGAGCTGCTCACTCTGTCAAATACCCTTTCAGCAGAGTTGCTGAAATTCTACTGGAGGACAATTCCTGGGACTGTACAATGCAATCTCCTACCACTTACAGGTGAAGTGAGACCTCGGGCTCCCAGGCAGGATTGGCAACAGTGGTGGGGAGGTGTAGAGGATCAGCAATGCCCAATACAGGTATTCTGCTGATGCTACTGGGATGCGTAAAGAAATTTATCAATTATCTCAAAAATCCGGATAACCGATTTAGATCAGGTCCCAAATACTTTGGATAATCAGAATTGTTCATATCTCTGCCATCAACTTGTACTTCAGCGAGATCTTTGACAAAGTCCCACATGGGAGACTTCAGAGGATCAGGGGCCATGGGATCCAGGGCAATTTAGCCTTCTGGAAGATTAATCTTGAAGGCAGAATACATAGTTATTGGCAGGATTCTCTGCATTGTGGAGGAAGCGAAATCTAGTGTTTCATAGACTCCCTCAAGGTTGCTGCATAAGTTGACAGGGGGTTAGGGTGTATGGTGTGCTAACCTTCATTCGGTGGGAGATTGCGTTCAAAAGCCACAAGGTAGTGTTGCACTTCTATAAAGCTCTGATTAGCCTCAGCTCCAAGTACAGTAGGATCCTCATTATCTGGTATCTTCGGAGATCAGTGATCTGCTGGACTAAGACTTGCTCTTTCAATGCCTCACAAATACACCTGGATTAAGAATACACCATTTAAAAGACAAAAGACAGTGCAAAATTTAATTTAAAAAACAAAATATTGTACTCTTTAACTATTTAAAGTTCTAATCAGGTAATTCCTGTAATTTACAAAATTTAAATTCAAACCCCAGGCACTGCCACTGTGTTGCGTTAGCTATTATGCTAACCATGCCAGTGTCATAATTAACACCCTCCCCTCGAGAATACAGATAAAAATCTTACTAATAAATATATAGACTCTTACCAAGCAGGGACAGGCAGTGGCGTCACTAGGGTTGGTGTCACCCAGCGTGGTAATTCATGGTGTCACCCCCACTACAACGTGGACCTCCTCCCATTCCAGACCATAAAAATGTTACTTGTAAATCACAATTCCCATACATCACTGAATGTAATGTTAATAGCAGTGAGATAAACAACTAGCAAAAATTTGAGTGATTTACTTGCCTCTTTTGCTTTCCTTTGCTGGCATCTTCTTGGCCTCTTTGATCCTGATTTATGCACTTCATGTGGGCATGATAGAATATCCCTGCACAATAAAAAAAAGACAAATTAGCAAAGTTTGAAAAAATATATGGTTGTAAATATATAGAATATATGATAAATAATGTAAATTGGTTAAATGTAATATTTCTTAATTATATGAATGCTAACAACAAAATTGTTTTGCAAAATCTTTCTATATTGAATTACATTATTAGATACAACATTATTAGTAACTGAGCAAAAGCCTTTAGTTTTTCTTCCTCTCCTTTAATTACTACTTCTTTCTCAAAAGTTATTGATCTAGGTTCACAAATACTAATGATCACAATATCGTAGCTAAAACACCAGAAAAATTGAGAAAAGCAGTGACTATAAAAACACCAGCAACAATGAAAACAACACCACGTGCTTGTAGCATGTGCAGACAAAACCACATGATTCAAAGCATCATTGTAATTAGGTAATATTGACAAGTCTGACCAGAGTAGATTAGAAGGTTAAAAAAGTAAATGAGCATTAAGTTTTAGCCTTGTAGGTATATTATAATCTAGGCTGACAAAATAATGTTTCTTTTTATATGGCTAAAGGGATTTTTTTAAATATAAAAATAATTATTTCTGCTGGAAAACTACACAACAATTTTAATCATTTTGGTGTCAGCTGGTGTGGTCCACAATGGGGATGGGGAGCCACTTTGGGAGAGTCACTCCAGCAGCAAACAGCATCAGGCAGCTCTTCATCCTGGACTCCACAATTTCTTTCCAATTCAACTTTATTGAAATTTTATTGAAAGAGCTGGGGCACTATCCACTGTCTGAATGTTTGCTCCCTTCTTCAACAGGGGTTGTATGCTGCTTTGAAGGACATTTACTTTTATAAGAGCATCTTCCTCAAGCTGACAATCCAACTCACCTCCATGAATGCACCCACTTTGAGGGGCATTGCCAATTCAGCGGGACAAACCTTCACATATCCAACGAAGTATTGGTGCTCCCCTATGGGGTCCATCCATGCAGTCATTCATCACAATCATTTATCTATTTATTTACCTCTTTTTGTGTGTGGGTTGAGTTTCTGGTTGATTGAATTTGGATAATGGGGATTCAAATGATTTGCTTAGTTTTGGCCACATCATTATAGGAAAGATGTAGAAAAGGAGCAGAAGAGATTTACCAGAATGCTAACTGGATTGGAGAATGGCCAAGCAAGTTGGGAGCTTTATTTTTGGAGCAAGAGTACGAGAGGTACTTTGAGGTGTACAAAATTATGAAAAGCATAGTTAGGGTGGACAGCCAGCAACATTTTCACAGGTCAGCAATGGCCAAATCAGAGGGCATTTTATCAAAGGTGAGTAGTGGGAAGTTGAGGAGAAATGTCAAGTTCAAGTTTATTATCAACTGACTGCATATTTACAACTAGACAAAAATGTTTCTCCAGACCACAGTGCACACACAATGCACAGCACATAATCATATATAAATAAAGATAATAATTTAAAATCTATACAAATATTTTGGAAAGATTTACTTAGTTAAAGGATAGTATTCATCAATTTCACACCCTGCAGAAAAAGCCATCCCCAAGCCTACAGATCTGATTTTGATGCTCCTATAGCTCCTCCTTGATGGTGATCAGTCAGATATTGTGTGATCAATGGAAAAGGTCCTCAACCTTATTTAAGTAATGCTCCATGTGAATGTCATCAACAAAGGAAAGGGAGACACCAATGATCTCTCTACCATTTTGACTTCTGGTCTTATGCTTCGCAGCTACCCTATCACACAATGATTCAGCTAGATAGGACACTCAGTTATGCTTCCTGTAGCCTTGTCCTCTAATGCCCAAGTGCAGGCACTGCTGCACCTTCCTAATTAATAGGACATCGACATTCCAGGATAGGTCACCAGTTAAATGTACACCAAAGAATTTTATGCTCTCCACAAATGAGCCATAGAGAGGTAAAATTCATCCTTGAGTTCCATGATAATGTATTTGTCTTGTCCACAATGAGACTCAGGTTGCTGTTCTCACACCATTTTACAAACCTCCAACCGACTGTGGACTTTCAATCAAGAATTCCAGTATTGAGTTGCAGAGAAAGGTGTTGAGTCTGAGCAAGGACTGTTTATTCACCAGCTTTGAGCTATGATAGTGTTAACTACTGAGATGAAGTTAATGAACAGCTTTGGGTCAGGACAGAATGGAGGGTCAAGGCTATAGCATCATCTGAACACCACTTTGGACAATAATTGGAATAGGTCCAATAATGCTTGAAGGTGTGATTTGATGTTTTCCATTGTCAGTCACTCAAAACACTTCATCGTGGTAGAGGTGGGTGGACATCATTTAGTGCAGTTACTGTCGCTCTCTTGATCACTGGGGTAATGATGGCTGCTTGGAATCCAATAGTGCTGCAGTGAGATGTTGAAGGTGTCCAAAAGGACCTTTGTTAGCTGTGCCACACAATTCTTCAGCACATGACCAGGTATGTTGTCAGGTCTTGCTGCTTTGTGTGGGTTCACCAAGGATAGGTTCCTCACCTCAGCTGCAGCTATGTAGGGTGTCTGTTCTGCAGGAGAAAACATGGCCTTCTTTGGTGTCACATTGTTTCTTCCCCCCCCCCTTCCCAAACTGTGTATAGAAGATATTCAGAGTGTGTGTGTTGTTTTAAGAGCATGGTAGGTGCTTGGGAATGCATTGCCAGGGGTAGTGGTGGAGACTGATACAAATTTTTTGGGCACATAGATGCAAGAAAAATAGAAGGTTCGAGGCTGTGAGGGAAGAGTTTAGTTGATGTGGACTAAGTTTACGCAGGTCAGCACACCATAGGCCAAAGGGTCATATATTGTGTTGTTTTATGTTCTGAATAGGAAAAAAAGGAGACCGCAAGAACACTCAATGCATTATGTAGTGTCAGCAATTACTTCACAGATTAAGAGGCAAGAAAAATAAATTATCATCAAGGAGGCATGGGTATGGTCAACATTTCAGGTTAAGATCCTGCATCGGGCTTACATCCACAGATGCTGCTTAACCCAATGAGCTTCTGCAAAAGTTTGTTTTCTCCCCCCCATGAAATTCCAATATCTTGGTCTGTGTCTCCATGTGCTCTTGATACTGCTATGCAAAACTGTAAAGCGATTAATAAATGTTGAAGAAAATTTCTATCTAGCCAGTATTATTTCAATATAATTTTCAATCTTTACTGCAGATTATTCGAAACAATTACAATAGGTCAAAAACTTAAATAGGATGAAAAGGGTTATTAAAAACCACAGAAAAATTTAACCAAAACAATTTGTGCTCAACATTTTTAGTGATAAAAGGCAAATGTTCACATTTATGATACTTGTAGGAGTCAATTTTTTTTTTAAATACGCACAAAAAAAATGACATTTATTCCACAATTTCACTAGGGACAAGAAACTCAATAAAACTTCACACATTATCTTGAACTTACAAAAAAAATTGTCATCTTCTTATCAATAAGGAAGGTTTTTTTTTATTTTTAAAAAAAAATCACAGTTTTACAAAATATTTTAAGTTTCACTACTAACAAAGTTTAAGATTTTCTTAAATCTGAAGTTTACATTTTTCCATTGATTTTATACTAGACAACTTGAAGGAAGTACTGACCCTGATAAACTCTGGAAAATGTGATCCCTAATTCAAAGTGAAAATTGGTTTGCCATTTCTTATTTTCTGTACACAGAAATAATTTGTGGTTTGAATGTTGCAGTATTAACCACAAGCCTAAATTGCCAAACAAGGTCTAGCATGGTTAAAATACACTATGAAGGTGAATTCCATTTTATCTTTATTTTACACAAATTGGAACATTCAAATTACATTGCAGGAGATTGATCATTTTATCCAAGTATTTTCCTCCACAGAAAATCAATTGCAAGAATTAAAAGCCAATTAAATATCACCTGAATAAGATGAACAGGAACACAAGTTTTATTTAAAATTATGGACTTTCAGAATAGATTTAAAATGTTTCAGGGAGCACAAACCAATTTACATTTTACAGAGGAAAAGGGAATTGTTCAGGCTCTAAAAGAAATATTTAAATGATTGGACAAATTAAAAATAAATGTCAGTCAGCTAAATATTGTTCACATTTTAGAATACAAAAGTTGCTTGCAAAGCCATTATTTGTTTAGTGGCTACTATATTAAAATTCAAAGTGTTAAAAATAGATCCATTAAGTTACTGGGGGCCAACAGTTCAATTGTTTTAGTCAAATTAAAGCAGAGTAAAAGAGGAAATATTTGCTAAAATTTTTAAGTTAAAACTGTGTTTAAATGAAGGCTCAAGTGATTTTATGTCCTTAATCCATCAGAAAAAAATTATCTGACCTGCAAAAGATGGGATGATAAAATGCAAAACTACAATCATTGCTTGGGGTAGAGAATTTTTTTTGGTGAGGTAAATCTCAATATTTCTTGTAAAACATCTCATATGGTAATAAAAATCTCTACAAAGTCATGGTAAAATTTTGCTCTTTTTTACTGCAGCTGCTGATTTTTAAAAATTGCTTATTAGCAAATAAATATTGCAGTAATTCTCTTGGGAAGCCATACTATATGCAACAGGAGAAATATCGAAGAAATGAAAATAGAAAAAAAACTGAAACAAATGTCAGATCTTTACAGATACTGTTTCCAGTATTTTCGGTCATCTGTAAATTTTTGTTCAATGAAACAAAAAAAATGTCTTTGCTTTCCAATAATCCACCTCTCAGGCCGATTTTAAAACAGTGCTCTCCTGAATTCTGATGATTTTACCATTGCCACTACATTTAGCCATCATTTGCATATCATTTTATTCAGAAATCAAATTTGTCAAAGTCAAGAGTGCAAGTTAAACCCGCTCATCATAGGATATTCATTAATCAACTGTTTTTGTGAAACAATAATTCCAAAGGAATTTACAAGATAAATTACAACGCTACGACATTAACCCCAAGTTTGTACAGTAGAAGTAGAGATATAAATGAAATCTAAAATGGCTATACTGTTAATCATGCAGAGTGATTTAACAGGCATGTGTCCATGAACACACTTACTCATGCTTCTGGTAAGAGTGGATTTTAGTTTTACATGATCAAAACTCTGTATGACAAAACCAACAGAAATAACATAACCCAGTCTTAAGGATCAACAGTAATGATATGAGCAAAGATCAGATAGTTTCATCCATCCTGTAAACAGGACCAGTTACTTCACTTCAGATGCAGCTGGACGACTAAACTGTAAACCTGTGTACTCTCTTCTCCTAAACAAAAAAAAACAAATGAATAAATTAGCAAATTCATGGTACATTTTAACAGGAGCGGTGAGCTTAAAAAAAAATGTGGAAGAGCTAATTTTTCCCCCCCTCAAATTCAATGGTGTTTACTTAAAACACTTAAATGCATTTAATGTTTTGATTGATTTGACTGTTACGTTTTGGAACATTTTTATAGGTTTGATAGCCAGTCAAGACAGAGGGGATGACAGCAGAGTGCCATAGATATTTTCCTTTGTGGAGTTATATAGGGTGCATTTGTTTTAGACTGACTCACCCTGCATTTTGCCACATGATGGAAATGATATCAGAGGCTGTGGTCATTTAAGATTCAATATAACAAAGCCCAAAAATTATTTTCATTATATGAAAGAAGGCATTGCTTTGTGGATACAGAATTGGCTTGCCTAGAGAAGGCAGAGGATGGTTATAGATGGCTTGTATCCTGAATGGTGGCTGGTAACCAATGGTGTTCCACATGGATCTATTCTGGGACTCATCCTCTGATTTTTCTTTTATAATTGCCCTGGATGAGGAAGTTGAAGGGTGGGTTAGCAAGTTTATAGATGACACAAATGTTGGTGGTGTGGATAGACTGGGGGCTTGGCAGAGCTTAGAGTGACACTGATAGGATGCAGAGTTGGGCTGAGAAGTGGCAGATGGAGTTTACCCCCAAAAGGTGAAATTATTCATTTTGATAAATCAAATTTGAAGGTAGAATACAGTGTTAATGGGAGGACTCCAAGCAGTGTGGAGATATCTTGGGATTCACGTCCATAGGACACTCAAAGCTGTTACAAAGGTGGATAGTTAAGAAGGCATGTTGGTGTGTTGGCCTTCATTAACTGTGAGATTGAGTTTAAGAGCTGTGAGGTAATGTTGCAGCTTACAAGATCTTAGTTAAGGTCCACTTGGAATAGTATGTTCAGTTCCGGTCACCTCATTACAAGGAAGATGTGAATGCTACAGTAATGTTGCCGAGGAAATTTACAAGATTGTTTCCTGGATTGGATATCATGCTTCATGACGATAGGTTGTGTGAACTTGGCTTTTTCTCCTTAGAGTGATGGAGGAAGAGGGGTGATCGATAGATGCACACAAGATGATAACAGCATTCATCATGTGGATGGCCAGAGGCTTTATCCCAGGGCTGAAATGGCTAACATGAGGGGCATAGTTTTAAGGTGCGTACTGGTGGGATACAAGAGGCGAGTTTTCCCACAGAGTGGTGGGTGTATGAATGTGTTAGCAGCAATGGTGGTGGAGGCAGGTACAATAGGATCTTTTAAGAGACTATTAGCAAGATACATGGAACTAAGAAAATGGAGGGTTATGCAGTAGGGAAATTCTAGGCAGTTGTTAGATTAAGTTATTAGGTCAGCACTACACTATGGTCAAAGGGCCTATAGCATGCTGTAGATTTTCATGCTCTGTTATTATAATAGTTAATATTACATTTTATACAAAGGATCTTTCTCATTTAAATATTTAAATTCCCTTCTAACTACAAAAAGGAATCTATAACTTTAAAAATAGACCAACTCAAACATAGCATTAGTTACAGTGCCCTCCATAATGTTTGAGACAAATACATTTTTCCTTTGTTTGCCACTGTGCTCCAGAGTTTTAAATTTGTAGTCAAACAATTCACACATGACTAAAGTGTACATTACAGATTTTATTCAAGGTTATTTGTATATATTTTGGTTTAATCCTGTAGAAATTACAGCACTTTTAATACATCATTCCCCCATTTCAGGGCACAATAATATTTGGGACATTTGTCTTCATTGGTGTTTGTGTTTAATTGCTTCATTGGAGCAGTTATAAGAGAGCTAAGCTTGCTTCTCAGGTTTTGATCACCTTTGGAGTCTGTACTTGCAATTTTTCATCATGAGGACCTGAGTTGTGCCAATGAAAGTTAAAGAAACCATTATGAGGCTGAAAAACAAGAATAAAACAGTACAAGACATTGCCCAATCCTTAAAATTACGAGAATCAACTGTTTAGAATAATATTAAGAAAAAGCATACTGGTAAACTCAGTAATTGCAATGGGGCAGGTAGGCTAAGGAAGACCTCCACTGCCGATGACAGAGTTCTCATCATAATGAGGAAAAATCCCTAAATGCCTGTCCAACAGATCAGAAACACACTGGATGTGTTAATGACTACTGTCTACAGAAGGCTTCATGAATAGAAATACAGAGGCTACATTACAAGATGCAAATCATTAGTTAGCCACAGAAACAGGATGGCCAGGTTACAATTTGCCAAGTATATTAAGGAGCCTGAAGAATTTTGGAAAAAGATCTTGTAGATAGACGAGACTAAGATTAAGCTGTATCAGAGTGATGGCAAGAGAAAAGTATGGAGGTATGGTGCTACCACTATGTGTATATATATATATATATATATATATATATTCTGTATGGGCTGACCCACCCCCTGAATCTGTGATTCCTCCTTCCCAGATATTCCCATTAAGGCTATTATGCCCAAACCTCTCCCTCAGTACCAGCCTTGGAACTGGGCCAACAACATGCAAGCTGATTTGACACTTTAAGGTGATTAAAGCCTATTAATAGTGATTCTCTGTCTGATTCTGATTGATTGGGAGTACAGTTTAATCATTTTAATTTTAAACCATGGACAAGGTGAACAGATTAGACACTGACCCCAGGGATCCAGAGACCTCGGCAAAATTCGACCAGTGGGTGCACTGCCTCAACATGAGGCGCAATGACATGTGGAGGCGCAATGACATGTGGAGCGAAGAAGACAAGAGGGAAGTGCTCTTTGCTGAAGTTGACCACTGGGTTTTTCAAGCGATAAGAGACTTTGCTACTTACTCTGAAGCGATGGAATTCCTGTAAAAGCAGTACCAGGCCCTGATGAACATCATATACCCATGATTCCTCCTGGGCAGTCAACAAAAAGTGCCGGATGAGTCGACTAACGAATATATGCGGGCACTGTGGCAGCTGGGGCGAGCCTGCAACTGCCAAGAAGTCTCTGCAGCTGCCCACCTTAAAGGCCTAATACAGGACGAATGCCATGTTCAGCTCTGACTACATCAGACAGAGGCTACTAGAAAAGGGTGATCAGACCCTGCAGGAAGTAGTGGACCTGGCTAAATCGCTGGAGACAGTGCACTGAAGCATTCTCTTCAGGTAACATGGCTACTGTGTGGGGTGAACACAGGCACTGCCATCTTGGGACACAGGGTTTCATGTCACTGCCACCGCTATTGAGTACCAGAAGTGCTACTTCTGCGGCCTAGAAAGCATCCCTAGGAAGAGCTGCCCAACCTGAAGTGCCACATGCTCCACTTGCGGGAAGAAAGGACATTACGCAGAAGTATGTAGGTCTCAATCTTTCCCCCAGGAGTGCTGCGTGCAGCTGACAGCCATCACCATCTTGGGCCATCCCAAGCTCCACCTCAGACATCATTTCCAGTGGCCGGATTAATGGGGCCATGAAGACAACAAGACGGGGTGGCACCACTTCTAGTGACATGGGACAGCGCCATATGAGTGACATGGGGGCAGCCATCTTGGCAAGCGCCCCCAAACCAACACAGGAGCAACTCTGACAGTGACCACATGCTCACCTCCATCATCCTCGATTAAAACAGCCCACACCAACTGGCCAAAGCTTTGATGAACGTCGAAGTAAATGGCTGTTTATGTCTATGATCTGTTTATTCGACACTGGAAGCACCGAGAGCTTCATCCACCTGGGTACTGTACAGCAATACACCCTCGTGGTGACCCCGAGGGAATGTGAAGTCTCCCTGGCCTCCCAATCCCACTTGGCCAAGATCAGTAGCTGCTGCACCATGACACTAAATGTGCAGGGCACTGAGTATAGGAACTTTAAACTCCGGATCATCCCTCACCTCTGTATACTGGTCAAACCGCGGCTGGTATTTCAGTGACCCCCATCCACCCCCACGGCCTGCAAGATCAACCAGCCAACCCACCTGAACTTGACCTGCAACCCCTCTACTCTCTGGGTCCCTCCACTGCCCCTGTTCGAGAACCTCACCCCCGACTGCAAGCCAGTAGCCACTAGGAGCAGATGGTACAGTCCCAGGGACAGTCTTCATTAAAATGGAGATCAAATGGCTCCGAGCAGAAGGAGTCATGGAACTCAGCACCAGTCCATGGAGAGCCCAAGTAGTAGTGTTAAAGAGTGGAGAGAAACTTCACATGGTCATTGATGACAGTCAGACCATAAAACTGCTTCACCCTGCTGGATGCCTATCCACTTCCCTGCATTGCCGACATGGCCAATGAGATTGCCCAGTTCCGGGTTTTCTCGACCACTGACCTCAAGTCAGCTTACCACCAGGTAGAGGACAGTCCTTACACTGCCTTCGAGGCAGACGGTCGCCTCTATCACTTGTTCCGTGTCCCTTTCAGAATCACAAATGGGTCTTTGCCTTCCAGATGAAGATAGTCCACGTAATTGACGACTATGGATTCAAGGCCACATTCCCCTACATCAGGGGTGTCAAACTCAAATTCACAGAGGGCCAAAATTAAAAACTTGGACTAAGTCGTGGGCCAAACTAAATATTTATTGAAAATTTTCAACAACATCTGCATGTTTTCTCTTCTTTCAACATGTGTAATGTTAAACTTTTTCTTATTAAAATAAATGTTTAATAATAGTTTTGGTTAAACTCTTTCCAGAAGAAGCATTAAGAAATGAGAAATTAAATGTTCCATAAATAACATTTCTCTATTGCCTTTAAGCTCCTTTTAAATTTATTTTTTTTCACAAGCCAACAAGTCAAAAAAATAACAACTTGCTTCAATGAAAATCCAATCTTTCAACTATGAACAGTCCAAAGTTAACCAAAGAAAATATTAATCCAAGCTTAGCTTGCTACACTGTGATTTACTCTGATGCACCTGGGTCTAATCCAGATACTTGGCATCTCTGGGGTCAGAGTTTTCCTCCCACCTGTCTTGAAAGGTGCTGTTTTCTGTCTTTCATTTGGCCATTTTCCGTAAGGGGTTTATTACATGTGAGTTGGGCGACAGGTCGCAGATGCTAATGAAAGTAAAGAGAGGAGGTGGGGGCAATTAGCGGGCTGACGGGCCGGCGCCAATGCATTTGCAAAGCATTCTGGGATTTGTAGTATTAGCTGTGCATGTGCTATACTGGCACGGCGGTCAGCGGGCCAGCTCTAATATATATTTGATATGATCTTGCGGGCCAAATATAATTATATCATGGGCCAAATTTGGCCCGCAGGCCTGAGTTTGACATGTGGGCCTACATGGACAATGTGACCGTCTGCAGCCATGATCACCAGGACCATGACACCAAGCTCCACAAGTTTTCCAGGTGGCCAAAAGCCTCAGCCTGACCTATAACCAAAAGAACTATGTCTTTAGCACTTCAAGGCTGGCTATCCTGGGCTGCATGGAGGAGAATGGTGTCATTGGGTCAGAACCGGACCACATGTACCCCCTGTTGGAACTTCCATTACCCCAAACCCTCTCGGCCCTGAAAAAGTGCTGGAGTTTCTTTTCCTATTATGCAGACAAATCCCCTCCCCCCCCGATGAAATCGGCCACTTTCCCTCTATCGGCAGAAGCCCAGACAGCATTCACATGCATCAAGGGCGACATTGCCAAGGCGGCGATGCATGCTGTAGATGAATCCATCCCCTTCCAAGTGGAGAGTAATGCATCCAACTTTGCCCTGGCCATCATGCTCAACCAGGCAGGAAGGGCCATGGCATTATTTTCTAGAACCCCCAGAGCCCCAAGCTTCAGCACTTAGTCATTGAGAAAGAGGCCCAATCCATAGTGGAAGCTGTGTACTATTGGAGGCAGTACCTGGCCAGAAAACCTTTCACCCTGCTGACTGACTAACCTACAGTCACTTTTAGGTTTAACAAAAAACAACAGGGTGTGATGGATTATGCTATATTTTATATTATATATCGGCTCTGTACACGCTGATCTTTGTGTGTTTCTTCAGGTGGTTGTTTTTCCAGACTCTTTTGTGTAGTCTTCCAAAGGCACTATTTGCCTTGGCGAGTCTGTTGTCTATCTCTTTGTCGATCCTTGCATCAGATGAAATGGTGCAGCCGAGGTAAGTAAACTGGTTGACCGTTTTGAGTTCTGTGTGCCCGATGAAGATGTGGGGGGGCGGGGGGGGGCTGGTAGTCATGGTGGGGAGCTGGCTGATGGAGGACTTCAGTTTTCTTCAGGCTGACTTCCAGGCCAAACATTTTGGCAGTTTCCGCAAAACAGGACGTCATGCACTGGAGAGCTGGCTCTGAATGGGCAACTAAAGCGGCATCATCTGCAAAGAGTAGTTCACGGACAAGTTGCTCTTGTGTCTTGGTGTGAGCTTGCAGGTGCCTCAGATTGAAGAGGCTGCCATCCGTGCGGTACTGGATGTAAACAGCGTCTTCATTGTTGAGGTCTTTCATGGCTTGTTTCAGCATCATGCTGAAGATAGTAAAGAGGGTTGGTGCAAGGACGCAGCCTTGCTTCACGCCGAAACACACAAAGATCAGCGTGTACAGAGCCGTTGTCATACCCACACTCCTGTTCAGCTCCGAATCATGGGTCCTCTACTGGCATCACCGACGGCTCCTAGAACGCTTCCACCAGCATTGTCTCCACTTCATCCTCAACATTCATTGGAACAACTTCATCACCAACATCGAAGTACTCGGGATGGCAGAGGCCGACAGCATCAAATCTACGCTGCTGAAGATCCAACTGCGCTAGGTAGGTCACGTCTCCAAAATGGAGGACCATCGCCTTTCCAAGATCGTGTTATATGACGAGCTCTCCACTGGCCACTGAGATAGAGGTGCATCAAAGAAGAGGTACAAGGACTGCTTAAAGAAATCTCTTGGTACCTGCCACATTGACCACCGCCAGTGGGCTGATATCGCCTCCAACCGTGCATCTTGGCGCCTCACAGTTTGGCGGGCAGCAACCTCCTTTGAAGAAGACCGCAGAGCCCACCTCATTGACAAAAGACAAAGGAGGAAAAACCCAACACCCAACCCCAACCCACCAATTTTCCCCTGCAACCGCTGCAACCGTGTCTGCCTGTCCCGCATCGGACTGGTCAGCCACAAACGAGGCTGCAGCTGACGTGGACATTACCCCTCCATTAATCTTCGTCCGCGAAGCAAAGCCAAAGAATAAAAGCCGTTCTCTGTCAAGATGATCAAAACAATATGTTCATTCTTTTCAGAAGGAGCAGCATAAATCAAGAATTAAATTCCATGGGTGTTGGGGAAATTGAAATTCACGACATAATTCTTGTCAGGCCAGAGAACAGAGGATGGGGAAGAAGATTCAAGATATTGATTAAGCATTAGATTATAAATAAATAATACTCCAGTGCTTAGGAATGCAGATGACACTGTGGAAGGTGACGCAAATCTATATTAATATGGAGTCAGCAAAACAAAGGAGAAAAATGGGTGCATGGGCAGGTTAAGTAATTGTGCAGCAAGTTAATTCATGCAATTTAAAGAATGCAAGTGATAAAACTCTCCAGTTCTTTACAGAAAATTTGCTTTGACTTGCTACACTATCTCACCTACCACATCACACAAAAACAAAACTCAAACCATGAAGAACAAAACCCAAAAGTAAATAGATGGATGAATACATAAATAGACAGACAAGCTGACAAAAGGCATTAGGTGTCAGTAGATTGCTGCAAGAATCTTATAAATTCAGGATGGGACCCTTTATCCAGACCAAGGTAAAAAGTGATTTTGCCAAATTTAATTGTAGAGATAAACTGACATTTAAAAAAAAACAGTTCAGAAATAAAACGCAACCATCTAAGTTAACACAAGATTTAGAAAATTAGGGTACCATGGATGAAAGGATAATTCAAATTGGTGAGATTAAACTAGACCTCTCAAATGAAGAAAACATCAACTTTTTCCACCACAGTTATTGTTTGACTTGCCGTTCCCATCACTTTAGATTTATATCCTAAATTTATTGTTGAATAGATGGCCAATTGAGTTTCCTTTGGTTTTCTCCTGTGTCAAAACAAAATCCCCTTGTGATTATGTAACAAGTGGATCAGTAGCTGCGATTTGATTAACTGTTTGCTTCAAGTGGAGCATAGAGAATTGAAGCGATCTGCATTGCCAAGGCCTTCCAAGTCCCCATGTTATTAAGTGCCCTAAGCCTCCTAGTGGAGGCAACATGGTTGATGAAGTCTTCGCTATGCAGGCTTTACCAATGTTTGAAATACCACACAACTTTACAAAGGGACACAGTCTCTTCCACTTTATCATTCAAGGAAGTGTGTGGGATGCAATTTCAAAAGAATTTTCTGCCTAACTGTCATACGCCTGATTTTAAGTTGGCTCGCTCAACTTAATTTTTTTGAGCTGACAGCAGAGAAACTGGCCTTTGAGCCCAATTTGTCCATGCAAGGCCATAATGTCTATCTACACTAATTCTATACGGCTTCATCAGACCCATATTCCACTGTCGTACAAAAAGTATCAATCCAAATTACTTCTACAAAATGTGATATTCACATAGATTTACATTAGATTCTATTTTATAACATGTTTAAAATTATAATTTTGTACATATATTAATGTTTTGAATTTTTAAAATATTTTATTTAAGAATTTTAAAACCACGTCCATGTATCCCTATTCAATGAAGCTACAAGAGAAAGAAATTGCACATGTGGGGTATATATAAATAAATAGACCACCCTCCCCCACAAAATATATCAAAGAAAGGAAAAAAAGAGTTGAGAGAATGTCAAAAAGAAATAGAAAGTCTCAATACTACTAATAATGAAACTTGGGGTTACCACAGGATGGGCTTCCAGAGAGTCCTTCAAATTTTCCAACCAACGTGTTGTAAGTTTGGGTTCCATATTTTCAAAAAATTAATACTTATTACATAAATTACATTATTTTCTCAAGTGGAATACAAACAGGTACACAATTCAGCATGCCATCTCTCCATCCCTAAATCTATATTTGATTTCCAAGTAATGGCTGTGCACTTCCTAGAAACAGCTAAAGCTAGTCATAAAAATTCAATTTAATACATAGTTAACCTTAATTTTATTCAACACAAATGACATAGAGTCTGTGGAAGCTTAACTCCTAATATTTTCTCCAAAAAAATGTCCTACCTCTCACCAAAAAGGTTTTACTCTAGGACATTTCCAAGTAGAATGCAAAAATGAACTTCCTGACCACATCTGAAACATAGATCTGATAATATTGGGTTCAATTAAAAAATTTTTTTTGAGGAATTAAGTATAATTGATGCAAAAAATTATATCAAACCAATCTATACCTAACATTAATAATTTTTGTCAGATTTTCTTTACATAATTGCATCCAATCATTTTCATCTATTTAAATCAACATCCATCTTAATCTTGATTTATGAATTCCTAACTAAGGTGCTTCTTTTTTAAGTAATTTATACATCACCAAAATGAACTTATTCAAGTCACCCTTACATATCAATAATTCTAGAAATTCTGTCTAGGTAGTATCAAATTAGGATCTAACCTATCAACCAAGAAAGCCTTTACCTGATAATAAAAGCAAAAGGTATAATTGGAACATTAAACTTTTCCTTCATTCATTCATCTGCCAGCTTCAAAACCATCTTCTATTTTAATCCCCATTCGACTCCAAATCCTCAAGTATTGATTATCCATGGAAAAAGAAGTCTATTTTGATATAAAGACATTTTTCGGGAAATCAAACGTTTTCCATCTATTTCATAATCTATTTTATTCCATAATTCAATCATATGTTTCAAAACAGGTGCATCTCTACTTCAATTTAACAACTTTGAATTCCATTTTCAAGTCCTGCATATAATTTTCTCCTATTTTACTCAATTCTGTTTTAACCTAGGCTGGAGATTTATCTGCATCAATATCCCATTAATAAATTTCAATTGAGCTGCCTTATAATTTTTTTTTAAATGGGGAAGTTGCAAACCTCCCACTTCAAATTTCCAGGTCAATTTTTTCCCCAAGCACACTCCAGCCACCTTTCCTTTTCATAAAAAAAATCCTAATACTCGAATGCAAATCCTTCAAAAATTGTTGAGCAATCCAACAGGGAATTGACTGAAAAAGATTTTGAACCCTTGGAAAAATATTCTTCTTCATATAATTCACTCTTCCTACTAGGGCTATAGGGAAGTTATTCCACCTATTCAAATATTCTTTAATTCTATTAAGGAAGATAATACAATTTATATAAAATTATTTAAATCATTATCAACTTTAATCCCCAAATACTTCTTCATACACACAAGGAAGCAGCTCTATGTGCTTGTAGATTATAATTTTATCCAACAAAATTGTTGAATAGTGGGTAGTTAGATTAAATAAACTTTAATGTATCTCCATGTTACTTACAGCAATTCAGGTAACATAAATACTACAAAAAAAAATTGAAATAGAAACTTTTAAAAAAATCACTCATGGAATTGTGAAAAATAAAGAAACAAACTACAAAAGAAACAAATGTAATTAAAAAAAAAGTTTGGGGTTAGTCACTCAATATTATACATTTGTTGCACCTTCCACAGTAAATTCGACATTCCAGAGCACTGAAGCATAATTTATTTATAATCTAATGCCTAATCATCATCTTGAATCTACATGCCCATCCTCAGTACACTGGCCTGACAAGATCCATGTCATAATATTATAAGATTTGGGAATACCAAAAACTCTCAGAAAGCAGGAGCCAAATCTTTTGTGTTGCAATTGAATGGTCTGAAAGTGCACAGATTGGAGATCAGCAGCTGCAAATGATTTTTTCTTTTGTTGGATTTCAAAATACATTATACCTGTAGAGACTCATGGGGCCTCTGTTGTTAAATAACAGCAGTGGGTCACTTTGTCATTGCCAATAAAATAGTTTATTATATATAAAGATTCTAGTTTATACTGTGATAGTTTATACTGTGATATAAATTTTTACTAAAGCTACTGGCATAATGAATTTCAAAAATCAAACTGTGGAACTGCCTTCACCTAGTGAAGGTATGCTCAGAGTTCAGCTTGAGTTGCCTCAACCACATCTTTAGTATTCCTCCCTTTAGTTTTTTTGAATATAAACCTTTATCCAAACGCCTGTCTTTACTAAGCAAAGATAACATCTTAGCTTGGTTTTATCATCCTGTCAGCTGGATGGGAAAATATTCTGAGGAAAAGTACCATTTATAAATCACAACTTGGGGCATTATTTACATTATTATGTGTATCCTATATTGAGGAAAAGCACCCCTTATGTACACATCTTTGCTTATAACATGAGATTCAATGCAAGGAAAAAAGGGTTCATATTATAGAAAACTGCAATGGATAGATTTTCAGGAAAACAATTTCTCAGTAACACTGGGAAATATTGTACATAGGAAGTGCAGATTGCTTACTTGGTCTGCTCTTTCAGGTCACAGTTAACTCACATGGTGTCAAAGCCCAAATAATTTCACAATTTTCATTAATGAGAGTAATTCACATAATAGTTCACTATTTATAAATCAGAGCTGTTATGTGGCTATGGGCAAAATAACTTCTGCTAATCTGAAAACCATTAATTGGTGACAGCCAAAATTGGACTAACAAATCAAAGCAAAATTGGAAGCAGTTTTTAAAATGAGTGCCATAGTATATTTTAGTTTACAGTATTTTTAAGTCCAAAAATTGGACAATTTGAAATTAAGGGATTATCACTGAAAACTAACAATTTTAAGAATATTAAGGTGGTGAATAAAATGGAGATAAATGCTATCATAATAGCTAAGGGTAGATACAAAAACACAATACCAAAACAGCACTTAAATAGGAAATGCCAGAGATGAGCCAGACATTTAAAAACTTTGGAGATTTTGCTTACAGGAATCAACTTTCCATTCTCTCATCAGATCCACTATATCAGATGGGCACTGCTGGGGATAGGAAGAGCAAAAAGAAAAAAGGCACAGGAATGCACTGCTAAACTGAATGGTGATCTCAGCATCACAGCAAAACACAATTTCACAAATGCAGACCCTTCGGCCTACCATGTCAGTACTGACCACCAATCATCCACTTGCATTAATCACCATGTGCTACCTTGGGGAAAACCCAAGATTCCTGGGTAGATATGGTTCATGAATGGTTTTTTCTCCATCAGGTGCTGTGTCTTACAGTGGCCGACGTGAGGAGAGTGTTAAACACAGCTCACCCATGGAAAGCTGCTGGTCCTGGCAGAGTGCTCAGGGGATGTGTGGCTCAGCTGGCAGATGTTCTCACCAACATCTTTAACATCTTTCTGAGCAGCGCAGCAGTTCCAACTTGCTTCAAAGCTGCCACCATCGCCCCTGTGCTGAAGAAATCATCAGTGACCTGCTTCAATGACTCCCACCCTTCACATTCACATCTATCATTATGAAGTCATTATCAAGCTCCTGTTGTCCCCCTCACTGGAGCCCCTGCAGTTTGCATATAGATCCAATTGCTCTATAGATGATGTCATCGTCACCACCCTCAATCTATCCCTCAGCCACCTGGAAAATAAGGACTCACAGGTTTGAATGCTGTTTATTGACCAGTTCTGCATTAAACAATCATACCTCAGTACCTGACAGGGAAGTTGACACTGCTGGACCTAACCACCTCCCACTGTAATTGGATTCTTGACTTCATGACATGGAAACCTCAGGAAGACCTGATCAATACAGCCCTTCTAAGACCATTACACTGAGTATGGGGGCCCCCCCAGGGCTGTGTGCTTAGTCCATTGCTGTTTTCTCTGCTGACTCATGACTGTGCATCAAAACACAGCTCGAACTTCAAGTTTATCAGCATGAACGATGAGTCAACATAGAGATGAGATACAGTTACTAACAGACTGTTGCAGAGCCAACAACTAGCATCTGAATGTTAATAAAACAAAAGAGATGGTTGTCACCTTCAAGAGGACCAGGGGGGAAAATCACTCTCCTCTGACCCTTGATGCCTCTACCACTGAGGTCATCAAGAGTATGAGGTTTCTTGGTGTGAACTTAAACACCAGCTCCCAAGCCATCAGTCTCCTCAATTCCTAAAACATATGTGTATTAGTATACCATAGATTTTTATTGTATTACGACTTAATATTTACTGTAAATATTCACATATAATGCAAAAAAAAATCCCCCTTTTTCCCCTCAAAAATATGGGGTTGCATTATACACAGAACGCATTATACATGAATATTTACGGTAACTCCTACTAATGTAAATCTGCTCCATGGTCCTGGAGAAACACCATCTTGTCTTACTATGTATTGCATTAGTAGTTATGTTTTGAACGGCAAATAGAGATGACTTGAATCGAGGTCCTCCCCTTTTGAACTTGTGGGAACCAAGGAGTTAAGTATTCATGGAAAAGTACAAAGAATGACAGAGTAAAACAAAATGGATAAACCACTTTAGTAGGAATGATGAGTCATAAGGGTACACGGGAGGTGTTGATTAGAACAGAAGATTATGGCCAAGACGAGAACAAAGAAATAATTAGAAATATCTGGGGTATGGATCGACTTCTGATCAAAACAACAGGATGCTCTGGCCTTGGGGATTAAGATGGGAGGTCTACATAGATAATTGCAGAGCAGGAAATTGCTTGAGATAAATCTTATGCAAGGAGTCTATCAAAAAAAAAGCCAATTCTTGGTCAATGTAACAATGTTGATCTATATTAACAGAAGAGACTGGACAGTAGGAGTCAGTCTTGAGAAATAGCTCACCGAGAAAGTGACCTATGAACTAATGAGCTCTGTTAAGCTTTATTCTTGTGCTATGTAATAAACTGATTGTGAAACCGAATATCTTCTCCTATCACTTCATTCAACGAGCACGCTGGACTCAGCTGACACATAGATTAAGTTGAGGGTAGGGTAAAGCTAGAGTCCGAAAAACTCCAAGGAGCATAATCCAAGTGCCGATAAACATTCCTCAAATGCCAAAACTAATCAGCTACAATTGCCAGGCAGGGATTTAAAAAGGCTGGGAATCTTCTCTGGAGAAAGGAGACCTAACAAATTTTTTAAAATGTGAAGAAAATTGGTCAAATTCTCAGCTCACTCCCACACCACCCCCTCCCCCACCCGCCAAACACACACACACCTTGAAGGGGTCAAATCCACTCATCACTAATAATGTCAACAAGGAATTCAAGTTTTTCCAAATAACATTAAGTAGTTCTGCTTTGTAGCAAGTTTATAGAAACGCATGTTGAATATGAAAGGATAAAGGTACAATATTCTGCTAGAGTTAAATGAAGTCGGAAGAGATTCTCATGGAGCAAAACAAAATTTGAATCAAATAGCCTGCTTCTTTTCTATAATTTCAATCCACTTCCACTTAAATTATAATCTATAAATCAAATATTTCAATTAATTAACTCTCCACAAATAAATGAAAAAGTTAATCTATACAACACGCCTTTACATAATCATCTGATGCTTGATGTTGGGATCTGTGCCTATTCATTTGGAAACATGTCCATGACTGTGTTTGCACCCCACGATCAACATAGTTCTGAAAAATAAATGTTTAATCAAAGCACTCATTTTTAGGTGGAGTGTAAAGTCAAAAAAGGTTATTTTTTGGAAGCAAAACATTCAAATATTGAATTCATTAAGGAATATTTGATCCTCAATGGGGCTGCAACCAAGTGTTGTATTTCAGAAAAATATGCCATGGAGAAAAAATATTCTTAATAGGTAATGAAAGTCATTTAATCCAGTGTACGCCATTTAAATGGATGCTCCATTTGAACTTCTTGCCATTCTTCATTTAACTAACCAGAATAACCCATAAGCTAGATGCTAGAAATGTAAAACATAAACAGAAACAGAAAATACTGGGAAAACTGAGGAAGTCAGACATCTGTGGAAAGAGAAACTGCAACACAATCACTAGAACTAGTAAAGGAATGTAAATAGTTTTACAGTGGAAGGCAAGATGGGGTGGAGAGGTGTCAAGAGGGTTAAATTATGACAGGATGAGTCAAAGTAGCTTAAATAAATATAAAAAAATAATTTGCTGAAAAAACTCCGCAAGTCAGGAAGGATAAGTGAGGAAAAAGAATAGTCAGTTTCATCCTGGAACTCTTCATTGAAACCAGTGCACAGGGTAGATAGCCAGTATAATGAGGACAGGCTAGGAGGGGTTAGTCTAAGGCCAGTAAGAGAGGTGTGAAGATTAATGGATAGAAGCAGATGATTAGCAGATGCCAAAGAAATAGAGAAAGAAAAAAAGGCAAAGATGAGTCATACATGGTGGAGACAAAGACTGTACTCTGATATAGAGAAGGTGACAATACAAGTGTAATGAAAGCTGTTAGGGAAGAGGTGAAGGAAAGATGGACTTAGAAAGGAGGCATGGGAAAGGAAAAAGGAATAATCCTGCAGGAAAAACATAGGTCACAGAAGATGGACCCAGTCAGGAAGGGGGATGAGAATGGCAGAGATGGGAAAGGGGGAAAAATAGAAGTAGCTTGAAATTGAGAGGCATATTGGCTGCACTATTGTAATGCCACTTTCTTGCACAATGACAACTATAAATATTTATTATCTATGTTTTCCCTTTATTATCTATGTTTTCCCTTTATATCTTTTCAATTTAATCATTATCTTTCGAAGAACCTGTTTGGCCGAAACAAGAATTTTGGTGCATATGACAATCAGCTCATCATGACCATACTCCTTATTCTGATACTATGATTCCTAGTTCTAAACTCAAAATATCCTGCCTGTATGCACTCAAACTTGTGAAATTAACAAATTTCACCATCTTTCATTTTGCCAAATCTGCTCCAATACAGAAAATCTGCTATCTCTTGAACAAGTTTCATGAATCTTAACTGCAGTCCCTCTATTGTATCTTATTTTTCAGACAAGGAGGCAAAAACTGTGCAAAAACAAAAACCCCAGGGGCAATTTCCCCAAATTCTATGCAACTACAAAATAATTTTTTTTGTTCACCTCATTTGATTGAGGTCACATACCTTTTGCCTTCCTTTCCTACAAGGCTGCACCTCGGCACCATTTTGGTTACTTAGATCCTAACCCTGGCATACAGACCACTGGCAAAGCAAGCAACATCATTCGCAGGGAAATCAGGATACGGCCAGGGGTGGGGACATAGCAGCACTACAAGTCTGATTTGCAACAACAGACTGGAGCTGTTTCAGGGATGTAAACAAAGAATACACAAGCTCAATGATTGGCTACATCAGTTGGTGCATTGAAGATGTCATTGAGATCAAATGCTTTACAACCAGGGCTAACTAAAAATCATGGTTGAATGCAGAGGTTCAGGCACTTCTCAGAGCTCGTGATGATGCCTTCAGGATGGGATGGCACAAATATCAGCCAGGGTTGAAATCTCCTGTGCTATCTAGAAGGCAAAGCAGGTGTACACACCAAAGATCCACATATAGCTGTGCGACACAATGCGTATGTGGCAAGGGATCAAGACTGTGGAGATACATCACGAGCCTACTGCAGGGGGCAACCTGCATACCTGCAGAAAGAGCACTGGAGGACAAGGCAACACCCAGTCGGCTGCCAATCGCCCTCCGGGATATAAGCTACATCTAACCCCTCGAGGTTAGTCTCAGAGCCAGCACAGCTACTCTCACAGCCAGCTCTGTGGAAGTTTGTGTGGAATAAAGCCTGTTGAACAGACTATGTTATGTGTCTGCTTTTCTGCTCGATAGCGCATCACAATTTATTCCACAAAAAATTTGAAGCTGTAACGGAAAAGCTCCTGAGTGCCAGGAGCCTTGAAGTTCACCCACGTCATCCAGAAGCACAGGCACACTTCAAAATCTGGAAGCACACCGTTGAAGCAATCATTGAGGCACACGCCAATGACAGCCTAGACTTCTCTCAAAGCTGGGCTCCCGAGCTTTCCAGGCCCTCAAAGACTGCACCAAGTACTCTGAAGCAATGAAAACCCTAGAAATGATGTACAAACCTTCCACAAATGTGGTCTGCGCAAGGTACCTTCTGAGTATTTGTGCCCACCAGCCTGGACAGATGGCCGAGTCCTACCTGGGAGCCCTATGTGAGCTAGCCTTGGCAGAACCCGGAGTGAACAAAAGGGAGGTCAAAAGGTTGATCAGAGATGCCCATGTCTGCGGTCTATGCTCAAGAGCTATCAGCCAGAAGCACAATATCTACTCCCTGGCCAAAACAGTGGAGGTAGTCCAAGTCCTGGAGGTAGCAGTCCTGCACACTGAAACCTTTGATCCCAGGCTTCCCAGGTGGTCAGCTCAGACCACACCCGTGGCCCAAAACCAGACAGTGGACGAGAACATAGTGGCTGCAGGCACCTCATGCCCTTGTAAGTACTGTGGGTCCCGGGCGCCAAAACTGCCCGGCCAGAAATCAGTCCTGTTCAAGATGTGGCAAGAAAGGCCATTTCACTAAAGTATGCCTTTTAAAGCCTGCCAGCAGCTCAGCGGTCCTCTACGACCAGCCCCCATCCCACCCAGTCTCGGACATGTGTGATTGCTGGGCGATGCCAATGCCCCCACAGCAACTTCCGCTACCAGCGCAGCCGGGAAGGAATGACAGCCAGGCAGCTGCCATGCAGCGCCACCATCTTGTGCCGTGCAAGCGCAAGCGCCACAGCTACCTGGGCCCTCCCAGGCCTACAACGAGCACAGCACCAATGACGATGTGGTCAACACGGGCGCTGACCAGGCCGCCCAACCTATGCACCCTATACCTCCAGACACCACTAATCGACACATCCCACACATACAGAGAGTGCCACCGTCTAACACTCACCTCTTATGACGCACCCAACACATGCAGAGGATGCCACTGGCTGCGACTCGTCTCCGCCATCGAGGAATGACAACTCTGATCCCAAGATGGTCCTAGCATCCACCACACTGACCAGAGACATCCCTCACGGCCTCGGGTGCTCCAAGATGGATATCAAAATCAATGGCAGTTAACGAGATGCCTAGTCGACAGTAGCAGCACTGAGAGCTTTATTCACCTGGGCGTGGCCCACTCCCTAAAACTCAAAATCCACCCCACCACCTTCTCTATCACCTTCACCACCAAGGATCGAACTATTAATACCCTCGGGCACTGCTCAGCTGATATGACTGGGGGGGGGGGGAGGTGGGAGGAGAATAGACATACTCCAGGTTCAGACTCCTGGTCATGCCCAAACTCTGCACCCCATCCTCCTGGACTTAGACTTCCAATGTCACCTGCAGAGCATCACCCTCACCTTCAGGGGGCCCCTACCCCACTCACGCTCAACAGTGCACCATCCAACCAGCCCCAGCCAACCTCCAGTCTCTCCATGCAGCGCATTGCCCCTCCCACCCTCTTCTCACACCTCACGCTAGACTGCAAGCTGATATCTGCCAGACAGAGACTTCATCAGGGCAGAGGTGCAGCGGCCTCTGGCAAAAGATGTCATAGAGCTCAGCAACAGCCCATGAAGAGTCCAAGTCCTAGTTGTCAAGAAAGGCAGCAAGCTGAAGATGGTCATGGATTACAGCCAGCTGGACGCCTACCCCTTACTGAGGATAGCCGACATGGTCAATGCGATAGCCCACTACTGGGTCTTCTCCATGATTGACCCGAAGTCAGCCGATCACAAAATCCCCATCCACCAGCGGCACAAGCCTTACACTGCCTTCGAGATGGACGAGCGCCTCTACCAGTTCTGCCGAGTTCCATTTGGGGTCACAAACAGGGTCTCCATCTTCCAATGGGACGTGGATTGCACAAGCTAAAGGTGATTTTCCTGTACTTGGATAATGTCACTATCTGCGGTCACTACCACCAGGGTCACGACCACCAGGGCCACAATGCAAACCTGGAGAAATTTCTCCGGATGGCCAAGGAGCTGAACCTCACTTGCAATAAAGAGAAGTGTGTGTTGAGCACCACCTGCCTCGCCATCCTGGGGTACATCATGGCATATGATGTCATCGGCCCGATCCAGAACCATTAATGGTATTGCCCCTTCCACACACGCTCAAGGCCATCCGCAGGTGCCTTGAGCTTTTCTCCTATTACTCACAGTGGGTTCCTCACTTCTCGGACAAGGTCCATTCACTGGCCCAGGACGCAACTTTTCCTCTCCCACCCGAGGCACAGGCAGCCTTCACGCAATCAGACAGAATATTGCAGATGCTGTGATGCATGCCGTGGACAAGGACTCCCCATTCCAGGAGGAGAGCGATGCCTCCGATGCGGCCCTCACCGCTACCCTCAACCAGGAGGGGCACCCTGTTGCCTTCTTCTCCAGGACCCTCCACTGTTCTGAGCTAGAGCACTCAGCCATTGAAAAGGAGACCCATGTGATTGTGGAAGTGGTCCACCACTGGTGCTACTACCTGGCTGGCAAGAGATTCACCCTCCTCACCAACCAAAGTGCAGTGGCATTCATGTTCAACACCACCCACAAAGGCAAGATCAAGAACGATAAGATCTTGCACTGGAGAGTTGAGGTGGCAAAATAAAGCTACGACATCCAGTACTGATGGGGGAAGTTTAACGACTCCCCCAATACCCTCTACCGGACTTGCGCGTCGCTCCACGACGACCAGCTGCAGACCCTGTACGAGTCCCTCTGCCACCCGGGCATCACCCACTTATACCACTTTATCAAGTCCCGAAACCTCCTGTACATCATCAGGGATGTCAGGACCATGACTGAAGCATGCCGAATCTGCATGGAAAGCAAGCCCCACTTCTTCCGCCCGCCCCAGGCCCACGTTGTAAAGGTCACTCACCCCTTCGTGCACCTCAGCAGAGACTTCATCGAAATGGTCTATTTCTTCGTGGTCATAGACGAGAACTTCCGCTTCCCTTTCACTATCCTGTGCTCAGACACTTCCACGGGGACCGTCATCATGGCACTGACGCAGAATTTCACAGTGTTTGGTTACCCGGCGTTCCTCCACAGTGACTATGGATCTAGCTTCATGAGTGAGGAACTGCGCCAATACCTGACAGCAAGGGGCATCGCAACTAGTCGCACGACTAGTTACAACCTGTGAGGTAATGGACAGGTGGAGCACGAAAACGGGCTAATCGGGAAGGCAGTCCTTCTGGCTCTCAAGTCCAAGGGGTGGTACTGGCAGGATGCCCTCCCAGAGGCACTCCATGCCATCAGGTCACTTCAGTGCATGGCTACCAACGAGACCCCTCACGGATGCCTGTTCTCATTCCCCAGGAAAGTGGCGATGGTAACATCATTCCCAGCATGGCTCACGTCCCTGGGACTGGTGCTCCTGCAATAGACACGTATGGGCACACAAGGCCAAACCCCCTGGTCGAGTATGTGTTCCTCCTACATGCAAATCATAACTACGTCTACGTTAGGTTCAGCAGTGGCAGGGAGGACACTGTTTCAACCAGGGACTTAGCACCAGCGGGAGCACCCACCACAGTGCCACAGCATCCTTCATCCTAGGACCACGCCGGCCCGATGGACTCCCCCAACCGCGGACAGCTGTGGAACACACAAGACCACGTCAGCCTGCTGCACCTTCCCCACCCCACTACCCATCCAACGCCTCATACACAATTCAAATCTGACCGCCCCAGCCATCCCACCGCGCTGCACCATGCCAGCCGCTCCAGCCCCTGCCCCCCCTCTCCCGACTAGCCCTGCTTAACCTCGCCGACCTTTGGCCAGGAGCCAACCCTGTGACGGTCACAGAGACCATCTAATGTATTTATAATAATGTACTTATGTTTGGGGCTTTATAGAACATGGAATATAACCTCCCCCCGCGACAATTTTAAAGAAGGGGGTGAATGTGGTGATACACCACTAGCCTACTGCAGGGGGCAACTGGTGTACCTACAGGAGGAGCAGTGGAGGATAAGGCAACACTTGGCCGGCCGTCAATCAGCCGACTTGAATGGACCAAGCCCCATCTGGTCGGCTGCCAATCACCCTCCAAGATATAAACTAGATCCGGCCACTTGAGGCCAGTCTCAGAGCAAGCACAGCTACTCTCACTGTGTGGAAGTTTGTGTGGATAAAGCCTTTTGAACAGACTTTATGTTTTGTAATGTATCACAATTCAACCTTGTGTGTTAAAGATGACAACAACTTCCTTCCAGACAGACTGAACATCTATGCATGGCATGATGAGAAAAGGATGATGCAAAAGAAAGCTCAGTGTCCTCTTGATGAACGGGCAGCTGCATAGCCACAGCCGAGGTGAGGAGAACCCTATCCAAGGTGAACCTATACAAAGCAGCGGGACCGGACAACATATCTGGTTAGACACTGAAGGACTGTGCAGACCATTTGATGGAGGACTTCATGACATCTTCAACACCTTACTGAGCAGTCCATCAATCCTGCAGGGTTCAAGGTAGCCACTATCATCCTGGTACTCAAGAGGGCAACAACAACTGGCCTCAATGACTACCGTGCTGTGGCACTGATCTCCACAATTATTAAATGATTCAAGCTCCCAGTGATGGAATGTAGCACATCTCAGGGTGCTGGAGCCATTTCAATTCAACTACAGAAGAAACCATTCCACAGACTATATAGCCTTGTTCCTTCACTTCATCCTAACCCATCTGATGAACAAACACCTGATACGCCAGTCTGCTGTTCATTCACTTCAGCTTGGTGTTTGATAGGATCATTCAGTTTGATAGGATCATTCATTCCACAGAGACTGGTGGAGATGTTGTCCTTGCTTGGAATTTTCACCCCTTTCTAACTAGATACTGGACTTCCTAACAGAAAGACCACAGTCTGACCAGGACAGTAGCAGAACATTGAGCGACATCACACTGAGCACTGGCATACCTCAGTAGCTGCTGTTCACGCTACTGACCTACAACTGCATCGCCAGATTCAGCTCAAACCATGTCATCAAGTTTGTAGATGACCTCATCAGCAACAATGATGAGTCATACTGTGAGAAGAAGTGATATGGTACGAGAGTAACAACCGGAGTCTCAACGTTGTCAAGATTAAGGAGATTGAGGAATTCAGAAGAACCAGGAATGACTACCCTTTAATATGCATTGATAACTTTGTAGAGGAAAGAGTAGAGACCACCAAGTTCCTTGGAGTTCACTTAACGAGTAACTCTTTATGGACACATATCTCCTCACTTGTCAGGAAGGCACAACTGCACTTTCTGAGAAGACAAGCAGGCAAGGCTACCAGTACCGTTATGTCAACCTTCTACATGAGCTCTTCTGAGAACATCCTGACCAGCTGCATCTGTGTGGTTTGGTTGCCACAGAAAAATGGAACAATTCTACAGGAACACAAGAGTAGCAGAGAGGATCACTGGAGTCTCCCTGCCCTCATCGATGTGATCGACAGGGATTACTGTCTGAAGAGAACATGGCAAATCATTGAAGCCCCCTTCCATCTCATGCACAGCATCATTCAGCTGCTCCCATCAAGTAAGATATACATGGGTATCAAAGCCAGCACCACCAGACAAAGGAACAGCTTCTTCCCACGGGAAGTGAGAATACTGAACGACCAAAGGAATTGTACACACTAATTCATGAAGCATTATTTATTTTGTATATATGAATATTTGCCCTGTATTTGTCAGTCTGGTTGTGTCTGCTGTGTTTTGCTCAGAGGACCAAAGAATGCAGTTTCTTTGGGTTGTATTTGTACAATCACTTGATAATATACTTGACTTTTCATTTGCTGAACTTGAATATTGACATTCAATGACTTAGAACGCTTTGGTACACAAACCAGAAATGGTGAGAGGCATGTTCAAAATAGCTTAAATGGTTAACTTCATATTTCCCCCCCACAATCACTCAGCTTGTCCATATTCCTATGAAACATTTGTTCAGCTGTCATAATTTACTCAGCCAATTATTAATATAGGTATAGAGTGACTTTAGTCAGAGATATGCAGCACACAACAGGCCCTTTGGTTCAACTTATCCATGTACATATTTGATCCATATCCTTCTAAGCCCTTCCTAATCATAAATCTGTTCCTGTGTCCTTTGAATGCCAGTATTGTGCCTGTTTCTAGTTTATTCTGGCAGTTTGTTGCAGTCTTCATACCCAAAAACACCCATAGCTTGTTGCAATACTTCAAACATGCTAAACCGATGAACTCTGAACAGATCTAGCACTTAAGAACTGTGCATTTGTGTGGCCACTGTGGACCAAAAGCAACATACTCCCATCATAATGTATAAAAAATTGCATCATCAAATCACAAGATGTATTCAATGATGCAAGTTTCATAAAGCTGTAACAGACTTCAGGTACAATAAACAACAAATAATTTGGTTCTCAGAACAATGAATTAAATCACATTTCCTCAGTCCTACTACATTTACAACAACCTTTTACTCCAGTGGTTCTCAACCTTTCCTTCCCACTCACATACCACCTAAAGCAATCCCTTACTAATTACAGAGCACCAATGGCATAGGATTACTTAAAGTGGTAATGTGAGTGGAAAGAAAAAGTGAGAACCTCTTATACTATCCACAATAGCTCCAACCTTCGTGTCAGGTAATCTGCAAACTCATTGATCACCCCTCCTTTTCTTTGTCCAAGTCATTTGTAAAAAAAAACCCATAAACAGTAAGGATACCAGAACAGATCTCTATTAAACATCACAAGCCACCAACCTGAAGACAAAATACATTACATCAACTATCATCCTCAATCTTCTGCAGGCAAGCCAAGTCCAAATCTTAACAGCCAAGTCATGGATCTCATGACTTTCCGATTGAGCCTAATATGGGGGAACCTTGTCAAACACCATACTAAAATCCATGAACACCACATCCACTGCCTTATTCCCATTAATTTTCTTTGTCACCCCCTCCTAAAACTCAATTAAGCTCGTGAAGCACAAACAGCCTCTTCTATTTATTTTATTTAGACATACAGCACAGTATCACACCCTTTCAGCCAATGAGCCCATGTCGCCCAAATACACCCTATTGACCTTCACCCCCGGTATGTTTTTTAACAGTAGAAGGAAACTCCTTACAGACAGCATAGGATTCAAACCCCGGTCCCAGTCGCTATAATAGCGCTGCACCAACTGTGCCACCCTTTAAAGCAGATTATCCCCAAGAGAACCATGCTTTTCTAAATGCTTGTAAATTAGGTCCCTAAAAATCCTCTCTAATACATTGCAAATATTAACTGGTCTATAATTTGAAAGATTCTCCCCATTAACTCTCAAACAAGGAGAAAACATTTGCCATTCTCCAATCCTCTGGGGCTGCTCCTATAGCCAGGGAGGATGCAAAGATAATTGCCAATCCTCCAGCAATCTCTTCCCTTGTTTCCAGTCATAATGTTGTTTTAAGAAGATCCAGCACCTACTCTTTCTTAACAAAGACAGTTTTCAGTGTAATAGCCTATTTTACACCAATTCACAATGCCATCCCTCTCCCTGCTAAATATTAAAAGTTTCTTTTTTAGGACCTCCCCTACCACTAGGCACATCTTCTCTCTGTTTATCTCCAAACAGCCCTACCTATTCTATGCTTCATATATGTGCAGAATATCTTAGTGTTTTCCTTAATCCTAATTGCCAAGGCCTTCACAGGCTCCCTTCTAGCTCTCCTGTCTTTCAAGTTCCTTCTTGTCTACCATACAATTCTCATGAGCCCTTCCTGACTTGTGCTTCCTAAACCTTGTGTTTTCTTCCTTCTTCCTACTGACTTCCATGGCTACTTTGCTATCTTTCTCACTGTGAAACAAACCTATGCAGAACCCCATAAAAGTTGTCGCTAAATATCTTCCACATTTCTGCTGTGCATTTCTCAGAGAACATCTGCTCTCCATTTACTCTCCCTAGTTCCTGCCTACCCCTATTGCAATTTTACCTTCCCCGATTAAACATTTGTCTACTCCGATCCTTGACCATAAAAGGTCAGAGTTGGGGTAATGATCTCCAAAATGCTCACCCACCAAGAGGTCTGTCACCTGACCAGGTTCATTACCCAGTACTAAATCCAGTATGACTTCTCCTCTAGTTGGCTTGTCCACACACTATTTCAGGAATCCTTCTTGGACATAACTAATAAATTCTGCCCCATCTGAACCTTTTGCACCAAGGAGGGAACAGTCAATAAAAGGGAAGTTGAAGTCTCTTACAACAACAATCTTGTAATATTTCAACCATTTTAAATCTGCCTATTTATCTGCTCCTCACTGGCTTCGAGGCTATTTGGGGGCTTACATAATATTCACAATAAAATGATTGTACCTGCTGATTTCTGGCTCTCACCCATACAGTCTCAGTAGACAATCCCACCACTAACATCCTCCCTTTCTGCAGCTATGATACTATCCCAGATCAACAATGACACCACCCCTACTTCTTTAACTGCTCTCCCTATCTTTTTGAAACATCCAGAACATGGATAAGCCAATTACGTCCTTGCATCTGCCAAGTTTCTAATGACCACAATATCATAATTCCATGTGCAGATAATTTTCTTTGCATAACTAGAAAACATGACCACCTTTGTTACATTATCATGCTAAAAAACAAATTGGAAAAGAGAATCAGCTATAGAAGCTCACCTAGTTTAATTTGACACCATCTCCTTTTTTTTAAAAAAAGAAAAAAGAGTAATACCTTCTACATAACCATTTTGGTATCTCATTATCTCATACAATCATGTTTTGAATTTACATCAGTGTTTACTTTAAGGGAGAAATGGTGGGGGGGGGGGCAGGAGAAAGAGGTGCTAAAAGAAGGCACAAAGTTGCTCTGGCAGAGAAGGTGAAAGAAAATCGCAAGAGCTTCTCTGGATATATTAAGACCAAATGGATAGCAAGAGTCAAAATTGATTCTTTTGACGATCAGAGTGGTCATCTATGCATGGAATCACAAGAAATGGAGGAAGATCTTAAATGGACTTTTTGCATCTGTATTTACTCAGGACAAGAACAGAGTTTACAGAAGTGAGGTAAAACAGCAGTAAGGTCATGGAGATCATATATATTACAGAGGAGTAGGTGCTTGCCATCTAGTGGAAAATAAAGGTTAAAAAATAAATCCCCAGGACCTGATAAGATATTCTCTTGGACCTTGAAGGACGTTAGTAAAGAAATTGCAGTGACCCTAGCAGAAAACTACTGTTGTTCAAGAATAATGTGAGTAATTATAGGCCAGTGTGCCTGATACCATACGTGGGCAAGTTATTGGAAGATATCTTAAGTGACCAGATATACAAGTTCTTGGATAGATAGGGGTTGATTTGGGATAGTCAGCAAAGCATAGATTACATCTAATTTTAGAATTTTTCCAAGAAGGTTAGTGGTGTACCTCCAAGTCTCACCACTGCCAAACACAAATTCCTCTGAAAAGGTACCCTTAAATCTATTATTATTATTATTAGTAAGGGTTGATATGCAGTTTCACAAAAAATTATAGATTTATTAATTACCTTTTCTACAGTATCTAGAGGTGAAGTTGAAGTTTGCTGAACATCACATTCTCTCTGCACAAACACAGTTCCTGGACTAATCACATCAGGACAGGGAAAGTTTACGTACGTCCCTGCAGTGGGCTAATAAAGGAGGTAGGGAAATGGGGTAGGGAGTAACAAATACAGTTTATTTATTTTCCCTTAAGCTATGTAAATATGAAGTAACCTCAATTTCATCATCTAAAATTTTTTAAGTTAATCTGAATTCAAACTAAAATGTTATATTAGTGGAGCTGCCCCACAACTTGACAATGAACTGTGGTTTCAGTATGATATTTCTTCACTACAGAAAATTAAAACAATTACTTTTGTAACTTAAATAAAATATTTAAAATTATATCTAGGATATTTACATAATTAAAAACTGACCTAATATTTGCTCAGTAACAATGTAATTTTGAATGCAACTTAATTTTCCATTCTATAAAACTGGAATTTATCAATTTCTTAAAGAAATCTCACGGACATTTCACGGATATTTGAGTGAAAAGTAATTAGTCTTTACAAAACTTAAAGCAATAGATAAAAATATTATTTTTTCCCTGTACATTAGTAACAGCCCAGTTCTAATTAATCACCTAAAGAGGGATAGTGTAATAAATCAATGAAAATACAACGTTACGCAGAAACACACTATCCTCTCACTACTTTGCTTACTGTTGATGCACATTAAAAGGCATAGCTTACATCTACATCCAGAAGTGCAAAACAATAATTTTCCTTCAATGTAAAATGAACATGAAAAGTGCTGCATCTTGTATACAATATTATAGATCCAATCAAGTTATTTACATTTGTTATACATGTACAAAATTAGTACAAAATGAATCAACTTTCATTTATTTTCTTTCAGAATTAACAAACACCAACATTATTGGACATTGTGAAAAGGATGTGAAACAAAAAACCTTCCAACATTAACAAGTGTGCATAACTTGATTATTGTCTTTAATCAGCTTGTGATATCAAACCTTACTTGACAATTATTTCCAATCTTAAGTTATAGATATACAGGAGTAAAACAGCTGCACGATGCTAATGTCTTAAAAGTGAAAAGTACAACTACAGATATTTAATAGATTTGTCTATTAACATTACCTGAGGCATCATCCATCCCCACTGACCTCCTGGGGACCAAGGTGCTGAAGCCTGTAATGATAATATGAAAGCAAAACTTAAAAATATTATGTGAAGAAAACTTATTTTACTATATTTAGCAGATGTAATATTCAACAATTTTTAATCTAAATACTAGTGCCAAAGCTTATTAAACTGTTATTCTGGAAGTTTGCTTTCACCCTCCAAAAAAAAGATAAAATAAAAATCAGTTTTCTAGGAGTCCTTCCTTAAATCCTTCACCCAAATAAAGTACAAACTATTGTTTTCCCAATCATTTAATCTAAATAGTCAAAATAATTTGAAATAGAACTATTTAATCTAAATAGTCAAAATAAAAGGGCGGCAAGTTGCTGAAGTGGTTAGTGCAATGCCTTTATAGCACCAGCAATGAGGACCAAATTGGGGATTGAGTTGCACACTATCTGTAAGTAGTTTGTATGTTCTCCCAGTGTTTATGAGAGTTTTCTATGGGGGCTCCAGTTTCCTTCCTCCGTTCAAAGTGTACCGGGGTCAAAATGTACCAGGGGTGAGGTAATGGGGTCTAAATTGGGTGGCACAGACTTGTGGGCTGAAATGATCTGTTACCATGCTGTATAGTTTTTGCACCAATAATACTGTATTCTTATTCCTGCCAACTCAATGTATTATACATTTTACATTAAACATGAATACATGATCGAATTATGCAAAATTTTACCTGATAATTGTACACAGGATGAGGATAACCCACTTGAACTTGTGGTAATGCCACAGGAGGAGAATTAGGATAAGAATAAGCCTGGACAAAAGTAAAATCACATTAAAAATTATTTGTAAAAATATGTCATGTTTAAATTGTTATCATAACTGTAAACAATTGAATTCCTAAATGCATGCCTTAACACTTGCCAAGATTAAATGCTATTTGTCATTGTTTCACACAACCTTCCAGTTGATCTATATAATGTTGTAAGCCTTAGATGAGCTTCTTCACTATTTAAAATAACACCGATCTTCACATCATCTGCAAAATTATTATTCATACCTTTGACATTCAAACCACAAGTCCATAACATACATCTTGATGGTCCCAGCACCAATCCTCCAGGTACATTTCTGGTCACAAATTCACCATGCAAAAAGCAACACTCCACTTCTGCCCTTTGCCTCTTACTCTCAAGCCAATTTTTGATCTAGCTTGCCAGCCTGTTGCAGATCCCATGGACCTTAACCTTTTGGACCAGCTAATCTTGTCAACGGTCTTACTAATATTCCTGTGGATAATACTGTACTTCCTTCAATACAGTTTGCAATCTCTTTTTAAAAAAATCAAGGAAATTTGTGAGATTTAATTTCATAGAAAGCTATGCTGATTCTTCCTAATGTAAAATTTTAAACCTGCAATAAATAGAAGATGCAATTCAAAAGGGTTAAATTTTTAAACTCTGTATTTATTATTACCTTGAGTCCCTCAATCAACTTTAATTTCTGAGAATCTCATTCTCTTGTAAATAATTGAAGTGCTATGAAATTTGCTTTGCACCCACTTCATACCATTTGCATCCAGTCTAAAGTAAAAATCAAAAATAATTTCAATACAACATGATACGAGTTTGGCATATGCATGTGGAGAATGTCGAGATGCACCAAAATTCTTAATTGCTGCAGCCACCAAGATATACCAACAGTAATACAAACTAAATAACTACAATATGCTATGAGAGAAAAAGGGTAACATAAAAGGATAGTCAAATGAATGTTCACAGTTGCATTTCATGCAAAAAGTGATGTTTCTATAATGCATCTTTTGGTGTTCCTATAGTAGTTTATGATTAGAGTATTTCAGTAAAGTTCAAGAGCCTGACAGCTTTTGGGGGGGAAAAAAATCTGTTCTTGAACCAGAGAAGCTGAACTCCAAACTTCTATAACTTCTTCCAAAGTAACAGTGGGAATTGATTCTAACTAGATTGATGCCTAACTGCATGAGTTTTTCAAGCTTTGTTGGGACCAAGGAAAACTGCCTCAGGATCTTCGTGATGCCACCATCATCACCCTGTACAAAAACAAAGGCGAGAAATCAGACTGCTCAAACTACAGGGGAATCACGTTGCTCTCCATTGCAGGCAAAATCTTCGCTAGGATTCTACTAAATAGAATAATACCTAGTGTCGCCGAGAATATTCTCCCAGAATCACAGTGCGGCTTTCGCGCAAACAGAGGAACTACTGACATGGTCTTTGCCCTCAGACAGCTCCAAGAAAAGTGCAGAGAACAAAACAAAGGACTCTACATCACCTTTGTTGACCTCACCAAAGCCTTCGACACCGTGAGCAGGAAAGGGTTTTGGCAAATACTAGAGCGCATCGGATGTCCCCCAAAGTTCCTCAACATGATTATCCAACTGCACGAAAACCAACAAGGTCGGGTCAGATACAGCAATGAGCTCTCTGAACCCTTCTCCATTAACAATGGCGTGAAGCAAGGCTGTGTTCTCGCACCAACCCTCTTTTCAATCTTCTTCAGCATGATGCTGAACCAAGCCATGAAAGACCCCAACAATGAAGACGCTGTTTACATCCGGTACCGCACGGATGGCAGTCTCTTCAATCTGAGGCGCCTGTAAGCTCACACCAAGACACAAGAGCAACCTGTCCGTGAACTACTCTTTGCAGACGATGCCGCTTTAGTTGCCCATTCAGAGCCAGCTCTTCAGCGCTTGACGTCCTGCTTTGCGGAAACTGCCAAAATGTTTGGCCTGGAAGTCAGCCTGAAGAAAACGGAGGTCCTCCATCATCCAGCTCCCCACCATGACTACCAGCCCCCCAACATCTCCATTGGGCACACAAAACTCAAAACGGTCAACCAGTTTACCTATCTCGGCTGCACCATTTCATCAGATGCAAGGTTCGACAATGAGATAGACAACAGACTCGCCAAGGCAAATAGCGCCTTTGGAAGACTACACAAAAGAGTCTGGAAAAACAACCAACTGAAAAACCTCACAAAGATAAGCGTATACAGAGCCGTTGTCATACCCACACTCCTGTTCGGCTCCAAATCATGGGTCCTCTACCGGCACCACCTACGGCTCCTAGAACGCTTCCACCAGCGTTGTCTCCGCTCCATCCTCAACATCCATTGGAGCGCTTTCATCCCTTACGTCGAAGTACTCGAGATGGCAGAGGTCGACAGCATCGAGTCCACGCTGCTGAAGATCCAGCTGCGCTGGATGGGTCACGTCTCCAGAATGAAGGACCATCGCCTTCCCAAGATCGTGTTATATGGCGAGCTCTCCACTGGCCACCGTGACAGAGGTGCACCAAAGAAAAGGTACAAGGACTGCCTAAAGAAATCTCTTGGTGCCTGCCACATTGACCACCGCCAGTGGGCTGATAACGCCTCAAACCGTGCATCTTGGCGCCTCACAGTTTGGCGGGCAGCAACCTCCTTTGAAGAAGACCGCAGAGCCCACCTCACTGACAAAAGGCAAAGGAGGAAAAACCCAACACCCAACCCCAACCAACCAATTTTCCCCTGCAACCGCTGCAACCGTGTCTGCCTGTCCCGCATCGGACTTGTCAGCCACAAACGAGCCTGCAGCTGACGTGGACTTTTACCCCCTCCATAAATCTTCGTCCGCGAAGCCAAGCCAAAGAAAAGATTGATGTCTTAAGATGTTGGCTGCCTTATCGAGGTAGTGCCTCAATAAAGCAACCAATGTCTTTAATGGCCAAAAGGTCAACGCCCATTATGGATTTGGCTAGGTTTGCCATTTTCTGCAGCTTTCTGCTGAGTTTCCAAACCAGGTTGCGAAACAACCAGTTGGTATGTTTTCCATAGTACATTTGTAAAATTTCAATAGAGTTGTCCATAACATGTTGAATCTCCTCAGACTTGTTTAAAAAGCGGAGGCATTGATGGGTCTTTTATATATTCGGTGCCTCTTTTCAGATAAGAAATGAGGCTATGAATGCTGAACAAGGATATCCCCAAGGTAATCAATGTTTTGCTCATGCAGTTCTTCAGGTTATGAATAATGGATCTCCATATATCCTTAATGTACTTCCACCAGCACTCACTGCTAACAATGGATTACTACATTTTTCAGCATTCTAAGCACAGAGATCTTCAAGTATCCTTAGTATGTACTACCAAACAACCACAGACAATGAAATAGTATTTTGATTTTTTTCACAATTATTCTTGTATTTCTGCACCACATTATAAACCACTGTAACTGGTACAAGTGAAGAGTAGTATATTTAGCCAAATACTGAGCAAGGTTCGCTGAATTCATGGATTGGCAATGGACAATATTTGGTCATTTACAAATCATCAGGCAATTTTATTGGTTTATTTTCAAGAGAGAACCCATCCTTCATTTTTTTTTAAATCACCCCACAACCACCCCCATCAATTGTCTATACAGGTATGCTGAAAAAACCCAAAACTTTTAAAGCAGCAAGAAATTTGAAACAGATAAAAATGCAGACAAATGCTTCATATAAAGTCTCTTTAACTTGCCTGAATATATTGAAGAGATGATCCAGGAAATCCAGGAGATGGGAAACAGGTGTCAGTATTCTGACACATACAAGGAGTTGGTGATGTAATAAGGGGAGGTGGTCTTGCCTGGACCAAATGAATTGGATCTTTGTAAGAGAAAAAAATGTTCTGAAAGTTATTCGAGAAGCAAAACAGAAACATCTATACAGACAACCCGTGCATTACTGCTGCTCAGGTTGCAGAAATTCTCCTTTCTGGAATTCAGATGGGGGAAATTGAATAAAATGTGAAATACACAGGAGGCTGCCACTTCCCTTTGTCCAACTGATGCCACCTGGCTCCATCTGCCCATCCCACCATTACTGTTTCTACCCATCACTTTTCAGCTAATTAGGTAAGTTAGCTGAATTGTCATTTGATGAGAGTAATTGAATACACAAGCAGCAAGGATGTGCTTGAGTCAAATGGCAGGTTGGAGAGACCACATACTGTAAACAACATTAGTCTCATTTTAAGAAGAATGAAAGCATAAAGATACCTCAAGAACATTATATTTAAATTTTGTTGCCTCTCACAAACTCTAAATTCCAGTGGATACAAGTTTGGTCTGTCTAAGCGTTCCTCAGAATATAACCTGCACATTCCAGTTATCAGACTTTTAAATCTTCACATCAAAAAATTTCCTGGAGCAACTTGAATGGATTTGGAGAGGACATTTCCTTCTAAGGGCATCTAGAATTAGGAAGTCACAGTGTAAAATAAGTGAGGAAAAAAAATTGGATGAATTTTTGGAACAGTTGAAGGGTGTATCAAAGACTAAAAAGATTCCATCATCTGCAATCTCTTATATCCCCTCTAAGAAAATATTGTTGGAAAATGATGCTGAGGTAAAAGATATGCCAGTGATTTTGATAAATAGTCGGACAGTTTGAAGGGTGAGAACAGTCTCTTAGGTAGCAGGAAACAGCAGCTTCCAGTACGACCAAGAGGACTTTATGATAGAGCCTAAAGAAAGCACGGACAAGCTACTGCTATTCCTCAGCATTGATCCTTACTTATAATATTAGCTAGGATACAACCCCAAACCTTGTTCTCAGGAAGTGCTCAGCCTTGCTTCTCATCTTAGCTGCTCCAAACCACCCAGTCTACACTAAACAATGGCCAATGCTTTGTTGGATATACACCAGATTCCCGATGCAGAAATATCATCATTCATACACTCTTAAGAGTCCATTTATTGCTGATATGATTTTCACCCTCAATCCTGAGAATATCTTGAGCAAATGAAGCCAACACATGAAAGACTATTGAAAATTAATTTTTTATTCAATAAAAGCAAAATTCCAGTCTCAATGTAAAAAAAAAATTCAAGACAAAACATAACTGTGAAACCCATACTGAAATTAGCATTAAAATCTTGAATGGAGTCACTGTTGACTACAATCAGTATCACTATTTTCAATAACTCAGAATTTGTATGACTGACATGCTTAAGGTAGGATTCCACTTACATGTCTCCTGTTGCTTCCTGATTGCAGGCCCTATCTTCAATTTCTTCCCTTTGAAGTTGATTTGTGACTGTAAGGAAATCAAAGAGTATATTTTCATACCCTAGTTTATTGCACTAGATGATAAATTACAAAAACACCCTCTCTTTCACAGTATTTTTTAAAAACTACAACCAAAGTCATTTGCACTGAGATGGGACATAAGTTTTTGGCTCCCACTCCCCTTCCAAATTAGTTCAATAATGTTCAGCAGAGAAACAAACATTAACCCACATTTTCCATATTAATTGAAAATTCTCATCCCATTTTACTTCAAATATGTTCTGTTCAAAAGGTTGGGATTCCCAAATAATTTCAGATTTAACTTGAGTTGTGAAAATTATTGAAATCAATTTTGACAATGTATACAACTTGAATGAAGACACTGAAGAAATGGCCAAACTTGATGATGTCACAATAAAAAACAAGGTAGCAATCAGGACAATGAAGTCTACAACAGGTTATAGTTAAGTGAGTGGGCAAAGATGTGACAAATTAAGTGTGAAGAAATGTGAAATTGTTCATTCTGGCAGTAAATTATTTTTTTAAAAAGCAATGTCCAAACCAGGAGCTTACAGTACTCCAAGATGTAGTGGGATCCAGCAATCATAGAAGGCCAATATACACATACAACAAGTAATCAGAAAAATTAAGAGAATATAATAATTTATTTTAACTGAATACCAATGGAAGAACTCAGCAGGTCCGGCAACATCTATGGGTAGATGTGGTCAAATAGCCTTTTAGGTTAGAGACCCTTTCATGAAGTCTCCCCCTGACAAAAGACCTCGAGGTACTTACCACTCTATGGTGTAGAAAAAGTAGTTCTGGCTTCACACATCCACTTCAAACTTTTCCCCTTTCACGTTAAAACTATGCCCTCTTGAAAAGAAAATAGATATAGCAGGAAATAAAGCAGAAGTGGGGATGGGGGAAGAGATGCAACTAGAGGAAAATGAAGAGTGGAGAAGGAACAGAAGAGCAATAAAATTGCTGAGTGGTTGCAATATACAATGTCTGAAAGGAAGAAGTTGAAACACAAAGCAGTGAAGGACCAAATTAAAAGTGCTGACCAGTGCCTTGGCCTCTGAAGGCAAGCATAATACTTATCACTACCCACAATACTATCATTTCAGGGAGCTATAGACTTTCACCCTCAGGTCCCTCCATCCATCAGTTTACTCAAGGCCTCTGCCATTTACTCTCCATGTAGTTGGATAGGACTTTCAAAACTACATTATCTATCATTTGCCTGGATTAAATTCCATCTGCACTGTTCTGCCCAACTTTCTATCTGTTCTTTGTCCTGCTGGATCCTAGGCAAACAACTGCCTCTACTATCTGTGACTACCAATTTTTGTGTAGTGTGCAAACTTGCTAACTATACCATCTGCATTCTTAACCAAGACATTCATATATATTATAAAAGAACAAATATTCTTACATTAATCTGCAGTGCACTATTTATTACACCCATCTATCATTATACACCTCTCCTTCTAACCATTTTTCTGTCAGATGACTCGTAAACTGAAAATCAGCATATTCCTCAGAAGCAAATTATTTTGCAATTTCATCCTTACTTTCAGATTTTCTACTCCACCGGTCTCTGCAGCCAATAGTTCATGCCTAACATGATGCCATCAAACTAAGTGAAGGGTTTGGGATGTGAGAAAGGGATGGATTGGATCAGTGGTTCTCAACCTTTTTCTTTCCACTCCCTATGCCATAGGTGCTCTGTGGTTAGTAAGGGATTGCTTAAGGTGGTAAGTGGGTGGAAAGAAAAAGTTTGAAAACCACTATTTTATCATACCTAATTGACTTGTTATGTGCACGGTTTCACAACTTCAAAGGAAACGGGCCAATAACAATTTTTCTCAAGCAAAATATTTCAGTAACAATTGGGTATAGAGCAGTGATTCTCAACCTTCCCTTCCCACTCACCTACCACCTTAAGCAATCCCTTACTAATCACAGAGCACCAATGGCATAGGGAATACTTAAAGTGGTATGTGAATGGAAAGAAAATAGTTGAGAACCATTGGGTTAGATTAATGTGGAGTAGGTTTAATCCTTTGGTATCTTTTTTTTTATTTTTTTTTAATTTTTCACACTATGAACCATATTGACTAAAATACACAAACATTTCCCTCTTGAATATACACAGTGTCATTTTCTTCCCTTTTCCCCCTCCCTTCCCTTCCTCCTTCCCACCCCCCCCTCACCCACTAAACGTTCAACATATACGATACATTAAGCCCATTAAACAATGTCATCACACAATGAAAATAAACAAGAAAATTGTGTCATCTACTTTAACACACTGGGTCAGTTCATTTCGTCTTCTTCTCATTCTGTCATTTTAGGTGGTGTTGTGTTCCATGTACGGTTCCCAAATTTGTTCGAATACTGTGATGTTATTTCTTAAATTATATGTTATTTTTTCTAATGGAATACATTTATTCATTTCTATGTACCATTGCTGTATTCTCAGACTATCTTCCGATTTCCAGGTTGACATTATACATTTTTTTGCTACAGCTAAGGCTATCATAATAAATCTTTTTTGTGCTTCATCCAAATTGAGGCCAAGTTCTTTACTTCTTAAATTACTTAGAAGAAAGATCTTTGGATTTTTTGTTATGTTATTTTTTTGTGATTTCCTTTAGAGAATGGGAGAGAAAAGGGATCAAAAGATAGAAAATTGTTTTTCGGGAAATAAATTATTATCTTTTGAACAACTGAAGTACAAATATGGTATAATTCACTATACAATGTTTGCATACCACCAACTGAAAACCTACTTGAAGGACAAATTGGGAAGCAGGCTGAGGTTACCAGAAGGAAGCAGTTTTGAATATGTGATTACAGACACAATGATAATTAAAAATTTTATAACAAACATGTACATCAAACTGCAAGAGAAAGAGAACAATGAAATAAGCTGTAAACCCAAACAAAAGTGGGAACAAGATCTAAACAAAGATAAAGAATGAAACATGCGAAATGCTATGCTCCGGAACTATGAGAAATACAATAAATATGAGGTTACGCATGATACAATATAATTGGTTACACAGGCTATACACTATGCCCCAAAAGTTAAATAAATGGGACCCAACAGTATCAGATATATGTTTTTGCTGTAAGAAGGAAACAGGAACAACAGCACATGCAATTTGGGCAAGTGAGAAAGTGGTAAAGTTTTGGGAAGATCTAAATCAGATATTAAATGCTTTAGTATCTTGATGAAGTGCTCAAGCCTGAAATGTTGGCTATTGATTTTTGCTATATAAAGGACACTGTCTGGCCTGCTGAGTTTCTCCATCACTGTGTTTGTTTTTACTTTAATCATGGTGTCTGCAGACTTTCGTGTTTTACTTAACAAGTCGGTACAATATTGTGGGTCAAAGAGTTCATATTGTGCTCTAGGGTCCTACATTCTAACTTTAAAAGGGGGAATTCCTCAAAGTAAGGTCAAAGCAATGGTCTTTGGTCATGTACAAAGTTGGCCTAAACTGCATAAGCTAATCACCTCCTTGTGTTGTAGCTTTACTACATTTTTTAGCTTTTAAAAATCAGATACAACAGTAGAGAGATAACAAAAACAAATCTAGCATGTTAACAACATTCCTCATGGACTGCAAAGTTGAGGCCACCTGTAAATTGGAGGAACACCTTGTATTCTATCTTTGCAGTCTCCAATCAGACAGCTTCAATACCAAATTTTCCAAGTTCAGTAACCTCTTCCCCTAGTCTCTCATTTTTCCTCTTCCCCATTTCCCTTCCATCAGAGGACATCTTTCCTAGTCTTCAGTCCTCTTCCGTCAACACTTCTCAGCTTCTCTTCTACTCCTTCCCACCTTTATCTACCTGTTACCTGATAGCCCATGCTCTTCCCCCTTCCCCTCCCTCCCCACCTTTTTATTCAGGCAGCTGTGTGATTGATTTTCAGCACTCTTGAAGGGCTTGGACCTTAAAAAAAAATCAACTGCTTTTTCCAGATGCTGCACGCCTGCCAAGTTTCTCCAGCACTTGAGTTCTGCATCCAGAACTTAATTTTTTCACAAATACTAAACAGCTGAACATTTTCAATTTGGTTTTCATCTCCTTTTCAGAATTTGCAGTAAATTTATGAAAAAGTTAAAAGTATTTGCAACATTTAGGAAGCGAAAATCAGAAAGTCCTTGAAGAATACAAATATACCAGGAAAGAAAACAAAGAATCAGGAGGTCTAAAAGTGGGCATTGAACATCCTTGGTATTTTTGTCAATTCAAAACATTTTATATATATTAATGACAAGAGCAAGACTACAGAAATGACAAAAATACTCAAGGACAAGGGAGGGATTTTATGGCTCGAGCTCGAGTAAGTGGTTCAGCTACTAAGTGTATATTTGGCATCTGTATTCAATAATGAGGAGGGTAACTTTTTGTGTCTGACCTTACATTGGCCGTGGAAGAAGCCCAAGGCCAGACCAATACTAAAGAGAGCAACAGTAACAGGCTTCAACATCCACCATCCAGTGACATTGACCTCCACCATTATAAAATGCTTGCAGCATCTGGTGATGGAACATTTCAAAGTGTAAATCCCAGAATCACTGGATCAATTTCAATTCGCCTGAAAATGGAACAGTTTCTTTGAAAGTTCAACATCCTTGTCTCTCCAGTGTCCTGACCCACGGAGAATGATGCTTCATACTCCAGGTCGCTGTTTATCAACTTCAGTTCAGAATTTAATACAATCATACACCAAAGCAGGGTCAGCTTCCGAACAAGTCGAATAGGGGGGCATTAAGGTAATCGCGCATTGCCATCACACTTACCCCTCCTTGAATGTAACAAATGCTGTGATTATATTGTGTGGAGTCTAGTGATGCTAGTGCTGCAGTGGGGGGGCACAATAACTCATTGAGAGGAGCAATGCCATTCCCCCAACCCAGCGCCAGCCGTGCCCCAGAGGCTTGTGGAGAGGCCATCCTTGTTAGGACTCAGCACCACTCCTGGCAACTTGACTCAGGACTTGCTAACGGAAAGACCACTGTCTGTCTGGGTTGGCAGTAGAATGTTAAGTACCATCACATTGAGCACTGGCACACCTCAGAGATGTTTACTTAGCCTGCTCCTGTCCATGCTACAAACCCATGAATGCAATGTCAGATGTCCAAAAGAGCTATCCACTTATTTAATTGCACTTAAATTCCCAGGTGAAGTGGTCTTACAGGAGAGTGCAGACGCTGGAATCTGAAGCTGAACACAATCTGCTGGAGGAACTCAGTGGGTCGGAGACAAGGAGCACTTTTGAGCTGAAGCCCTTTATAGAGTCTGGATGACACTACAGGTACACAATCCTTTATATGGACATCTAAAATCCAGAAAGCTCCAAAAACCAGCATTTTTTTTTTCTGGTGGAAGGAGAGGGGAGAGAGAGAGACGCCAGTGGGACTTGGGCAAGCAGGTGAGGTGGAGAAAGGAGAGAGAGATGCCAGGGTGGCTCAGGCAAGCGGGAAAGGTGAGGAGAGGAGAGAGACGCCAGTGCGACAGGCGGGGAGGGATACGGTAGCACAATTCGGGTGGGATTAAATCTGGGGCAGCTGGTTTTTGTTCTGAAATCCAGAAAAATCAGAAATTCGGAACACACTGTCCTCTAAGGGTTCTGGATTGTACCTGTACAGCAGTTGGCCACATCAGCTACAATGAGTCACAATACAGAGATAGAAAATATTGTTAAATGGTGCAAGAATAATAGCCTGAGTCTCAACATGGGGAAGACAAAGGAGATGATTGTAGCCTTCAGGTCTAGTGATGACCATCCTCCACTACATTAATAGTTCAGTAGGACTTAAGAACTGATCGATCCTGGATATACAGTATCTCCTCACTTGTTAGGAAGCCACAACAGCAACTGCACTTCCTTCGAAGCCTGAGGAGGGCAAAGCTACGGCTACCATTCTGTCAACCTTCTACAGGAGCTCTATAAGAAATGTCCTAGTGTGGTACAGTTGCTGAAAAGCATTGGATTGGAGGTCAATCCACAGGACCATAAACACAGCAGAGAGGATCAATGGAGTTTTCCCCTCCCCCTACCAACTGAAGTGATTTACTAGAAACATTGTTTAAAGAGGGACACAATAATCGATGAAAACCCATACTATCCTGCACACATCATCTTGCAATTACTCCCTAAAATACATAAGTATTAGACCAGAACCACCAGGCTGAAGAACAGCTTCTTTTCATGGGCAGTGATACCACCAAATATCTTGAACTGCTGAAATAACTGTGACTCTACTATTCAATAATATTTATTTTAATATATGTATATGGGTTCTGTGTATATGCATTGTTTGTCTGTAGGTGTGCCCTGTTTTGTTGTCATACTGTTACAATCAGATTATTAGATAATTTGAACTTGGTGTGAGAATGGAGAATAATGAGATCAGGGAGGGATGCAAGATATTTTATCAAGGAGGTTGGTAGTGTGTATCATGAAGTTAAGACAAATAAGTGCCCAGGCTTTAATAGGATCTATCTCAGGTTATAGAGGGAGTCAAGACAAGAGATTACTGGGATCTTGACAATGTATTTGTATTCTCTTTAGCCATAGACAAGGTCCCTGCAAAGTAGCAAATGGCCAATTTTGTTCCATTGTTTGAGGAGGATAGTGGGTGCAATCCAGCAAATTATGGATGGGTGAGACATCGGTGGTAGGGAAATTATTGGAGAGATCTAGAAGCGATAGGATTTACTCATGTTTGGAAGGCATGGACATTCTGGATAATCAGCATGGCTTTGTACAGGGGAAGTCATGTCTTACAAACTTGTTCAGAGTTATCTTTTTGAGCTGATAAAGATGGTTGATGGGGATAGAGATTGGAAAACATCTTTCTGGACTTCACTATAACTTTGACAAGGTTCCTCACAGAAGGCTGATCCAGAAAATTAAGACATGGGATCCATAGTGAATTAGCAGATTGGATTCAAAATTGGCTTGGCCACAAGACAGAGGGCAGTGGTGGAGCAGTGCTATGCTGACTAGAAATCGGAGACTAGTAAGGTTATAAAAAATTAGTGCTGGGATTTCTATTTGCAACACAAATTATTTAGATGAAAAAGTAGATGGGCTGATAAGCAATTTGCAGATTATGAACATGGATGAATACAGACTGATCAGCATCAGAGGAAAAGGTCCAAAGGGATGGAAATGACAATGTAAGTTAGAATGATGACCTTCTTCTGACCTTAGCTCCAACTTGGTGCTACTGCTTTTCTAACAGATTCAACAATTTCATTAACTTTTCTGCTAACTTCTGACCATCAAATTTTCTTGGATGATATCTAACATTTCTCTAAACCCTTTTCCATGGATATGTATCTATCTCGGGAGACAAATCATCTGTGGACATCATTACCAACTCACTGATTTGCACAACTGCTTGGTCTACACTGCTTTCCACCGGTCTCTTGCAATGATCCTATGCCTTTCTCACAATTCCTCTGCATCCACTGCATCAGCTTCTGAATGAGGCCATCCACTACAGGATAAATGAAATGTCCTCTTGCTTCAAGAAACATGAAATCCCCTCCCTGCTGTCATTGATAAATCACATATCCACAATTCTTCCATTTCACAAAGTTTTATTCTCACCATATATCCCCACAGATAGTACAAACCTTCATTACCTAATACCTGCCAATTTCAGTGAGGCCGCATCTTCCCCTCATCACTCCCTTCTACAAGAATTATCCCATGCTTCCTTGCTCCATTCTTCCTTCCCCACCCATCCTTCCACACTTTTAGGGATCTCCTTCAGGAATTGCAGAAGTTGCAAAACCTGTCCCTATATTTCCCAAGTCACCTTCATCCAGGGCAAGGAACAGATTTTTCAAGTGAGGCAAAGCTTCTTCACATGCACCTCATCCAACATAATCTACTGCATTTGGTGGACTCAGTGGGACAGCCCCTACACTGGGAAGTCCAAATACAGAATGGGCAACCACTTTGCCAAACACCCTTGCTCTGTCTGTAGACATAGAACTCCCAATTGCTAACCATTTTAATTTCACCTAACCATGCCCAGCCTTATCTTATCCCACTGTTTCCATTTCTCCTTTACTTGTTCCTCCCCCCACCTTTCTCACTTCTCTTCTAACTTTTCCTTGCCCAACTCTCCCTCCCCCATAATCTCTTACCCTATCTGCCTCTCCAACCTTCCACTGTCCAGTTTAACATCACCTCTTGGTTCCTCCCATTTTTCCACAGCATCTCAAGTTCAAATGTATTGTCATCTGATTGTACATATAGAACCTGACAAAACAGTGCAGCCCCAGGCCACAGTGCACACACACAGACACACATGATGTATATAGGTAGTGATCCAAAATAAATATACAGAAATAATTTGAGAGTTTTGAGAATTGTTCAATAGTCTCACAGCCTGTGAGAAGAAGCTGTTCCCTAGCCTGGCAGTCCTGGTTTTTATGCTCCTGTACATCTTGGTTGAAGGTAATGTCTCAAAGATACTGTTGGCTGGCTGGCAAGGGTCCTCAATGGTTCTGTTATTACCACTCCATGTAGAGATCATCAACAGAGGGAAGGAAGACACCAGAGATCTTTTCAGCAGTTTTAATCACCCTCTGTACTGACATCTGATCTAATGCTTCGCAGCTACCACACATTATGATGCAGCCACAACACTCTCCATTGTGCTCCTGTAGAACAATGTTTGTAAGGTGGCCGATAGCCTTGCCCTCTTCAACCTCCCATGGAAATGTAGGTGCTGTTGTGCCTTGCTGACTAATGAGGTGGTGTTGTTGGTCTGGAATAGGCTGTCCTTTAAATGGACACCAAAGAACATTGTGCTCCCCATTCTCTCTACAACAGAGCCATTGATGTGTAGTGGAGAGTGGTCCTTCATCTTCTTGAAGTCCACCATCACCTCACTTGTCTTGTCCTCATTAAGACTCAGGTTGCTCTTGTACCATTTTAAAAGGCTTTCAACCTCCTCTCTGATACAAAATTGTTGCTGATGAGGCCAACTACCATTGTCATCCAGAAATGATGATTCTGTTGGAGCTAAACCTTCCAGTCTAGTTGCTAGTTAGTAGCATGAACAGTAATAGGCTAAGCTTGCAGCCCTAAGGTATGCCTGCTCAGTGAGATGAGGCTTGAGGTTTTGCTGCCATCCCAGACAAAACTGTGATCTTAAAATCAAGGAGACCAGGGTCCAGTTACAGAGAGAGATACAGAGACCAAGCAAGACAGTTTATCCACCAACCTGAGATATAATTGTATTGAATGCTGAGATTAAGTCAATGAACAATATCCTGGCTGATGAGACATCATTCATGAGGTGGGTCGACAGAGTGGAGGATCAGGGTGAATCATCTGTGGATTACCATTTGCTGAAAGCACTTCATGATAATGAAGGTCAATGCCACTGGACGGCAGTGATTTAGTCCAAATACCATCACTCTCTTGGGCAGTGGGATGATAGTGGGTGCCTTGATTCCTGCAGGGACAATGGACTGCTTGAGTGAGATATTAAAGATGTCCATTAGGACCTCAGTCAGCTGTTCCACATAGACCATCTGCACTCTACCAGTTATGTTATCTGGTCCTGCTGCTTTGTGTGGGTTCACCCTGGATAGAATCCTCCTCACTTCAGCTGTGGCAATGCAGGATGCCTGTTTCTCAGTGGGGTATGGGGCTTTCTTTGTTGATTTTTCCCAACATCAAACTTGCATAGTTGTTCAGCTTGTCAGGAAGGTGGGGTGTCATGATCACTGACCCACAAGGTTGACTTGTGGATCATTATGGTTTTAATATCTTGCCAATACATCTCATGTCACCAGTGTCACAGTTATCTGTGGATCTTCTGTGTACTCCCACTTTGCCTTCCTGATTGCCTGGGAGCTTTTGGCCCTTGCTGTTCTTAGTGTCATCTATCACCTAACCTGAAAGTAGTGTCCCAAGGTCTGAGTAATGCAAAGGACTCCGCATCTAACCGTAGTTTATGGTTCACCGTGGCTATGTTGCGTTTGGTCACTGTGACGTCCTTTATACCAGTGGTTCTCAACCTTTTTCTTTCCACTCACATACCACTTTAAGTAATCCCCATGCCATCGGTGCTCTGTGATTAGTAAGAGATTGCTTACGGCAGTTTGTGAGTGGGAAGGGAAGGTTGAGAATCATTGCTCTAGACCCAATTGTTACTGAAATATTTTGCTTGTTATGAAACTGTTCACATAACAAGTCAATTAGGTACAATTAAAACAGTCATTTTCAAACTTTTTCTTTCCACCCACATACCACCTTAGCAATCCCTTACTAATCACTTATGGCATAGGGAATACTTAAATTGGTATGTGAGTGGAAAGAGAAAAGTTGAGAACCACTGCTTTATACACTTGCCTATGGAGCTGGTCACTGTGCTTGTATACTCATTCACTTTGATGTGGTCATTATAGGTGGACACTCCCTGAATCTCCTCCAGTCTGTGGTTCCAAAACAGTCCTGCTGCTCTGCTGTAGCTTCCCCTAGTCAAGTTCCGATCTCCCGGCAAATTGGGTTGACTCATCTCAACAGTGGTCTGCATGCAGAGGTTATCAGAATGTAAATGTGGTCTAAGTTTCCAAGGTGGGGGCAGAGACATTTGTGTACGCCTTAAGATGTTCTCTCTTCTGGTTGGAAAGATGACATGGTGCTGGAACTTTGGTAAGTCTTTTTTCAGGTTAGTGTAATTGAAGTCAACAGCAACAATCATACAGCTATCCGGGTGCATTGATTGGGCTTCACAGATGCCCCCTTAAAAGATCTTTCATTGCTTTTCCCTCATTTACAGAAGGAGAAAAAAACTGCTGTGATCAGAATGGCAGTGAATTCCCTGGGTTGGAAGAAAGGCCTATACTTCATCATGAAGTATTCAGTCTCTGGTGAGTCAAGTTTATTGTCATCTGATAGCAGATGTACAACCAAACAACAGTGTTTTCCAATCCTTGGTGCAAAACATGTAGATACACAACCAGACATACGCACATACTAACAAACAATATATATGCAGGTCAAGTATTCTTATATAGAAAACAAATAGTTTCACAAATATGAAAGTCTCTGACCACTAGTGGGAGTAGCTCCTTTGGTTGTTCAGCATTCTCCTTGCCTGAGAAGAAGCTGTTCCTCAGCCTGGTGGTGCTAGCTCTGACACTCCTGTATCTCTTTCCAACAGAAGCAGCTGAAAGAGTCTGTGTGCAGGGTGGAAGGGGTCCTCAATGATTTTGCATGCCCTCTTCAGACAACGATTCCTGTTGATCATATTGAATTTAGGCGGGGGGAGGAGGGAAGGGAGATCCCAGTGATCCTGTCATTTTTATGGTCCTGTGAATTGACCTCCAATCCATTTCTCTGCAGCAACCATACCACACTGTGATGCAGCCAGTCAGGCTGCACTAGATGGAACTCCTGTAGAAGGTTGACATAATGGTGGCCAGTAGCTTTGCCTGTTTCAATGTTCTCAGGAAATGCAATTGCTGTTGTGCCTTCCGGACAAGTAAGGAGATGCAGTGCGCCCATGACAGGTCATCAGTTAAGTGAACTCCAAGGAAAATGGTGCTCTCCAGTACACAGTTGTTAAGAGTCATGGAGGGTGGTCATTTCTGGTCCTTCTGAAGTCCACGATCACCTCATTCATCTTGTCCATGTTGAAACTTAAGTTGTTACTCTTGCAATTTTCTACCTCTTCTCTGTAGTGTGACTCTGTTGTTGCTGATTAAGCCACCTATTATTGTCATCTGGAAACTTGTTGACACTGTTAGAGCTGGATCTGGTAATGCAGTCGTGGGTCAGTAGCGTGAACAGGATCAGGTTGAGCACACAGCCTTGATGTGTGCCAGTTTTCAGTGTTACAGTGCTTGATGTTCTACTACTGACCCACACTGTGGTCTTTCCGTTAGGAAGTCCAGAATCCATTTACAGAGAGGGGTGTTAAGTCCCAGCGAGGACAGTGAGCAGTGGGCCCTTACTCTTCTTTGGCTTGGCTTCGGGGATGAAGATTTATGGAGGGGTAATGTCCATGTCAGCTGCAGGCTCGTTGGTGACTGACAAGTCCGATGCGGGACAGGCAGACACGGTTGCAGCAGTTGCAAGGGAAAATTGGTTGGTTGGGGTTGGGTGTTGGGTTTTTCCTCCTTTGTCTTTTGTCAGTGAGGTGGGCTCTGCGGTCTTCTTCAAAGGAGGTTGCTGCCCGCCGAACTGTGAGGCGCCAAGATGCACGGTTTGAGGCAATATCAGCCCACTGGCGGTGGTCAATGTGGCAGGCACTAAGAGATTTCTTTAGGCAGTCCTTGTACCTCTTCTTTGGTGCACCTCCGTCTCGGTGGCCAGTGGAGAGCTCGCCATATAACACGATCTTGGGAAAGTGATGGTCCTCCATTCTGGAGACATGACTTACCCAGCGCAGTTGGATCTTCAGCAGCGTGGATTCGATACTGTCGGCCTCTGCCAGCTCGTGTACTTCGATGTTGGTGATGAAGTCATTCCAATGAATGTTGAGAATGGAGCAGAGACAGCGCTGATGGAAGCGTTCTAGGAGCCGTCGGTGATGCCGGTAGAGGATCCATGATTCGGAGCCGAACAGGAGCATGGGTATGACAACGGCTCTGTACACGCTGATCTTTGTGTTTCTTCAGGTGGTTGGTTTTCCAGACTCTTTTGCGTAGTCTTCCAAAAGCACTATTTGCCTTGGCGAGTGTGTTGTCTATCTCTTTGTCGATCCTTGCATCAGATGAAATGGTGCAGCCGAAGTAGGTAAACTGGTTGACCGTTTTGAATTCTGTGTGCCCGATGGAGATGTGGGGGAGCTGGTGGTCATGGTGGGGAGCTGGCTGATGGAGGACCTCAGTTTTCTTCAGGCTGACTTCCAGGCCAAACATTTTGGCAGTTTCCGCAAAACAGAACGTGATGCGCTGGAGAGCTGGCTCTGAATGGGCAACTAAAGCGGCATCGTCTGCAAAGAGTAGTTCACGGACAAGTTGCTCTTGTGTCTTGGTGTGAGCTTGCAGGTGCCTCAGATTGAAGAGACTGCCATCTGTGCGGTACCGGATGTAAACATTGTCTTCATTGTTGAGATCTTTATAGGCTTGTTTCAGCATCATGCTGAAGAAGATAGTAAAGAGGGTTGGTGCGAGGACGCAGCCTTGCTTCACGCCGTTGTCAATGGAGAAGGGTTCGGAGAGCTCATGTATCTGACCCGACCTTGTTGGTTTTCGAGCAGTTGGATAACCATGTTGAGGAACTTGGGGGGGCATCCGAGTCGCTCTAGTATTTGCCAAAGCCCTTTCCTGCTCACAGTGTCAAAGGCTTTGGTGAGGTCAACAAAGGTGATGTAGAGTCTTTTGTTTTGTTCTCTGCACTTTTCTTGGAGCTGTCTGAGGGCAAAGACCATGTCAGTAGTTCCTCTGTTTGCGCGAAAGCCACACTGTGATTTTGGGAGGACATTTTCGGCGACACTAGGTATTAGTCTATTAAGGAGAATCCTAGCGAAGATTTTGCCTGCAATGGAGAGCAGCATGATTCCCCTGTAGTTTGAGCAGTCAAATACACCAGGTTTTTTTAAATGTCAATGCACTGTCCCCTTCTGTGGGTCTTGCCAGAAGCAGCTGCATTTCTGCCTGAAAGGAGAAATTACCTTCTTGCCAGATAGCCAAATACAGTGTGGAATCCTGGAGGCACATTTCTGTGATTACCTGAGTACAGCAGCTCTTCAGCTCCCTCTGGTGGGTCAGATGCAGCTGCAGGTAATCCAATTTTTCTTAAGATCATGTTTGCGAATAAAATGGTCGGGATGGTTTGCCTGAAGTCTGACCCAAATGCTGGCACACTTACTGCACTTCTGCTTCCTCACAGGTTCCAATGTCCTCCTGCCCATAACTAGAAATCACCTTCCCAGGTTCCTGTGGTTGGCTGTAGCCTGGTCTTTGGGTTTGCTACCTTCAATAATTTCCATCACTCAGTACCTTCCTGATTTGATTCTCCAGCTCAGTAGTACAGTAGGTTTTAGTATTCCTTACTTACAGAAGCATAACCCGATCATATTCTAAAGAAACAGAATGAGACATTGCACTGTTTGTTTGGCGCCAGAGTGGCTGTTAAAACCAGGTGTGCAATTTCTTTTCTCTATCTCCTTCTCACTTTAATCTTGACATAGGATCCCAATCCAAAACATTAACCATTTCTCTTCATGGGTGTTGCCTGACCCAGAGTCCTTCTAGTTTATCTGTTTATTCAGTCGGACATGGAGTATAAATTTTGGAAAATCATAAAGCTGTATTTGGCTACATTTATAGATTTGCATGCAGTTCTGGTTGCTACGCCACAGGAAGAGTGTGGAGCATTGAAAAGGGTGCGGAGCATTGAAAAGGGTGCAGACACGATTCATTACAATTTTGTCTGGATTACAGAGAATTAGACTGAAAGAGACACTCGTCAAATTTGGAATATTTTCTCTGTAACATCAAAGGGTGAGGGGAGACCTTGGTGAAGTATGTACACTTCTGAGGAATAGATCCCATTGGGTAGAAAAGTCAAATACTAAAGGTAATAGCCCCAAACAAGTGCAAGTTCAAAAAGAAGCATGCGGGGGGCGTGGCAAGATGGCGTAGGGAACAGACGTGCCTTCCAGACCTCTCCTGACTCTGATTTATTGTTTTGTCTTTAAGTGCCCGTTAAAGTTCTTTTAAAAGTTTATAAATAATAGGTGTTGGATTAGTGCCTAATGGTTTATATGTAAAAAAAAAGGTAAAAGAAAATATCAACAGACTGTTAAAAAACTACATTTTCCAAAATTGTCTGAGCCTACTTGTTTACAAGAAGCCAGGACTCAACGTAGAATGGATCCAGAGGAGGACGTGCAGAGTTCAGCATTGAAGCTTCGTTTTAAGCCGGTGAGGCTCTCTGAAGGTCGCATTCAACAGCTTTCAGAACAAGGGGCTGGACGGGTGCCGGTGTTTCGCACGGTGGCCACTGCAGGTGTTGTAGCTGAGGCTTTGACAGTTGAATCAGCTGGGGCGCCACCAGCTGGAGAGTTAAAGAGTTGTCATTCAACTGCTATAGTGGTGGCGCTGCAAAATGCATCTTCAATTACAACGGTTTTTCCAGACATCGATTCAGTGAAGATGATTAAAGAGATTTGGCTTAAAGATAACCCTGATCTTCAGTCTCCTGGCATTGCTGGGGGGACTTTGAGAGGGATTTTTATACGAAGTCAAACTGCTAGAAAAGATACTAAATTAAGGGAAGGGACAGAAGATCCTATGGTCTCTAAGGAACAGCAAGACCCCATTATGCCTGAATCTACTTCTGTTGAAATGTCTGTTAAGGATCTTGAAGATAAGATATATTCTGTATCGAGTCACTTAGCTAATTTTGTGAACCTGTTTATTTCCAAGATTAATGCGATGGCGGAAGTCATTAATGGAGCTTTTAAGCTTGAAACCATTGAAAGATTTGAAATGTGTGATCAAGGATCAACTGCAAGATGAAAATAGAATAATTGAAACATTGCAGATCCAAAATAAAAATTTAGCAAATAAGGTTGATTATTTGGAGAATCAATCTAGACGGAACAACGTGAAAATTGTTGGTTTGCCAGAAGGCATAGAAGGACCAGATCCAAGAAATTTTTTTACTGAATGGATTCCACGAGTGTTAGGACAGGATAAATTCCCTGAAGGTTTAATACTGGAACGTGCTTATAGAGTTTTAAGAAGAAAACCTTTTTCAGGACAGAATCCAAGATCTGTTTTGATCCATTGTTTAAACTATTGTGACAGAGAGACAATTTTACGTACGGCTATTAGAAATGCCCAGCAAAATAGATCTCCTTTGATGGTTCAGAATAATCCTGTTTTCTTCTATCAAGATTTGAGTCAAGAAATTATGTTTCAACGACGCGAATTTAATTCTGTGAAAGAACGGTTGTGGAAAAAAAGACATAAGGGAACATTCAGGTATTCTGCAGAACTGAAGATTTTTTAGGATGGAAATTAGCCAAAGTTCTTTGACAATCCTAAAGAGGTTATGGACTTTGCTCAGTCTCTACCAATCATGCAGTTTCAGGAATGATGTAGTCCTTCAAGGTCTCCAAAGAGAGTAGAGATGTAAGGTGGGATCCAGTTTTTTTTAAAGAAATGGAAGCAATGGTGACCGAAGTGGTAACGTTGATTTAAAAAAATAAATCTTTTATTTTTTTTTGAGAAGAGTTTAAATAGTTTAAATAATGATGATAGTTTAATGAAATGGGAGTTGGGAGAGGGAACTGGGTGGGCACTAGTTTCCGGAAGTCATCAGCTACCTGTGAGTTATCTCACACCCAATATTTTGGGGGAGTTACCGCTTTGGGCGGTTTAAACAGGAGGTAGTTGTGACCTCTGACCTGTTTTTTTTTTTCTTTTTAATTTTTGGGTTAAGAAGTGAAGGTTTTTTTATTATTATTTTTTTTAAAATAAATAATTTTTTTTTTAAACTCTTTGTTTTCTGATTGTAATTGAGAGGGAATTAGGAGGTTTTTTTCTCTCCTTTTTTTCTCTTTTTTTGGGGGGGTTTTCTCTTTTTTCTTTCTTTTTTAAGAGGATGATGTCACAGAAGATAAGTCAAAAATTGAGGATGTTGAATTAGATGAAGAGGAAGATGAGGGGAAAGGTGATAAGAAGAAAAAGAAGAAAATTAAGTACAAATACATTGAGGGAGAAGAGTTTAATAAAATTAAATTAATTTCGATAGAGAATTTTGAAGATGTTATAAATGAAGAATATGGAGAATTTTATAAGAGTTTGAACTTTTTTCTTTTTTTTTCTTTTTTAATATAAGGGGAGGGGAAGGGTATAAAAAGTTTATCTGATTGTTTTTCTAAGGGATGTTTTTGTTCTCTCGATGAATTATAAAGGAAACTTGGTATTAATGGAAATTCTGTATTTATGTATTATTAATTATGATTTTTTTGAAAAACAGATATGTGATTGATATATGATTTTAATATTTTAACTTAGTTTTAAAGTGGATTTCATTTTTTAAATACATGTATTATGTTTGATTTAAATATATGTTTAAGGGTATTATTTTAGTATTGATATTTTTGTTGTTGTTAAGTTTTATCCTTTTTTTGTAAGTGGGGTTTTTTCTATTTTATTTACAATATTATTAATTAATTCTTCACTCTTTATGGGGGGGAGGGTTGGACTAATTTTAAATTAGATGATTAATGTTGTGTTATAATTATTGGGGGGGTTAATTTGTGTAGTTTAATGATGTAGTATTCTAATTTTTATTATCTTAGTTATTATTTCTTTAAATGTAATTTTTATTTTATTCATGTCATAAAATTTTAAATAAAGTTAAAAAAAAAGAAGCATGCAAGGCAGGTTTTTCTTTCTTCTAAATATACAGACAGTAATAGGTGCTGTGAATGCACTTTTGAAGGAGGTGGTGAAAGCAGATAAGATAGCAACTTTTAAGAGCATTTAGACAGTCAAGGAATAGAGGTATGTTGAGGATGTACAGGCAAATGGGATTAATTTGGCATCACAATCAGTTTGGATATCATGATCTGAAGGGCCTGTTTCTGTCCTGTACTAGACAATGTTTGATGATCTTTAAATTTGGAGTGGCACACAGAGTTTTGAAAATATTAGATTTTCAGATAGTTCATGTGAGCAGTCCAAAGTTTGTTCAGCATTCTCACTGCCCATGGGAAGAAAATGTTCCTCGCCCTGGTGAAGCTGGCTCTGATACTCCTGTATCTCTTTACCAATAGGAACAGCTGAAAGATAGTGTGCAGGTTGGAAGGGGTCTTCAAATGATTTTGTGCACCCTCTTGACACAACAATCCTGGTAGATCATGTCAATGGGGTGCGTGGGGGGAGGGACTCCAATGATCCTCTGCCAGTCTTGTAGTCATGTGGATTGACATCATATCCATTTTTCTGCATCACTGTGATGGAGCCAGCCAGGATGTTCTCAACAGTGCTCCTGTAGAACGATGACATAATGATAGCCAGTAGCCTTGCCCATTTCAGTCACTCAGGAAGTACAGTTGCTGTTGTGCCTTCCTGACAAGCGCGGAGATGTGCATCCACGATAGGTCACTAGTTAAGCAAACTCCAAGAAACTTGGTGCTCTCTATTTTCTCCACTAAAGGGTTGTCAATTTATAGTGGAGGGTGGATGTTCCTGGTCCTTCTCAAGTCCACAATCATCGCCTTAGTCCTGTCCACATTGAGACTCAGAAATCATTCAACAGGTAAACAAAATTAGCATGCACACAAGACATTGTACAGGAAATTAAACAAAACAATAAAATATTCCGGTTGTGACAGTACACCATACCTGGTATTTTGTATAAATTGTTCATCTCCTGAAGAAAATACATACATTTAAGGCAGTTCAAAAAACCTGGGCTGTGGATGCCAAATCAAGGAGTACATTCATGAATGTTCACTGCTTAATTGATTCTTGGAGTATAGTTTATACCAAGATTTATGAGAATCAGGAAAGAAAGCAAGATTGAGGCAGACAGAGTGGAGATGCTGGAACCTTGAGCAAAATAATTTCCAGAAGGTAATTAGCAGGTGAAGCAACATCCATGGGGACAAAGGAATTGTCCATGTCATTTCAGATAAACAAAAAACCACCATGATGGAAGCAGAGCTGGCTTGAGGGCCAAACATTTCTTTCCATTTTTTTTAAAATAAATGTTCTGGCGTTAAAATAAGAAGGCAATTAATGAAGTATTCTGCCAAATTTTTGTATGCAGCCTTGGGAAATGGAACAAATCTAGAAAGCCAATTCATCAAGATTAATTGCTAATTAATTACTTTCAAGCAAGATGATAATAATTTGATAAAAGATCAAACATACTGAAAACTTAACATTTTAATATCTGAACACATTTTGTGGACATATTTCACTTACTTCAGATATAATCTTCTGTATATCTACATCATTGTGAAACGAGACAAAGCCATATCTAAATGAAAAGAAAGTTGGTTTAAATTTATGCTCAAAGCTATTAACACCCTCTAAAATGAGGTCAAATCCATGTACCATGCACAAATTCAAGACAACTATATTTTACTTCCCAAGATCTTTAAAAAGCAGATGTTGCTTCAAACTATGAGGTATGAATCTAATTTCAAAGCACTGTGTTGAAGCATAAAAAAATTGGTGGGGAACCAGAGACCTCTATACAACAATTAAAAAAAAATCTATTTACTTCAAGGATAATGAAATCTAAATTTAACATTTTAAAGAACACCTCTAACGTTCACTAGATTTGTATCTAGACATGCCTAATGAAAGAAAGATACATTGAATTTTACCATTTAAATTTTCAACCAATTTTTTAAATCTTGAAGTGAAATATAAACAGGTTTAATGGAAAATATAACCAAAATCCCAATATTCCACTGAAACATTTGATGGCTATATTTTATCTAGCTCCAGAGTTGTAGGTTCACCTGTCTCTCTTTCTAGCTTCACTCCAGGAGCAATTCCAGAAGAAAATTAAAACCAATTTGAAAACAAAATGCATTTTTTTTTTTAAAAAGATATCCTTGTTTCTCTTTTTTTAAAAAAAAAGACAATCAGCTGAGCAATTTCTAATAATTGACAGTAATCCTTTTGAGTACAAAAAAAAACTGCATTCAAAATGTCTATGTCCCATTCCTCCTATTTTCTATAAATAATAACTCAGAAAAACAATTATTTTAAACTAAAACTCCCAGCTGCCTGTTACTTTTTTTCTGGATTGGTTGTGTTAGAAACAGAATTACCTTTAAAGAAATTGCTCGAGACAAAAATTGAGAACAAAGAACATTTATTACAACAACAATGCAAAGTTGGGTGCTTCCCCTTACCCTGGGAATACACACATACACTGGGGCTCACCCAACTTTTATACAGTAAATTTCAGTATCAGAATACCCTCCCCCTTACATTCTTCTGCTCCCTGGATGGGTTTGGCAGAGGCAATCCTTCCTGCCTACGTGCAGTTTCAGTATACTTGGAGGACCAGGGGGTATCCTGTCAGTGTCCCTTCATGTTATTGTCCTTATTCACACCTTCCTGATTCTCGGAGCTACAGTCTCTTGGTATGTAGAGTTGGCTCATCCTGTCTCGGGTTGGCTAATTTAATATGTATAACTTTGTAAATCTGTGTAAGGTTAACTAATTAGATATGTAGAACTTGGCACTTCTGTCTATCCAGACTACCTCAACTTCCTACATTCTATTGTTCCTTACCGCTCCTTATCTTATTCTTATGGTGGCTCATTGATCTTGTCACAAAGACTAGAAGATTCTTATGTTAATCGTGCTGACTCTGCTTTCCTGCATCCTAATTCCTAAGCTCATCCTGTTTGTACTGGTTACAGCCATTAACTGATGTATGAATTTTAGTTTCCTTCATGTTCATAATTTTAGATCAGTTTTCCCATCTCTCACAATCCTCACTTTTCTTTTAGATCAGTAATACTGATCTTTCACCATGATCAGTGTTACTGATCTTAGGTTACTGGTCTCAGTGGTACTGATTCCCCCCCCCCCATAGGAAGTTGAGGTAGTCTGGATAGACAGAAGTGCCAAGTTCTACATATCTAATTAGTTAACCTTACACAGATTTACAAAGTTATACATATTAAATTAGCCAACCCGAGACAGGATGAACCAACTCTACATACCAAGAGACTGTAGCTCCGAGAATCAGAAAGGTGTGAATAAGGACAATAACATGAAGGGACACTGACAGGATACCCCCTGGTCCTCCAAGTATACTGAAACTGCACGTAGGCAGGAAGGATTGCCTCTGCCAAACCCATCCAGGGAGCAGAAGAATGTAAGGGGGAGGGTATTCTGATACTGAAATTTACTGTATAAAAGTTGGGTGAGCCCCAGTGTATGTGTGTATTCCCAGGGTAAGGGGAAGCACCCAACTTTGCATTGTTGTTGTAATAAATGTTCTTTGTTCTCAATTTTTGTCTCGAACAATTTCTTTAAAGGTAATTCTGTTTCTAACAAAGGGGGGCTCGTCCGGGATCACACTCCCTCCACTGACAGAGTGCCCGACGACGAGAGTAGCTGCACCCCAGCTGATTCAGCTGGACTCACGGACGACGGGTGGCTGGTCAGTGGAAGAAGCGAGTGATATCCGAGAAGAGGCATTGAGAACAAACGACGGAAGGAAGCGCGCTAGAGCCTTGCTACTGGAACCCAGTAAGAGGAATTTTACTTGCCTATCAGTATGGGAAGTATGGGTAGCAAGGAAGAGAGTCCTGGTAAAGGATGTGAGAATCAGATAACTACGTACAGCCCGCCCGGGTTGATGTTATCTGAGTGTGGCACGGGAAGGACCCGTGGAAAGGACAAACTGACCATGGTCAGGTATTGTTGTAGGGACTGGGTTAAATACCCGATTAAAGGGAGCTCCGTGTACTGGCAAAAGCTCGGATCCGAGGATGACTGGATGTGTCAAGCTTTGAACATCTGACTCTATCAAAACCAGAGAGATAACCTAGAGAGCAGGGAATATGCAGCCTGCTGGCTTAGGGGATCATGTGATCAATTGGTTTTGAAAGAAAAAGAGTACAAGGACAAGAGAGAGGAGGAACCTTTTGTCCCTGAACCACAAGGGTGGGTTGTGCTTTACATTCTCTCCCTCCACCTTATGTTCCTCCTATGCCGGCTCCTATCTTTCCTCCCCCTCCTATGCCCTACCCTTCTGCACCTTCCCCTCCTCTCCCACAGCTAGAGAAAAGAGAAGAGAGTAGGAGTGGTATGATGACTCGCTCACAAAGCACTCGATTACCACCTCTGTTGACAGGAGAGAGAGGTAACTTTAATTCAGAACAGTGTGAGACTCTTCAGGAAGAAAGGGCAGAACCCTTTGATTCATTTCCCAGGGAGCAGGAACCCAGACCTAATAAGCCAGAAACCAACTGGATGAGACCACTGCGGGAAGTTCCCGTGGGAGAGGGTCTCGGTTTCGTAAATGTGCCCCTGACCAGTACTGAAGTGCGTAACTTTAAGAAAGAACTGACCTCCCTGATAGAAGATCCCCAAGGATGTGCCGAACAGTTAGACCAATTTTTGGGACCAAATACATATACAATATGGGGGTCTCGACATAGAATCCCCAGCAGGGGAACAATTGGTACTAACTGGTTTTGTTACCAACTCAGCCCCAGACATTAGAAGAAAATTACAAAAGACAGAAAATTGGCATGACCAGGGAATAACCCAGCTTCTACAGATCGCACAAAAAGCATTTGTCCAGACATCTGAGGATAAGCAGAAAGCAAAGGCTAACATCTTGATGCAAGCAGTTAAAGGAATAGTAGATGAGTAACATGAAAAAGGCAGGGACTGTGTGCCAGCTCCTGGATGTTGGGAGAAGTGCCGGGAGTGGGAGAGTAGAGACCAGAGATAATTTCATAAATCACGACTTCCCACTTCAGTCACTGACCAATATTGATTAAAATTCATGCTAAAATTTAAATGTCATAAATGATCGTTTATCAATACTGTAGAATGAGCGAATTTAACTACCAGTTCATTCCAGTTTACGAAATAAATTGTATTCAAATGTGATTTTGCACAGGGAGTACCTGAGAGTTGAGTGATGTTATAACATTTGCAGGGAGAAATGTTTGCGCAAATAGGGTGAGTTCTATACATCTTAACTTTAAGTGTATGTGAGATAAAGAAAGGATCTGATGTGTTAAGTTGCTGGATCAGCCAGTTGAAGGGGGAGTGTGCATGTCCCTTTAAGTGCACTGTGGCACTTGAAATTGAGGCTTCAGGCTCTTGTCTTGCAGTTAGAGGTATGGAGCCCTATCAATAGATTTAGTACATTCCTTCTACACATTCAGCAGTCAAGGTCCGTGAGTTTAAAGATCACCCACCTCTGGTGAATAAAGATACCTCTGGTGATTCCCATAAGTTTAATCATTCATTTCTCTGGTGCATTTACCTCCGGAGTGAAATTAATGCCTCAGCACAATTTCTCTGTATTGCCGCTGTAATTTAATTCATGATAACTCTCCCCCCCATTCATCAGGTTTATATTTAAATCCGGTAGTGCGGAAGTTACATTGTAAATAATCACGGAGGTAAACCCTGCGCGACGGGATTTAGCTTAATGGAGAAATAAACCTGCGAACTGGTCTATGGTGCTGTGTGAGTACTGCCATAGGTGGAATATGATTTAAATTGGTGGCATAGTTCAGAACAATTGGGTGCATAAGAATATCATTAATAACTCACAGATCTTGTACCAGATGCTATTCAGTACATCTTGACTTAAGGACTGGAGAAATTGGCATGTTAGAATGAGATTGGCATGGCACCAATATTTCTTGATTCAATAATGACTCCACAAGCTCCAGGATTCATGCAGCAGAACTTTAAGTGGAATATAATAGAAACTAGCCTGTACTTAAATGATTGTGTGTGCAATCTTCATAAGAACATCTTTTAAATTTTTTTGGTGCCTGTTTTACAGACTGTTTTAAATAAGGCCAGCTCCTGTGAGCTGTGGCACAAGGCATTTTACTTAAGCCAGAACTAAAGGTTGAATATGTTTCAAGTTCTCTCGCAGGGGCTCTTGTGCTGCAATTTCTGTTATGTACTCACTCTAACAAATTGCAGGTTGGTTGCCTCATACAGACAAGCAGCTCCAACTGCATTTTAATAAGGTCTAATATATTCAAAACCCATGGAAATATGGTTTGTGTTTCATTTTACAATTTTTACACTAACACAAAGAAAAGTCAGATTGTTATTCATTTTATTAAATCTGGTGATTGGTTATATGTAAAAGCATGCCAACATCACCAACAGAAACCTGTCTGGGATGGCCCCTATTGTGTACTTTTTATTACAGACACTGCCGTGCGAACGAAAGAAAAAGGCTGGAGCCACATCCAACGAATTAAACCAGCTACTGAACCACAGAATAACAACATTGATAATCTACCCTCCACCTGGCGTGCAGTCCCTCTTCCTTCTGAGCTGAAAGTTACACTACGCCGTGAAAAAGTGCCGTAATGTTGTTTTTACCATTTATTGTATTGTTTAATTGTTGCTTCTCCATTTCTGGGACATCACTTAATTACTCACAATGTATTAAGTCCTCCTGGGATAGGGGCAGCAGAGGTGACAATTATTTTCCTTTAGAATGTAGACAGGGCATAGATTTAATGTATAGTCATAGTGGGATATGGGTTAACAAGGGATTCCAATACGGACCAGGGGAACTGAACAGCTTTAGTGGAGTACATCTAATTTGTATCTTAGCCTACACAGGTATTAAAGACAGGAGTTTTAAAGCGATAACACAAAGGACATGGTAGGACAAAGACAGACAGAATGGTAGTCAGGACTGTACATGTCGCAGAGAGAGAGAGTTAATACATATGCTAATGTACACAGACAGGCTTGCACTCACAAGTTCAATGATACTCATGATAATGTTAGCAGACAAGCTGCAACACACAGGTTAAATCACAAGAAACAATCCCCCCCCAGCTTGGTCTCTTCTCATCACAAACACCACCCCATGAAGGGGAGCACCAGTTACAAACAACGTGAGCTGCTACAGTACTCTAAAGCTGCTTGGCATTTCATATCAGACTCCAGACAGCCTTCAGAGATCGGTGGCCCTAGGGTTTGGGGCTGAAGAGGAACGACAGATACGAGCCACAATTCAACGGAACCACCTGACTCTCGACTATTCGTTCGCTGCTGAAGGCAGCATTTCTCAGAGACTTCTTCAGGACACGTTCGCTGCTGAAGGCAGTGTTTCTCACAGACTTCTACAGGACAATGCTTACAACAGTCGGGCAGTTAAAGACACTGCTTCAGGATTTCAACGAGAATCTGCCCATGCCCATGTTTAGACTTGGCAACCTCGGACTGATGTGGGATGGACTAGTCTCTTTACTGAGAACTGGAGCCTGATACTCACAACCCTAATAGCAGCTGGACTTGCTACTCTGACCTTTATGGTGCTCCCCTACCTAAAGACTTCAGAACACTACACCCCAAAGCCTTAATTCTCCAATGACACAGAGATTACAATTCGGTTATTGACCAGCTGCGAAAAACAACACCTTACACTTTACAGCATCAGTAATACTGATCTAAAAGAAAAGTGAGGATGGGGGGGGGGGGGGGGGAATCAGTACCACTGAGACCAGTAACCTAAGATCAGTAACACTGATCATGGTGAAAGATCAGTATTACTGATCTAAAAGAAAAGTGAGGACTGTGAGAGATGGGAAAACTGATCTAAAATTATGAACATGAAGGAAACTAAAATTCATACATCAGTTAATGGCTGTAACCAGTACAAACAGGATGAGCTTGGGAATTAGGATGCAGGAAAGCAGAGTCAGCACGATTAACATAAGAATCTTCTAGTCTTTGTGACAAGATCAATGAGCCACCATAAGAATAAGATAAGGAGCGGTAAGGAACAATAGAATGTAGGAAGTTGAGGTAGTCTGGATAGACAGAAGTGCCAAGTTCTACATATCTAATTAGTTAACCTTACACAGATTTACAAAGTTATACATATTAAATTAGCCAACCCTAGACAGGATGAGTCAACTCTACATACCAAGAGACTGTAGCTCCGAGAATCAGGAAGGTGTGAATAAGGACAATAACATGAAGGGACACTGACAGGATACCCCCTGGTCCTCCAAGTATACTGAAACTGCACGTAGGCAGGAAGGATTGCCTCTGCAAACCCATCCAGGGGGCAGAAGAATGTAAGGGGGAGGGTATTCTGATACTGAAATTTACTGTATAAAAGTTGGGTGAGCCCCAGTGTATGTGTGTATTCCCAGGGTAAGGGGAAGCACCCAACTTTGCATTGTTGTTGTAATAAATGTTCTTTCTTAATATTTGTCTCGAGCAATTTCTTTAAAGGTAATTCTGTTTCTAACAGTTGGGTACCCAATATAAATATTGAACCTGGAATGTCATTTAGTGATTTTAACTGTTACAACAATTGCATAAGGGTACTTTCCTGTCTCCGAATTGAAGATCTACCTTTATATCAGACGATAATGCTAAATACAATGATCCAATTCTAACTTTGCTAATTTTCACATGAAAATTGATGTGAATATTGTTACAGGATATGTTAGAACAGATATGGGTAAAATATGTCTTTTAAAGAGAGATTGTGGGGGTTTAATTTTCAGTAACAATTCACAAACAGGGTAATACTTCACAAAAGACATCACATTTAAAATGCATGAGCTTTGCTGAAGTGAGACATTGTGTCACCAGTGACTTTGCAGAGACAATGGAACTGGATTGGAAAGGACTTCAAAAGGAGGTGTAACTGGAACATAATGTTGGCCATGCTCAGGCTCAGATACTAAAAAGATCTTTTAAAAATTGGGTTTGGAACCTTGGGAGAGGTCATTTTATTTTTTTCAAGGAGGGTGCGTGCTTCTTCAGGTGCATTCTTCACTAAAAGTGCAGTGCTGCTCCTCTGAGCGCACTCCGGCTCCTGTCCCTGTGGGCTGTCAGGTTTGGGATGGCTGGCTGTCAGTGTGGGACCATCACGCACAGGACATCCCCACACTGACAGCCCACGCTGGCTGCCCCACAGTGTGGGGACTCATATCAGGCTGTTGGGAGAGAGCGGGGTAGTGGTATCAGTGTGGGGACAATATCGCGCTGACAGCCCACGCCGGCTGCTCCTGCCATGATGTCCACGCTGGGGGACAGGGGTGCAGTCAGGTGCTCGCCAGCTGACTGTTATCTCCTTAGCAGCTGCTTTCAGGTGGCTGCGTTCATGTGCCGGGGTGGGGGGGGGGGCGGTGGGGACCTCAATGCTCCGGCAATTATCCTTCCTGGAGGAGGTTTACAAATTTGCCTTGCAGGCGCCTCCTGCGCTTTCAAGTGGCCTCCTGACAGCCACATATGGGCATAATATGGGGCCTTACAATGTGATTTTGGCCACCTGAAAGTAGAGAGACAGAGAGACCAGTTCTACAGCAGCATTTGAGGCTGCACAATGGCAAGCTGGCAGGCTTGTTGAAAAATCCCATTTTGAAGACTGGTTGTGAGTTCTGAGTTCAGTCTGTTCAAAATTCTTGTAGTTCTTACAAGAGGAAATGGCTGGTTAGAGTGTTTCTCTTGAAATAACATAAAAGGAATTCTGTGTTGACCGGAAAGAAGAAGTCATCATTTGGAAACCCATGGGGCAAGTTTCTTCAGCAAGACACTGAAGTGACTGATTGGAGGAAATCAGTTTATGTGTGTCCAACGAGCAACAAATTTCTCTCTGAAACCAAGAACCTTCCTGAACGGTAACCATTTATCTTTAAGCACAAGAGCCTGGTGGAAATTATAAATGTTGAATTCTGTGCACAGTATGAGAACTGCCTGATACTAGTGAACTTGGAGAAGTGAAAAATGAATAACTGGACAGTGAAACAGAACTTTCATGAACATATACACATTACATACTAGAATTAGAAGGAGATTAAGTTAGATTAAGTTAACAGTAATAAGTTAAAGACTGATCCTGCTATTATGTTTAAAGAAAATTAAAAGCAACTTTTTTGAAGTAACCATTGTCTTGGTGAATTTCTATTGCTGCTGGGTTTTGGAGTCCTCTGGGCTCGTAACAATATTAAAAGCTCATCGACTAGAACAAATGCCCTGAAAGCAATGTACTCCAGGATACAAGAACAATAGAAAATGCTTCCAAACTACCAGCTAGGAAGAATAGATCTATAGGAAATTAATCAAGTAATTTGAAAACTGTAATTTTCACATCCAATGACCATTGCTGCAATGCTAGTCTTTGAAACAATAAAAATTGGAACAAGTAGGCATTGCAAATTAGCAAGTGAAATGCAATCCACCAGTGAAACTTTGCAGAAATTAGAGCATGAAGTGAAGGATAGGAAATCAGCAATAAGATACAACAACTGGCATTTAAAATGATGTTGTTATGAAGCTTAGTTAAGTCTGGGGAAACATCTGCGCTCAGTGCTGCTGAACTCTTGCCACACAAAGAGAATTCACACTATTTGTTTCAACTAAACCTTGACTTTATTCTCAGTTTTTTTTACAAGACGCCTCTTTCTCAATCTGCCCCTCTCCTTTGGCATGCCCCCGCGTTGCCCAATTCACTCCTTCACTGCCGCAGCACTGCCCTTGCTCCTGTTGTCTACCCACTTATGCATGTTTTCGCACTCAAATCTTGCATCTATTACGTCACCAGAGGCAACCTTGCCTATACAAAATTTGTGAGGGTGTATGGTCGTGATATTGCTATAACAGCAGTGATGCCTCTGTGGCAGCACCAGGAGAGCATGGAATGGAGATGCAGTGCCATGGGATTCTTCTACTGCCCAAATGTGATGTTGATGGCCCTGTACAGGTTGTAAATAATCTGTTTTAAGAGGTTGCTGGTCTTTTTCCAACTCCTGGAGATCAGTGGACTAGTGCAGGAGACCAGAAATGGGAGATCATTGCATACCCTGCCAAGTTGACCCGACAGGAAAGGTATCCAAGGCAGACCCTGAACAGAAAATGACCAAGGCAGTAGACCAGCAAGGAGCTTAGTGGCTGAAGGACCCACTGTAAGTATGTGTAAATGCATGACTCTCACCTAGTTCCTAGAGATGAGTTCATGGGAACCAGGTATCAGGACCAGTATTGGAGAGGGTGCCATGAGAAAGAATAGCTACCAAAGAGGCTATAGGCAGTGAAAGCTGCTGATTGTATTGGAGGATTGGATTTGGGAGCTCTGATTTATTGATGATTCAAACAGGAGTTTGTGTAGCTGATGGAAACAAATCCATGAATACAGTTTCTGAAGGGAGTCTCCTTTGCTTTTCTTTATTTTTGGGGGAGCTGGGCAAGCTTTTGTGTATTAGTACCTGACAATAAAGGAATTTTGATCAAACTTAAAGGTGGCAAAGTTGATGATTTAATTACTTGATTGGCATGGAGTCGAGATAATCTTTTGTCTACTCAAGATTTCAAAACCAATATCAACTGTTTTTGTTCACACACAAGACAGTCAACTTTTCCACAAACCATTCAGCCAAGATGGGAATGGAGTTCGCAACAACATAATATATTTCCAAGTTTGGCATGTTCTTGAGAATCCCACAAGTTATAGTTAACAGCCCACAAAAAAATAATTTTTTCCCTCTGTTCTGTTCGTTGACCTGTTCTCTTTTCCAATACATTTCCCCTTATGCCAGAGTTCTTATGTGGTGCCCTATCAAATCTATTTTTCAAATGCACCACACACTTCAAGTCACCTTTATTTATCATTCATACTATGCTCGCAAGGTAAAGACAAGATACCGTTTCTCCAGGATCACAGAGCTAGTTACATAAATACAAACTAGAATAGAACTTAAACACATTAAAATATTAAAATGTATACAGTGAAAGTCCACAGTACCCTATCCACATATGTTCTGAGAATTCAGGAGTCTGATGGCTTGGAGGAGAGGGGCAGGAGAAGAAAAGCTGTTCCCCAATCTGGATGCAAGGGTCAAATGCTGCAGTACTTCCCACCAGATGGCAAAGGGGAGAACCGTTTACATGAAGGGTGTGGAGCCCTTCACAATGTTTATTGCCTTTCCCCTGCATCGTGTTGTAGATGTTGTTCATGGAAGGAAGAGAGCCACCAGTGATCTTTTCTGCTGAATTCATTATCCTCTGCAGGGTCTTGTCATCTGAGGAGGTACAGCTTCCAAATTTAGGTGGTGAAGCAGTTGCACAGGATGCTCTCAATACATTCTCTGTAGAATATCATGAGGATGGAGATGAACTTTCCTCAGCCTTTGCAGGAAGTAGAGGCACTGGTGGGCTTTCCTAACTATGAAGCTGGTGTTAAGGGGTCAGGTGAGATTCTCTGCCAAGTGTACTCCAAGGTACTCGGCGACCTCAACAGTGGAGCCTTCAATGGTCAGAGGAGCATGGATCCCCCCCCGGGGCCCTCCTGAAGTTGACAACCATCTTTTTTAAAAAATCGTTCAGATACAGGTTGTTGGCTCTGCACCAGTACGTTAGTGAATGTATCTCATCTCTATGCCAACTCATCATTCTTACTATTCTCATCAGGCCCACCAAGTCTGATTGTGTTTAGTTGCACAGCTGTGAGTAAGCAGAGTGAACAACAGTGGACTAAGCATGCAGCCTTGGTATGCCCCCATGCTCAGTGTGATTGTCTTGGAGGTGCTGTTACTGATCCAGACTGCCTGAGGTCTCCCTGATAGGAAGTCGAGAATCCAATTGCAGAGGGAGGTGTTTCGACCCAGCAGGCTCAACTTCCTTATCAGGTACTGTGGTATGATTGTGTTGAATGTTGAGCTGAAGTCAATAATCAGTATTCAAACATAGGAGTCCTTGTTTACCAGGTGAGTGAGGGCTAGATGGAGGGAGATGGCAATGACATTGTCTGTCGAGCAATTGGGTCTGTATGCAAGCTGCAGGGGTTTTAGTGATGGGGCAGCAGGAGCTTGATGTTCACTTTTACCCACTCTGCTCATTATATCCTTTAATTTGTTAAACACTAATTTTCCAAAACAGATCGACTATTTAAATGTATCTTGGTTTTCTTAGTATCTTGTCATAACATAATAGGCTATGAACAGAACTACAAGAGAAATACATCTCAGTGTACTATTAATACATTTTGCCAGTCAACACTTTAGCCAATGAACTCTTCTATCCAAGCTGTCATAGTTAATAAATCCATTTGTGGAATTGTCCAGTTCAGATGGCAAATTACTTACCCTCTTGAAACACCACCTCCATCACTGATTATTTTAACCTGCTTCACAGCACCATACCTTGTGAAGAAGCCACGCATTTCATCTTCACCCATCTAGTGTGAAAAATAAAAGTCAGTAACATTTGTTAAGTTGCAGTAAAAATGCATACACCCTTTTTAAATTAGCCAATCTCAACATATCCTTTGGATCTGTATAGTTATAGAAAACTAATGGACAAATGTAAAATTCACAAAGACAAACTGTTTTCACCTTGGTAGCATGGACCTTGTGACAATAGAAAAAACATGGTACAGAAAGCTCGTCAACAAGTCTGAGTGGCCACGATTTGTTGACACTGGGAATAAAATGGGAATTGTGAATATTAAACTCATTTTCATTTGATGACACAAAAGAAATTAAGATAGAGTGAAATCCTCATCACCTGGAATTTAGTCAACTAGAAACTCAAACTACCAGCAAGAAAATTGAAATAAATAATTTTTCAAATAAATAAGATTGGGTGGATGGACCATGCAAGGGAGCACTGAAATTTTGGACACAGGTGTGCCTCACTGAACTACCAACGCCCCTCAATGCGCACGCATTTTCGCAGTTGCCACTTGCGTGGTGGTGAGCAGTTGTCTGCACAAGGAAGGTGCCAAGGTTTGAATAAAGTTGCATTGGAATGAAATGTCAGCATCCAAAATGAAGAGCTGGCCGATGCTGCTCGCCACTGGGATGACTCTGCCAAAATGGCTCCCTATCCCTGCCTAGTAGAATCTCATCTTTTTTAACATTAGATATATTAGTCAGGATTTATCTGTAAACTTGGAAGACTGGGGGGAGGTAATTATGACAGGGGCAAGATTAGTGTAGCAGTTAGCGACCAGCATTCGAATTGAAATTTTGTAAATTATGAAAATTACCTGATTAAAGTGAACTTTACATAATTAAAGAATAAAATACTGATTCTCCTCCACCTCCTCTCCCCCCCACCCCCGCCAATAGCTTACATTTTGCACTATCTTTTGTCTTTCAAACGGCACATTATTAATGCAGGAGTTGGGCATAAGATGAGTGAGTCTCAGTCAACTGAGAAATTCACATATCCAACATCTGCAATCCCTCTGAGTGATAGATAGTGATTTTACTGTATTATGTTTTATCTGCAATAACCAGGAATGACTGTCTGAGGAAACATTGGAAAAACTAATCAGATTACACCAATCTAGAAAAGTGAAAGGTGACTTGATTAAAACATTCAGGATCCTAAGGGATCTTGAAAAGAGATGTAGAGAAAAATCCTTTTGTGAGAGAAGCTGAAAGCAGTATTCATTCTTCAAGAGGAATCACCATTTCAGATAGGATAAGTGAATTTTTTTTTCCACAACAGTACAATACCCTCAAAAATCTCTTTCTCAAAGGGTGATGGAAGCAAGACATCTGATTTTTAAACCAGCAGTTTATTTAAAAAGGGATTAAAAGTTACTATGGACTTACAGGAATATAGATTTCAGATTACTATCGCATTAACCACAATTGTATTTGGTGGCAGAACAAGCAATAGACAAATCCATCTAATCTGCTTGAAATTCGTATAACCTACCCCCAATAACAGTATATCCCTCCATTTTTATCTATAAAAGAACATAATACTACAGAGAGTAATACAACAAAGTTCATGACAAGATTGTTGGTATTCCAGGTTTCCTTTAAGAACATTTTTCTCTTGCACTGTCACATTAACCTATCACCATTCTTTTTACAGGAACCATACCTTTGGGCGTCTAGGTCTGTCCACATATTTTTACGCATAACAATCCTGGCTAACCTTAAACCAGCTGCCATCCTCCAGTTCCAAGTGCTCCTCTGTTTATTTCATCACCATCTTACTTGAATCCTGGCTGGTTGTTACAATAGAAATTTCCAGGCTGCAGAGCTGCTTAGCCAAAAGATGGCAGACAGCAGCTTTCTAGTACTCCCAATAGGAGGTTATGTAAGGCGGACTATATGAAGCAGTAGCTACTTGTTCTCAGCAGTGGCCCACATTAACCATTCTGCCCAGATGCAACCTTAAGACCTGCATCTCAGTGCTGAGTGATTGCACTATTCAACCCAGCCTGCTCAACACTACACATGCATTTCATCAATAGCTCACTCCATTTAGAGCCATGTGGTATACAGATTGTTAAAACATTTAATTGTTATTGGCATGACATTAGCAAGTTGAGCTTTTAACCGGGTTTCCATCCACCAGGAGAAAGGGCATGAATTCACAACACAGCATTCCAACCTTTGACATCCAAGACGTTTCACTTTTCCTCAGACTCTCATGCAATTCAAAAGTTCCCAAATGTTAGGTTTCCTGAGGCGGCATGATCAGCGTAGCAGTTAGCGCAGCACCTTTACAGTGCCAGTGATGGGACTGGACCAGGGTACTAGCCCCACACTGTTTGTAAGGAGTTTGTATGTTCTCCCCATATCTGCATGGGTTTTCAGCGGGTTCCGGTTATGTATCGGGGATGTAGTTTAATAGGGTGTAAATAGAGCTCCATCCTCAACATCCATTGGAGCGCTTACACCCCTAACGTCGAAGTACTCGAGATGGCAGAGGTCGACAGCATCGAGTCCACGCTGCTGAAGATCCAGCTGCGCTGGATGGGTCACGTCTCCAGAATGGAGGACCATCGCCTTCCCAAGATCGTGTTATATGGCGAGCTCTCCACTGGCCACCGTGACAGAGGTGCACCAAAGAAAAGGTACAAGGACTGCCTAAAGAAATCTCTTGGTGCCTGCCACATTGACCACCGCCAGTGGGCTGATAACGCCTCAAACCGTGCATCTTGGCGCCTCACAGTTTGGCGGGCAGCAACCTCCTTTGAAGAAGACCGCAGAGCCCACCTCACTGACAAAAGGCAAAGGAGGAAAAACCCAACACCCAACCCCAACCAACCAATTTTCCCTTGCAACCGCTGCAATCGTGTCTGCCTGTCCCGCATCGGACTTATCAGCCACAAACGAGCCTGCAGCTGACGTGGACTTTTTACTCCCCCTCCATAAATCTTCGTCGCGAGAGCCAAGCCAAAGAAGAAATAGAGCAGCACATACTCATTGGACAAAATGGTCTGTTACCGTGCTCCATGTCTAAAAAGAATTTAATGTTATATTTTTTCTTCACCTCCTAAACTCGATGCAGAGAAATTAGTCTGCTCAGAATCTTTATTTATCAATGGTAAATATCTTTGTTTAAAGAAAAATGTCCCTGGAGCATCTCTCCTCTTTTCAACTGCAGTTAAATCTACCTGGTTTTTCTCCTCTCCTGAGAACCATTGTGGAAAAGAAAGTTACATTAAAAGTACAGATATGGAAAGAAATTATAGAAGCTGAATATTGTTCATTCAAGAGTATTTATTCTAGCGTATTTGGGTGATCTGAATGTTCTATAGGTTAGCTTTTCTTAGCATACTGTGACAGATTAAGTTTATATTTTCTATAGATAGTGTTTTAAAATGAGATAAATTGTGGCGTTGTTTTAGTGTATGCCACATACAAACACTTCACGACAGATGTCATTTAAAATGGCAGAGCTCTGCTCAAGCCAGACAGTCCAAGTGCCTTTGCATAAATTTTGAAGGATGCCTATAAGGATTCCACAAGGTGTTAATTGGACATTGCTGTGGAGTAATGGATTATATTTTAGA